>NC_142034.1:74693194-75293194 GCF_982192425.1 Myodes glareolus | reverse complement strand
TGACGGTCTGGAACAGTGAGCCAAGATAAATCTCTCCCCACTTGCCTCGTTATGAAGGTGTTTCATCACTGTGATAAAAAGGCTGACTCACACAGCTGTGTAACCACAAATGCATTCTTATAGATTCCTACTGTCTCGTTTTCCCTCCAGAACTACAGCAAAGTATTCCTGGGAATAATATTTGTTCATTCACACCCGGTATCTTAGTTAGGATTTCTAACACAGTGGTAAAAGACCATGACCAGAAGCAAGTTGGGCAGAAAAGGGATTCGGGGCTTACATATCCTGAGCCACAGTCCACTGAAAGAAGCCAAGACAGGAACTCAGATTAGGTTGGGACCAGGAGACAGGAGCTGATGCAGAGGATTGCTGCTTTTTTGCTCATCATGGATTGCTCAGTCTGCTTTCTTATAAAACCCAGAATCATCAGCCCAGGGGAGGTCCCACCCACAGTGGGCTGGGGCCTCCTCCATCAAGTACTGATTAAGAAAATGCTCTACAGGCCTGCCTATAACCCAATCATAAGGAGGCATTTTCTCAACTAAGGTTTCCTCCTCTCAGATGACTCTGGCTTGTGTCAAGTTGACATAAATCCAGCCAGCACACCAAGGTTTAGAGGGAAGGGTGACATTGGGCAGCTGTGTGACAGACACTAGGTAATCTGTGCCCCAGCTCTGTCTTCTATGAAGTAGGCATGGTAATAGGAACTAATAAAGTTATTATGAATATTGCCCGACTTGATGATAATTGGTACAGCACCAGGTAGTTCTAGCTGTTATTGCCCAGTCATTGATCAGGCCCAATCACATTCTTCCATTTGTATATGATAATTCGTACCATTTGCATTAATTGCATATGAAGATAATAATGATAGTGTTTCAGTGTGATGTTAAACAATGTTTCTCTTGATGGTGTTATGCTTCTTGTGCAAAGGAAGAGACTTGTGATTCCCTCACTGATTGAAATTATTTCAAGTAGAGTGTGTTTTGAAGACCTTATTAATACAAGACATTGTATCTGTGGTGGATAAATTTTAGCATTATAAAAATCCACTCAGTGAATATCGTCTACCATACAACAGGCACCTTACACACTACGTGCCATTAAACCACAAACAATGATATTAGAGAGAGAGAGATCAAGATAACCTCTTTTGATGGGGGAACTGGGGCTCAGTCTTTTAAGGTCACAAAGCTATTAATGTGTCAGCAAAGATTTTTCTTCCTGAACTCATTTTACAAATTCATCAAGTGAATACGGGAGTCTTGCACATTAACTTCCCCCATACTGTAAGAAGAAGCTGGTCTTTGCCCACGCATTTTAATGAATATGTGAATTTATAAATATGTTAGAAATAAAAATGGAACATAAAATAATAAGCATGGACCCATTAAATATTGTAACAGAAAAAATGAAAGCGTCATTCTCTACATAACAGAATCAAGTTGCGGCTGGATCAACAGAGCAGCTGTGTGGAAACACCTAAGCATTGTGTGATGGCTCCAGAGAAGGAAGACAGCTGTGGCAATGTGAACACGGCTGTCTTCATGTGAGACTTGGAATTGAGTCTGTCCAGAAGAAGGCTGATAGGACTGGAGTCAAAGTGGAGAAGCGGAAGGAATCTTGGGATGCAGAATCACATGAGTGCATAAGAACTTGTCCTGAGAATACACAATAGGTCACTTAGGTTTGGCAGAACTAGGTGAACAGAGAGTAGTGAAAGCTGCAAGGCGGGTCTTGGAGAGCCAGCAGAGTTCATTATAATTGCCACAGTGGGGCCTTTGGTCTCCAAGGCTGCCCTTTGTAAGCAACTCACTCTCCACTGCTTTTAAATAATGCATCTGTGGGATGAGGATACAACTCAATGGTTGAGTACTCGTCTAGCCTTGACAAGAACCTGGGTTTAATCCTACAGTCACAGGACATGAAAATGAGAACGCTTCTCAGTGTCCTCAGGGCATAACCAATGTGTGCAATCTCAGTTTGGATCAGCAGGAGACCTGATAATGTGCCAGCTCTGCCCTGACCTCAGTTATTGCCCAGTCACTGATCTGGCCCAATCACATTCTTCCATTTGTATATGGTAATTTTTGCCATTTGCATTACTTGTGTATGAAGATGATAGTGTCTGTAGTGATAGTAATGTTTCTTTTGATGGTGTTATGCTTCTTGTACAGAGGAAAAGACTTGTTATTCCCACACTGATTGAAATTATTTCAAGCAAGGGGTGGGAGTGGGATTGGGGAAGGGGAGAGGGGGAGAGAAAAGGGAGTAGGGAAAGACTGGAGAGAGCTTGGGAGAATGGGAAGGTGGAGATGGAGGAAGTGCAAATATAGGAGCAGGGAAGAAGATATCTACATTAAGGGAGCCATTTTAGGGTTGGCAAGAGACTTGGCTCTAGAGGGGATCCCAGGTGTCCACGGGGATGTCCCCAGCTAGGTCCTTGGGCAGCAGAGGTGAGGATGCCTGAACTGTCTTTGCCTCACTATCACACTGATGGTTATCTCAAATATCACCATAGAATCTTCATCTGGCGACGGATGGAGATAGAGACAGAGACCCTCATCAGAGCAATGGACTGAACCCCCAAGGTCCTGTTGAAGAGCAGAAGGAGGGAGAAGATAAGCAAAGAAGTCTGGACCGCAAGGGTCACCCACTGAGACAGTGTGTCTGTTCTAATGGGAGCTCACCAAATCCAGCTGGATTGGGACTGAATGAGCATGGGATCAAACTGGACTTTCTGAATGTGGCTGACAATGGGAGTTGACTGAGAAGTCATAGATAAAGGCACTGGGACTTGTTCCTACTGCATGTACTGGCTTTTTGGGACTCTAGTCTATTTGGATGCAAAGCTTCCTAGGCCTGGATGTAGTGGGGAGGGCCTTGTACTTCCCACAGGGCAGGGTTCCCTGCCCTCTCTTAAGAAGGAAGTGGTGGGGGAGGATGAGTGGGGGGACAGGAGGGGAATGGGAGGAGGGGAAGAAGTGTAAATTTTTGAATGGAAAAATAAATTTGAAAAAGAAATTATTTCAAGCAAAGTGTTTTGAAGACTTTATTAGGACAAGACAATGTGTCTATACTGGATAAATTTTAGCATTATGAAGAGTCACTCAGTGAATATCTACCATACACCAGTCACCTTACACACTACGTACAACTAAACCACAAACAATGATATTAGAGAGAGAGACAGATCATGATAACCTCTTACTGATGGGGAAACTGGGGTTTAGTCATGTAAGATCACAAAGCTATTAATGTATTAGCAAAGATTTTTTCTTCCTTAACTCATATTACAAATTCCTCAAGTGAATACGGGAGTCTTGCACATTAACTTCCCCCATACTGTAAGAAGAAGCTGGTCTTTGCCCATGCATTTTTAATGAATATGTGAATTTATAAATATGTTAGAAATAAAAATGGAGTATAAAATAATAAGCACAGACCCATTAAATATTATAACAGAAAAAATGAAAGCGCCAATCTCTACATAACAGAATCAAGTTGCGGCTGGATCAACAGAGCAGCTGTGTGGAAACACCTAAGCATTGTGTGATGGCTCCAGAGAAGGAAGACAGCTGTGGCAATGTGAACACGGCTGTCTTCAAGTGAGACTTGGAATTGAGTCTGTCCAGAAGAAGGCTGATAGGACTGGAGTCAAAGTGGAGAAGCGGAAGGAATCTTGGGATGCAGAATCACATGAGTGCATAAGAACTTGTCCTGAGAATACACAATAGGTCACTTAGGTTTGGCAGAACTAGGTGAACAGAGAGTAGTGAAAGCTGCAAGGCGGGTCTTGGAGAGCCAGCAGAGTTCATTATAATTGCCACAGTGGGGCCTTTGGTCTCCAAGGCTGCCCTTTGTAAGCAACTCACTCTCCGCTGCTTTTAAATAATGCATCTGTGGGACTGGGGATAAAACTCAGAGGTTGAGTACTCGCCTAGCCTTGACAAGAACCTGGGTTTAATCCTACAGTCACAGGACATGAAAATGAGAACGCTTCTCAGTGTCCTCAGGGCATAACCGATGCTTGCAACCTCAGTTAGGATCAGCAGGAGACCTGTTAATGTGCCAGCTCTGATGCGACCTCAGTTGGTTGGAGTGAGCATGCAGGAGGTTATTGAGGAGGATGCTCCTTCCTCCCGGGTTAGCCCCCTCAGCATTCTCTGCTGTATGTGCTATGTTGACTTCTCAAGGACTTGAGCTCTGACCTGACTCTTTCCTATCACAGGTGAAATAAGGGCCAAGGAGCAAAGTACCCTTCAGACATCACAGGCTTTCTCAAGTCTCCAGTGGGTCTCACTTGTCCTTCAAACCCACTATATTTGAAGAAAGCAAAAGTGGGAGCTTTCTGTCCCTGGACTCCAGGTAAGTGCTGAAAGCTTGAGATGGTTAGGTTCATGGTTTTAAAAAGTGCATTAAAAAGCAAATATTGTTCTGAGAAATCAGCAGTGGGCTCCACTGTGTTTTGGCTCCAGTTTTAGGGCAAAGAAAGGTTAATTTCATGCAATAATAATTTACTCAAATAAATTTTTTCATCTTTTATCACTTATATATTCTGTACCTACTCCTCATGTGAAATGTCAAAAAAAAACTCAGTTGCTTCTTTTTCTCTTCTACTACTAAAATAATGGAAATATTTTTTAAGATATGCAGCAAAGGTGGACTTGAAATCAAGGTTCTTTATGTACAGTAAATAGGTGGAATCAGAGTTGGTAGGAAAAGAACAGAGGTGTGGTCAGAGCTGTCATAATAAACTAAGAATTTCTCGGGAGGAAGTACACTCAGAGGGAACTCATCACAGATAGGGACCATGTCCTTTGTGCAGAGTCACAGAAAAACAAGACGTTTATGAATTCACTCTGAATGTCAGCTACACAGACTCTGGCCCATCTCTGATTTGGGGTCGTGTACTGAAATTTTAGATTGTGCTCTTATAGGATATTTGGTAGAAGAGTCTTTCAGAATGCCTTAAATGCTGAAGGAATAAATGTAATGTGATGTGGTCTCCAGTATGAAAGACACTGGATCCAGATCAGAGTCTATCCGAGTCTGTACAACACCAACACTCATCCACCAAGCAAGGGACTTACAAGCAGGCACACAGGGGTCAAAGGCCTGGTTAGGCAGAAAAAGAGTCTTTGATGGGACAAAGAAAGAAAACACCCTGGTCTTGAGGTTGTACAGATTGGGACTGTGGCTTTGCACACCATATTCCTGAGTAAAAGACTAGATCATGGAGGGGGTGGGGGGAAGGCAATGTCTTTGTCCCACTAAGCTAGACCTAACCTACTTCAAGGCTTCATGCCTCCCTAAGAATTTGTCTGCCTCAACCTTCAAATTATTGTTGATAGCACAGTGTTGTGCTATCAATGGGAGTATGGTGAGAACCTTTAATGTCAATCAAAAACCTGTCCAATTATTTTTTGGCTTTATAGCTAAGTAAACAAAAGCTCACAGAAATAAACTTTCAAAACGTGGTAGTAAAAGCAATAATAGAATTCATCTGTAAGCAGCTATCTGTGAACTTACGAAATCATTCACTTGTCCATGGAGACTATCCAAATTAAAACAGTTTTGATACATTGGTTAAGCTGAATATACATATGCTTTGCGTTTATAATTCGTACTTTATCATGTTTTCATAAGAGTGTCAATAATATCTTTTTGAAATAATTAATTCTGCATTAACAGTTTCATTGATGATCTTGTCTTAGTAAACTTGACAACACAAGGCAAAATTTAGTCCAGCAAAAAATATCCATGGTAAACATAAGACAAAGCTCTCTCAAGAACTAAGTTGTAACTTTTTGTTTGCTATGTGCTTACTTTCCTATAATCTCAATCTCAATAAATTTCAGTTTTATTTGACATGATAATATGACCTCACAAGCCCAGAATTTGGGAGGCTAAGGTAAGAGGAACTTGGAGTTGATGGCTAGGTATATAACAAAAATCTGTCTTAAGAAAAAAGGATTAAGGAAAAAAAGAAAAAAGGAAGAAAAACTGAAAATAAAGAAAACATTAACACAAATTTATACACTAGTATAGTCCTGTGTTTTATCAAAATTCACTTTATAGGTCTTGGTTTTCATTTTTTAGTAAATCAGTTTTTCAATCTTGCTACTTTAAAAAAATTATTTAAGATATTACTCTATTTGGGTGGTGGTAGTGCACACCTTTAATTCAAGAACTTGGGAGGCAGAGGCAGGAAGATCTCAGTGAATTTTTAGACCAGCCTGGTCTACAAAGCAAGCTCCAGAACAGCTAGGGTTGTTACTCAGAGGAACCATGTCTCAACAAAAAGGAAAAAATGATATTACTCTAGATTTTGCATGTACATTTATGATTGGTCCTCTATCTTTACATAAATATATTCTTCTAAGAGGACATATATGTATCTTACACTACGGGGTTGGAGAAAAAAGCTCAACAGTGAAGCCTTGGGACCCTCTTTCTTCTACCGAGATGCTTCACCCAGTCTTGATATGAGGGTTTGGATCTAGTCTTACTGCATCTTGTTATGCTGTGTTCAGTTGATATCCCTGAGAAGCCTGCTCTTTCCTGAAGAAAAATAGAGGGAGGAGGAGTGGTTCTAAGGGATAAAGGAGATGACAGGGATGGGGGAACTGGGAGGAGTAGGGAGAGAGGAAACCTCAGTTGGAATATATTGTGTGAGAGAAGAATAAATTTAAAAAATAATGTAAAAAATAAAAATATCAAAATAAAGAGTGCTTGCTGCTCTTCCAAAGGACTAGAGTTCAATTCCCAGCTCACAGTCACCTATAACCAGGTTTCATGGGATCCAGCACTCTCTTCTGGCTCTTGTGGACATCCGTGTGCACAGAGACACACAGACACAAACATAAATAACCATGAGAAAAAAGAAATGCTAAAATATGTAATGATTAATAAAAATAAAATAAATATTTAAGGTATATTACACTATCAGACTTTTCATCTTGTATCATTGTCATTCATCATGCTCATAAGATACATTTTTGTTTTGATTATTTTTTGATAGATCAAGCAAGACTAAGAAAGCATTGCCTATGCTGACTCATTTTATAATGGTCTTCCTTTCTTATTTAGGTTCAAGCTGGACCCTTACATCACATCACTCCTCTCAAAGAACATCTTTACCATTTCCTCCAAGGCAAGTTTTCTAGAAACAAATTATCTAAAACTTCATTTTCCATTGAAAGTATTTATTTCTTCTTTTTCGCCAATATTTATTATTCTGAGAGTTGTTTAATAGATGTGATTGTGAGCAGTTTAATTCATAATAACAGTGTCCAGAGGCTTCACACATAGCCTCGGACCCATGCGTACACAGTCTTTCCCATGTTCAGAATCCTCTTAGAAGGACACTTGCTGCCATAGTAGAATCTACATAGAGTCATTGTAACCACTCCGAGCTTGCAGGCAACACTGGCTTCCACTGTCTCCACTTCAAGTGTGTTTGGAAGCACAGACTTAAAAAATAATCTTTGCCAAAATCAGCTTCAGGATGCAGCCCGCAGGTTCTTCTACTCACTGGGAACTTTGGGGTGTCATTAAAAAACTATAACCCACTTTCAGTTGCTATTTGTATATGAGGTGGGAGAGAGGTGTATTTTGATCTCTCTGCATGTGTAGATCCAGTTTCCCCAAGACAGAGAAATAAAAGATGATAAATTTAAACAGGATGAAGTAAAAATAACTGTTTGCAAATGGCATGGCCCTCCAAACAGAGCATGCTAGAAGCTCAAAGCAACTTCTAAAACTCACAGAAATAATAAGAGACTCCATCTAAGTTGTGAGATACAAACACCACAGAAAAATAAATTGTGTTTCCAAAGACAACCATGAGCAAAGTATTCGATTGATGATAGCTATAAAACCACCGAATACTTAAGAACAACTTTAATCAAAGAAATCAATGATTCCTATGCCAAAAACCTAAAATCTTGTAATTTTGCTTAGTTTTTATTTGAAGAATCTCTAAAGAGAAGGAGTATTTTAATGCTTGCCCTGTTTCTTTAGCTTATGCAAATGTACTCATAGTTCATCTTCAGGCTTCTTATAAAAAAAAAAATTATTGGGCAGGGAAGATGGTTCAGTGATTTTATCACTCATGCAGTTCCCAGCACCAACATGGCAGTTCACAGCCAAGGATATCACCAGTTCCAGGGAATCTGACACCTTCTTCTGCCCTCTGCAGGCAGCAGGTATGCGCATGGTGCGCAGTCCAATGTGCAGTAAAGCACTCACATGCATAAACATTTTTTGCAAAGTTAAAATAATTCTCAGATTGTAGAATATTCGATGTTTCATTCAAGAAAATGTAATTGAGATCCTTGTGTCATGAAAAGACACATTAATTTATCACCTCTTATGACATAAAAGAAGACATTAATATTCATTGTCACAATGTGCTTACTATTTCCAAGGAGGGCAGATCATAGATGGGAACAAAGATTCAAAAGAACTCTTGTGACAAAAATATTACAAAAATAAATTAGTTAGAGTTTTAGTGTCTAGTTTCTTGAGTTCTTTGTATATTTTGGAGATCAGACCTTTGTCTGATGAGGGATTTGTGAAGATCTTCTCCCAGTTGGAAGGTAGCCTTTTGGTCTTACTGACAGTGTCCTTTGCTTTACAGAAGCTTCTCAGTTTCAGGAGGTCCCATTTATTCATTGGGAAGAGGGGCGGAAATGGAAACATTTATAATTTAATAAAATTTACTCTTAAAAAAAAAGAAAAAAAATAAATTAGTTGCAAGAGAAAGAAGCGATTGAGAGTCATCAAAAAGAATAGATTTGTGATCATATTCCTTCCCAAGAAGCTTTCCTATGCGGTTTAGCTCTTTGTGACAGACAGAAACAGCTCAAGGCTCCAAGAATTCAGTCATGACCAAATTTATCAAGCAAGAGACAGAAAGAACCCAGAGGTCAGAGATACAAACTCAGACAGGAAAGTTCTTCATCTCAATCTGCTAACGTAGTCTGTCTCAGAGACTAGAAAAGGAAGGATCCAGAACAGCACAGAAATCACACACTTGGAATTTTTTTAAGCCCCCGTGTGTCCTTATTTTTTTTATGAGAAAGTAATTTTATTAAATTATAAAAGTTTCCATTTCCGCCCCTCCTCCCAACACCCTCCCACTCCCCCCACTCCCTCTCCTCCTCCCTCTCCATCCCTAAGAGTAGTCAGGGTTTCCTGCCCAGTGGGAAGTTCAAGTTCCTCCCCCCTGATTCCAGGTCCAGGAAGGTGAGTATCCAAACAGACTGGATCCCCAAAATCCAATATATGCAGAGGAAACAAGTCCCAGTGTTATTGTCAATGGCTTTTCAGAAAGACTCCTGGCCAGCCACATTCAGAGAATCCGGCCACATTCAGAGAATCTGGTTGGATCACGTCCTCGTTCAGTCCCAGTCCAACTGGCCTTGGTGAACTCTCATTAGATCAGTCCCCTTGTATCAGTGGGTGATCACTTCCATCGCAGTCCTGATTTCCTTTTTCATTTTCTTTCTCCTTCTGCTCCTCATTTGGACCTTGGGGGGCTCAGTCCGGTGCTCCAATGTGGGTCTCCGTCTGTATCGCCATCCATCGTCGGATGAAGGTTCCCTCTGGTCTTGTCTTCTTTGCTTACGTTCTCTTTCCTTCTGCTTCTCATTTGGACCTAGGGAGTTAAGTCCAGTGTTCCAATGTGGGTCTCTGTCTCTATCTCCATCCATCACAAGATGAAGGCTCTATGGTGATAAGCAAAATATTCATCAGTATGGTTATGGGCCAAGGCCGGTTCAGGCACCCTCTCCTCTGTCCAGAGAACAATCTGGGGATCTCTCCTTGGACCTGGGATCCCATTTATAATCAAGTCTCCTGTAAACCCTAAAATGACTCCCTTAGTTGAAATATAATCTTCCCTGATTCCATATCCATCCTTTCTCCCTCCCACCCTCCCAGTCCACCGAGCTTTCCCCATTCCTCCTCTACTCCCTCCTCTCTAACCTTCTCCCCTTCCAACAACCCTCCCACCCACCCCCATGCACCCGAGGTTACCTGGGACTCTTGTCTATTTCCTATCTCCAGGAGGATAGCTACATGATTTTCATCAGGTTCACCTTCTTATTTAGCTTCTCTAGGGTCACGAATAATAGGCTCAAAGACCTTTAATTATGGTTAGAATCCACTTATGAGTGAATACATACCATATTCCTCTTTTTGGGTCTGGCTTACCTCACTCAGTAAAGCGTTTTCTATGTCCATCCATTTGCATGCAAAATTCAAGATGTCATTGTTTTTTACCGCTGAGTAAAACTCTAATGTGTATGTGTTCCACACCTTTTTTAACCATTCTTCTATTGAGGGGCACCTAGGTTGTTTCCAGGTTCTGGCTATTACAAATAGTGCTGCTATGAACATAGTTGAACAAATGCTTTTGTAGTATGATAGGGCATCTCTTGGGTATATTCCCAAGAGTGGAATTGCTGGGTCCTGAGGGAGGTTGTCTCCCAGTTTCCTGAGAAACCGCCACACTGATTTCCACAGTGGCTGCACAAGTTTGCATTACCACCAACAATGGATGAGTGTTCCCCTCATTCCACATCCTCTCCAGCATAGGCTATCATTGGTGTTTTTAACTTTAGCTAATCTGACCGGTGTAAAATGGTATCTCATAGTTGTTTTGATTTGCATTTCCCTGATCGCTAAGGATGTTGAGCATGACCTTAAGTGTCTTTTGGCCATTCGAAGATCTTCTGTTGGGAATTCTCTGTTCAGATCAGCACCCCATTTTTTAATTGGGTTAATTAGAGTTTTATTGTCTAGTTTCTTGAGTTCTTTGTATATTTTGGAGATCAGACCTTTGTCTGATGAGGGGTTGGTTAAGATCTTCTCCCAGACAGAGGTAGCCTTTTTGTCTTACTGACAGTGTCCTTTGCTTTACAGAAGCTTCTCAGTTTCAGGAGGTCCCATTTATTCATTGATTCTCTTATTGTCTGTGCTACTGGGGTTCTACCTAGGAAGTGATCTCCTGTGCCTATGTCTTGTAGACTACTTCCCACTTTCTCTTCTATCTGGTTCAAAGTGGTCAGATTAATGTTGATGTCTTTAATCCATTTGGACCTGAGTTTTGTGCATAGTGATAGATATGGATCTATTTTCATTCTTCTACAGGTTGACATCCAGTTATGCCAGCACCATTTGTTAAAGATGCTTTCCTTCTGCCATTGTATACCTTTAGCTCCCTTGTCAAATACCAGGTTTGTATATACGTTTTGTATATACAAAATATACGTTTGTGGGTTAATACCCGGGTCTTCTATTCGATTCCATAGGTCGACTTCTCTGTTGTTATGCCAATACCAAGCTGTTTTCAAAACTGTTGCTCTGTAATACAGTTTGAAGTCAGGGATGGTAATGCCTCCAGAAGTTCCTTTATTGTATAAGATTGTTTTGGCTATCCTGGGTTTTTTGTTTTGCCATATAAACTTGATTATTGTTCTCTTAAGATCTGTGAAGAAGTTTGATGGGATTTTGATGGGAATTGCATTGAATCTATAGATTGCTTTTGGTAGAATTGCCATTTTTACTATGTTGATTCTCCCAATCCAAGAGCAGGGGAGGTCTTTCCATTTTCTGGTATCCTTCTCAATTTCTTTCTTCAAGGACTTAAATTTCTTGTCAAATAAGTCTTTCACTTCCTTGGTTAGAGTTACCCCAAGATATTTTATGCTATTTGTGGCTATCATGAAAGGTGATGTTTCTCTGATTTCCCTCTCTGCTTCTTTATCCTTTGTGTATAGGAGGGCAACCGATTTTTTGGAGTTGATCTTGTATCCTGCCACATTACTAAAGGTGTTTATCAACTGTAGGAGTTCTTTGGTAGAGTTTTTGGGGTCGCTTTTGTACACTATCATATTGTCTGCAAATAACGAAAGTTTAACTTCATCCTTTCCAATTCGAATCGCCTTGATCCCCTTATGTTGTCTTATTGTTATTGCTAGAACTTCAAGCACTATATTGAAGAGGTATGGAGAGAGTGGACAGCCTTGTCGTGTTCCTGATTTTAGTGGAATGGTTTGAGTTTCTCTCCATTCAATTTGATGTTAGCTGTCGGCTTACCATATATTTCTTTTATTATATTTAGGTATGATCCTTGTATAACCAATCTCTCCAACACCTTTATCATAAAGGGGTGTTGAATTTTGTCAAATGCTTTTTCAGCATCCAATGAAATGATCATATAGTTTTTTTCTTTCAGTTTATTTATATGATGGATTACATTGATAGATTTGTGTATGTTAAACCAACCCTGCATCTCTGGGATGAAGCCTACTTGATCATAATGGATAATTTTTCTAATGTATTCTTGGATTCGGTTTGCCAGTATTTTATTGAGTATTTTAGCGTCAATGTTCATGAGTGAGATTGGTCTGTAATTCTCTTTCTTGGTTGTGTCTTTGTGTGGTTTTGGTATCAGGGTAACTGTAGCTTCATAAAAAGAGTTTGGCAATGATTCTTCTGTTTCTATATTGTGAAATACATTAAGGAGTATAGGTATTAGCTCTTCCTGGAAGTTCTGGTAGAATTCTGCATTGAAACCATCTGGTCCTGGGCTTTTTTTGGTCGGGAGGTTTTTGATAACAGCTTCTAATTCTTCGCGACTAACAGGTCTATTTAGATTGTTTACCTGGTCTTGATTTAACTTTGGTAAATAATATTTATCTAAAAACCAATCCATTTCTTTTACATTTTCCAACTTTGTGGCAGATAAACTCTCGTAGTAAGATTTAATGATTCTCTGAATTTCCACTGTGTCTGTTGTTATGTCCCCCTTTTCATTTCTGATCTTATTAATTTGAGTGTTCTCTCTCTGCCGTTTGATTAGTTTGGCTAGGGGTTTGTCAATCTTATTGATTTTCTCCAAGAACCAACTTTTTGTTTCGTTGATTTTTTGGATTGTTTTCTGTGTTTCTATTTTGTTGATTTCAGTCCTCAGTTTGATTATTTCCAGTCTTCTACTCCTCCTGGGAGAGTCTGCTTCTTTTTTTTCCAGAGCTTTTAGGTGTGTTGTTAAGTCTCCAATATGTGCTTTCTCCGTTTTCTTTAATTGGGCACTTAGTGCTATGAACTTTCCTCTTAGCACTGCTTTCATTGTGTCCCATAGGTTTGAGTATGTTGTGTCTTTATTTTCATTAAATTCAAGGAAGACTTTAATTTCTTTCTTTATTTCTTCCTTGACCCAGGGATGATTCAGTAGTTGACTGTTCAACTTCCACGTGTTTGTAGGCTTTTTGGTGTTCGAATTGTTATTGAATTCTAACTTTATTCCGTGGTGATCCGGCAAGACACAGGTGTTTACTAATATTTTTTTGTATCTGTGTAAGTTTGCTTTGTTACCGAGTATGTGGTCAATTTTTGAGAAGGTCCCATGACCTGCAGAGAAGAAGGTATATTCTTTCCTTTTTTGGGTGGAATGTTCTATAGATATCTGTTAAGTCCATTTGATTCATTACCTCTAGTAATTCTCTTATTTCTCTGTTGAGTTTCTGTTTGATTGACCTGTCCATTGGTGAGAGAGGTGTGTTGAAGTCTCCTACTATTAGTGTGTGTGGTTTGATGACTGCCTTGAGTTCTAAAAGTTTTTCTTTTACATAAGTGGGTGCTTTTATATTAGGGGAATAGATATTCAGGATTGAGACTTCCTCCTGATTAATGGTTCCTGTTATGAGTATGAAATGTCCATCTCCATTTCTTCTGATTGATTTTAGTTTGAAGTCAATTTTGTTAGATATTAGAATGGCCACACCAGCTTGTTTCTTAGGTCCGTTTGCTTGGAAAACTTTTCCCAACCCTTTACTCTGAGTAGATATCTATCTTTGTGGTTGAGGTGTGTTTCTTGTAAACAGCAGAATGTTGGATCCTGTTTTCTTATCCAGTCTCTTAGTCTGTGCCTTTTTATAGGTGAATTGAGTCCATTAATATTAAGTGATAATAATGACCATTGGTTGTTGACTCCGGTTATTATTTGTGTGTGTGTGTGTATGTGTGTGTGTCATAGAGTTTGTGTGTTTCTCTTCTTTGAGTTATGGTTGTGAAGGGTCGCTAGATGTCTGAGTTATTGTAGGCAGTGTTGGCAATGTTGGATTCCTTGGGTTGCGATTTTCCTTCTATTACTTTCTGTAAGGCTGGGTTTGTGGCTACGAATTGTTTAAATTTGTTCTTATCCTGGAATATTTTGTTTTCTGCATTGATAGTGAATGATAGCTTGGCTGGGTATAGTAGTCTGGGTTTGCATCCATGGTCTCTTAGTTTCTGCAGTACCTCTATCCAGGACCTTCTGGCTTTCACGGTTTCCATAGAGAAGTCCGGTGTAAGTCTGATAGGTTTACCTTTATACGTTACTTGACCTTTTTCCTTTGCAGTTCTTAATATTCTTTCTTTAATCTGGATGTTTTGTGTTTTGATTATTATATGGCAAGGGGATATTCTTTTTTGATCAAGTCTATTCGGTGTTCTGTATGCTTCTTGAACCTTCATAGGAATATCATTCTTTAGGTTGGGAAAGTTTTCTTCTATAATTTTGTTGAATATATTTTCTGGGCCTTTGATCTGCAGTTCTTCTCCTTCTTCAATCCCTATTATTCTTAGATTTGGTTTTTTTATGGTGTTCCAGATTTCTTGAATGTTTTGTGAAGAGAATTTGTTAGATTTGGTGTTTTCTTTTATCAGAGCATTTATTTTCTCTATGGTATCTTCAGAATCTGAGATTCGTTCTTCCATCTCTTGAATCCTATTGGTTATGCTTGATTCTGTAGTCTCTGTTCGTTTACTTAGATTTTCCATATCTAGCCGGGCCTCGTTTTGTGCTTTCTTCATTGCCTCCATTTCAGTTTTCAATTCTTGAACTGTTTCCATTACCTGTTTGATTGTTTTTTCTTGGTTTCCCAGTGTATCATTCATGGATTTACTCATTTCTTCGAACTTTTTGTTATACTTCTCATCCATTTCTTTACTCATTTCTTCAATCTTTTTGTTGTACTTCTCATCCAGTTCTTTAAAGGAGTTATTCATATCCTGTTTAAGGGACTCTATTGCTTTCATAATGGCACTTTTTTCCACTTCTTCTGAATTAAGAGGTTCAAGTCCTTCTAATGTAGGGTCGTTGGGATCTGGTGTTTTCATGTTGTTTTTTAGATTGTTGGAGGAGTTCTTGCCTTGGCATCTGCCCATCTCTTCCTTCAAATGCTCTCTATTGGATCTTCTGGTACCAGGTCAGGTTCCCTTGTTGGGCAGGGACTTCACTTACAGAAGGCCTACCTTTCCTCAGGCAGTCTATTGAAACACAGGCACTCCCTCCTGCCGGGTTGCACTCACAGCCCAGGCCCAGCTCACAAGGGAGCTGCTTTGGGGAGATCTTGTGGCCCCAGGGGGAAGGGGGGAAGAAAGGAAGGTGTACCTGGATGAAGGCTGGGATGGGATTCAGGAGAGCTCCGCAGGGTGGAGCCACCACTGCAGGGTGACCAGAAAGTCGAGGGGGGCGGGGAAAGTCTGAATTCCTCCTAGTCGAAGCCCTCGGGCCAGGAGCAAACTCACCCCTCCTCCAATGGATGTCTGTTAGAAGTTCACTGCCTCTTGCGGGTCAGTAATGGGGCTGAGCTGACACAGGGCCTGCCTGTCCTCAGGCAGGCTATCAAAGCACTGGAACTGCCCCTGCCGGGCTGAGCCCACAGCCCAGGCCCAGCGTGCAAGGGAGCAGCTCTGGGGAGATCTTGTGGCCCCAGGGAGAAGGGGGGAAGAGAGGAAGGTGTACCTGGATGAAGACTGGGATGGGATTTGGGAGAGCTCCGCAGGGTGGAGCCACCACTGCAGGGTGACCAGAAAAAACTTGGGATTTTTAATACAGCTTCCACATGACTGCTTTTGGATCCTGATGTCAATGCCACAAAGGTGGCAATACATTGTCTCTACTTTCAGAAAAGGAAGAGTTGTATCCAGTGGACTGACCAGAGGACTGAGTATCTTTGCAAAAGTCATAGAAAAAAACAAGCAACAAAAATTAGGTGCAATCGGAGACCATACCACTATCAATCCGTTATCTCCATGCTAAAGAACAGTTGAATAGACACAACACACACACACACAGACACACACACGCACACACACACACATGGAGAAAAGAGTAACAACAATTAAAGATAAAGAAAGGATATGGATTTGAAAGAGAACAAGAGACTTACAAGGATGGAAGCAGGGGGAAATGAAAAACTCAACAGATCTATAAAAAGTGGCAACTCAAAATATGTGATTTTGTTGCATTTAGGAATAAATAATTCACATTCTTCTCTGTAGGAAGAACTGAGTTCTATTTGCGCAGGTGAGAGACCATGGAAAGCCTGAACACCAGTTCAGAAGAGGGCTTCCTGCTGCTGGGCTTCTCAGACTGGCCTCACCTAGAGCCTGTCTTTTTTACCTTCATCTCTGTCTTCTACTCTCTGACTCTCTTCGGCAACACCATGATCATCATTCTGTCACGACTGGACGTTCGGCTACATACACCCATGTACTACTTTCTCTGCCACCTCTCCTTCCTGGACCTCTGCTACACTGCTAGCACTGTGCCCCAGCTGCTGGTCAACCTCTCTGGACTCGACAGGACCATCAGCTTTGCAAGGTGTGTGGCCCAACTATGCATAGTGCTCTCACTGGGAGGAACTGAGTGTTTGCTTTTGGTGACAATGGCTATAGACCGCTATGCTGCCGTGTGTCGCCCACTCCACTACACAACCATTATGCATCCCCTTCTCTGCAGGACATTGGTTATATTCTCCTGGGTGGGAGGACTCGTGAACTCTCTGATCCAGACAAGCCTCGGGATGGCCTTGCCTCTCTGTGGACACCAGTTGAACCACTTCTTCTGCGAGCTGCCTGTTCTCCTGAAGTTGGCCTGTGAGGACACAGGAGGAACAGAAGCCAATCTGTTTGTGGCCCGTGTCATTATCTTAGTCTGTCCTTTAGTGCTAATTCTGGGATCCTATGCCCAAATTGCTAGGGCAGTGCTGAACATCAAGTCAATGGCTGGTCGCAGGAAGGCTTTTGGGACATGTGCATCTCACCTTATTGTGGTTACCCTGTTTTATGGCTCAGCCTTCTCTAACTACCTCCAACCTAGCCACAGGTATTCTGAGGGTCAGGGAAAGTTTGTTGCTCTTTTTTATACAGTAGTCACCCCCATGCTCAACCCTCTGATTTATACCCTCAGGAACAAAGATGTGAAGGGGGCTCTGTGGAGGGTACTGGGGAGAGGCACAGATTCCAGGTAGAACAGGAAACAAGAACCAGTAAAATATCTAACTTTAGACCAGTGCAAAGTATCTGAAGTTTACTATCAGAAAACATTATTCCTAGGTGTCATCCTATAATACATCATTTTAATTGGAATTTCTCACTTTTTTGCTAATGACATTACTTGTTTATTTTATATTACTATGGAAATGATAATAAAGAAATTTAAGCAACTTCTTGAGTGGTATGTTCCACTTAGAATCAGTCTATATGGCCAAGACACTGCCTTCATTATGCAATCCCAACTCATCAGAGTTCCAGGTTTCATTTTCTAGAGTAGGCTAGCAGAGTAATCACAAGACTTTGCCTTGAGACTCAGAGCTGGGTGGTGAAGCCTAACACTGGGATGATCCTAAAGGCTTCCATACCCAGGTTAGGGACCATACAAAGAGTGCTAGAATCAAGCCAAGAGGAGACCTGTCGCCCTAATACCACATTTCTGCTCTGGCCATTGTCACCTGCAGCTGATTACACTGGGCCATGGGTCTACTTCAGCAGCATACAGCCCATGCCAATGTGTACACTGGTCTTATCTAGACCTATAGTGGTCTCAGTGGGCCAGATTCAGTGCAGCCTTTGTGGTGTTTGTGGCCGTAAGTGTCACATATACCCAGAGCCTTATCTATGGTTAGCCCCCCTAGTGCCAGGGAAATGTCTTGCTTCTCAGCACAGACCACTGACTATAAATGAGGAGATTTCTATAATCTAGAGAGGATTGTAGTATGAAAATAACCTTCTTGAGACTCACTCACACTTGATGAACAACTCAGCAGCGGAAGTTTGCAGATCTCTTTAGGCTTGTATCCATTTCTGATAAAGTGGCACACACCAGGCATGTGCATATGGCTAACCTGGCCTTAGCCTGCCATCTAGTGCTGAAAATGCAAAAGTAACTAAAGACCCAGAGAAAATGCAAAAATAAAAAAAAAGCCTGCTTTAATATCTGCAAGGACAAGCAAGAAGCCAGATTGCAAAGGTTGGAATAAACACCTAGCGTTTCCATTCATAAATGGTGCTGCCAAGCCATATGCACAAGGTGCTTATGTGAAAACACAACTTTACCTGACAAAATGAGGAGTGGATCAGATAAATGCTTGGCTGGAGATGTTGAAACAGGTGTTTAAAGGAATGAACCAAAATACAAGCAATACAGAAATAATGCAGAACCCAAAAAAACAACAACAATAAAACAAACTAAAACAGGAAGAGCCAGGAACAAATTCAAAAGTCAAACAGAAGGACTGGGGATGAGTTCGGTTGCCAAGGATTTGACGACTATGAGCAAAGCCCTGGATTTGAGATCTAAAACCTCAATAAAATAGAAAATCATGCAGAAATCATGGAGTAGACAAGCAAACTAAAGAAAACTGACTCCCCTTTCCCCAGTTCTCAATTGTTAATAACCTCCTGGCCAAGGGTGGAGCTCCTGAGGCCTCCCTCTATACTGGACTGTTGACTGGCTTAGTCATGTGCCGATCTTGTGCTGGCGATTTTTTTAATCGACATGAAAACCTATTGTTTTATCTTTTAAAGATACCACACAACAATGATCCCAAACTGCTTCTGATAAAATCAGCTGCAGCTGCCCCCTAAAATACACACACAGCTGTTTCCCCTTTACTGCATGTCATCCTCACGAATTGGAGGCAGGAGCTTGTAAAATCCCAAAAGACTCAAGAGAAATATCAATCTCCCATGTCTGTGGCCTAACAACAAGCCTGGCTCTTATAGATCCTACGCATTTTTACTCATCAAAATTTTCAGAAAAGAAATGCAATGCGGGTTTCAAAGACACCTATGGAGGTATTTGTAGAGCAGATTTCTATTCTTTTGTCCTTTTTACACTCTAGAGGGGACTATTATCATTTTCTCAAAATGACTGTGTTTCCCCAAGTTTTCAGGTATGTTCTAAACATCTTTACTGATTTTCCTTGAAATTACAGAAGTCAATATTCAGACGCCAAAATTACCAAAGTGTCAAGGCTCCATTATTCATAACTACCGCTGGGACACGACAAATGTCCATCAATCAGTGAGCAAATAGAGAAGATAAGGTCTATCCATGAACAAGAACCTTATCAGCCACGTGAAAGAACGGCGTGCTGAAATAGGCCACCATGGCAATCCCCCAGAACTGTGCAGAGAGACAGTAGCTTGGATGCAAAAGGCCACACACACTGTGGAGTGCCAGAGACACAGTTGCATCAATGGTTGCCTGGAAGAGAGAGTCGGGACAGTGACTGCAAGAGGGCATGAAATGAAATGAGGTGACAAAATCTTCTAAAACGATAAATAGACAACTTTGTGAGCATATTGAAACATTAAAATGTAGATCCTAAACATGTGCCTTCTGTAAGTGAATTATATCTCAAGAAAGCTGTTAAAATCAGTGTTTGATGGTCATATTGCAAACAAAGCCTAACACTGTATAAAGGTCAAACAATTTTCCCACACATTCCTACATACAAAACCAATACACAGTATAACAATAACTGCATATTTTATACTTTTTAATTAACGAGATTTACTCTTTGATGATTTTATACAAGTGATGTTTTCTGATTATTCTCAAATCCACACTCTCTCTTATCTCCCTCCCTCTACTGTATTCCCTCCCCTTACAGGTCCCTTTCCCCTTCATGGATGTGGGCATCCGTGCAGCCACCAGGGTCAGAAGAATGTTGATCTTTGTGAAATAAGGAGGAAATGTGGTTCAAAACAACTTAGTTAGCTGGTGTTAGCTCAAATTTCTAGACTCTGACACCAGGCAATTTATTTCAGACATATTGAAGCACAGCACAGTTTGGGCATAAAAGTTTCCTGATAACAATTAACTCAATCTGGTGTGCACAACCAAGCTAAAGATGTATGTGTATTGAAACTCTTCACAAAGTACATATGGCCTCTTTCATAAAGATGGGTTCTGTTGACTCAGGAACTATATTCAAGACAAAAGGGAAAATGACTATAATGCCTGTGGAGGTCAGGATTGGCCTGGCCTACGAACGCATAGAAGTGACCTAAGCTGCTGTAAAGCACACGTGGAATCTCCCAAAAGGATGGGGTTTATGGATTATGAGACAACGCTCAAGCTCTAGGGAGGAAGAGTCTGGGATAATAGTGTAATAACAAACATAATATATAAAAACAAATATTATGTTATAGGTAATAAAATAATAACAAACATAATAGTCTTCAGGAGTCAAGTGAAGCCTGGTCCAACAGACAGCAAAAGATCACCAGGCTATAAAATAAATGCATTCCCAGCTTTCCAAGTGGAAAACAGGTCGACAATCCTTTGTTTGAACAGATAAGTCAACGCATTTGACCTTCCACATTTCCCTAGAGCTTATCTGTGCACTCAAGGATGTCTTACTCTCTACATTGGTGATGCTGCTTGTCAGCTTTACACACCTGGGAAGAGGGAACCTCAACAGAGGAATTTCCTGCGTCTTGTCTGTGGGGCATTTTTCTTATTACTAATTGATGTAGGAGTCCCAGCCCACTGTGGGCAGTGCCAGCCCTGGGTGCGTGAGCTGGGTATATAAGAAAGGTAGCTGAAAATAAGCCTGGAAGCAATCCAGTAAGCAGCATCCTACCATGATTTCTGCTCCAGGAGCTCATTCTGCCTTGAGTTCCTGCTTTGGCTTCCCTCTAAGGCTCAATAAATATCTTTCTTACCAAGCTGTTTTGCTCAGTATTTTATCATAGCAACAGACAGCAAAGTAAAGCAACTTGGTGTTGTTGTTGGTGTTGTTGTTGTTGTTGTTGTTGTTGTTGTTGTTTTGTAGCCACCTAGGTTTAGCCAGTGCCCTCTGTGTGACTATGTCTTAGGAATTATCCAGTAGAGCCCGGTGGCTTCACCTAAGGGTATAGAATTTATCAGCAGGGAAGAATAGGGCCCTCAGACCCTTCCCACCCACAACTAGAATTGACAAGGGCCCAGTCTTCTATGACCCAGTTCATGCGATCCCATCTGCTGTGAAATCATAATCACCATGGCTGTGACATGCTCAGAAGACAACTCCACAGCATTCGTCGTTATCTTCTGGTTCATATATTCCTTCTGACCCTTCTTCCGTCATATTCCATGGGCCTTAATTGGAGTAGTAGAAATGTCCTGTTCAGGATTGAGGGTTCAACTATTCTGTTTTCTTACCGCCTTGAACAGCTAAAAGTTTCTAAATCCCCCATTATTATTTGTAAAGAGACACTTACTTATTAACGTTAGCATTTGTCTGTAGTAATAAGCATAAATGTTTAGAAGGCAGTTTGATTCCATGTTAATTTAACTATCCACCAATAAGTTTTTCATCACTGACTTGTGATTTCCTCACACATTTCTGTTTTAAAAATCATATTTATAATATCAAACCTAAAATCCCTCCTGAAGAGCAGACCTTGACGTGCTCTTGGTTACCCCAATGGCAAGTGTGTCACTATTGCTCCAGTGGTCACAGTCCTAACAATCTGCCATTGTACTTGGCAGGTTCTCAGTAAGACTACTAATGCCGTTTCTTCTCCAGCAGATCATTTAGCCCCTTTCAGCATTATGAATTCTAGTAGTAGGATAGGGGTTGTCCGGCCTAGTTCCAGTTTGTTTTCACTATATCTTGTATTCAAGGTGTCCACATTTTCTTAACGTTCATATGATTGTCAACTCCATCAGACTGAGAGACATTCAGGAGACTAGTATAACCCCACTGACTGTACCTACTCATGTGTTTCCAGAGATTAACTAAATGGAGATAATTCATCCTTAATGTGGACAACACCAGCCATACAATAGGACCCAAATGGAATGAAGGGGGAGAAAAGCTGGACGCCAACAAGAAGCATAGGTATTCCCTCTCTGTTTTCTGGCTGCCATGATTTGAGAGGTTCTGATCTACTGTACTGTCTTTGTCACTGTTCTATTGCTGTGAAGAAACATCATTATCAAGGCAACTCATAAAATAAACCATTTAACTGGGGCTTGCTTACAGTTTCAGAGGTTTAGTCTATTATCAGCATAGAAAGGAGCATGGCGGCACACAGGCAGACATGATGCTGGAGAAGTAGCCGAGAGCTCTACATCTAGATCCACAGCAACAGAAAGACAGAGACACTGGGCCTGGTTTAGGCTTTTGAAACTTCAAAGTCCAGCCCTAGTGACACACTTCCTCCAACAAGGCCACATCATCTAGTTCTTCCCTGGTGACTAAGTATTCAAATACATGAGCCTATGGGAATCATTCTTATTCAGATCACCACACATACCACCATGATGATCTGGAACAGTGAGCCAAGGTAAATCTCTCCCCACTTGCCTCGTTATGAAGGTGTTTCCTCACCGTGATGAAAAGGCTGACTAATACAGCGGTATAACCACAAATGCATTCTTATAGATTCCTACTGTCTTGTTCTTCCCTCCAGAACTACAGCAAAGTATTGCTGGGAATAACATTTGTTCATTCACACCTGGTATCTTAGTTAGGATTTCTAACACAGTGGTAAAAGACCATGACCAGAAGCAAGTTGGGCAGAAAAGGAGTTTGGGGCTTACATATCCTGAGCCACAGTCCACTGAAAGAAGCCAAGACAGGAACTCAGATTAGGTTGGGACCAGGAGACAGGAGCTGATGCAGAGGATTGCTGCTTTTTTGCTCATCATGGTTTGCTCAGTCTGCTTTCTTATAAAACCCAGAATCATCAGCCCAGGGGAGGTCCCACCCACAGTGGGCTGGTGCCTCCTCCATCAAGACCTGATTAAGAAAATGCTCTACAGGCCTGCCTATTGCCCAATCATAAGGAGGCATTTTCTCAACTAAGGTTTCCTCCTCTCAGATGACTCTGGCTTGTGTCAAGTTGACATAAATCCAGCCAGCACACCAAGGTTTAGAGGGAAGGGTGACACTGGGTAGCTGTGTAACAGACACTAGGTAATCTGTGCCCCAGCTCTGTCTTCTATGAAGTGGGCATGGTAATAGGAACTAATAAAGTTATTATGAATATTGCCCGGGTTGATATGTGCAGGATTCCTGGAAGGATAACTGGTACAGCACCAGGTAGTTCTAGCTGTTATTGCCCAGTCATTGATCAGGCCCAATCACATTCTTTCATTTGTATATGGTAATTCGTACCATTTGCATTAATTGCATATGAAGATGATAATGATAGTGTTTCAGTGTTAGTAATGTTTCTCTTGATGGTGCTATGCTTCTTGCGCAAAGGAAGAGACTTGTGATTCCCTCACTGATTGAAATTATTTCAAGTAGAGCGTGTTTTGAAAACTTTATGAATACAAGACATTGTGTCTATGCTGGATAAATTTTAGCATTATAAAGAGCCACTCAGGGAATGTCTACCATACAACAGGTATCTTACACATTATGTGTCATTAAACCACAAACAATGGTATTAGAGAGAAAACATGATAACCTTTTACTGATGGGGAAACTGGGGCTGAGTCCTGTAAGATCACAAAGCTATTAATGTATTAACAAAGACTTTTCTTCCTTAACTCACATCACAAATTCCTCAAGTGAATACAGGAGTCTTGCACATTAACTTCCCCCATACTGTAAGAAGAAGCTGGTCTTTGCCCACGCATTTTTAATGAATATGTAAATTTATAAATATGTTAGAAATAAAAATGGAGTATAAAATAATAAGCATGGACCCATTAAAATTATAACAGAAAAAATGAAAGCGTCATTCTCTACATAACAGAATCAAGTTGCGACTGGATCAATGGAGCAGCTGTGTGGAAACACCTAAGCATTGCATGATGGCTCCAGAGAAGGAAGACAGCTGTGGCACGGTGAACACGGCTGACTTCAAGTGAGACGTGGAATTGAGTCTGTCCAGAAGAAGGCTGATAGGACTGGAGTCAAAGTGGAGAAGCAGAAGGAATCTCGGGATGCAGAATCGCATGAGTGCATAAGAAGTTGTCCTGAGAATACACAATAGGTCACTTAGGTTTGGCAGAACTAGGTGAACAGAGAGTAGTGAAAGCTGCAAGGCGGGTCTTGGAGAGCCAGCAAAGTTCATTATAATTGCCACAGTGGGGCCTTTGGTCTCCAAGGCTGCCCTTTGTAAGCAACTCACTCTCTGCTGCTTTTAAATAATGCATCTGTGGGACTGGGGATAAAACTCAGAGGTTGAGTACTCGCCTAGCCTTGACAAGAACCTGGGTTTAATCCTACAGTCACAGGACATGAAAATGAGAACGCTTCTCAGTGTTCTCAGGGCATCACTGATGCGTGCAACCTCAATTAGAATCAGCAGGAGACTTGATAATGTGCCAGCTCTGCCCTGACCTCAGTTGGTTGGAGTGAGCATGCAGGAGGTTATTGAGGTGGATGCTCCTTCCTCCCGGGTTAGGCCCCTCAGCACTCTCTGCTGTATGTGCTATGTTGACTTCTCAAGGACTTGAGCTCTGATCTGACTCTTTCCCATCACAGGTGAAATTAGGACCAAGGAGCAAAGTACCCTTCAGACATCACAAGCTTTCTCAAATCTCCTGTGGGTCTCACTTGTACTTCAAACCCACTATATTTGAAGAAAGCAAAAGTGGGAGCTTTCTGACCCTGAACTCCAGGTAAGTGCTGAAAGCTTGAGATGGTTAGGTTCATGGTTTTAAAAAGTGCATTAAAAAGCAAATATTGTTCTGATAAATCAGCGGTGGGCTTCACAGTGTTGAGGCTCCAGTTTTAGGGCAAAGAAAGATTAATTTCATGCAAAAATAATTTACTCAAATAAATTTTTTCATCTTTTATCACTTATACACCCTGTACCTACTCCTCATGCGACATGTCAGAAAAACTCAGTTGCTTCTTTTTCTCTTCTACTACTAAAATAATGGAAATATTTTTTAATATGCAGCAAAGGTGGACTTGAAATCAAGGTTCTTTATGTGCAGTAAATAGTTGGAATCAGAGTTGGTAGGAAAAGAACAGAGGTGTGGTCAGAGCTGTCATTATAAACTAAGAATTTCTCGGGTGGGGTACACTCAGAGGGAACTCATCACAGATGGGGACCATGTCCTTTGTGCAGAATCACAGAAAAACAAGACACTTCTGAATTCACTCTGAATGTCAGCTACACAGACTCTGGCCCATCTCTGATTTGGGGGACGTGTACTGAAATTTTGGAGTGTGCTCTTATAGGATATTTGGTAGAAGAGTCTTTCAGAATGCCTTAAAAGCTGAAGGAATAAATGTAACGTGATGTGACCTCCAGTATGAAAGACACTGGATCCAGATCAGAGTCTATCCGAGTCTGTACAACACCAACACTCATCCACCAAGCAAGGGACTTACAAGCAGGCACACAGGGGTCAAAGGCCTGGTTAGGCAGAAAAAGAGTCTTTGATGGGACAAAGAAAGAAAACACCCTGGTCTTGAGGTTGTACAGATTGGGACTGTGGCTTTGCACACCATATTCCTTAGTAAAAGACTAGATCCTGGGTGGGGAAGGGCAATGTCTTTGTCCCACTAAGCAAGACCTAACCTTCTTCAAGGCTTCATGCCTCCCTAAGGATTTGTTTGCCACAGTCTTCAAATTATTGGGACTACAGTGTTGTGCTATCAACAAGAGTGTGGTGAGAAACTTTTATGTCAATCAAAAACCTGTCCAATTATTTTTTTGGTTTTATAGCTAAGTAAACAAAAGCTCACAGAAGTAAACTTTCAAAATGTGGTAGGAAAAACAATGCTGGAACTCATCCATAAGGATCTATCCATGAACTTAAAAAATCTTTCACTTGTCCATGGAGACTATCCAAATAAAAACAGCTTCCATATATTGGTTAAGCTGAATATACATATGCTTTGTGTTTATAATCCATACTTTATCATGTTTATCCTAAGAGTGTCAAGAATATCATTTTGAAATAATTAATTCTGCATTAACAGTTTCATTGATGATCTTCTCTTAGTAAACTTGACAACTCGAGGCAAAAATTAATCCAGCAAAAAATATTCATGGTAAACATAAAACAAAGCTCTCTCAAGAAAAGTCATAACTGTTTGTTTGCTATGCACTTACTTTCCTATACTCTCAATCTCAATAAATTTCCGTTTTATTTGACACGACAATATGGCCCCACAAGCCCAGCATTTGGGAGGCTAAGGTAGGAGGAACTTGAAGTTGAAGGCTAGGTATTTAACAAGACCCTGTCTTAAGAAAAAGGGAAAAGAAAATGAGAATAAAGAAAATATTAAAACACAAATTTCTATACCAGTGTAGCTCTGTGTTTTATCAAAAATCACTTTATAGGTCTTGGTTTTCATTTTTTAATAAATTAGTTTTTCAATCTTGCAACTTTCTAAAAATTATTGAAGATATTACTCTATTGGGATGGTGGTAGTACACACCTTTAATCCCAGAATTTGGAAGGCAGAGGCAGGAAGATCTCTGTGGATTTTAGACCAGCCTGGTCTACAAAGCAAGTTCCAGAACAGCTAGGGTTGTTACTCAGAGAAACCATGTCTCAACAAAAAGGAAAAAATGATATTACTCTAGAGTTTGCATGTACATTTATGATTGGTCCTCTACCTTTACATAACTATATTCTTCTATGAGGACATATATGTATCTTACACTACGGGGTTGGAGAAAAAAGCTCAACAGTTAAGCCTTGGGACCCTCTTTCTTCTACCGAGATGCTTCACCCAGTCTTGATATGAGGGTTTGGATCTAGTCTTACTGCATCTTGTTATGTTCAGTTGATGTCCCTGAGAAGCCTGCTCTTTTCTGAAGGGAAATGGAGGGAGGAGGAGTGGATCTGAGGGATAAGGGAGGTGACAGGGATGGGGGAACTGGGAAGAGTAGAGAGAGAGGAAACCTCAGTTGGGATATATTGTATGAGAGAAGAATAAATTTAAAAATAATGTAAAAAATAAAAATATAAAAATAAAGAGTGCTTGCTGCTCTTCCAAAGGACTAGAGTTCAATTCCCAGTTCACAGTCACCTATAACCAGGTTTCATGGGATCCAGCACTCTCTTCTGGTTTTGTGGACATCCGTGTGCACAGAGACACAAACATAAATAACCATGAGAAAAATGAAATGTTAAAATATGTAATAATTAATAAAAATAAAATAAATATTTAAGGTATATTACACTATCAGACTTTTCATCTTGTATCATTCATCATGCAAATAAGATACATTTTTGTTATGATTATTTCTTGATAGATCAAGCAAGACTAAGAAAGCATTGCCTATGCTGACTCCTTTTATAATGATCTTCCTTTCTTACTTAGGTTCAAGTTGTTCCCTTACATCACATCACTCCTCTCAAAGAACATCTTTACCATTTCCTGCAAGGTAAATTTCCTAGAAACAAATTACCTAAAACTTCACTTTTCATTGAAAGTATTTATTTCTTCTTTTTCGCAAATATTTATTATTCTTAGAATTGTTTAATAGATGTGACTGGGAGCAGTTTAACTCATAGTAACAGCGTTTAGAAGCTTCCCACGTAGCCTCCACCCTACACAATCTTTCCCATGTTCAGTATCCTCTTAGAAGGACACTTGCTGCCATAGCAGAATCTACATAGAGTCATTGTAACCACTCCAAGCTTGCAGGCGACACTGGCTTCCACTGTCTCCACTTCAAGTGTGTTTGGAAGCACAGACTTAAAAAATAATCTTTGCCAAAATCAGCTTCAGGATGCAGCCCACAGTTTCTTCTACTCACTGTGAACTTTGGAGTGTAATTTAAAAAAAAAACTATAACCCACTTTCAGTTGCTATTTGTATATAAGGTGGGAGAGAGGTCTATTTTGATCTCTTTGCATGTGTAGATCCAGCTTCCCCAAGATAGAGAAATAAAAGATGACAAATTTAAACAGGATGAAGTAAAAATAACTGTTTGCAAATGACATGGCCCTCCAAACAGCAATTTCTAAAACTCACAGAAATAATAAGAGACTCCATCTAAGTTGTGAGATACAAACACCACAGAAAAATAAATTATGTTTCCAAAAACAACCATGAGAAAAGTGGTAGCAATACAATACACCGAATACTTAAGAACAACTTTAATCAAAGAAATAAAAGATTCCTACGCCAAAAACCTAAAATCTCATAATTTTGTTTATTTTTTAGTTGAAGAATCTCTAAAGAGAAACAGTATTTTAATGCTTGCCATGTTTCCTTAGCTTATTCAAATGTACTCATGTTCATCTTCAGGCTTCTTATAAAAAAATTATTGGGCAGGAAAGATGGTTCAGTGATTTTTTCACTCATGCAGTTCCCAGCACCCACATGGCAGTTCACAGCCAAGGATATCTCCAGTTCAGGGGATCTGACACCTTCTTCTGCCCTCTTCGGGCACCAGGTATGCGCACGGTGCACAGTCCGATGTGCAGGAAAGCACTCACATGCATAAACATTTTTTTTTGCAAAGTTAAAATAATTCTCAGATTGTAGAATATTTGATGTTTCATTCAAGAAAATGTATTGAAGATCCATTTGTCAGGAAAAGACACATTAATTTATCACTTCTTATGACATAAAAAAAACATTAATATTCATTGTCACAATGTGCTTACTATTTCCAAGGAGGGCAGATCATAGATGGGAACAAAGATTCAAAAGAACTCTTGTGACAAAAATATTAAAAAAATAAATTAGTTGCAAGAGTAAGAAGCGATTGAGAGTCATCAAAAAGAATAGACTTGTGACCATATTCCTTCCCAAGAAGCTTTTCTGCAGTGTTTAGCTCTTTGTGACAGACAGAAGCAGCTCAAGGCTCCAAGAATTCAGTCATTGACCAAATTTATCAAGCAAGAGACAGAAAGTAAGAATCCAGAGGTTAGAGCTACAAACTCAGACAGGTAACTTCATCGTCTCAATCTGCTGAAGCAGTCTGTCTTAGAGACTAGAAATGGAAGAATCCAGAACAGTACAAAACTCACATACTTTGGACTTTTAATACAGCTTCCACATGACTGCCTTTGAATCCTGATGTAACAAGGATGGCAATACATTGTCTCTACTTTCAGAAAAGGAAGAGCTGTATCCAGCAGACTGACCAGAGGACTGAGTCTCTTTGCAAAAGTCATCGAACAAACAAGCAACAAGAACTAGGTGCCATCGGAGACCATACCACTCTCAAACCGTGATCTATATGCTAAAGAAGAGTTGAGATACACACACATATGCACACATGCACACACACATGCATAAACACACGCACGCACACACGGAGAAAAGAGTAACAATTATTAATGGAAAAGGATATAGATTTGAAAGAGAACAAGAGACATACATGGATGGGGGCAAGAGAAATGGAAAACTCAACAGAACTATAAAGAGTGGCAACTTAAAATATGTGATTTTGATGCATTTAGGAAAAATTAATTTATGTTCTCTATAGGAAGGATTGAGTTGTGTTCTATTTGCGCAGGTGAGAGACCATGGAAAGCCTGAACACCAGTTCAGAAGAGGGCTTCCTGCTGCTGGGCTTCTCAGACTGGCCTCACCTAGAGCCTGTCTTTTTGGCCTTCATCTCTGTTTTCTACTCTCTGACTCTCTTCGGCAACACCGTGATCATCATTCTGTCACGACTGGACGTTCGCCTACACACCCCCATGTACTATTTTCTCTGCCACCTCTCCTTCCTGGACCTCTGCTACACTGCCAGCTCTGTGCCCCAGCTGCTGGTCAACCTCGCTGGACTCGACAGGACCATCAGCTTCGCAAGGTGTGTGGCCCAGCTCTTCATAATGCTCTCACTGGGAGGAACTGAGTGTGTGCTTTTGGTGGCAATGGCTATAGACCGCTATGCCGCCGTGTGTCGCCCACTCCACTACACAACCATTATGCATCCCCTTCTCTGCAGGGCGTTGGTTATATTCTCCTGGGTGGGAGGACTCATGAACTCTCTGATCCAGACAAGCCTCGTGATGGCCATTCCTCTCTGTGGACACCAGTTGAACCACTTCTTCTGTGAGCTGCCTGTTCTCCTGAAGTTGACCTGTGAGGACACGGGAGGAATAGAGGCCAATCTGTTTGTGGCCCGGGTCATTATCTTAGTCTGTCCCTTAGTTCTGATTCTGGGCTCCTATGCCCACATTGCCAGGGCAGTGCTGAACATCAAGTCAATGGCTGGTGGCAGAAAGGCTTTTGGGACGTGTGCATCTCACCTCATTGTGGTTACCCTGTTTTATGGCTCAGCCATCTCCACCTATCTCCAACCTGTACACAGGTATTCTGAGAAGGAGGGAAAATTTCTTGCCCTTTTTTATACAATTGTCATCCCCATGCTCAACCCTCTGATTTACAAACTCAGGAACAAAGATGTGAAGGGGGCTCTGTGGAGGGTACTGGGGAGAGACACAGACTCCAGGTAGAAGAGGAAACGAGAACCAGTAAAATATCTAACTTTAGACCAGTGCAAAGGATCTGAAGTTTACTATCAGAAAACATTATTCCTAAGTGTCATCCTATAATACATCATTTTAATTGGAATTTCTCACTTTTTTGCTAATAACATTACTTGTTTATTTTATATTACTGTGGAAATGATAATAAAGAAATTCAAGCAACGTCTTGAGTGGTATGTTCCACTTAGAATCAGTCTATATGGCCAAGACACTGCCTTTATCATACTATCCCAACTCATCAGAGTTTCAGGTTTCATTTTCTAGAGTAGGCAAGTGAAGTAATCACAAGACTTTGCCTTGAGACTCGAAGCTGGGTGGTGAAGCCTAACACTGGGATGATCCTAAAGGCTTCCACACCCAGGTTACGGTCCATACAAAGAGTGCTAGAATCAAGCCAAGAGGAGACCTGTCGCCCTAATACCACATTTCCGTTCTGGCCATTGTCACCTGCAGCTGGTTACAGTGAACTTGGGCCATGGGTCTACTTCAGCAGCATACAGCCCATGCCAATATGTACACTGGTCTTATCTAGACCTATAGTGGTCTCAGTGGGCCAGATTCAGTGCAGCCTTTGTGGTGTTTGTGGCCATAGGTGTTGCATAGAGCCAGAGCCTTATCTATGGTTAGTCCCCCTAGTGCCAGGGGAAAGCCTTGCTCCTCAGCAGAGACCACTGACTATAAATGAGGAGATTTCTAAAATCCAGAGAGGATTATAGTATGAAAATAACCTACTTGGGACTCACTCACACTTGATGAACAACTTAGCAGCTGAAGTTTGCAGATCTCTCTAGGCTTGTATCCATTTCTGATACAGTGGAACCCACCAGGCATGTGCATATGGCTAACCTGGCCTTAGCCTGCCATCTAGTGCTGATAATGCTAAAGTAACTAGAGACCCAGAGAAAATGCCAAGAAGCCTCTCTTAATATCTGCAAGGACAAGCATGAAGCCAGATTGCAAAGGCTGGAATAAACACCTAGTGCTTCCATTCATAAATGGTGCTGTCCTGTCATGTGCACAAGGAGCTTGCATGAAAACACAACTTTACCTGACATAATGAGGAATGGATCAGACAAATGCTTGGCTGGAGATGTTGAAACAGGTGTTTAAAGGAATGAACCAACAAATACAAGCAATACAGAAAAATGAGAACTCGAAAAACTACAACAATAAAACAAACTAAAACTTGAAGAGCCAGAAACAAATTCAAAAGTCAAACAGAAGGACTGGGGATGAGCTCAGTGGCAAAGGATTTGTCGACTATGAGCAAAGCTCTGGATTTGAGATCTAAAACCTCAATAAAATAGAAAATCATGCAGAAATTATTGAATAGAAATGCAAGCTAAAGAAAACTGACTCCCCTTTCCCCATCTCTCAATTGTTAATAAACTCCTGGCTAAGGGTGGGAGCTCCTGAGGCCTCCCTCTATACTGGACTGTTGACTGGCTTAGTCATGTGCCGATCTTGTGCTGGCGATTTTTTTAATAAATATGAAGACTATTGTTTTATTTTTAAAGGAACCCAGATATCTGGAAATACTAATCCCAAACTGCTTCAAAAAATCAGCTGCAGCTGCCCCCTAAAATACACACACATTTCCCCTTACCAGCCCCCTTTATTGCATGTCATCCTCCCAAATTGGAGGCAGGAGCTTGAAAAATCCCAAAAGACTCAAGAGAAATATCAATCTCCCTTGTCTGTGGCCTAACAACAAGTCTGGTTCTTATAGATCCTATTCATTTTTACTCATCAAAATTTTCAGAAAAGAAATGCAATGGCGGGTTTCAAAGACACCTATGGTGGCTACAGCATAAGGTATTTGAAAAGCAGATATCTGTTCTTTTGTCCTTTTTAGACTCTATAGATGACTAAAATCGTTTTTACAAAATGACTGTGATTCCTCAGGTTTTCAGATATGTTCTAAACATCTTTACTGATGTTCCTTGAAATTACAGAAGTCAATATTCAGACGCCATGGTTACCAAAGTATCAAGGCATCAGTATTCACAGCTACCACTGTGGGGACAAGCCAAATGTCCATCAATCAGTGAGTGAATAGAGGAGATAAGGTCTACCCGTGAACAAGAACCTTGTCAGTCACGTGGAAAAATGGCGTGCTGAAATAGGCCACCATGGCAATTCCTCAGAACTGTGCAGAGAGACAGTAGCTTGGATACAAAAGGCCACATACACTGTGGAGTGCCAGAGACACAATTACATCAAAGGTTGCCTGGAAGAGAGAGTCAGGACAGTGATTGCAAACAGGCATAAAATGAAATGAGGTGACAAAATGTTCTAAACAATAAATAGACAAATTTGTGAGCATACTGAACCATTAAAATGTAGATTCTAAACATGTGGGTTCTGTATGTGAATTATATCTCAAGAAAGCTGTTAAAATCAGTGTTTGATGATTATACTGCAAAGCCTAGCACTGTATAAAAGTCCAACAATCTGCCCACACCCTTCCTACATACAAAGAGAATACACAGTATAATTATAACTGTAAATTTTATACTTTTCTTAATGAAAGTTACACTTTGATGATTTTATACAAGTGATGGTTTCTGATTATTCTCAAGCCCACACTCTCTCTTATCTCCCTCGCTCCATTGTATGACCTCCCCTTAAAAGTCCTTTTCCCATTCACAGATGTGGGCATCCATGCAGCCACCAGGGTCAGAAGAATGTTGATCTTCATGAAATAAGAAAGAAATGTGGTTCAAAACAACTTAGTTAGCTGGTGTAGACTCAAACTTCTAGACTCTGACACCAGGCAATTTATTTCAGACAGTACAGAAGCACTGCACAGTTTGGGAATAAAAGTTTCCTGATAACAATTAACTCAATCTGGTGTGCACAACCAAGCTAAAGACGTATGTGTACTGAAACTCTTCGCAAAGTACATATGGCCTCTTTCATAAAGATGGGTTCTGTTGACTCAGGAACTATATTCAAGACAAAAGGGAAAATGACTATAATGCCTGTGGAGGTCAGGATTGGCCTGGCCTAAGAAGGCATAGAAGTGACCTAGGCTGCTGTAAAGCACACGTGGAATCTCCCAAAAGGATGGGGTTTATGGATTATGAGACAACGCTCAAGCTCTAGGGAGGAAGAGTCTGGGATAATAGTGTAATACCAAACATAATATATAAAAACAAATATTATATTACAGCTAATATAATAATAACAAACATAATAGTCTTGAGGAATCAAGTGAAGCCTGGTCCAACAGACAGCAAAAGATCACCAGGCTATAAAATAAATGCATTCCCAGCTTTCCAAGTGGAAAACAGGTCGACAATCCTTTGTTTGAACAGAGAAGTCAACGCATTTGACCTTCCTCATTTCCCTAGAGCTCATCTGTGCACTCAAGGATGTCTTACTCTCTACATTGGTGATGCTGCTTGTCAGCTTTACACACCTGGGAAGAGGGAACCTCAACAGAGGAATTTTCTGTGTCTTGTCTGTGGCATTTTTCTTATTGTCAATTGATGTAGGAGGCCCAGCCCACTGTGGGCAGTGCCAGCCCTGGGCACGTGAGCTGGGTATATAAGAAAGGTAGCTGAAAATAAGCCTGGAAGCAATCCAGTAAGCAGCATCCTACCATGATTTCTGCTCCAGGAGCTCATTCTGCCTTGAGTTCCTGCTTTGGCTTCCCTCTAAGGCTCAATATATATCTTTCTTACCAAGCTGTTTTGCTCAGTATTTTATCATAGCAACAGACAGCAAATTAAAGCAACTTGGTGTTGTTGTTGTTGTTGTTGTTTTGTAGCCTCCTAGGTTTAGCCAGTGCCCTCTGTGCGACTATGTCTTAGGAATTATCCAGTAGAGCCTGGTAGCTTCACCCAAAGGTATAGAATTTATCAGCAGGAAGGGATAAGAGACCCTGAGACCCTTCCAGCTCATGACTAGAGTTGACAACGGCCTAGTTTTGTATGGCCCAGTTCAGGAGATCCAAGATGCTGTGAAATCATAATCACCATGGCTGTGACATGCTCAGAAGACAACATCACAACATTTATCCTTATCTTCTGGCTCATATATTCCTTCTGACCCTTCTTCCGTCATATTCCTTGGGCCTTAATTGCAGTAGTAGAAATGTCCTGCTCAGGATTGAGGGTTCAACTGTTCTGTTTTCTTGGCCATGAACAGCCAAAAGTTTCCAAATTCCTCCATCATTTTTTGTAAAGAGACTCTTGCTTATTAAGGTTAGCATTTGTCTGTGGTTATAAAGCATAAATGTTTAGAGGGCAGTTTGATTCCATGTTAATTTAACTATTCACCAATAAGTTCCTCATCAATGACTTGTGATCTCCTCACACATTCCTTTTTTAAAAATCATATTTATAATATCAGACCTAAAATAACTCCTGAGGAGCAGGCCTTGAAGAGCTCTTGGTTACCCCAATGGCAGGTATGCCACTAATGCTCCAGTGGGCACAGTCCTAGCAGTCTGCCATTGTACTTGCCAGGTTCACAGGTAAGACTACTAATGCCGTTTCTCCTCCAGGGGCCCATTTAGCCCCTTTCAGCATTATGAATACTAGTAGCAGGATAGAAGTCGTCCAACCTAGTTCCAGCTTATCTTGTAATCAAGGTGTCCACATTTTCTTAACAATCGTATGATTATCAACTCCATCAGACTGAGGGACATTAAGGAGACTAGTATAACACCCCACTGGCTGTATCTACTCTTGTGTTTCCAGAGATTAATTAAATGGGGATAATTCATCCTTAATGTGGACAACACGAGCCATACAATAGGACCCAAATGGAATAAAGGGGGAGAAAAGCTGGACGCCGACAAGAAGCATAGGTATTCCCTCTCTGTTTTCTGGCTGCCATGATTTGAGTGGTTCTGATGTACTGTACTGTCTTTGGCACTGTTCTATTGCTGTGAAGAAACATCATTATCAAGGCAACTCACAAAATAAACCATTTAACTGGGGGCTTGCTTACAGTTTCAGAGGTTTAGTCTATTATCAGCATAGAAGGGAGCATGGTAGCACACAGGCAGACAAGATGCTGGAGAAGTAGCCAGGAGCTCTACATCTAGATCCACAGGCAACAGAAAGACAGAGACATTGGGCCTGGTTTAGGCTTTTGAAACTTCAAAGTCCAGCCCCAGTGACACACTCCCTCCAACAAGGACACTTCTCCTAATCCTTCTCAAGTAGTACCACTCCCTGGTGACTAAGTATTCATATACATGAGCCTGTGGGAGCCATTCTTATTCAGATCACCACATATACCACCATGATGGTCTGGAACAGTGAGCCAAGATAAATCTCTCCCCACTTGCCTCGTTATGAAGGTGTTTCCTCATGTGTTGAAAAGGCTGACTAATACAGCGGTGTAACCACAAATGCATTCTTATAGATTCCTACTGTCTCGTTCTTCCCTCCAGAACTACAGCAAAGTATTGCTGGGAATAACATTTGTTCATTCACACCCGGTATCTTAGTTAGGATTTCTAACACAGTGGTAAAAGACCATGACCAGAAGCAAGTTGGGCAGAAAAGGAGTTTGGGGCTTACATATCCTGAGCCAAAGTCCACTGAAAGAAGCCAAGACAGGAACTCAGACTAGGATGGGGCCAGGAGACAGGAGCTGATGCAGAGGATTGTTGCCTTTTTGCTCATCATGGCTTGCTTAGTCTGCATTCTTAAAAAACTAAGATCATCAGCCCAGGGGAGGTCCCACCCACAGTGGGCTGGTGCCTCCTCCATCAAGACCTGATTAAGAAAATGCTCTACAGGCCTGCCTATTGCCCAATCATAAGGAGGCATTTTCTCAACTAAGGTTTCCTCCTCTCAGATGACTCTGGCTTGTGTCAAGTTGACATAAATCCAGCCAGCACACCAAGGTTTAGAGGGAAGGGTGTCACTGGGTAGCTGTGTAACAGACACTAGGTAATCTGTGCCCCAGCTCTGTCTTCTATGAAGTGGGCATGGTAATAGGAACTAATAAAGTTATTATGAATATTGCCCGGGTTGATATGTGCAGGATTCCTGGAAGGATAACTGGTACAGCACCATGTAGTTCTAGCTGTTATTGCCCAGTCATTGATCAGGCCCAATCACATTCTTCCAATTGTATATGGTAATTCGTTCCATTTGCATTAATTGCATATGAAGATAATAATGATAGTGTTTCAGTGTGATGTTAAACAATGTTTCTCTTGATGGTGTTATGCTTCTTGTGCAAAGGAAGAGACTTGTGATTCTCTCACTGTTTGAAATTATTTCAAGTAGAGTGTGTTTTGAAGACCTTATTAATATAAGACATTGTGTCTGTGCTGGATAAATTTTAGCATTATAAAGAGTCACTCAGTGAATATCGTCTACCATACAACAGGCACCTTACACACTACGTGCCATTAAACCACAAACAATGATATTAGAGAGAGAGATCATGATAACCTCTTACTGATGGGGAAACTGGGGCTCAGTCATGTAAGGTCACAAAGCTATTAATGTGTTAGCAACGATTTTTCTTCCTGAACTCATTTTACAAATTCCTCAAGTGAATACGGGAGTCTTGCACATTAAGTTCACCCATACTGTAAGAAGAAGCTGGTTTTTGCCCACATATTTTTAAAGAATATGTGAATATATAAATATGTTAGAAATAAAAATGAAGTATAAAATAATAAGCATGGACCTATTAAATATTATAACAGAAAAAATGAAATCATCATACTTTACGTAAGGGAATCAAGTTGCAGCTGGATCAACGGAGCAGCTGTGTGGAAACACCTAAGCATTGCGTGATGGCTCCAGAGAAGGAAGACAGCTGTAGCATGGTGAACACTGATGGCCTCAAGTAAGACATGGAACTTAGTCTGTCCAGAAAAAGGCTGATAGGAAAGGAGTCAAAGTGGAGAAGCAGAAGGAATCTCGGGATGCAGAATCACATGAGTGCGTAAGAAGTTGTCCTGAGAATACACAATAGGTCACTTAGGTTTGGCAGAACTAGGTGAGCAGAGAGTAGTAAAAGCTGCAAGGCGGGTCTTGGAGAGCCAGCAAAGTTCATTATAATTGCCACAGTGGGGCCTCTGGTCTCCAAGGCTGCCCTTTGTAAGCAACTCACTCTCCGCTACTTTTAAATAATGCATCTGTGGGATGAGGATACAACTCAATGGTTGAGGTCTCGCCTAGCCTTGACAAGACCCTGGTTCAATCCTACAGTCACAGGACATGAAAATGAGAGCACTTCTCAGTGTCCTCAGGCTATAACCGATGCTTGCAAACTCAGTTTGGATCAACAGGAGACCTGACAATGTGCCAGCTCTGCCCTGACCTCAGTTGGTTGGAGTGAGCATGCAGGAGGTTATTGAGGAGAATGCTCCTTCCTCCCGGGTTAGGCCCCTCAGCACTCTCTGCTGTATGTGCTCTGCTGACTTCTCAAGGACTTGAGCTCTGACCTGACTCTTTCCCACCATAGGTGAAATTAAGAACCTTCAGACATCACAAGTTTTCCCAAGTCTCCAGTGGGTCTCACTTGTCCTTCAAACCCACTATATTTGAAGAAAGCAAAAGTGGGAGCTTTCTGACCCTGTACTCCAGGTAAGTGCTGAAAGCTTGAGATGGTTAGGTTCTTGATAAAAAAAAATGTATTAAAAAATATTGTACTGAGAAATCAGCATTGGGCTCCACTGTGTTTTTGGCTCCAGTTTTAGGGCAAAGAAAGATTAATTTCATGCAAAAATAATTTTCTCAAATTAATTTTTTTCATCTTTTATCACTTATACACCTTGTACCTACTCCTCATGCGACATGTCAAAAAATCTCAGTTGCTTCTTTTTCTCTTCAACTACTAAAATAATGGAAATATTTTTTAAGATATGCAGCGAAGGTGGACTTGAAATCAAGGTTCTTTATGTGCAGTAAAGAGTTGGAATCAGAGTTGGTAGGAAAAGAACAGAGGTGTGGTCAGAGCTGTCATTATAAACTAAGAATTTCTCGGGAGGGGGTACACTCAGAGGGAACTCATCACAGATGGGGACCAAGTCCTTTCTGCAGAGTCACAGAAAAAACAAGATGTTTATGAATTCACTCTGAATGTCAGTGACACAGACTCTGGCCCATCTCTGATTTGGGGGACGTGTACTGAAATTTTGGAGTGTGCTCTTATAGGATATTTGGTAGAAGAGTCTTTCAGAATGCCTTAAAAGCTGAAAGAGTAAATGTAACGTGATGTGGCCTCCAGTATGAAAGACACTGGATCCAGATCAGAGTCTATCCCAGTCTGTACAACACCAACACTCATCCACCAAGCAAGGGACTTACAAGCAGGCACACAGGGGTCAAAGGCCTGGTTAGGCAGAAAAAGAGTCTTTGATGGGACAAAGAAAGAAAACACCCTGGTCTTGAGGTTGGACAGTTTGGGACTGTGGCCTTGCACACCATAATCCTGAGTAAAAGACTTGATCCAGAGGAGAAAGGGCAATGTCTTTGTCCCACTAAGCAAGACCTAGCCTTCTTCAAGGCTTCATGCCTCCCTAAGGATTTGTCTGCACAGCCTTCAAATTACTGTTGATAGCACAGTGTTGTGCTATCAATAGGAGTACAGTGAGATCCTTTAATGTCAAACAAAAATTTGTCCAATTATTTTTTGGTTTTACAGATAAGTAAAGAAAAGCTCAAAGAAGTAAATTTTCAAAATGTGGTAGTAAAAACAATGATAGAATTCATCTGTAAGCATCTATCTGAGAACTTACAAAATCTTTCACTTGTCCATGGAGACTATCCAAATTAAATCAGCTTTGATACATTGGTTAAGCTGAATATACATATACTTTGTGTTTATAATTCATACTTTATCATGTTTTCATAAGAGTGTCAAAAATATCTTTTTGAAATAATTAATTCTACATTAACAGTTTCATTGATGATCTTGTCTTAGTAAACTTGACAACACAAGGCAAAAATTAGTCCAGCAAAAAATATCCATGGTAAACATAAAACAAAGCTCTCTCAAGAAAAGTTGTAACTTATTGTTTGCTATGTGCTTACTTTCCTATACTCTCAATCTCAATAAATTTCAGTTTTATTTGACATGACAAAATGGCCCCACAAGCCCAGCATTTGGGAGGCTAAGGTAGGAGGAACTTGGAGTTGATGGCTAGGTATATAACAAGACCCTGTCTGAAGAAAAAGGGAAGAAAAAATGAAAATAAAGAAAACATTAAAACACAAATTTCTACACTAGCATAGCTCTGTGTTTTATCAAAATTCACTTTATAGGTCTTGGTTTTCATTTTTTAGTAAATCAGTTTTTCAATCTTGCTACTTTTTAAAAATTGTTTAAGATATTACTCTATTGGGATGGTGGTAGTACACACCTTTAATCCTAGCACTTAGAAGGCAGAGGCAGGAAGATCTCAATGAATTTGGGGCCATCCTGGTCTACAAAGCAAGTTCCAGAACAGCTAGGGTTGTTACTCAGAGAAACCATGTCTCAACAAAAAGGAAAAAATGATATTACTCTAGAGTTTGCATGTACATTTATGATTGGTCCTCTACCTTTACATAACTATATTCTTCTATGAGGACATAAATGTATCTTACACTACGGGGTTGGAGAAAAAAGCTCACAGTTAAGCCTTGGGACCCTCTTTCTTCTACCGAGATGCTTCACCCAGTCTTGATATGAGGGTTTGGATCTAGTCTTACTGCATCTTGTTATGTTCAGTTGATGTCCCTGAGAAGCCTGCTCTTTTCTGAAGGGAAATGGAGGGAGGAGGAGTGGATCTGAGGGATAAAGGAGGTGACAGGGATGGGGGAACTGGGAAGAGTAGAGAGAGAGGAAACCCCAATTGGGATATATTGAATGAGAGAAGAATAAATTTTTAAAAAAATGTAAAAAATAAAAATATCAAAATAAAGAGTGCTTGCTGCTCTTCCAAAGAACTAGAGTTCAATTCCCAGCTCACAGTCACCTATAACCAGGTTTCATGGGATCCAGCACTCTCTTCTGGCTTTTGTGGACATTCGTGTGCACAGAGACACACAGATAAATAAATAACCATGAAAAAAAGAAATGCTAAAATATTTAATAATTAACAAAAATACAATAAAAATTTAAGGTATATTGCACTATCAGATTTTTCATCTTGTATCATTGTCATTCATCATGCTCATAAGATACATTTTTGTTATGATTATTTTTTGATAGATCAAGCAAGACTAAGAAAGCTTTGCCTATGCTGACTCCTTTTATAATGGTCTTCCTTTCTTATTTAGGTTCAAGTTGTTCCCTTACATCACATCACTCCTCTCAAAGAACATCTATAACATTTCCTGCAAGATAAATTTCCTAGAAACAAATTATCTAAAACTTCACTTTTCATTGAAAGTATTTATTTATTCTTTTTCGCCAATATTTATTATTCTTAGAATTGTTTAATAGATGTGATTGTGAGCAGTTTAATTCATAATAACAGTGTCCAGAGGCTTCACACATAGCCTTGGAACCATGCGTACACAGTCTTTCCCATGTTCAGAATCCTCTTAGAAGGACACTTGCTGCCATAGCAGAATCTACATAGAGTCATTGTAACCACTCCGAGCTTGCAGGCAACACTGGCTTCCACTGTCTCCACTTCAAGTGTGTTTGGAAGCACAGACTTAAAAAATAATCTTTGCCAAAATCAGCTTCAGGATGCAGTCCGCAGTTTCTTCTACTCACTGTGAACTTTGGGGTGTCATTAAAAAAAACTATAACCCACTTTCAGTTGCTATTTGTATATGAGGTGGGAGAGAGGTCTATTTTGATCTCTCTGAATGTGTAGATCCAGTTTCCCCAAGACAGGGAAATAAAAGATGACAAATTTAAACAGGATGAAGTAAAAATAACTGTTTGCAAATGGCATGGCCCTCCAAACAGAGCATGCAAGAAGCTCAAAGCAATTTCTAAAACTCACAGAAATAATAAGAGACTCCATCTAAGATGTGAGATACAAACACCACAGAAAAATAAATTATGTTTCCAAAGACAACCATGAGAAAAGTGGTAGCAATATAATACACAGAATACTTAAGAACAACTTTAATCAAAGAAATCAAATATTCCTATGCCAAAAACCTAAAATCTTGTAATTTTGTTTAGTTTTTAGTTGAAGACTCTCTAAAGAGAAGCAGTATTTTAATGCTTGCCCTGTTTCCTTCGCTTATTCAAATGTACTCATAGTTCATCTTCAGGCTTCTAATAAGAAAATTATTGGGCAGGAAAGATGGTTCAGTGATTTTATCACTCTTGCAGTTCCCAGCACCAACATGGCAGTTCACAGCCAAGGATATCACCAGTTCCAGGGGATCTGACACCTTCTTCTGCCCTCTGCGGGCACCAGGTATGTGCACGGTGCACAGTCCGATGTGCAGGAAAGCACTCACATGCATAAACATTTTTTTGCAAAGTTAAAATAATATTGTAGAATATTCGATGTTTCATTCAAGAAAATGTATTTAAGATCCATGTGTCATGAAAAGACACATTAATTTATCACCTCTTAGGACATAAAAGAAGACATTAATATTCATTGTCACAATGTGCTTACTATTTCCAAGGAGGGCAGATCATAGATGGGAACAAAGATTCAAAAGAACTCTTGTGACAAAAATATAAAAATAAATTACTTGCAAGAACAAGAAGTGATTGAGAGTCCCCAAAAAGAATAGACTTGTGATCATATTCCTTCCCAAGAAGCTTTCCTACGCTGTTTAGCTCTTTGTGACAGACAGAAGCAGCTCAAGGCTCCAAGAATTCAGTCATGACCAAATTTATCAAGCAAGAGACAGAAAATAAGAACCCAGAGGTCAGAGCTACAAACTCAGACAGGTCAGTTCTTCGTCTCAATCTGCTGAAGCAGTCTGTCTCAGAGACCAGCAAAGGAAGGATGCAGAACAGCACGGAACTCACACACTTAGAACTTTTAATACAGCTTCCACATGACTGCTTTTGGATCCTGATGTCAATGCCACAAGGATGGCAATACATTGTCTCTACTTTCAGAAAAGGAAGAGTCGTATCCAGCGGACTGACCAGAGGACTGATTATCTTGGCAAAAGTCATAGAACAAACAAGTAACGAGAATTAGGTGCAATCGAAGACCATACCACTATCAATAAGTGATCTATATGCTAAAGAAGAGTTGAATTACACACACACACACACACACACACACGCACGCACGCACGCACGCACGCACACACACTGTGAAAGGAGTAACAACAATTAAAGAAAAAGAAAGGATATGGATTTGAAAGAGAACAAGAGACTTACATGGATGGGAGCAGGCAGAAATGGAAAACAACAGAACTACAAAGTGGCAACTCAAAATATATGATTTTGATGCATTTAGGAATAATTAATTCATGTTCTTCTCTGTAGGAAAAATTGAGTTCTGTTCTATTTGCGCAGGTATGAGACCATGGAAAGCCTGAACACCAGTTCAGAAGAGGGCTTCCTGCTGCTGGGCTTCTCAGACTGGCCTCACCTAGAGCCTGTCTTTTTGGCCTTCATCTCTGTTTTCTACTCTCTGACTCTCTTCGGCAACACCGTGATCATCATTCTGTCACGACTGGACGTTCGCCTACACACACCCATGTACTACTTTCTCTGCCACCTCTCCTTCCTGGACCTCTGCTACACTGCCAGCTCTGTGCCCCAGCTGCTGGTCAACCTCTCTGGATTCGACAGGACCATCAGCTTCGCAAGGTGTGTGGCCCAGCTCTTCATAATGCTCTCACTGGCAGGAACTGAGTGTGTGCTTTTGGTGACAATGGCTATAGACCGCTATGCCGCCGTGTGTCGCCCACTCCACTACACAACCATTATGCATCCCCTTCTCTGCAGGGCATTGGTTATATTCTCCTGGGTGGGAGGACTCGTGAACTCTCTGATCCAGACAAGCCTCGTGATGGCCATGCCTCTCTGTGGACACCAGTTGAACCACTTCTTCTGCGAGCTGCCTGTTCTCCTGAAGTTGGCCTGTGAGGACACGGGAGGAACAGAAGCCAATCTGTTTGTGGCCCGGGTCATTATCGTAATCTGTCCTTTAGTTCTAATTCTGGGCTCCTATGCCCACATTGCCAGGGCAGTGCTGAACATCAAGTCACTGGATGGTCGCAGAAAGGCTTTTGGGACATGTGCATCTCACCTCTTTGTGGTTACCCTGTTTTATGGCTCAGCCATCTCCACCTACCTCCAACCTGCCCACAGGTATTCTGAGAAGGAGGGAAAATTTCTTGCTCTTTTCTATACCATCATCACCCCCATGCTCAACCCTCTGATTTACACCCTGAGGAACAAAGATGTGAAAGAGGCTCTGTGGAAGGTGCTAGGGAGAGGCACAGACTCCAAATAGGAGGATGTGGAATAATAAAATATATATAATAACATTCATATTCTGAAACACATTCTATGCTTGGACCAAGAGCCTTTAATCACTAGAAAATACCCTTCACCAGACTTCATAGTTTCATCTCTTTTCTTGTCTGGAAGTTGGAAGTGGTAACCTCATAAAAACCATTCTTGGGTTGTGTTTAGAGGCATCATGCAACATGTTGATTCATATCTTAACTTTCCAAAGTAATGAGTTTTAGAATAAGATGCAGTGGTCCTTCTAGAGAGAATAGACATGGTGTCTAGGCACAGTTGCTAGTGAAAGAAGCTCAAATCAGAATAGCAGCACTTTCCCAAATCTACATTCATGGTGTCATGCCATGCAGGCGGCTATATGCTGAGACATTGAATAAGAGTGTTCATATCTTCATAAAAAAGTGACCCTGAAAAAAAAAAAGTGACCCTGGTCATGTCTGCTCTCATCTATGGCCATTTCTGCTGTCTCTTATGGTGGCTACTCTTCTACAGAACATGTATCAACCAAGGAAAATATGAACAGAGGTACTCTGTGAAGTATATATCAAGATTCAGATGTGAATCTAATTACTTGGAAAAAATACAGAAGCATTGGGGAGATGTGGAAAAAAGGAAGGGAGGCAACAGCATCTCACCATCAACAGCATTGCTGTTGGGCTGCAGGGTGTGAAGCAGAAGTGGCTTTCTCTTCAACTTCTATATCTACAGCACTGTTCATCACAGCAAAAATAAGGTGTCAATCGGATGTCCATCAGTGGTTGAGTGCACAGAGAAAATGTGGTGTATATATTCAATAAAATGTCAATTGATCATAACAAGAATGAAGTCCTGATATGTTCAGCAACATGGTTAGAACTGGATGACATTACATTATGTGAAACAAGCAAGACAGAGACAATCAGATACCAGGGCCCCTTAGTCATACAGTGACACTTACAAAGCTGACATCATAGATGTTACTGGAGGCCAGTCAGGGTAAGGGTGAGATGAGAGAGGAGCTAGTTAACTGATGGGTAAAATGTCCTTATATGGGTGAACACATTCTCATCTTCTATGTCCCAGAAATATGGCTACATTTTAAACAATTTATTATATATTTCAAAATTTTAGAAGAGTCTCAACATATAGAAATAACAAAAATTTTGAATCCATAGAAACACAAGTTACTAATTAGGTTATTACATATGGCATGCATGTTCGAATTATTATGCTATACCCTCTAGCTGTGCACATCGTCATATGTAAATTTAAAATAAAAGAAAAAGTAGCAGTTATATATAAAAGGTGCTTTTCATGTGAAAAGGAAGAAAATAGAAAAGAACCAAACGTAAAAACAATATACCTAGAAAGAAGATATAGGAAAAAATGTGACAAAATAGTAGCATGGTGGGAAGGAGAGAAGAAACAAGGAAAGAGGAAAGGCGAGAGAAAGAGAGAGAGAGAGAGAAAGAGAGAGAGAGAGAGAGAGAGAGAGAGAGAGAGAGAGAGAGAATATACTAGTGATCGTCATATGAAGTCCAAACAATTCTCAACTAAAGAATTATAAAAGAAAACTAGAGTTTTCCAATGTCATTTCACCCCACGTATTTAGCAATGATTTATTGCACAGGTGTGGATACTGAAGGAAGAGCAAGAGAGGAATTAACTCATCTTTCAGTCGTCATTGCCTCACATTTGGAAAGTGATTCCTAGAACAAGTGATTGCTAAGACCTTCACAAGAGTTACAGAGGCCAGATGAAGGAACACGGTGCCTTGGTTTAGTAGGATGGGTGAGAGAGAGAGAGACAGAGACGAGACAGAGACAGAAACTGAGAGGACAGAGCACTGTGAAGCTGAGTAAGTCGAGACATGGGGAGTATCTGGGACAAGCTGAGGGGGAACATGATCAAAATATATTTTGAAAAAGAAAGTTAATTTAAAATAAGGAAAGCATAAAAAAGGCAAGAACAGCAGATTTGTCCACAGAACTTTTTTCCTAGCTGTGAGCAGCCCAGGGAGAGATGATTTCCACTTAAAGGGGTGAGAAGGAATTAAGTGCAGGCTTTAGCCTAGAAACCAAGCACAGAGCCACCAGGTGACGCTTGGTGTTGTATAGAGTCCTGTGACCCCTGCCTAGTCCTGCCTCTCCAAAACAAGCCCCAGAACTACATTAGCCCAGTGGATCAGGGACTATTGCCATACTTCTCCCAATCTTAGACAACAGAAGGTATGAGCAAGACTCTACATGTTGGGCATCAGGGTCTGAAAACCATGCTTTCCTTCAGACCTCAGTATGAGCTATCATGGTGAATCAATGCCAAGAAGAACTTGAAGGTCCCTTTAGCTAAGCAGTGGTCTACAGATGGTCTTCTGACCTAACCCAATATCAAGCAGATAGTACACACCTGTCATACAAGGTCAAGTACTAGCTTGCATCATTTCCAGCCTTGAAAGCACCTGGAGACACCTCTACCCTTGACTACACAGGGCCCTATTCTTATAAGACTTATGTTGTAGGGAGGCTGCTTGTTGGTTCCCAGCTGCTCAGCCCCAAAATAATCATACAGAAACTATGTATATTATTTAAAACACTGCTTGGCCCATTAGCTCTAGCTTCTTATTGGCTATCTCTTACATATTAATTTAACCCATTACTATTAATCTGTGTATCTCCACGTGGCTGTGGCTTACCAGGTAAAGTTTTCAGCGTCTGTCTGTTGCGGGGCTACATGGCTTCTCTCTGACTCTGCCTTCTTCCTCCCAGCATTCAGTTTAGTCTTACCCCCCCTCCCACCAGCTAAGTTCTGTCCTGCTATAGGTCCAAAGCATTAATCAATGGTATTCACAGCATGCAGAGATTCGGGAATCCCACATCACCAGTTGACAGCCCTAGCTTAGCATCAGCCTTGCCAGGCAAAGAACAATTGCCACCACCCTTCTGCCAGCATAAGGCAGCACAGCTAAAACCAGGCCACTGTAAGATGAAGCTATAGACCTATCCCAGTGGTCGGCAGAAACCTGTGCCTATATGGGACAGATAGTGACATCAACAGAGACCTGGGCCTAGGTGCTCGCCTGGCACTCTAGAAATCAGGATGGATAAAGACACTTCCAGACACAGAATGGCCAGCTAAATATAGCTCCACAGATGTCCCTTTATGATATGCTGAAAGTTCTTGGCTTTAAAGGAGAGAGGAATTAACATCCAAGAGGACAACACTGGAAGGTTAAAAGTCCACTGGCAAGAGTAATTATACAAATTCAGAATGTTCTAATACTATGAATATGCTGTGGAGGTCAATCAAGTCATCATTTGGAAACTAAAAACAAAACAACTGAAAATAATTACATCAGTATGTGAAAACATGGGCAAAAGAGAAAGGTAAGTTGGTATATCAAAATTCAAAATGTGGGAGGAATGAGATGCATGGACAGAGCTTTTTAATTAGCTGGATTTTTTCTGGGGTTTTTCTTTATGTTCGTGTTTTGATGCTTTTATTTCAAAACAATGTCATAATGAAAACATTTCTGCAAACTCTGTGATTACCACAAAGTAAAAATCTGAAATAGACAAATCAGACATGATACTCAGGTAGTAATAACAACACACTAACAGTAAATCACTTAACTACAAGAAAAGCACCTAAGAGTGGAAGAAAGAAGCACCACAAAGAAATGAGTTATGAATGGCTGAGGTAAGATCTTCCTTGGCTGCAGACACCTTGGCTATGAGTTCAATTTTCCAGTTAAAAGACCCAGAATGAATGACTTGGTGTTGTGTGTTCTCCTTAGGATAAACTCATCTCCTACAATAAACATGGACTAAAAAAAATAGACTGTACAAAGACACAAGAGGCCAGGTATAGCTGCTGGCCTGTAATCGCAGCACTCAGGAGACTGCAGCGTCAGCTTGAGATCAGACTACCATGTAGAACAAGAAAATTAGGAAGAGGAAGAGAGGAGAAGAGACAATGATAAAGAGGGTTAATTCAGGGGCTGGAGGGACGACTCAGCGGTTAAGAGCACTGCCTGCTCTTCCAAAGGTCCTGAGTTCAATTCCCAGCAACCACATGGTGGCTCACAACCATCTGGAATGAGATCTGATGCCCTCTTCTGGCCTGCAGGCAGACACACAGACAAAATATTGTATACATAATAAATAAATATTTACTTGCCAAAGGTGTATGGTCCATTCTCCAGACTAGATCATATGACAAGCCATGAAACAAATTCCAACATATTTTAAATAAAAGTATATCAAGTATTTTTGTGATAATGCAATATACTAGAACTTGGTGACAAAAAAGGTTTTGGAGACTATGCAGATACACGGAAATTAGCTATTACTTTTGAGGGGCTGGAGAGAGGGCTCAGTGGTTCAGAGCACTTCGTGCTGTTGCAGAGGACTTGGGTTTGGTTTCCAACAACCACGTGGTGGCTCACAGTTACCTCTAATCCCAGTTCCAAGGGAATCTTGATAGCCCCTTCTAACTTCTGAGGGCACAAGACACACACATGGTGTATATCCAAATATACAGGCAAAACATTCATACACGTAAGTACATTACTAAAAATGTCTTTTAAAAGCTGGGCATGGTGGTACACACCTTTAATACCAGCACTTTAGAGGCAGAGATCTCTGTGAGTTTAAGGCCAGACTGCTCTACAAAGCAAGTTCCAGGACAGCCCAGGCTGTTGCACAGCAAAACCTTTTCTTGAAAAGCCAAAAAATTAAAAATAAAAAGTAATCCTGGTCACAAAAGCTACAGAAAACAAGATGCCTACAAGTGATTTAACAAAATAGTTACAAGCTTCTGTAAAATACCAAGGAAAGAAACTGAAGGCACACACAAGAGTCCCAGAATCTTCATCTGGCGATGGATGGAGATAGAGACAGAGACCCACATCGGAACACTGGACTTAACTCCCTAGGTCCAAACGAGAAGCAGAAGGAAAGAGAACGTGAGCAAAGAAGGCAAGATCAGAGAGAACCTTCATCCGACAATGGATGGCGATACAGACGGAGACCCACATTGGAGCACCGGACTGAGCCCCCTAAGGTTCAAATGAGGAGCAGAAGGACGAAGAAAATGAAAAAGGAAATAAGGACTGCGAGGGATGCGATCACCCACTGATACAAGGGGACGGGTCTAATGAGAGTTTACCAAGGCCAGTTGGACTGGGACTGAACGAGGACGCGATCCAACCAGATTCTCTGAATGTGGCCGGATTCTCTGAATGTGGCTGGCCCGGAGTCTTTCTGAAAAGCCATTGACAATGGCACTGGGACTTGTTTCCTCTGCATATACTGGATTTTGCGGATCCAGTCTGTTCGGATACTCACCTTCCTGGACCTGGAGGGAGGGGGGAGGAACTTGAACTTCCCACAGGGCAGGAAACCCTGACTGCTCTTAGGGATGGAGAGGGAGGAGGAGAGGGAGTAGGGGAAGTGGGAGGGTAGTGGGAGGAGGGGCAGAAATGGAAACTTTTATAATTTAATAAAATTACTTTTAAAAAAATGAAAAGGCAGAAAATAGTAAAAATCCTCAAAAGTCCATACTACTGAAAGCAATATATAGATTCAATGAAATTTCTATAAAGATATGAATAACCGGCTGAGAATATAGCTGAGTAGATAGAGGGCTGGCCTGGCGTGCAGCAGGCCACGGACTCAATCCCAAGAACTCTGTGAAGCTGGATGTAGTGAAACTGGATGTAGAGGTCAGCAGCTGGGAGGTAGAGGCAAGAGGACCAGAAACTCAAGGTCATTCTCTGGCACACGTCCAGTTTGAGGCTAGCAGGGCTTCACACGATCCATCCTCAAAAATGTCAAAAGTAGAACTGGAGAGATCGGTCAGGGATTAGGAGCACTTCCCGCTCTTGCAGGGGACCCAGATTCAGTTCCTAGCACCCACATGGCAACTCACAGCCATCTGTCATTCCTGTTGCTGGGGATCTGATGCCCTCTTCTGACCAATATAGGCACAGTCATGTGTGTATTACATATGTATACATGCAGATAAAACACATACATGCACATAAGTAAATCTAAAAGAGCAGGTTGTATTTATGTATTTAGAAATATATGTTCAAACATATATACATGTAACAACAATTGAAGAAAAAGAGTTTAGTTGGGTGGTGGTGGCGCACGCCTTTAGTCCCAGCACTTAGGAGGCAGGGGCAGGTGGATCTCTGTGAGTTCAAGGTGAGACTGGTCTACAGAGTTAGTTCCAGGACAGGCACCAAAGCTACAGAGAAACCCTGTTTTGAAAAACAGAGAGAGAGAGAGAGAGAGAGAGAGAGAGAGAGAGAGAGAATATATATAAGAGGATGTAATGGGAGCGTTTAGAGGAAGGAAATGGAAAGAGAAAATGATGTAATTACAGTCTCGAAAAATAAGAATATTACTTTTTTAAAATGTCAAAATAAATACTTTAAAATATTATTTGCATAGTTAGAGGAAACTACACTAAAACCTGTGTGGTATGCTAAAATCTGTGTGAAATGACAAAGCCCCTGAATCCCAAAAACAGCTTGAGCAAGAACAAAAATGCAGAGGATATTACACTGTCGGACTTCAAAATATATTACAGGGCATAATAATCAAAGCAGCATGGCATTGGCATAGAAGCAGAACACGTATCAGTAAAACAAAGTAGACATCAAAGAAGTAAACCCACAGTTCTACAGCTGGGTGGTTGTTGACAATGGTACCATGTGCATGCTGGGAAAAACTAGATATCCACATACAGAAAAATGAAAATAGATCCTAACTCTCACAAGTTACCAAAAAATCAATTCAGTGTGCATTACAGACTTAAATAGGCCACCCTAAAGAATAAAGCTACTGGAAGAAAACAGGACGAACACTTCAGGACATGGTAATCGACATGGCCCCAAAAGCACAACAAGCATTATCCAAAAGGAGACAAATGGGATTATGTCAAATAAAAACAACAACAGGCTGTCCAGCAAAGGAAACAACCAACATGGTAAAAAAAAAATCTGTGCAATGAGGTAGAATAACTGAAAGTATACATTGGATTAAAGCTGATATACAGAATATACCATAAGCGCCAAAAGCTTGACAGCAAAAAAACAAATAACCCAGTTAAAAATGACCAACAGACCTGAATAGAAATTTCTGGCCAGGCAGTGGTGGCACACACCTTTAATCCCAGTACTCAGGAGGCAGAGGCAGGTGGATCTCTGTGAGTTCAAGACCAGCCTAGTCTACAAGAGCTAGTTCCAGAACAGGCTCCAAAGCCACAGAGAAACCCTATCTCGAAAAACCATTTTAAAAAAAAAAAAGAAATTTCTGGAAAAAATAGAAATGACCTACAAATAAAAGAAAAATGATCAGCATCACTAACCGCCAGGGAATTATATGCCAAACCCACCGTGAGATCTCACCTCACTCTAGTAAGAATGTGTGTTATGGAAAAGATACACGATTACAGGTGCTGGTGGGGATGGGGAGAGGAACTGGTGGCAGCTTCCACCGTCTGCTTGACACAGCCTGGGACCACCTAGGAAGAGAAAGAGTCTCCATGAAGAATGGTCTAGACCAGTGAGCATGTCAGGGAAGCTTTATTTGATTAATGGAAGAGAGAAGGCAGCTCACTGTGGGCAGGATCATCAGTCCCTGGGTCTAGGTCCTGGACCGTCTGAGGGCAGAGACAGCAAGCTGAGCAGCAAGCTCATGTACACTCCGCTCTGTCTGTTCCAAACTGTAGATGTGATGTGACCGGCTGTCTCCGGTTCCTGCCGCTGTGGGTTCCCTGCGTTGATGGACTGTAACCTGGAGCGGCATACCAAATCCTTTCTCCACTAGGATGCTTGTTGTCAGGATGTTTTACCACCACCAAGAAATGAAAGTACAACAGTAACCTTTGCATACTCTTGGTGGGGAATTAAAATTAGTATCCAAGTAGAGGAGGATTATTCCAGGCTTGATGTTCAAGCTATTGGAAGACTAAGACAATCCAAAACAACAGCATCACTGCGACCTTCAGGAGACAGAAGTTTGACTCCTCTCACCAGGTAGGGTAAAAAACAATTAGTCTGGCTGAGTTAAAAGAGAATTATGTAACTTAAGCCAGTACACACAGTATCCTCATGGCCCATTGCAGAGGGAAGAGGATGGCTGTTGTAGAACTATATGTTAGTATATGATGTTATATATAATGTTTTATGAATTAATTTTTATTTTATTCACAGATCATCAGAACTGGAGGTCTTAGGACTACATGAGAAGGTATTACTTGGAGTTCTTGCACTTGAGAAAACTGTGACTGGAGGAACTAGCGCCCCCTTGTGAAGAGAGGCGGAATGTGGTTGCACGTGAAATGAAAGCCCAAACTGCAGGCTGAGCTGTGGCTATGCCTAGAGAGGCTAACGGAACCGAGAATGAGTGGACTCGGTCCTATTTGAGCCTGTTGGTCACTAGCTACATTTTTGCTGATCTTTGGCCTTGGTTTTTATTTGCTAAGTCACTTTTGGGTTGCCAGAGCTCTTCCTGTGCTGATGAGCCCGGGATACACTGACGGAACTCAGCCTGGAAGGTCCTGCTGCCGGTCCCAGAGATGTAGCTCATCATAGCAGACAACTTTTAAACTCGGTCCCTGGGAATTATGGTAAACCCACAGGAACCCTGCTTATTAACGCTGAAATAACAAGTAACTTCCAGTTTCTCTGAAGTTCCCTAGGAAAGATGTGCCCCAACGAGACCAATTAGCTTAGCAAAGTGGGCGTGCCTGGGGAGAAGCAATGGGCACCAGAGGAAATACTCAAGTAGCTGAACTTCCTCTGAACTTCCAGAATGTCTGGGTGAATAGATGTCTGACTGTCCCCTAACGTGTTATTAATTCAAGTGAAGAAAGAATACGACACTCCACATGGTTGGGGCGCTGGGAAAAAACGAACCCAAAGGAACAGACAGCAGGCTTCCAGGGGCCACTAGCTTGCAGGGCTGTTTGATGATTTTATAATTGATGATAATAATGCAGCGATGATTTCTGACTGAATCAACACATTGTAACTAGAAAAAAAAAAACACACAGTGAAGGTCATTGGCCTGTCCACCAGTCGCCTCTCATCCATTCCCCAGTAAACAACACCAAAGCACAAAAGAAGCTTGTGTTAAAATTCAGTTTTATCTCGGCTAGACGCCTGTAAAGGTTTTAGTGTAAGAATTACTTAATACTTTTGGAGTAAACGCTATGGCTCTGCATGGTTTTCCCCTAATATTCCTTGGGCAGTTCCACCTTAAACGCATCCTTTTTACTGCTTTTCAGTCTAAGTTAGGATAAACTGTGGTGCCCCTACTCTGCCCACAATTGCTATCCTTCTGAAGGTTTGCAAATTCAACCGTTTTTTAAAATATTTTATTACTTCCTTCAAAATTTAAGACACTGTAATTTGATATTCACCTCTTATCTATATCCTCCCAAACCCACCCAACTTGTATCTTCGTCATTTTTTTTAATTCATTAAGTCCTAATAGTGTTGCCCTAGTATTCTTAGGTTGTGGTCCTCACTGCAGTATGTTAGACCTACCTGCCTATGTGTGTGAACATGTGCATTGGAGTGCATACACCATACAGAGAGAGGGAGAAGGAGATTCAGCTTATTATTTCATTGCAAGTTACTTTTGAGATGCATAAAATGTTTGAAGTTTTGGCCAATGTAGTAGCACACACCTTTAATCCCAGCACTCAGGAGGCAGAGGCAGGCAGATCTCTGTGAACTTGAGGCCAGCCTGGTCTACAAAGAGAACTCCAGGACAGCCAGGACTATTACACAGAGAAACCCTGTCTCAAAAAAACAAACAAATAAAAAGCTTGAAGTTTTAATTTTTCAATAAATGTTTTTCAAACAATATTGTGGCTACAATTATTTACTGAAAAGCTCAATAAAATGCTTAAACATGTTAACTCCAGAGAAGTACATGACAAGTCGCTCTTGCTTTTTTATTGATCAAATTTGTCCTTTGACAGTTTCATTTATGTGTTCTGTTTGCTCTCACTTCAAACTATTACCTTCCACACATGCCTCTGTACCCCCCACCTTACTAGCTAGTCCTTTTTCTGTATTCATGTATTTTTATAGTTATAACATTGTTTGTTGGTGCTTAACTCTTTATTACTTACATGTATTATTTACATGTGTTTGTGGGGATCGAAGTGCATATGTGGAGTGGCACATATGTGGAGGTCAGAAGATAACTTGCAAGGCTCCGTTCTCTGCTTCCATCATGTGGAATCCAACCTCAGGGATCCAACTCAGGTTGTCAAGCTTGGCAACAAGTGCTTTAACCCAAATGAACTGACTAACCAGTCCACCTTCATGTCTTTTTGTTTTGTTTTGTGACCCACTGACGCTAACCTTGATGGTCTGTGTGACCAGGTTTGGAATTATCCCACGAAACCTGATGGGGTCACGGGCAGATACACAGCTGTTGTTTCCAAAAGGGTTAATAGATTTCATCGGAAACTTTAGAGTTAGTACTTGTATAGTTTATATTCAATTTAATCATGATATTAGAAAGACTATCTATCACACATGGGCCAGAGCTTAAAGGTGTGGTTAGCTGAGATGCAGACGGGAATTGCGTCGAAACTGTATCAGTGTGGAAAGTACAGCCATCTTGAAACAAGGTGTCAGTGTGGACAGTACGGCCATCTTTGGGCACACGACCTTCCAGTCTTGAGTGAGCTCTCTTCCTGTTTACCTAGTAAGTGATTGCCTCAGTAGTGCTGCTTCAGCTCAGCACACAAGGCTCGCCTCTCTTTGTCTGTGGATCTCCACTTTTTCAGCACTGTTTTGTTAAATCTATTTCCAAGTGTTTCATTCTTTTGGATACTTTTGTATGTGAAATAGTCTTCTTAATCTCCTTAGATTGCTCATCACGGTTGTACAAGCACACACTCAGCTTTGTACGAGTTGGTCTTGTATCTTGAAACTTCCCTAGTGTGTTAGCCACAGTTTGAAGATTATTTAGGATTATTTAAATAAAGATCATGTTACATGCTAATAGATACAATCTTTCTCTCCTTTTCCATTTTGTATACCTTTAGTTACTCTTGCTTAACTTGGCTGGCTAGAACTTTCAGTGCAATATACAATTCAGAAGTGAAAGCAACCATTCTTTGTCCTGAGAGAAATGTATGGTCTTCTACCAATGGAGTCTATGACTAGTTGTAGATGTTCATCTTTTTCTTTACTGTTTTCTTTTTTCGTAAGGTTGATGAAATGTCTTTTATCATGTTGGGGAAATTTTCTTCTATTCCTAGTTTTCTAAGTGTTTTGGCAAGAAATTATATTGGATTCCTTTAAACGCATTTTCTCCATCAACTGGAATGGCCATGTGGGTTTCCCCTTTGTTCTGTTACTGTGCTACGTTGCTTTGATTTTTATATATTGAATAGCTCATGCATTCCTGGAATAAATACCACTTGGCTGTGGTTTATAATCCTCTTAGTGTGCTATTGGATTCATTTTGCCATTATGCTGAAGATTCTTGCATATGTTCATAAGAAATAATGGTCTATAATTTTAATGATATATTGTTGTTAGTGTCAGGCAAATTCATTAGTATTGCTTTTTTTGCAATTATTCTTTAAATACGTGGTAGAAACCACCAGTAAAGACATCTGGGCCTGCACATCTGTTTTTTGGAGAGTTTTTCAATTACTGATTCAATCTCTTCAGCTATTATATATTTTTCTGGCCTTTATTTCTTATTGAATTAATTTTTGTCCTATATGTGCTACTAGGAATTTCTTTAATCTCATTACTTAGGTCCTTTCAGAGATATTTTTACCTTTCAGTGTACAAACCCTTCACCTCCTTGACCAGTATTATTCCTAACTAATTTTTTCTTTTTGATATTACCATAAATATAAGTGCTTTATTAATTTTCTTTTTGAATTTTGCCAGTGTTATAGAAAAATTACTGGTTTTATTGCTGGTTTTATATTTTAGACCTTTTGTAGCATGAGGGCCGGCTTGTTGGGGTTTCTGTCCCTCCCAGTACCCCAACAGCCAGCAAGCAACAAAGAAAATCACACACAAGACTCCATAAGGTTATAAACTGATTGGTCCATTAGGTCAGGCTTCTTGTTAACTCTTATAACATATATTACCCCATTATCCTTATCTATTTTAGCCACATGGGCTCAGTACCTTTCTCAGTGTGACAGCTTACATGTTGCCTCTTCGGTGGTCTGTGCAGGAGTGGCTGAGAGAGAGCTTCTGCTTCCAGAATACTCCCAGTCTCTTTGCTCCACCCCTACTTCCTGTCTGGCTTTCCCGCCTATACTGCCTGCCTGGCCAATCAGCGTTTTATTAAAATATGATTGACAGAATACAGATAATTCTCCCGCACCATTCTTTGCTAAGTTTGTTTATGAAACCTAGCAGCTCTTATTTGTTGGTGTGTGCGTGCATGTGTGTGTGTGTGAGTGTGTGTGTGTGTGTGTGTGTGTGTGTGTGTGTTTGTCTGTCTGTCTGTGTAATCTCTATGGCTTTCTACCTCTGAGAGCATACCACAAGCAACAAGAGACAGTTCTACATATTCATTTAATGCTTTTAGGCTGTGTCCTTTTCCTGCTTACTGCTCTGTCTAGAACTTCTAGTACTGTGGCACAAGCTTTGATAAAACACAAAATGGATGTTTGCAGACCATGAATGAAAATAACAGGGAAAGGCTTTTATTACTTGACTCCCTAAGTGTTTCTAACTTAGGCTTAAGCCTATCTGGTAAAACTTTAAATCCAACAACAGCCAAACAGAACTGGCTTGCTTAGAAGCCTACGGCTTTGATATGTGGAGTCTTCCATAGGGCCCAAGTTTGGTTCCCAGCACCCATATTGGGTGGCTCACAACTTGTTGGTCATTCAGGCACCAAGGGATCCAGTGCCCTCTTCTGGGCTCCTCAGGCATTTTTCCACATGGAAAATATTCGCATAAATAAAAACAACGTTTAAAGAAGGAGGAACTAAATCAACCTGAAAAGGCTGCACGCTCTGAGTCTAAATCGACCTCATTTTGTTTGAACTGAGAAGTCAGTACAAAATTCCGTGGTTACCGGAGTGGAGTGGGAGTCTGGGGCTCGAGAGAGGAACCAAGAAACAGAGAGCATGCAATATTTTCAAAGCTGTGAAGTAGTCTAAAGTAGGCTAAAACCATAGGTACATGCCCTCCAATCCTCGTATAAAATACAGCCCTCAAATACACTCTAATATATAAACGAGGGCTTAGGTTGATAGTGCTGCAACAATCAATACTGACTCCTTACTTGTAACACGTACCAGGGCAATGCAGGGTGTTGATTACAGAATGAGCTGGGAATATAGCTCAGTGGGAGAGAACTAGCTCAACAGCTCTGGGCTAGTATGTGCAAGGCCCTGGGTTCAATTCTCAGCACCACAAGTGACAATGATAATGATGACAATAATACTAGGAGGAACTATAAGAGGAGGAAGGTAAGTGGGCTCACGTTTTCCATATACCTAAAACTGCCATTAATAATAGTAATATCATACTAAAGTGTATGATTTTTTTTAAAGTACCAATGGAGAGCATGAGGGATGAGCAAACAAAGTCTAGGCAAACATAGTAAGAAAAGAGCATTGTACAAAAGCAGCAATAGCAAAGGTGGTTTGGCTGGCTCACTAGCTTGTCACTGTTGCCCTGAGCAAATGGTCAGTGCCTGTGGGTGGACTCGCAGGCTTAGTTTAGAGAGTTCAGCTAGAGGAAGGAGCGGCATAGAGTTGGTCAGGCAGGTACAGGATCGACTCCCGAGTCTGATACTCAATAGGCATATAGTCCTAACATAGCCCCTGGTTCACTTAAGGAGTCTGGGAGGACTAAAGGAAACTTTGATTCCTGCCATGGAGCTGCAGTAAAAGGAAGGGCTTCAAGTTTCAAAGGGAGAATGAGTATTAAACAGAAGCTTGAGGGAACCTCAGGAGAGACAGGGAAGGGAAAATACAAAGAGCTCCTGCAAAGGGCACCAGGTCACTTGGTTGGCAAAAGCCAAAGTTGGTTCATGTGCTCACAGAGACTGGGAGACTGAAGCTCATTCTCAGGTACTGGCTGCCACGAAGAGTAGACTCTGGACAGCTAGAATTTTCTCAGGAAGGCATGAAGACGAATTGGGTCATCTTAGGAACATTGCTTCCAGAAGTTGGAAACCATTCAGTTTTTATAAGTGTTCCTAGACCAAGGTCAAGACTCAGTGGACTGGAACCTAGAGATTGGTCAGAGCCAGGTGTGGTAACACTTTAATCCTAGTCCTTGGGAGGCAGAGGCAGGGGAATCTGTGAATTCCAGGATAGCCATGGCTAGGGCAGAGAGACCCTGGCTCAAAGGGTGGGGAGGAAGAGGTTGGTCAAAGTGAGTCTTCGTAGCAGACAAGTTAACTAACCCTGTTCTTTTATAGATAAGTGTGAGCACCTATGCTTTGTTAAAAATGTGTCCAGGTCTTTCTTCCTCACCTTGTCAGCTTTCGGTCAGGAGTTCCCTGGGCTGGGAGCCTGAAAGGCTCAATCATCTGTCCCCTGGAAGAGAAGATGGAAAAGCAGAGGTGGAAGAGACCTGAGGACAGTGGAAAGAGGAAGAGGCAGAAGAGAATGCAGGCAGACTCGGGGAGCCACCAGCCTGGATGCTTCAGGCTCCACACAAATTGAGAGCTTGGTCAGCCTTAGGCTAAGGATGCAGGGGGCACCCCAACAGAAATCCATAGGTGTTAGCACCCACACAACCTCCAGAAGCCTCTCTCCCAGCTCAGGGCAGCAGAACAGGAGCCATCAGCAAACATCTGAGTGGAGGAGAGAGAGAGAGAGAGAGAGAGAGAGAGAGAGAGAGAGAGAGAGAGAGAAAGAGAGAGAGAGAGAGAGCTCCAGGGATGGCTGGTCAGCTACTAGCTGGCTTCGGGAACCTAGGGAGGAGACTGGCCTCTGTCCCTTACGACCTTCGCAGTAGCAGACTAAACTCACTAAAGTATTTGGAAGCCAGGCTTCATCCCTGGCAGCTCCCTTACACCTGACAGGTGAGGCAGAGGGTCCTGTCCAGAGGGTTATCGAAAACACCTAGGAGTGCTGACCCCCACCTGCCCTTGCAGGAAGGCACTGAGCAATCCCCTCTGCAAGACGTGTGTTTGTACCTGGGCCGTGTGTTTCTGCCCAGAATTAAAAGCCAAACCGCAAGCAAGAAAAGTGACTGCTAACTCTGAGTTCCCGTCTGTGGGATATGCATTAGTGAATCTTTATCAAAACCTTCGAGGAACTCGGCAATCTGACCGGGAAAATAAGATGAGTGGGCTGGGACAGGTGCACCCACGGGACGCTGACCGTGAAACTGTTTCTTTGTGGTCAGTAGAGTGCAGTGGCTTCGACAACAGTAGAAAACTTTAAAACCCAGTGGCAATAGATCATAGGCTGGCAGGTAGTGAGTGTTATTTTGTTTTATTTGTTTGTCTGTTTTCAAGACCAGGTTTCTCTGTGTAGCTCTGGTTGTCTTGGAACTTGCTCTGTAGAGCAGACTGAGATCTGCTTGCCTCTGCCTCATGAGCGCTGGGGCTGGCAAATGACTGTAAGTTCAAGACCAGCCTTGTCCAGCATGATGGGGCATGCCTTTCATCTCAGCAACTAGGCCCTCCGGACAGGCCTCATGTTCAGGAGTAATTGAACAACTTATAATGGACTCCATAGTTTTGTATGTGTGCTTTTATTTGGTTGCAGTTTGCTGGGGGTGTTTTGGGGTGGGAGAGTTGTTTGTTTTCTACTGGGGCACAGTTTTATTTTGTTTTCTTGGTTGGGAGGTCATTGCATTGTTTTTGGTTTTTGTTTTAGAAAGAACTAGTTGGGTGGGTTGGGAGGGGGAGAGCATTTGGAAGGACTTAGAGAAAGAGGAAATATGATGAAAATATATTTAAGCTTAAAAAGTGGTTAAGCAGGGCTGGAGAGGTGGCTCAGAAGTTAAGAACACTGACTATTCTTCCAGAGGTCCTGAGTTCAATTCCCAGCAACCATATGTATAGTGAGGAGCTGCGGGCAGGCCTGCTTTTCGCCTCACCCGGCTCCTGCACGGCTAGCTTAGCCCCAGAAATAATAACACATAAGTTGTATTCATTTAAATACTGCCTGGCCCATTATCTCTAGAGAGTTAGTTACTGGCTAACTCTCACATCTTAATTAACCCATTTCTAATAATCTCGTGGTAGCACCACGAGGTGTGGCTTACCGGGAAAGATTCAGCATGTCTGACCTGGTGGCTGGCTCCATGGCTTCTGGCTCATAGCCCTCTTCCCAGCATTCTGTTCTGTTTACTCCGCCTACCTAATTTTCTGTCCTATCAAGGGGCCAAGGCAGTCTCTTTATTGACCAATGAAAATAACACAATAGACAGATAACCCTCCTCCATCATTTCCCCTTTTTCTGTTTAAACAAAAAAGAAAGGCTTTCATTTTAACATAGTAAAATTACACATAACAAAACAGTTACCAAGCAAGAATTACAGTCACAATATTTATAACTATATCTTTATCATAATAATGGAAAACTATAACTACGACTATCCATTCTTTAACTCCATCAAAGACTCCAGAAGGATATATTACCTAAGTAAACAAGAAGTAAGCAACTTCCAAAACTCTAGAAATGACAGAGACATCTCGCTGCCTGGACAGTCACCCAAAGTTCCTCTGTATCGTTGGGGCACCCATCTTCAGCCTTCAGGCCCATAATATCCAGAGACATTTCCATGAAGCAGGAAATTTCAGAGGCAATTCAGTCACTATCTGCTGTGTCCTGCAAAATGTCTCGCAGACTCTTTCATGAATCAGGAACCCCGAAAGATCATCTCACCTTTAGGCAAGTTCAGCAGTCCTCTCTCTGCGGGTTCTCTGTGTCCAGTTTATATAACAGTCCAGGCAAGAGCAGTTTCTTGCCCAAATGGCTAACCAACTCCATAAGGAGCCTCTTCGATGCCCATCTTCCTCTTGAAGTAGATTGATGCTGCCAGGAGCAGACGTGTCTCATTGTCATGAAAAGTCCTAAGTTATTAAAACATTAAATGCCATGTTCTGTAGTCTTTGAAAGATATGAATGTCTATCTGAAATATATCTATGCACTTCTAGAAAATCAGACTAACATTACTACAAGCTAGTATTATCCATTAACAACCTATATTTTTAATTATACATTGCATTTTTAAATAAACTACACAATCACAATACCTCAATCAAGATCAGAAACATATATACATATAACAAAATTGACCTTAAAATCCATAACAAAGCAAATTATTCATATCTATATCATATCCCCCTTTAAATGTAAAAGAACATTTATAAACAATATTTGGGAATATGGACATAGTTATTTCTCTCCAAACTTCTTCCTGCTGTATAGGGGCGCAGTTAATCAGGTCTTTCATGGTATAACCTGTTTGCCAGGTTCATCTCAGTCAGCAGTTGAGTGAAGAAATTTTTTGAGGGTGTTCACAGAAACCTTTCAGGAGGGTGTGGTCTATCATACCATATTGGGATAGAAGCAATCCACAGGGTCTCATCCTCTGTGAAAACAAAAGAAGAACCTCCTTTCCAAAGTATCATATCCTTAGATCCAAATTCAGAAGTCAAGGTATTTTCAACATATCTATCTTGGATTAGTTCAGCAACATTTATAAACAAATATCTTTTAGCAGCTGTTGCTCCTTCCTCAGCATTCAAACAATTCAAAGAGAGCATAATAGCATACAGTATCAAGATTCTCTGTGTATTTTCCATCTTTATGCAGCTTTATTTTTAACCTCTATTTCTTTTATTTTTTCTTTTACTTTTTGACACAGGTTCTCTGTATATCTTTGTCCTGGAATAACTCTGTAGACCAGGCTGTCCTTGAACTCACAGAGATCTGTCTGTCTCTGCTCCCCAGTGCTGGGATTAAAGGCGTGTGCTACCACACCTTGAACTCAAAGATCCTTCTGTCTCTGCCTCCCAGGCATTGGGATTAAAGGTGTGTGCTACCACACCTTGAAGTCACAGAGGTCAATATGCCTCTACCTCCCGGGCATTGGGATTAAAGGTGAGTACCACCACACCTAACTACTCTCTTTTTACTTTAAGAACTTTAACTTTTATCCTGCATTTATTTGTAACACATTATAAACAATTTAGAGGTTTTCTTCGTCTTTGAATCTCTCTTTACTGTATATCTCTCTTTTTCTGACCACATGAGTCTTTAATTTAGCAAGCAATATCGGTAGGACTAAAGCCGTGGCTTTGACAGCTAGATCCAGCCCATTATTTTGCTTTCCATCATCATGGCTGAGGTACCAGCCAGAGCTGTGTTCATTGCCACAACTCTATGGCGTTTCAAGGTCCTTGCTAGCAAGCAAGCTGCAGCATTCTGCTCACAGACCACACTTAGTCGGACTGCCTGCCTGAAAGAGTCAGAGATTGCCCTGGCAGGACAGTCCAGAAAGCCGGCATTTTAAAACAGCACAGCTTTTTTCCTGCTACGGCTGAAAACCGAAAAGCATGCATTCAGCTTTTGATCAACATCGTAAGTGTTTCGTGGCAGGACCTCTTAATGAGCTGCAGGGTTTTGTAGCTAAAGCTGAGTCAGGAAGCCTCTCTTAGACGAGAGCATTTGCTTGCCTCTAGCAAACAGACCCGAGAAATTGCTGCTACCAAGAAAACATGCTTTACTCTATTCTTTCCCAAGCTTTCTCAAGCTTTCTGTGGATTCAGTTATCCACGTGGGCTCCATCTGTAGTGAGGGACTGCGGGCAGGCCTGCTTTTCGCCTCACCCGGCTCCCACATGGCTAGCTTAGTCCCAGAAATAACAACACACAAATTGTATTCATTTAAGCACTGCCTGGCCCATTATCTCTAGAGAGTTAGTTACCGACTAACTCTTATATCTTGATATTAACCTATTTCTAAAAATCTGTGTAGCACCACGAGGTGGTGGCTTACCGGAAAAGATTCAGCATGTCTGACCTGGTGGCTGGCTCCATGGCGTCTGCCTCATTGCCCTCTTCCCAGCATTCTGTTCTGTTTACTCCGCCTACCTAATTTTCTGTCCTATCAAGGGGCCAAGGCAGTCTCTTTATTGACCAATGAAAATAACACAATAGACAGATAACCCTCCTCCATCACACATGGTGGCTCACAACCATCTATAATGAGATATGGTGCCCTCTTCTGGTCTGTAGGCACACATACAGACAGAACACTGTATACATGATAAATAAATAATTAAATAAATAAATAAATCTTTAAAAAAATAAAAAAATTTTTAAAAAGTGGTTAAGCAATAAAAAATTAATAAAAATCCTGCCTGGTCTACACAGCAAGCTCCAGGACAATCAGGTCTACACAGCAAGCTTCTCTATAGCTGTGTGGCAAGCTTGCCCATCTCGATGCTCGCCGTTACTGTGGTTTGGTTGATTTGTGTCCCCAAGAATACCTTTTTTAGAAGCTTGGTGCACAGTGTGGTAATATTGAGGTGGTGAGGCTCTTTGGAGACAGCATGTAGCAGGAGGCTATTAAATTACAGGAGAGTGCTCTTTGGGTAAATGGGGTTGTTTCTCTCTAGAGTAGGTATAAAAAAAACAAAAGACCTCTCTCTCTCTCTCTCTCTCTCTCTCTCTCTCTCTCTCTCTCTCGTATCCTACCGATGTAGCGGGTTCCTCTTTTTACTCTCATTCCTCCCATACCACCATCATCCATCCACGCTGTCATCCGTGATGATGTGACAGAGCCAGTCCTCAGTCCTCAGAGAGCTGGTGTCATGCTGTTAGTTCAGATGCTAAACTGAGCTAATAATCCCTTTTCTATGCAATTACCCAGCATAATCTATTTTTGAATAAAAACAAATGGATTAAAGTAACTACATTCTGATATGGTTTGGACTTTATTTTAGGTTGGTTGGTTGGTTAGTTGGTTGTTGGGAGGGGTGGGGTTGGAGAGTCTCATGTAGCCAAGGCTTAAACTCCCTATGTAGGAGAAAATGGCTTTGAACTGCTACTTCTTGCTTGAACCCCTGGATGCTGGGATTATAGGCATGCACCACCAAACCCAGCCTGCCACACAGTTTCTGAAAGCAAATCGTACCTTCCTATGCCTGAGGGAAAATAGGAAACATGAATCAGGAACTTCAGTAGTGTTGGCAGAAGATGAAAATTCCCCAAATCCATCTAACAGCCCCCATCTTTGACCCACCAGAATATTGTGGCGTACAGACGATCTTTATGTCTTTATATGCTCAAATGATGTTTGAAACCAAATTCTGAGTTGAGGGACATTAAGCAAGGGACACTTCCCCATGTCAGTATATGCTATGTCTTAGGATTTCTGTAGTTGTGATCAAACACTAAAGTTAGGGAGAAAAAGGGTTATTCGTCTGACAATTCCACACTGTAGTTCATCATTGAAGGAAGCCAGGATAGGAACTCAAGACAGGGCAAGAATCTGAGGCAGGAGCCCTTGCAGAGGTTGTGGAGGGGAGCTGCTTACGGCCTTGCTCCCCATGGCTTGCTCAGTCCGCTTTCTTACAGAACCAGGAGCACCAGACCAGGGATGGCACCACCCACAATGGGCTGGGCCCTCCCCCATCAATCACTAATTAAGAAAATAGCTTATAGCTGGATCTCATGGAGGCGTTCTTTTTTTTCTCTGTTGAGGTTCTCTCCTTTCAGATGACTCTAGTTTGTATTGACACAAGACCTCCCAGCCCATAGTTTATTTCACTAAGTGAAGGTGAGGTTACCTGACAAGTGGTGTTTCATTGCCTGGGCTTCTCGAAATCAAGAGTCAGAAGAGCCAGCTGCACTTCTGCTGGGACGCCTTCTGCAGCTTCTAGCGCCTTTGTTAGTTGGCTCCTGGTCCTTTGCCTCTTCACGGGCAGTCACGTATTGCTTCCGTCATTAGAAATCTCTAACTCTGACATTAACCCTGCTGATTCCCCCTTTCATTAAGTAGGATCCTTGTCACGGTGTTGGGCCCATCTAAACCATCTAGGGCTATGTGCCACCTCAAGGTCAGATTATTAAGAATCTTACTTATCTGTGCTCCCCCATATTGTAACATATTACAATAGCCATAATTGTGTTTATGTGAGTAGTCTATGTGGAAGTTGTCTGGATCAAAATGGAGTTATTTGTGTTATACTCAAAGAAATAAATTTAGATTATCAAGGAAGGGATCTCATGTACCTGTGCCTAATAAAATTGGCCAATTTAAAACCCTGCCAGATCATAACCTTGTGTGGGGGTAAATAACCTTACACTGAAAATAATTCTGAAAGAATGCATGGTCCACCCTGAACCTTATCTGTCTTGCTTAACCTCAGGGCAATGCCACTGTTGCTATTGATACTTGTAGCCAAAACTCATTATTTCAAAATAAATTATATGATCCTCTTGTCTCCTCTTTGTCTCCACCTCCTTGAATACATGTATAACTAGCCATGGTACACACATCTCTACCACAATGTGCATTTCTGGATAAAATTAACAGTCTTTGGGCAGTCTCTTTGTTATTTAAGTTGACACCTGTGGACTGAGAGAAATTCTAAACCAAGACATAAAATCAAGAATCTACTTGTTAACCATGTAAACACTTCACATGTAAAACCATAGAATGTAGAAGGCAAAAAAAATTGTGAAAGTGATATGGAACAAAATACACTAGGGAATGATGGATTTGCCTATTCATCTCACATTGCCGACCTGAGAACCTGGAAACCAGAGATGAGAGCTCATAGTGCCGCCAAAAGTGGTTCAGCTTGCTAAGAACATGTAGACAGTTGCTTTGGTGGCTAGAGACAGAGTATATGATGTTTAGTCTTAATTGTCAACTTGACACAACCTAGAATCATCTCAACCTGTCTAGATCTGGTTGGTCTGTGGTTATGTCTATGGGGAATTGTCTTAATCAGCTTGATTAAGACGGGAAGACTCATCCATGACAGGTGGTACCACTCCCAGGGTTTGAGTCTTGAACAGTGTATGTGTCAGGATGGAACTGAACACAGCAAACATGCATGCATTGATTCTCCCTGCCCTTGACTGGGAAAGCGACCAGCTGCTTCAAGTTCTAGCCTTGACTTTACTTCAGTAATGGACTGTAACCTGGAATTGTATGCCAAATAAGCGCTTTCTCCCTTATGTTGCTTTTTTGATCAGAGTATTTTATCACAGCAACAGAAGTAAAAAAAAAAAATAAGATAAAATAGGACAGGGTGGTTCCAAGAAGAAAAAGTAACCTTCCCCAAGGCTCTGACTAGAAAATTGGTACCACTGCAGTGTCCTGAGGAATGAAGGGTCAAAGAATATCCTGAGTCAGAACCCTCAGCAACAAATGACCATCCTCAGGATGGGCAAGGGAAGTTGGGGAGGCTTGCTTCCAAGGGGATGTGTACATCATAGCTGTGTCCAACAGAAGGGACACACAATCATATTATGAGATAACACGCACCACACACACGAGTACAAATGGGATGCTACAGCAAACATCCTAGGTAACAATTTTATTTAAGTATCAAAATGGTTCTAAATAGAATGTGATGTTAAACTACACAGATAGAGTTCAGAAACTGGTTGCTTGGAGACCAGTATTATGTATCTGGTGATGTGGTCATCCTTGGGTCATTTAATTACAGCGGGCCTTGATTCCATCATCTGTAAAAGACGTAAACAAGAGTAAGTATGTGAAGAAAACTGAAGGGGACTTGATAAATACAAAAGTTTTTGATATAATAGACGTCATATGAAGTGATTAATCTAGATTAGAGGTTCTCAAACCTGTGGGTCTTAACCCCTTTGGGAGTCACAGGGGTCACCTAAGACCATCAGAAATACCAGATATTTACATTATGATTCATAACAGTAGCAAAATTACAATATGAAGTAGCAATAAAAATAATTTTCTGGTTTTAGGTCACCACAGCATGAGGAACTGTATTAAATGGTTGCAGCATTGGGAAGGTTGAGAACCACAGCTCGAGGCCCTCTTGGTTGTGTATGTGGCCTCTGGGAAGACAGACAACTCATTTCTAACACCAAGCAGTGTGTGCGTGTGTGTGTGTGTGCTGTGCAAATAAACAAGGGAGAGGGGCAGAAGCTGTCAACTCCATCAGCAGTAGCCACCCGATGGTCCTCACCTAGAGGAAAATCAACCCAAAGTGCCCCTTGTATATTCCAGGATCACTGGGTTAGATCAACATCCTCCAATCACCCAACTCTGACTTCTAGAACAAAGTGGGTAAGACTAAAACACTGTGTCTCTGGGCAAAGTTAGCAATCTAAGTGAGTCCACCATAGTTCCCATAGGCTTGGTGAGTCCTGGGCTGCCTCAAGAACAAAGCTAGACTAAACAATTAACGAAGGCCAAGCAGACAGGTACTTAGGAGACAGACCCTCTATGTGCCAGGAACTCTATTTGCTTCTTTATAATCAGACAAAGCAAAGTGGGATTTAGAGAACCAAGAGAAGCGACCCACAGAGGCAGTCATTAGATTATGAGAAGGGTACCAGGCCTAGGACTCTGTGTCTTCCTGGTGCTCTCTCTGCTCTGAAGGAGTGATGGAGGGAGATCCCCGCAGCAAGGCACAGCAGAAGCCAGGAAAGCTGTGTGGTGTTGCTGACCATGCAGCCTTACACTTACCCTTCAAGACCTTGTTGATCCACTGCATGGCAATTTTCTTCTCTAAGTCAAAGTCTTCTACAGTGATTCGGAAACATAGTTCTGGAGGTGGGGGCAGAACCAGTGGGATGTCTCTTCTATGAGGCGGGAACAAAGGGATCTTGCGCCTCGCAGGCTTTGGAATATCAGATGTGGAGAGGCCCTTCTTTGGATTGCTTTGCTTGCCTTGCTTGCCTTGCTTGTCTTGAGTCGCTTCTGCAGCAGCTGCGGCAGCTGCTGCAGCTGCTTGTTTGGCTTTCTTTCTTTCCTTCTTTTCTTTTTTTCTCTTTTCCCTCTTTTCCTTTTTTTTCGAAATACCTGAAGGTGCATCGCCTTTCTCATCTCCTTTCTTTGTAGCCTCCGTTGACTGGGATGAGTCTTGGCTGGGGAACGGTAGAGTGCATGGTGCAGCATCTGAGACAGCATCTAGATCAGCATCAGCATCTATGGCATCCCCTGAAGCAGCGTTTGCAGCAGCACCTGAAGCAGCTCGGGTAGTACGTACATCAGCATCTGGGGCAGCCCCTGGGGCAGCACCTCCGGTAGGTTGTGCTGCAGCTTCTGCAGCAGTTCCTGAAACAGCACCAGGGACAGCACCTCGGGTAGCACCTGCAGCAGCATCTTGGGTAGCACCTCGGCTAGCACCTGCAGCAGCATCTGGGGCATCCCCTGAAGCAGCACCAGAGACAGCACCGTAGGTTGCACCTGCAGCAGCATCTAAGGCGGCACCTCGGGTAGCACCTGCCGCAGCACGCGAAGCAGAACCGGGGGCAGCACCTCGGGTAGGTTGTGTAGCAGCTCCTGCCGTAGCGCCTGAAGCAGTACCTGGGGTAGCACGTCCGGTAGCCCGTGTAGGAACTCTCTCGGGTGGCCATTGTGCTAGAGTGGAACTGTAGGAGCTGGCGATGGCATTCCGTTTGTATGAGCTCTTGAATGCGACCTGGGATTCTTTAATACAGCTCTTTGCTGGATTCTTGGAACAGAAATTCATACCTAAAGGACCAGGCCTGGGTATAAAAGAAGAGAGTACATCATTGACAATCAGGCATCTAAATGCAGATTGGACACTCGCACCACCATCAGAGTCCTTTCCCTGATCAGAAGGCCTCTTTATGACTGGGGAGCCTTCCTCCTGCTTGGCAAATCCTTCTCCACTTTTTCTCAAGGTACTGGGGTTTTTCTTTTTCTTTTGTCTCACTCTTTTGTTTTTGCTGCTCACTTGGAGAGCACTAAATTGAGTGGAGAGGTAGCCAGTGAGAAAAGACCATAAATTCAGGATCGGCTGCCCCAGAACAAAACACAGTATGGCTCTGCCCTTAGTAGAGATCACTCTCAGGATCACGGAGCCTCGGAACATCCTGGAATTTGACAGCATCGGCACTGAGTTGTGCTGACCACACAAGAACATTGAGGAAAATACTCCGATGAGTAAGTCCCAAACCTTCTCCACTAAATATCGCCGCGTGTGAACAACCACCACGCGCCCAGGGTGCTCCTGGGAATCGGCTAAAGCCTCATCATCTTCAAAAGGTAGGCTGTCAGCCATGTTCAAACACCGGTCCATGGAATTAGCCCGGAGAGACCGGGAAACACTGTGGACCGGCAGCGAGGGCCTCTTCTGGAGGTCCCCAGTGGACACAGTCCGGAACGGACAGTGAAGGCGAGTCCGCCCCAAGTAACCACCGGTCCGGACAGCTCTGCACTATCGACGCCTTCAAAGGGAGTCAACGGTTCAAAGACGCTTCCCTAGCTGCCGAAGGAGTCGACAGTAAGGCACGCACTGTCGAGTGTGTCGCCTATGACGCGGTGCTGGAACGTGTGAGCGAAGAAAGGGCACGAGCAAAGGCCCCACGAGGGGAGAGCGCGCACCCCCTACTGCTGATAAAAGTGACACTAGGGCGATCTGCTCTCTTGTCTGGAAGCCAGTAGACAGCCCCGCCCCCCCACTGTTGGAACCAAGCAACACTGAGGTGCCCCAGCCAGAGAACTATGGGGCTGCTGGACTCCGAGCTCAGAAGCGTCCCCTGGAGGCGGCAGTATCCTCCCCGCAATCCCACCCCAGCTCAGAACCAGAGCTCACAGGTGCCGTCCAGATCCTGTGAGACAGAGGGAACCCAGAGCGAGTTAGCAAGACTGGAGCTGGTTCCAGGCACCCAGTAGAAGTGAGAGAACACCGGAGGAAACAGGCCTGAATGGAAGCTGCCGCATGCTCCCTTCAACTAACAGCCAGAAGACCGTACTTTCATGAAATGTTCAAAAAGACTTCGATCAGTTCAAAGTTTAAGGTTAAACAATTTCTGCATCAAAATCTGGTCATTGGTAGATATGATAGTTCAGATGAATCTCAGAAATCTTTGTGCTAGGTCAATGAACCACATCCACAAAACTATGTGCTTGCCTCATGACCCCATATGTATGATAGTCTTTTAGAGAGGTGAGCTCCCAAGGTGGTGGAAAAAAATCAGTGATTCCTAGGACTCAGTGAAGCATGCTTAATAAAAAAAAAAAATAAGAGAGAGAAATTGAGTTCAACATGAAAATCTGAAAACCAAAGCAGTCAGGCACTGGCTCTTACCTCATCCTCAGTCTGAAATAGTGATCCTGCCTCCAGCAATCTCAGAAACAGACTATGTGTTGAGAGTGGTTTCCTCCCATTTTATAATCTTCTCTAGGGCTGGGATTAAAGGTGTGCACCACCGTGATTAAAGACATGCACTGCCTGGTTTCTATGTCAACTAGTGTGGCTACTAGGATTAAAGATTCTTGCCATTGTGGATACTGGGATTAAAGGTGTGTGTCATTGTGGATACCGGGATTAAAGATATGTGTCATTGTGGTTACTGGGATTAAAGGTGTGTGTTACCATTATCTGGTCTATAAGGCTGATCAGTGGGGCTGTTTTACTCTCGGATCTTCAGGCAGTCTTTATTTTTCAAAATACAATTGAAATGCTGCTACAGCTTAAAGCTGAAGAAGGGATTGAATACAAACTATAGCATGAAGGAAGCTGGGGGACTGAGAAAAATCTTCATGTATGATGATTATAGCAGCTGGTACAATCATCTACACATTTGACAAAATTTATGATAAATCACAGAGTACTATAGGTAATTTTAAAAATAAGTGTTTAGCCAGTTGGTAGTGGCACACACCTTTAAACCCAGCACTTGGGAGGCAGGGGCAGGAGGATCTCTGTGAGTTCAGGATCAGCCTGATCTACAGGGCAAGTTCCAGAACTGGCTCCAAAGCTACTGAGAAACACTGGTCTCAAAAAGCCCAAAAAAAAAAAAAGTTTGAGTTAATACTTTATTTACCACGACTTTATACTTTATTTTTAAATAAATAAACAACACAACAAGGCCAACCTGTCCTACAAGAACTAGTTCCAGGGCAGCTAAGACTGTTACGCAAAGAAACCCTGTTTTGAAAAAAAGAAAAAACAGACAGAGAGCGAGAGAGACTGTTATGTAGCTGTCTGTTGTTCTGGAACTCACTATATATAGACCAGACTGGTCTTGAATTCCCAGAGACCTACCTGCCTCTATCATCCCATCCCTGGGATTAAAGGTGTCTATCAGCACACATGGCTAAATAAAAATGCCTTTTAAAGGCATTGGTTCTTCACTTGAGCCCACAGAGTAACCAAAGCAGGATGAATGCAAGTCTGGCATCTATCTTATTTTGCATGTCTCTTTTACTTGGGGTCAGTCACCTACTAACTCTGCACATAAGCATGTTAATAACTCAAGGAATGTCTGTCTAAATGCCAAGGATGTCTAACAAGCTTCATCCCCCCCCCCTTTATAGCTGGAGGCAAAAACAAAGATAAGAGCAACTGAATTATCTTCCTATCAGCTTTTACAGGGTCCTGCACCAGACTCCCAAATGTCATTGTCTTAAACCTTCAGGCCCCTTAGAGAGTAGCAAAAGCCCACAGACAGATCACCCTGTCAAGAGAACACCCCCTAAGCAGGAGCAGACATCTCCTAGGAATGAGCTAGTCCCCTCAAACAATAAAGATTTCTTTGGGTCACCTTGCAGAACCAGACCTAAGATAATGATCAGCCAGAGAGCACTCCGGCCAGAACTGCACACCTCCCTGCCCCAACTCTTCCTCCGTGGAAACCTAAAGCTTCTGCCTGTGCCCTGCAGATGGGCTTCATCTGTTTCTCTTCCTAGTGTGCCACACAGATTAAATCTCCTTTCTCTGCTTTCCGTTGACTTGTCTCTTGTGTCTTTAACATATTTGAATGGACTGACCAACCTAATCCCTTGGGACTTCCTGAGTCAAGACGCTAGTTCTAAAATTCCAGTAATAGCTTCATCATTTTTTTATCATAATTCCTTCCTATCTGTATTAGTCAGGGTTCTCTAGAGGAACAAGACTAATAGGTTGGATATATATATATATATATTAAAATCCATATTTATATATATATATGAATTTCTTAGAATGGTTTACAGGCTGTAGTCCAGCTAGTTCAACAATGGCTGTCTCCAAACAAAAAGTCCAAGAATACAGTAGCTGTTCAGCCCACAAGGCTCGCTGTCTCAGCTGGTCTTCCGTATACGTTGAAATCCCAATGAAGCAGGCTCTAATGCCAGTGAAAGAATGCCTCAATCAGCAGGATATATAAACTTGGGTGCAGGAATGAGGCCAAGTAGGCAAAAAGTGAAAACCTCTTTGTTTCATGCCATTTATATAGCTTGCCATGAAAAGGGGTGATTTAAAGTTTTCAGGTTTGGTCTTCAGACCTCAAATGAAACAATTAATGCCTGAATTAAGTTATTGTAATTCCCATTGACTTTAATCACAGGGCATGACAACACCAAGAGTCACCCTAAAGGATTACCTGCGTTCCAGACATAATCTTCTTTACCTCCGCTATAGAGAAGTAGCTTTTCCCTTGGTAATCTGAGTCAATCACCCATCCTAACACTGTTATTTCTTTCTTAACTTGTTGCCTTAAGGGTATCAAAAACCCAAAGTAGCCAGGGGAAGCCTGAGCTTCCAGTTCAGGGAAATATTTGCTGTAACTCCAGGAGGAGTGCTCCCCTCTCTGGAACCATTCATTCATGCATTCTTTTTGTTTGGTTTTGGGTTTTGTTTTGTTTTGTCTTTCAAGACGGTGTTTCTCTGTGTGTAGCCCTGGCTGTCCTGGAACTCACTCTCTAGACCAGGTTGGCCTCGAACTCACAGAGATCCACCTGCCTCCGCCTCCCGAGTGCTGTGGTTAAAGGTGTGCGCCACCACCGCCCAGCTCATTCATTACTTTAAGAACATCACAAAATAATAAAACAAAAACTGTCACATTACAGTCAGACAAGATGGACCAGCAGCAGAAGAGCCCAAGAGAGGGTGCAAGAGTCAGAGATCCACTTGTTCACACGCTCAAAAACCACATAAAAACTAAACTGGAAGACATAATATAAGCTCAGAAGACCTAGCACACCCCCGTGTAGGCCCTGTGCACGCTGCTCTGGTCTCTGTGAGTTCATATGAGCTTTGTTCGTGTTCATTTAGAGGGCCTGCTGGCGTCTCAGCACAGGTGGGAGAGAGGAAGGGGTGGGTCTGCGAGCACCACGGGTGTCTGAACAGCTTTCCTGCTGATCGGTCAGTTCCACTCTCCCGCTGCACCCGCGACTTCAAGAGGTCAACGTGTGGATGCTAAGTACCGTTACTAAAGCCTCGCTAAGGGCAGCTTGGAAAGATAACGTGAATCGCTCCAATTTTTTGAAAAACAAACTGGAAGAGTAATTTTAAAGATGACCCATCTAAGGTGCATGGTACCACATGACAAAACATGGCCACATGGGGGCACCAGGTAGCCGGTCAACAGACAGTTGCCATCTTTAGTGTCTTATGAACCAGGCCATTACACACCAGCATCTCGGCCTTCACATGTGTTTTCTGTATAAAACATACCCTGTTTTAAAGTTCTCATCACCGAGATTCTTCGCTGGGGGCCGGAGCTGAGAGATACAAGGAACAACCGGCATCGGAGGGGCTGTGAGGTAGCAGACATAGCCATAAATGTATGGACATCAAGAACACACACATAGCCAGCCAGGCGTGACAGCGTGTTTGTGATCCCAGCACTTGGGAAGCTGAAGCAGGAGAATTTCTCTGAGTCCGAGGCCCAGACTATATAGGGAGTTTCATGCCAACCTGGACTGCATAGCAAGACCCTGTCTCAAAAAGAAAAAAAGAGTACACACGCATATATAAGACATATATAAGATTCTCTCTTCCTACTTTGTCCACATACAGGGAGGGAGGGAGGGAGGGAGAGAGAGAGAGAGAAAGAGAGAGAGAGAGAGAGAGAGAGAGAGAGAGAGGAAAGGGGGGAGGGAGAAACTAGTCTTGATGGCTGCTCTGACATATATGTATGTGCTCTTCAGAAGTATATTACTTCAAATAAAATACAACCACTTTGAAATTTTGAGGCATCGTTTTTAGACCTGTCTCTCTCAGAGCCAGGTGGAAGGAATCAAGTCCCATTTCCTTTAGTCCCAACCTCCTTTTAGATATTTAAAGAGGCAGTACCGTCTTCATGTGGGACAATTTCAGTGCCAGCAAGACAGCAGTTATGCCCTCATACAATGAATAATAAATGAGGGGGGCTGGAAAGATGGCTCAGAGGCTAAGAACATTGCCTGCTCTTCCAAAGGTCCTGAGTTCAATTTCCAGCAACCATATGGTGGCTCACAACCATCTGTAATGTGGTCTGGTGCCCTCTTCTGGCCATAGAAGGAATGCTGTATACTAAATAAATAAATATTTAAAAAATAATAATAATAAATGAGAATGAGCAGGTAAGAGGCCGGGTAAGAGGATCAGAAGGTTGGGTGACAGAGCTTCACATGAAAGGGGCTTTATCCCTCCTTTGGGGAAAAAGTTCCTGCCTACCTGCCTACTGCCTACCGCCCCTCCTCCTTTCCTCTAGCTATAGTTTGAATGTGTCTTTCTGTATGGGGGTGGCTGGGATTATAGATCGGTTCCTGGACACCATTCCAGCATTACAGAAACCAATATGGTTATCTCTGCCTGAAATCCCAGCACTCAAGAGGTGAAGATGAAAGGATCCTAAATTCAAGGTCATCCTTGGCTATGTGAGACCTGTATACACAAACCAGCACACTTACTCTGTCTTGATGGTACCCTGTACCATGCTATTTATGACAGCAAGAAACCCCTTACCACCAGACAGTGGTGGTGCACACCTTTAGTTCCAGCACTCAGGAGACAGAGACAGGTGGATCTCTGGGAGTTCAAGGCCAGCCTGGTCCACAAAGAGAAGTCTTGGACAGCCAGAGCTAAACAGTGAAACCCTGCTTTGAAAAAGAGAAGAAAGAAAGAAAGAAAGAAAGAAAGAAAGAAAGAAAGAAAGAAAGAAAGAAAGAAACCCTTTACCAACACTCTGGATTTGCTAGGCAAATAAACTTCTCTTTTTTAGAAGTTATCCAACCTTAGTTTTTTTTTTCTTGTTTTAATAATAGAAAACACACTAAAAGATGCCTCTTTCTCTACGACCCCCTCAGCTAAAACAAGTTACACCGAGCATTTCCTTCTGTTGCTTGCTTTCTTTCATGACTATTTCATGTCATCAGTACATAAGAGTCTAATGACATCCCCCTCCCTAGCTCTCTGGCATCCCACTGTGAGTGGCTGCTCTAGCTCCCTTTCCGTCGCTGTCATACAATGCCCTGATAAAAAGCAACGTAAGGAAGAAAGTCTTTATTCAGCTTAAATTGTAGGTTAAAGTTCATCACAACAGGAAGTCAAGGCAGCAGGAACGTCACCTTCACAGTCAGGAGCAGAGAGAAAGGAGTGTGTGCTTGCTTGTTACTCGGCTAGCTTTCTCTACCCTTACATGGTCCAATGCCCCCTGAGCCATGGTGCTGCTCATGTCCAGGCTGGGTCTTCCCACATCAGATAAGGCAATCAAGATAATCTCTAACATACAGCTCACTGGCCAACCTAAGCTAGGTAATCCTTATTTGTCAAGTTGCCGAGTAGGACTAACCTTGGCAGTGGCTTTATTAAACTATTCAGGCAAACCCTGTTACAGTGCTTCTCTCACGCACAATAACGTGGAGGTTCTGATATTTGTACACTGTAACTCACAAGCCCAGAATTACACGTTCCTATCCATAACTGAATGAAATTACAGCCAGAAACCATTCCCCCATTTGTGAAGACTGTGTGAGCCAACAATCTATGCCTATAGACTGTCCAGCCGTTCATAGCAGGATTAAATCCGGTCCTGCTTGACTGGCCCTGACTCCCTTTGGTGAGTGCTTGGTCCTCCAAACGCCCACCACCCCCCTTCCATCACATGTGGATGTTGTAAGGGCTACACCAAGTTCCTCCTTCAACCTCAGTTGTACCCCACAGCCCGAGCTCTCCTCTGTTTTTGACCACTGGTATGTGGCTGGCTGATTGGAGCTATGCTCTGCTGAAGCTTCCCATGGTGACTGTGGCTCCTCCAAGCCACATCTGCTGGAATACTGTGGGCACTGGTCCAGGGACTTCTCCTCAGTCTCCCTAAATTGTACTGAGTAGAGCCCTCCCTGGGGAGCTGCTTTGGGCCTGTCACTCTGAGCATCTCTCTGAGTCCATTCCACAGACTAGCTGATTCTTCGGTCTTTTCTGCAGGACCCACATTTTCCTGGCAGCTCCCTCAGAGGTAAAGTGCCTCCACACCTTGAGGTACCCTCCCATGGCCACTCCTGCTCTGGCTCATCGTGAGCCAGGGCCTGAGCACTGGGAACTGTCTTTGAGAATGCAGGCCTCACCTGACTCCTGTTGAGTTCCTGCCTCATTCCCTTCCCCCTACCTGCCTGTGATATGCACAGCTTTCCTTGGGGCTGGAGGGGGCAGAATCTTAGTAGCTGCCTCCTTCCCCATTCTCTTGCGGCTTCATTTTATAAACTCTGTGGTCTGGCCCTTCCAAGGCTGGCCTTCCCAGAGTTCAAACCAGAAACATCTAGCACCCTTACCAAGCTCCAATCAAAATGCTTTTTAGCATTTAGGATATTTTTTTTTCTGTGTTCTAAAACATTTAATCTGAAATCCTTGGCTGGTTAATTTCTTCTTGGAGACCCACCTCCCCTTCCAAAACATCCAACACACTGCCATAGGCATGTATATCTCGTGTTGACTGCTGAGTCACAAGAGTGCCAAGGAAAAGTCTTCTTGGTGCCACTTTTGCTGAGTTGGCTCAGCTAAAGTCAGTCAGCAGTCCAACTCACCATTAAAGGGAAAAGAAATCACCATATCAGTGAGTGGCCACGAAAAGTAAGGAGCGTTAGGGGCCCGTCTTTGAGATCTACCACATGAACAGAAAAGAACAACGTAGTAAATCCCTTCTAATATACATAATATATACTATATATCTTTTTTTGTTTTGTATTGTTTGTTTTTCGAAAGAGGGTTTCTCTGTAGCTTTGGAGCCTGTCCTGGAACTAGCTCTGGTAGACCAGGCTGATCTCGAACTCACAGAGATCCGTCTGCCTCTGCCTCCCAAGTGCTGGGATTAAAGTCGTGCGCCACCACTGCCCCCCCCACACACACACACATATATATATATATATTCATTTTATCAGTTCTGTTTCTTTAGAGAAAGCTGATTGATGCATATTAATTAATATTTGTAGATCTTGTGAGATAAAGGCCCAGCTTAACTGCTTGTGACTGTCCCTTGGCACCAATCCCACCTACTGAAGAGGCTATTTCTTCCCCAAGTTAAGGACCTTGGAAATCGTGTTCAAAAGTTAATTGATAATAAAGAAGCGCCAGAAATCTATCTCCCTGACGAGATGGCTACACTGGCAGAGCTTAGCTCATGTCACCATCTTGGCTGTCTGTAGTCTATAGAAGGCAACATCCAACAGAAGACTTGAGTAGCAAATCATGGACCATTTCCGTTCCTAGCCCAGGTGTGAGGTGGACATCTCTGCATGTGTTCCTGGAATAGCAAAGTACCGGTAGTTCTCGGAGCTGGGGGTGGGGGATGGGGGGGTGGGAGGGGGCGATGGGAGGGGATGGGGGGTGGGGGGGTGAGGGGGTTGGGGGGACGCACAAATATGAAGAACGTTTGATCAGACCACTGAGACCTGTATCTAATCAGAGACGCAAATGGAGAAGTGGCAGCCATATTCACTTCTCCTTCCACGGTTGCAACCCCCACATCCTTGCTGAATCAACTTCTAGGGTGTTTAAAGGAAGGTGACAATTTTCCTCCTTCATGTTCTTAATTTTCCTCCCTTTGAAGCCAGTCGTTAAAGACTAGGACATTCAAAAGCACTTGCTTATACAGACAAAATTAGAATGTCGCCATACATGCCCAAGGGAAAGAAATCTACCACACAGTCACAAACGCAGAGGTGTAACAGTCACAGTTCCGTGAAGTACGTGATGTGCAATAGGAATGAAAGGGGCTGCTAGCGCCTCATCGCTGCAATGTGTCCCTTCTATTTCCTAATTCTCATCTCTGTTACTGTAACAAGCACCAAGACCACAAGCAGCTTTGGGAGGACAGGATTTATTTCATTCTACAGGTCACAGTCCACCACCCAGGGAAGTCAAGCCAGGAAGTGAAGGCAGGAACTGGAAGCAGAAAACACAAAAAAATGAACTTGTTTCTCTGGCTTGTTCGACTACCTTTCTTATACAATCCAGGCTAGGAATGGTACCATCCACAGTGTCCTGGGTCCTCTACATTAGTTAAAAACAAAGAAAGTACACTCCTCTAGACATGTCCACAGGCCAGTCCAATGGAGACAATTCTTCAACTGAGGATCCTTCTTCCCAGCTAAGACATGTTAACTATCAAGATTAGTCACCCCACACCTGTGTGTTGGCTAGTCTTATGTCAACTTCACACACAAGCTAGTGTTATCCAAAAGGAGAGGACCTCCTTTGAAAAAAAAAATGCTTCCATCAGTCCTTCAGGCATTTTTTTCATTAGGGGTGGATGGAATGGCCCAGCCCATTGTAAGTGGTGCCATCCCTGGGCTGGTGGTCCTGGGTTCTATGAGAAAGCAAACTAAGCAAGCCATGGAAAGCAAGGCAGTAAGTAGCATCCTCCATGGGCTCTGCACCAGCTCCTGCAGCTGATCCTCCTGCATCAGGCTCCTGCCCTGCTTGAGTTCCTCTCCTGACTTCCTTTGATGAAGAACTGTGATATGGAAGTGTAAGCTGGATAAGCTTTCTCCCCCACAGGTTGCTTTGGTCACGGTGCTTCATCACAGCAATAGTGACCCTAACTAAGGCAACCTGTAAAGACATTTACCCTGAAACAGTGAATGGGCCATGTGAAGCCAGCAACAGCTACATAATCTCATATTTCTTCTATAGTACGAATAATAAAAACCCGGAGACAGATATTGGGGTTCCACTCGAACACCAGAAAAACAAAGCAGCCAAACCACTAGAGAAGTCTTATCTCTACAAAGACTGGGCAACCACAGACTCAGCAGACTCAGCCGACTGAAACAGCCAGAACCTCTCTCTCCTCCCATTTTATATCCCCCCACCCCAGTGCTGGGATTAAAGGTGTGTGACTCCCTAATACTGGGACTAAAGGTGTGAGCCACTATCACCTGGATCTGTTTCTGCATTGATCTTGTGTAGCCCAGGGTGGCCTTGAACTCAAAAAGATCCATCTGCCTCTGTATCCCAAATCCTAGGATTAAAGGTGTGTGTTGCCATTACCTGACCTCTAGTGGTTTAGATTTGCCCTTCTGATATTCAGGCAAGCTTTATTTATTAAAACATAGAATAACTATCACTATATTCTTACATGAGTTTCTTGTGTTTGATTTAATCTTTTGTTGTTTTGGTACCACTACCAAAGGAGAGATAGACGGTACCTCGTATACATCTTTCTAGACCCCAGATCCTAGATGTGAGGTTTGTGTACGTATATGCTATGACACCTGAGCAGCAAAAATCACTTGGCCACATGCAGCTTGGAACACCCTCCTGTCATTAAGTGACGCATGGCTGAGTGAGGAACATTTACAGTTTCTCGACAGAATGACAAACCAGTAGAAAGTGGATGAAAGAACTGAGCAGACACTGTTGGGTAGCAAATCAAGTAAGACCTATAAATATCTCAACTTTCTGTCTACGAGCACTACCTGGATCAAGGAGAGGAAACCTATGTGAAATTATGATCTCTAACATAGCAAATCAGTGAACTGAACTTCATCAAAGCCAAAAACTTCTGCTTTACCAAATACATTATTGTTTTAATTTATTTATCTTTGGGACTGGAGAGATGGATCAGTGGATAAGAGCACAGGTTGCTCTTCTACATTCAATTCTCAGAACCCACATGACAGCTCACAACCATCTGTAACTCCAGTTCCAGGGGATCTAACCCTTGGACTTCTCTGGCACTGTATGCAGGTGGTACACAGGCATACATGGAGGCAAAACACTCATATACATAAAATAAAAAATAAAGGTTTAAAAAGTTTGAGATTCACTTATCTTCATTTTATGTGTATGAGTGATTAGGTTATATGTATGTATGCATATACATGCATCACATGCATGCAGTGCTGAGGAGGTCAGAAGACAAAGCAAATCTCCTGGAGCTGGAGTTATAGGTGGTTGGGAGTTGAATGTGGATGCTGGGAATAGAGTTCATGTCTTCTGCAAGAATAGCAGGTGCTGTTAACCACTGAGCCATCTCTCCAGCTCCTCCCAAAGACAGAAACTCTTAAGAGAATGGCAAGAAAAAGTACAGGTAACGTTTACAAATCATATTTCTGATCAATTATATTTCTGTGTCTAAATATTCAATGAGCTCTAATATATCACTAGCCTGGAAACGAACCACTTTTAAAAACAGCAAACATTTTCATATAAAAGCAGCAAATAATGAGAAAACGGAATGTCCACATATGTTTGTCTGTGAAAATGCACAAGAATATTAACTATTTGGGGATAAGTCTAACAGTATTCAAGAGCTTGACACACAAAACTATGAAAGGTGACTGACAGATAAACCTTAAAATGGAAGAATATTCGATGCCTGAGGGTTGAAAGGAAGTCGGCTTTCTCAAATTGGTAGGAGACTAATTATTTAAATCAGCATCCCAGGATATCAAAAGTGTCTGGAAACTGACAGAAATGAGTCTGAAATGTGAACAGAGAGGTAACTTGGAGAGAATTGCTGTCACTTTTGAAGAGTAAGCTAGAAGGGCTTATATTTCTGGATGTGAAGCAAAGGTGCAACCATGGTGGATCAGTACAACACCAGACAGTGAGACAAAGCCCAGAAACAGTCCATTCCACACAGATGCTCTGTTTTCAGCCAAGGTAGAATTAGAAACAATGCAGAAAAAAATTATCTCTTCCCAAATGGTTACAGAGAAAAAGAAGTTAAGCTTGACCCTTCTCAACTTCACAGCCACCACCTGTGCCTGGGGTCTGCATGTAAAAGAAAACATTGTCATTGTTGTCATTGACAAAGGTAGTAAATTTCTTTGTGCTATAGAGACAGAAAAATACTTCTTTGAATGGAAAGAAATGACACTAGCCCAAAGGAAAGAGATTCAACGTGTAAGAATGCTGAGTTAAAGCAACACCACCGTTGTCTCCACAGTCCTAAGATACTATTAAGAGGGTGAGCTGGAGCCGTGGCGTGCATCAGGAGGTTGAGACAGAAGGACTGTTGGAGCCCAAGAGTTTGAGGACAGCCTAGGCAGCAGAGCGAGATTCTGTCTCAGAAAGAGTGAGACTAAGATGTTGAATGGGAGAAGGCCATTTGTCACCTCAGTGACCAAGTGTGTTTTCCAGAGATGGCATCCACAATCTCTCCCACCCCACACTTCTTGCTTTGCCATTTGCTCAGGCTCTGTTCCCTCAGGACCGCTTCACAACTCTCTTTGGAGAAGCCACCGCTCTGTATGAGACTGTCATACAGGAAAGGCCATGGGTGAGTGTCCCAGCTCACAGGTTCAGCTGAACTGCCAGCCGACCCCTGAAGCCTCCCCAACCAGTACCATTAGATTGCTGACAACCCAATCAAGAGTCACAAAAACGCCTTTTGAAGGCTCCTGGCTTCTCCAAACAGGAATGAGATAAAAGTTGCCATTTCGAAGCTGGGTGTGGTGACATATGCCTTGCTTTCATCCCACCACTCAGGAAGCAGAAACAGGTGGATCTCTGAGTTAAGGCAAGCCTGGTCTACAAGGCTAATTCCAGGACAGTCAGGGCTACACGAAGAAACCCTGTCTCCAAAATCAAAACAAAAACAAAAAACCCAAGAGTTGCTACTTCATGCCTCACATTTTGAGGTAAATTGTTACACTGCCATAGCAAACACAACTGACCAAGGACACATCAAATTTATTTTTTAAAAAAAACAAAACAAACAAACAAACCTCCCTACAGATCAATAAGGAAAACTACAGGAGCTAGAGCAAAAGATTTGAAACCCAAATGGCCAGTTTTTAAAAGTATGTTCAGCCTCATTGGCAGTTAGGAAAAAGCTAATTAACACCATAATGGAATTCCGGTACAGGCTAAATAAAATGAAAAACTAGTCAGTGCTGTCTGCCCACATTGAAGACTTATATGTGTAGTAATTTCATTCCTATTCAGCAGAAAACAATTGCTTGTGCTTGAGAGTGGGAGATTTTATAACGGTCATCATCATCAGTCTGGCCTTGATTTTTGGCAAGGATGGAGGGGACTGGGAGGTGGGGAGCGTGGGAACAATGTGAACAGATTAAATAAAAACAGGAGAAGTTGGAATCGTCATTGTCATTCGTATTTATTTTGAAATAGGAAAATTCTAGCAAAAGAGCCACAAAGAGAAAGGAAGTCTGTGCGAGAGCCTTTGCCAAAACAGAAAGTGAGGTGTCACCTGATAAAAAAGACTTATGAATGAGCTCAGAGCAAAAGCATTTGGTGGGGAAGCTAAAGCGAAAGTCAGTCCTCCAGGGTCGGAGGGCGTGGGGAAGCAGTTACCCTAAGGTACCGGACTCCATTCACGCTATAGAGAGTGAGAGACTTGTGCAGGGTGCTCGCTAAAACTTAACAAACAGCTGTTTTCACCTTACATTCGTTGCCACTTTGCCCATTGATGAAAGAAAATGCAGGAAAACACCACTGCCCGGTTTTGTCCGCTGCCCGGCGCCACAACCCGCACAGAGAACAGTGCAGTCACCTGCGCGCCTTGCCCGCCGACAGCGGCCCTCGAAGGGGTGCTTGGTGGCGGTTACTTTTGAACTACTTTGGCTCGGGCTGCGCAAAGCGGGCTCTCTCTTTACCGGGGCCCTGGATTTTGCCGGGACAGACTGGAAGGGACCGAGAGGGGCGAGGGGCGGGCTGAGGCTACCGTGACCCTCCTACCCCCCCCCGAGCCCCGCCCCGGGCCGCCTCAGCCCCGCCCCCGGATCGCTGCCCGGTCCGCGCCCCGTCGGCGCCTCGGCGCGCGCTCTCACTCCCAGCCCAGAGCTGCGGCCGCGCAGGTCCCACCCGCGCCCAGGGGCCGGAGATGCAGCCGGGCGCCGCACTGAGCCTGCGCCTGTGGCTCTGCCTCGGACTCCTCCACGGTGAGCTCCCTGGCCTCAACCCAAACCCCGGCCTCTTTGGGGCCGCCGCGCTCCAGGGGCCAGTGGTGAGACCGCACCGACGGGGCGGGAGGAGGGACGGACAGCTTGGGAGCCTGGGTGCGCGGACGCTCGCTGGAGCCCGGAGAGCCAGGAGGAATCCTGGGGCAGGGAGCCGGGACCGCGGGGAGCAGGAAAGAACGGGCCGGGACTGCAGCCGGGTCACCGACAGGGTGGCGGGGCTGTTACCAAATCCCAGTCTTAGATCTACCGTCCCGGGTGAACTGCATCCTTAGCCTGGCTCCTTCGGGTCCTTACTCGCTCCCTAGGGAGTCCCGGGCGCACCGCCCCTTGGTTCCGATCTTCTAGCGTGAATCATTTCCCCATCGATCCCCGCCCGACCCCGCACTTGGGTGCGCACTTCCCGACGCCTTGCGTCTGCGCTGGAGGTCGGTCCCCCGAGGTCCCCCAGAGGGCGCTCCCGACGGGCGTCTACCTTCTCCCGGGCTGAGATTGATGACTCGGGACACCCTACCCCCGCACCCAACTCCCAGCACCCAGCGCCATCCCAGGTGATCCGAGGTGCAAGTTGAAACCTAAGGCGAACTCTTGAGTCCGCAACTCCGGACCGATCCAAGTCGCCGTGAAAGGCCTGGGCTTCTGGGATTTGAGGGCATCTCCGGGTCAGAAAGGAAAGGAGATTTGAACCGTGAAGCAGACGCTGCAAAGTGGGAGACTTGGGCAGGTTCAAGTTTGCGCTGAGAGCTTGGCTCTGCGGTGCTGAAGAGTGGCAGAGTGGTTGTGAGGAGGGGCCAGGAAGGAAGCCCTGAGGATAAGGCATGAGATGAGGGGGCATCCGCCCAGGATCCTCTGTCCCTGGAAATCCAGGGTGGCTGGATCATCACAGAGCTCCTGATGCTTGATGGAGGAGTGCTGAGAGGCCTTGGAGAGAGAAACCTGTATGTTTGTATACTATAGAAATTGACTTTGCATGTTTCATCGTTACCCCCACAGAGTGTGAGATCTCTTACATGTGGGGGAAACGTGTAACCTCCCAAAGTTCTCAGGCATGGGGCAGGATCGGACCTAACCAATGCCAGTTTTGCTCTCGGAGCCTTGCTCTCAGCTCCCACTCTGTCCCGTCGGAGAGGCAAGCTGAAGGAGATGTGAGTGAGCCTGTGTATAGACAAGGCAGGACGGCTGCCCCTTTGGCTGTTTCTTGCTCCCATGCACCCAACCCTGAACCAGGCTTTTCACCTTTGTTCAGGATGTGTTTGTGAAGTGACTGAGTGTGTGGGAGGGGTAAATGGGGCTCTGGCTGGGCAACACGGGTGAGGAATGAGACCTCCCTGTGCCCGGGAGACCTCCCACATTTAGCCAAGTACGGTATCCAAGGCTCTAGGAGGTTAGGTTGGCAGGAATGTAAAGCTGTGCAAGTTCTTCCCTCCCCACTGCTGGAATCCTGGGGTAAGAGGCCTGAAAGGAGAGGGGTGTCTTGACAGATAGGTACTTTGTAAGGATGTGAGGACCAGTTGAGGCCAGTAGGAATTGGGAAGGCGGGGGTGAAGTAAGCACCCATGACTGACCACGTGGGCTGTGAAGGGAAGGAGATGGCTCAATAGGATGTCCTAGAATGGATGGGAGTGTAGGGAGGGGGCTGCCAGTGGAAACAGAGATCAAGCTTCCCTCAGCCCTGTGCCTAGTTCCACCCTGTGCTGGGTCGGAGAGGACCCAGGAGCTCCCAGCCTGGTAGAGAATGCTACTGCAGGAGCATGAACCCCCAAGTGCAGAGAGCAGGATATACAGCTCAGTGGAAGAGAATAGAAAGAAAATCCCCTAAGGACAGGCAAGCCAGAGTGGGAGACCGGTGTGAAGCCTGAGAGCCCTAAAATGAAGTCCGCGAAGGCAGGAGACTTGTGCTTTGGTCTTAGCTGTGCCTTGAAGTCCTCCAGCTGTAGCCTGAGCTCCCCTTCCCCCACTCAGTGTTTCTTCATGCTTTGTGGGCAGACAGGTAGACACAGAGGGGCTTCTTGGACTTGGGCTGGACTTGGATGCCTATTGTCCTGATCCAGTCCCTTAAGTCGGATCCCAGCAGCGTCCCTGTAGAAAGAACAAGTGGCAGCTTCAAGAAACATCATCTCAGGACTAAGCCTAGAAGGAAGCTAGCTAGGAACCAGGAGACTTCTGGGCATCTGCTCTGGCTTCACCTAGGGATGCTCTTTGTTTCCATGGTCTGTATCAAACATGGCCACCTATCTCCGATATCCATGCTCTTAGGTGTGGCCCAGGTCCAGGACAGTGAGGTCTGCAAGTGTCCGTGGCCTTCTGGGCCCAGCTCAGAGCTCTGGAGGCTGAAATACAAGCGTCTCTCAGAGCCAGTGTAGCGAAAAGGACCCTGATCCCTCGTGAGAGCCAGGTCTGGGATGGCACTGTGGGCAGTCTGACAAACTCCCCAGAGTCTCAGGGAAGAAGACTGTAGCTCTGCACAACCACAGCCATACATCACCTGCTCAGCATGGCAGGAAGGACAGGGGCATGACCCCATCCTGCAGGGGTTTTCCAAGTGCCAGACTGGTAGGAACTCTTATGTGGCACTGGGTATCCATCACATGGGGCTGAAAGTGCTCAGAGAGACCCAGCTGTTGCCTGTGGGCTGCACAATAAGGCAAGGTCACTGCCATCTAAGGCAGTGGTTCTCAACCTTCCTAATGCTGTGGCCTTTTAATACAGTTCCTCATGTTGCGGTGGCCCCCAACCATAAAATTATTTTTGTTGCTACTTCATAATGGTAATGTTGTTACTGTTTTGAATCGTAATGTAAATATCTGACATGCAGATGGTCTTCGGCAACCCTGTGAAAGACTCATTGGACCCTCTAAGGGTTCATGACCCACATGTTGAGCACGACTTATCTAGGGGCTTCTAGGAAGGATCTGCAGAGTACCCAGAAAGGGAATTCTGAGCAGAGTGAGGAGCCTCTCAAATGAGGCCCAGAGATAGGAATGCCCAGTTGAAGACAAGCGAACGGAAGCTGAGGCTAGCCAGAGCTTGGATGGCTAGAAGAGATGGCAGGAGCCAGCAGCCACAGGTGACCGTCCAGGTGAGCCAGGGACCTACAAGTAAATGGGACATTAGTAAGTGGGAAGAGGGGAGGTGATGCTCCAGGACGCTGGCTTGAGCAAACAAGGGATAGTAAGGTCATCCGTCTGAGGAGGAAAAGGCCTGGAGAAACATGATCTCCAGATGGAGGCATCCAGATGACTTTCTGGAAGATGCCAGTTCACGCAGCCAGGTCAGATAAGGAAGGAAAGTTGGGAGAACCTGAGTGCAAAGCCGGGGAGGAAAGAAAGAAAGTCTCTGTGTCTAGCAGTTCGGTGTTTTCCTCTACCGGTCAGGTGTTTCTCCGCCACGCCTGACTTGCACCCCCACAGCTTCTGGGAAGCTTCTGCGGAGATGTGTCCAAAGACCGTCTTGCACTACATCGGGACATCTCTGATAGAGAAGCAGTCGGCATGTCTCAGCCAGAGCCGGGGATTGCTGAGTTTTGGTCCTTTTCAGACACTGGCTTCCTCTGGGATCTCAGTTTTCCGGTCACACTGCGGGGACACGTCTGGGAGCAGGAAGGTGCAGGCACTATGCTGGAGGCAGCTCAGAGGCTCAGGGCTCCTGCCCTGCCCTGCAGGGCGGTGCCAGTAGCAGTCACACCCTCTGCCCTTGCTCCTCAGCTCAGCTGCCACCCTGTCCCTGATGGCCAGGCCTAGGCAGGCGCAGGTCCTGGTGGCAAGTGGGGGAGCCCCCTGCCACGTGGCCGGCAAGGTCAGCAGGGGTTCATGGGAAAGGACTTGTCGGCCACAAGAGAGGACATCCTGCCTGCATTTCCCTCTTCCTGAGGCAGGAGCTGGTGGCCCCGATTTAGCAGCGCTGAGGGGCCACCTCTGAGCCAGCTGGATTGTGTGATAAAGTGGCTCGTCTTGCCAGCCACTAAGCAGACACCCAGGGTGTCCAGGGCAACTGACTAGCACAGCTGGCAATACCATAGCCACCCAGTGCCCAGAGCTCAGCAGGTGCTAGAGTCCCCTCCATCTTCTTCTGCACCCTAGAGAATATAGAGACAGCCTGTACTCTCAACCTCATCCCTGACTCTTGAGTTCCAGCACCTTCCAGATGTTTGCCATGGTGCTTCCTCAAGGGCCAACTCTGAAACACAGATCTGAATCTCCCAGATGCCCCCAAACATAAGCACCAGCTCCTGCTAGTGGAGCAGATCTTTCCTTCTGGATTCCAAGGGCACCTTGACCTAAGAGTCATCCAGCCTTCACCTACCTAGTCCCACAGGTCCCAACTTGCGCCCACTTAGTCTCACAGGCACCCAGCTTGCATCCACCTAACCCCTCAGGCACCCAGACTATACCCATTGCATCCCTAACTCAATAATGACCCTTTCCTACTCCACTCAGGCTCCTGGAGGGCTGCTGGAAGCTCCAGAAAGAAATTAGATCCACTGCAGGGGTCCACCAGGGTGAATGAGTTCACTCCCATTCTCTGTGTGCCCAGGAGTACAGATTCCAGGCCTCCAGCTCGGGCTTAGAAAGAGGCTGGAGTACCAGCTTCAAAACTTTCGTAGCTTCTCCCAAGTGGTGGTTCATCTGTATTTTAAGCCACATGCCAAGTATACATGAGTGTGCCCAAACACACACATACATTCTCTCTCTCTCTCTCTCTCTCTCTCTCTCTCTCTCTCTCTCTCACACACACACACACACACACACACACACACACACACACACACAGGGTCTAGAAGGAAGCTATACATATCACCTCAGTATAAAATGATTCATCAAATCACTTCACATAAGAGTGTATGAAGAATTTACCTTTGTGATGTAGGCATCATTGCTCCCATTTTGGAAATCTGGAAATTAAAGCCAGGAGGGTGAAATGGCTCACTAAATGCCACTAGCTGCCAGGGATGAATTGGCTACAAGAAAGTGACAGGTGTCTGATTCCAGACGACATTAAGACCCAAGACAGGGCATGTAGGACAGTATTGGAGAGAGGGCAGGTGGACTCTTAAGTTGATGTCCCCACCCTGCCCCCAAACAGTGCTGGGCATTATATTTCCTGTAGGTCTAACTCTGTCCTGAGGTGCACACCTCAGCACATGGCACCTCCACATTACCAGGTTCCACCTCCCTCCCCTCGGCATGTGCACATATAATATATTGTGTCCCCCAAAGCCAGCCACGGGTTAATCATTCAAAAAGTACAGTTTATCTCACAGGAACATGGAGAGGCTGCCACAATAAAGAGAAGTGGAAGCCCCAGTCTTGAACTAGGGAATTGTCAGGTGTGAGAAACCAACTTTTCCACAAAGCCTCAAACAAGTGTGGGGGTCTTCTGAAGGGAGCCTGGCGGGATCGGGGGACATTGGGCTAATACACAGGAGTAGAGGAAGAGATTGTCACACAAAGATGATACAGGGAAGACAGCATCTCCAGGGCTGGGGAGGGGCAGTGTGGATGACCAGGAAGTCAAGAGCATCCATACTACACCCAAGCAGGAGGCAGGCACAAGACAGTTTCATCAGGAAAGAGAGTTCTGTTCTAGAAAGATCCTCTGGCCACTGGGCAGATGAGAAGATGCTGGTCCAGGGCTGATGCCCTGTGCTAGTCCAGACAACTTAGCGGACGGGAGGATGGATGGAGGAGGTCAGCCCCACGAGGCATCTGAACTCTGAGTGCAAAATTCAGTGCCGGCATGATAAGGAGAGGAAGGATCGGGACCTGGTGTTCCTGTCACGTTATCTTTGATGTCCGCTTCCTGGGCTAGCAAGCTCCTACTCAGTCTACAGAGCCTGTTTCAGCTCTGAGAGCAGGCGTGGTGTGGAGACTCGTTAGCTGTGGGAGATGGGTGGTTACCGACAGCTTGTGGAATGACCGCCATCAGACCAGTCGCCAGCCTAAGCAGAGGATGCGCAGTGATAGCGGGAGGAAGCTGGTGTTCTTTCGTAAACTGCAGAAGTGCAGGTAACACTGACATCCGTGAAAGTTGGCATCATCCTGTCCCCAAAGGTGATCTGTTACTAGCAGTCAAATTTCAGGCAAGGGCCTCAGTTTCCCCTCTGTGCCATGGTATTGACCGTACCTAACTGGCCCGGGGAGCGTGTAACTGGGAATAGGGAGTGTGAGCAATGTGTTGTCACGCTGGTGCACAAAAAGTGCTAAATACGCATTTGCTTTTATTGTTGTAACAGGATGCATTGGTATAAGCAGAATTGGGGGGTCAGCGCGTGTGAACGTTTTTTTTTATTGCTGCTGCGTGAGCCACTGCTTCTCTACATCCTTGCCAACCCCAGGAAGTGCGTGCTTTCGATTCTTATTCATCAGATGAGTGGGCGCTCATGTGTTCCCAGGTTCCTGTGTGTCCTGCTGATGTTAGACGCGGCCTGGGCCTGAAGGCCGAGGGTGCCACCAGGGCAGAAATGCAGGAGAGCTGTTGGGAGGGTCTGGGATCATAAAACAGGGTTGAAGTACCCAAGGTATGCCATTGTCAGCAGGGCTAAAAGTAAGAAAACAAGTCTGTATCCAGTAAGCAGGGAGCCTAGACCTTTTTATATGGCCTCTTCGCCCACATCATTCTCTCTCTCTCTCTCTCTCTCTCTCTCTCTCTCTCTCTCTCTCTTTCTCTTCCATCTACTTGATTTTCAGTTACCATGTGGGTCAGTAACTTCCTATTAGGTCGACAAACTGCAGATGAGCTCTCCAAAACACCCTCCCTAGCCCCCATCAAACAAGGCGGCCCCAAGCCTCCTCCCTGCCTGTTCCGACCCAACACAGAATGATTGGCAGACACAGAAGCCAGAAGCCAAGCGCTCAGCAGGCAGATGGTAGCAATGAGTCAGTCACTATTTATTCTAAACTTGTAGTGGTTTCTGGGTATGTATTGCGGTCTTTGTGGTCTATCGCTCACAGTAATCTTAGGAGGAATTCACATCTCACAGGGGGACAATATGGGAGCTTCGAGGGAGGAACTGAAATCTGGGCCAGGCTGTTGTGGTGACGAACCAGCCAGCTCCAAGCATACCCAGGGCAGCACCCTCTAGCCCTGGAAAATCCGGCCCTATAGGTGGGAAACGGGAGCCTGATGGCCACTTGATCCTTAAGCCCAGAGGGCAAAGGGTGTCAGCCAGCTCAGGAGGACTCCACTATAGAACACTCCTGCCATCTCCCTGCCAGGTGTCTGCCATGCCAGGGGGAGCACAGGGGCAGCCCTGAGAATAATGCCCTTGAACCTGAGCTCCTCCCAGCCAGCTATGCCCCATTACATCCCACCACAGCTGGTCTGTAGGCAACAGCCTGGCCGTCTCTGTCCTCCTGGGCGTAGCCGTGTAAGAGAGTGCATGTCACTCTTGACACGACAAGCCTGTTTTCCGAGTCAGCTCAGGGGCAGAGACCCCAGTATCGTTCCATGACCTGACGTCATACTGGACTTAAGGACCTAGATACGAGCTGCTAACATTCCGCCTCTTGGCACCCTCACCTGACGCAAACCCTCCTGGAGATTCAAGTCAGGACTGGACTGCAGGCGTTACTCTAAGGCTCACTACCAGACAGGGAGGCTGCACAGGCCTCGGAGCTGCAGTAATTCCCCAGGTGTAGACAAGGAGGTCAGAAGACATTGCCTGAAGCCAGGCCAACTCAATGTGCTCAGCCAGAATGTGGAGACATGTAGCCTTTCAGGAAATAAGGCCAGCCTGAGGACATCCATAGCTCCAGATGGTCTATGAGAACCAGGGACGGGGCCCTGAAGCAACATTGTCCCTCTGTGCTTAGAAGTAGGCTAGAGGCCAAGGAGGCCGCTGGACACTGAGGAGTCAGGCCAGTGCTCAGAGTGACAAGAGAGAAAGGACAGAGAGGTGTTAGGATGAGGGCGAGGAGGAGTGTCAAAGGTGTGCCCGTTGGTACCTCACTCCATCATGCCAACTTTCCTTGGCTGCATCCCAGGACCTGTGCAGCAGCTCCCCCAAAAACCTCTCCAACCTGCCCTGCAAAGAAAACCAACACTTCACCTTCTGGAGTCCCAGCATATCTCCTGGGCACATTCATCAAGTCGATGTCTGTCCCCTCCCTTGGCTTCAGACTTCTTTGTCTCATCACCCTTTCTACATCCATCCTTAGCATCCTTCGTATTTCCTCAGCATCCTCTCTCTGGACCCACCTGGGCAGGACTCGGGGACACAGCCAGCCCAGGGACAGCCACAGTAAAGGAAGAATCCTCACTAGGTCTCAGCGGTTCTTGTGTTTGGTCGAGCTCCGCCTGTCCCTCTGGGAAGATGCTTTTGCACACGTGTCTTGGCTGGGGATGGAGGTAGATGCTGTGATCGCAGCGTCTGGGAGGCTGAGGCAAGAGGAGGGAGAGTTTAAGACGAGTCTTGGCTACATGAAACCCTGTCAGAAAAGGAAAGGGTGGGGGGAATGGTTGGTGGTTTAAAGGGATTGGCTGGCCATAAACTGGGCCGTGAAACTAAAGAAGTAGATGAACAGGAAGCAGGAAAAAAAAAAGAATAAGGGGAAAGCTGGCTGCTCAGGACTACATGGTTTCCTGCATGAGCTTTCCTATGAGGGGGTCTCTAAGGCTTTCAGTGAGGGATTCGGAGGAAGAGAAAGCTCTGGTTTCTGCCCAGAGGATCTTTGCCCTTAGGCTCCGAAGCAGGGGTGGACCTGTGCTTAGCTAGATCTGGACTACCCTAAAACTGCTACCTGCTGCCTCAGATTCCTCGGCACTGACTGGATTCAGGATCCTCCCCTCCCTCTAAGGCTGCTGTGAGTACTAACTGAGATGGCGATAGCCAGGCCAGCTGCCCGTTTGCCTGGCCGGCGCCCAGCACTTATCTGCCAGAAGATTTCCGTAGCACCTGTTTAACCCTCAGCTAGATGCCAGCTTTGCCTCGGGAGTGGCTGCACCCCGGTCTCTTGCGCCTGACGCCAGGGTCTCTGTGACCCCAGGCTGGATGGTGCCCCCAGGACTGCTGACAGCACAGGGAAGTGGAGGTGTGCACTCTGGCCTTCCTGACCCCTGCTTGGCGTCTGCCTCTACTGCCCTGCTGCAGCCTTGAGGGCCAGGGACCTGCTGGCCCTGGGAGGAAGAAGTCAGTTCCCGAGTCAGGAACAGGAAGGCAGGGGGAGCGCAGCAGAGACCAGGATGACAGTACTTCCTGCTGCGGGAAAGGAAGGACAGCAGAGACAGTCAACAGCCAAGCAGGAAGGATGCACCCTTTTCAGGGTTGCATGTGGGGGTTGGGCAGTCACAGAGCCTCTGGACACAGCAGCCTTCAGACCCAAATGGGCCCAGCCTACTGAGCAATCTGAGTTCTCCTGCCCGTTCAAAACTGGAAGCACCGAGGTCCTACATAGTTCCAGTCCAAAGAAATAACGCTGAGCTCTGTTTAGCCCATCTTCCATACAGCCACCCACCCACCCATCCATACCTCAATCAACAGACCCATCCATTCACTCTGCCAACTATGCCTTTCAATCCATCTGCCGAGCCATCTATCCATCCATCTGACCATCCTTCCATCCATCGGTCCACACACTCATCTATTACCACAACAAACTGTGTCCTTCCATCACTGTATCATCCATCCAATCATCCATCCATCCTCACTTTTGCCTGTCTGTTTGTCTGTTCATCCATCTGTCCCACTATTCACCCATTCTTCCATCCACCCATCCACTTAGGCAATCAGCGAGTCTTTATCTTGCCTGGTGCCAAACTAGGCATGGGAAGGAATAGAGAATTATCTTGTTCCTTACCCATTGAAGCTTATTTCAAACGGAGGGCAATGCAAAGCGGGGGAGGGAGGGTAAACAAATGATTGCATAAGCAAGCACAAGGCTGAAGAGCTTGAAGCAGGAACTTGGGTTTTGTAAAAGTGAGGAGATCACATCTAAGCTGTGGCCCGGGGACAAGAAGAGCATGAAGAGAAAGCTCGTGGCCCGAAGGAAGAATGAGCATGGCATGCTGCTGCGCAGTGTGGTGGTGAGGGGATGTGGACGTGAGGCAGGAATGGGCCATGAGCATGTGCAGAAGTGAGCGGGCGCTAGGCCTGTCAGGAATTCGGATTTCCCCAGAAAGACAGAGTGAAGTCACATAAAAGATTCAAAGATATGTAGGATATGCTTCATTAATCATAAATGAATCATAAATCATACACACACATCAGACTTATAATATGTAATTATATATTATAAAGTATATTTTATATTGCATTTAGTATATGTAACTTTTTATGTGTTTGGGTGTTTTGCACCACTAGACTCTGGTGCCCACAGAGTCCAGAAGGTATTAGATCCCCTGGAATTAGAGTTGCAGATGGTTGTGAGCTAACATGTGGGTGCTAAGAATCAAATCCAATCCTCTGGAAGAATAGTCAGTGCTCTTAATCACTGAGCCATCTCTTCAACCCCCACTGTGTGTTAATAATAATAACATGTTAATAACATTTGTTATTACCAACAAATGCATGGAGAAAATCATGAGAAAGACAAGAGGCCATTTTGGGGGCAAGTGTAGCTGGTAGACCCCCAGCAGGTGAGCACAAGACCGGATATGTAATGCATGGGACCTACCAGGCATTGTGGTGTGTGAAGTAGGGGAAAGAAGGCAGCCATCCACGATGATTCCCATTGGGAAACACAAAGACTCCAGAAGAAGGAGCCTTTGGTAGGGGTAACAGAGTCTGAGTCTGGCCTCTAGATGAGGAAAATGAAAGTTGGAGTGTCTGTGGGGCCAAATCCAATGTGCATTAGGATGCCTTTAGTTGAGTTGAGAGAAGTGGTCTGAGCTGAATATAAATATTTTTTTATTTATCTGGACCTTGAGAAGAGAGAGCATAAGGAAAGGAGAGTAAAAGAAGGCAATGGTGGGCAAAGGAGACTAAAGAAGAAGAGGAGAGAGCGAGGTCAGGGAACCGGCGAGTGTCCTGAGTTTACCTCCGAATCTGAGGCATGGGAATCGCTAATTAGTGGGACTTCACCCAGAAGTGTACAAGCAGGTGTGAAGGAGAACTTTGGCCACAAAGAAGAATATGAAAAAAAACAGTAGTCAGAAGCAGTGGAGAATTGCTTCGCTGTGTTTCTGGTATGAAGATTGGAGGTGTTTCTGTAGAGAAAGACTAGCAATCCGAAGAGAATGGAATTATCTGTGAGACTCGGATGTAGGGAGTTGGGGCACACAAGTGTGGTTTGATAGCCAAAATTCCAGAAGTCCTTCCTTGAGGCGGGTTCCGATGAAGGACAGCAAAGCATTCCATCTGATATCGTCTTGTTTGTGACTGCTGACAGTTGGGAAAGAAAGAACATTCTGGACATATTAACCTGCTCAGTCTGCAAGAAGTAAAATCAGTGGGACATGGTCAGTGTGATGGGCTTCACTCAGCGGGGTTGAGTTTCTCTGGAATGTGGCATCCTGGCTTGGAAGGGAGGGTTATAGGCAAAAGAACCATCAGAGTGGTTAGACAGAGCCAGGAGAGGAGATGGGGTGATGGATGTTTTTGATGAAGACGAAAAATTTATCAGTGGTGGATAAGGGCACCTGAGCAAGAAAGGAGGAGGAAGGGAAACAAAGGAAATCTAGGGTAACAGGCATTCGGGGATGGCGCGGTTTCTGGTGGTGACCACATTCAGGGTGTGCCCCTGGAAGCCAGGGACTGACAGGAGAGGAGGAGAGGATCTCAAAGTTGAGGGAGGGAGCGGGTGAGTCATCCTGTGGATGTTGAAGTCATGGAGAATGGCATGAGCTGGGGTGGGGAGGAGGATGGTGAGCCAGGAGCGACAGTCAGCAGAGAATGAAAGGAAGTGAGCAGGAGAGAAGCTGATGACAGCTTTAGTGGGGGAGAATATGGTGCCATCAAAAGCATGAGCCTCCAGGCTTGCTTCAGAGAGGGGAAATGGCCAGAAGGCATTCTCCATCTGGAATATGGGATTGGGGGGGAGAACCCAGCAGAGGAAATGGTGTCCTCAGTCAGGTTTCACATAAGCAGGAGGAAACAGGATGGATAGTCTTAATTAGGATTAATTCCTACTCTGGAGGGACGCAGTATAGATGGGGAGGAGGCTCATTCAGGCTCTATTCTTCCCGTCCATCTCCCTACCCACCCTCTCCCATTCATCCATCCACCAATCTGTGTACTTCATCCATCTACTTGCCCAGTCTCCCATGCATCCCATTTGTTCACCTAATGGTCCATCATTCGTCTTAATCTCTTTCCTTCTATTTTACCCACCAACCACTCTCACATCCTTCTTCCGAATCTTTGGTGTGCATCTCCCGTTTGGCGTTCAGGAAGATGAGAGCCACAATTCAGGCTAATTACTATTCTAACAGCAGGATCCCCCAGGAGGACGAGGCGGAAGCCTGAATGATGATGACTGCTCCCTCGGGAAGGGGCATATTGAACTAGACTAGAGAGGGATATCCCCAGAAGGGAAGGAAATGGGAATGTCCTAGACTGCAGGATAGACTAGCTGCAATGCCCTGGGCCTGTTAGGAGCTGAGGCCAGAGGGACAAGGAGCAGCCAGCAGGTCGGCTGCTCCTCTGCTGTGTCTCAGAAGCTAAGAACAAGCAAAAGCCACCAAAGAAAGCTGGGCTTCCAGTTGCCACAGTCCTGCAGCTGGCAATTGCCAGGTGTGTGCACGGGTGTACACTCCCAAGTTCCCTGGGGATCGGGGGGAAAGTCCTCTATCCTAAGTAGGGTTGAGGTAGATGGGCACTGACCATAGCAGCTCTCCTCATATGCCACATGTCACCTTCACCCTGACCTCCTTCAGGGCCATCAGGAGGGGATAGGCCTCTCACTCCCACAGGTCAAGACGCATGCCAATCACACCACCTGCTTCTGTAGCTCAGACTATAGACCACTGTCCACTCAGTCACCTACGTGTTTGCCCAGCTGTTTACCTAGTATGGCTTTATTCATTTTCCACTGTTTAGCAGGCAAAAAAAAAAAAAACCTACTTTAAAGCCTAGGTCTGCAAAGAGCCTTTTGGGATTCCTTCAAGTCCTGAAATTGAGCTCTCTTCCCAACATGGTAGACGTCTTCTGAGACTCAGACCCGCCTACCATGTGTAGGTCAGGTACCCCTTTGTTCCAAGAGCAGTCTGCAGAGTCCAGACCCTTCTCGCCTCAGAACCCCAGAGAAAGCTGTGTCCCAAGGCCAGGGCTCCTGGTCTGTGTATCAAGAACTGAACACAAAGTGTGGGGGGGGGGGGTCCTTGGCAGCAGTCACAGCAGCCGGCATGCTGTCAAGCAGCTACCTTCATAGGGCAGAACGTCGGTCCAGCTGAGGCCTCAGTTTCCCTGACTGTACCATAGGACTAGATACTTGATGAGGTCCCAGGCAAGTCCGACTGTGAGGTGACATGAATAGAAGAGGGAAAACGGTTCCAAACTGTAACCAGAAGAGAGAGAGAGACCACCGTGCATTAACTGGTAGCTGGGCTGTCTGCATGATGCTGATCCATCATCGTGTGTGGAGCATGTTTTCCTGGCACCATCCCCCCCGTCAGGTGACTTGTGGTCAGCGTGTGTAAAACCATCTGCAGTGGGATACTCCAGGTTCTCTCCCCGCTCCCCACTAGCTATAAGGGAGAAATCTGGGACCACAGAACCAGCTGAGGGACAAAATGGTCTGAGTTGCTGCTCCAAACCCCAAGGGCCTGTAGGACTAAAAGGGAGCTTGGGGCAGGAAAGGGGTCTGTGACCACCAGCCCAGGAGGACAGGGAATTGGGGGGGTGGGGTACAGGACGCAGCCCTGGGCCTCCAGCCGCACAGTCCTCCCTTCCTGTTGTCTCAGGACGGTCCTGGCAGGATGCATCTGCCAAAGTTCCAGGGCCAGACCTCCTCCAGGCCGTGCTCCCCACTGCCCCCATCAGGAATCCGCCCCGTCGTGTAGATGCAATTGACGGCCCAACCGTGCACACTTGTGAACACAGCTACAGCCACACGCATCTCTCAGAGATACGCACGTCTGCTCGCCCAGGCCCACAGATACAAATAGATGTGTGTACACAGAAGACCCCCACTTGTACACACGTGCAGACACACATACGTGCATGTGTGTATGTACACCCTACTAGGAGATGGGTGATGGCGCAGAACTATGTGTGTGAGCTACAGAGGTGGGATCCTAGAGAGCAGAGAGGCCTCACCTAATCAGCCTAACCGTGGAAGGCAGAAGGTGGGTTCTGCCAAAGAAGGTTCACTTGTGCATCTGAAGAGGAACACCGTGGGAAGGCCTGAGGGTGTAGATGAGACCTGGGCAGGCAAAACCCAGAAGAGGCTCAGACAGGCAGAGCAGAGAGAAGCTGGTGGAGCTCAGATACTGAAGAAAGGAACTGTCTGGAACCTGGGAGAGGGCAAGGTCATGGGCGGAGCATGGATCTAGGATACATGAACCCCTCATAAGCAGTAGGATATGGATGGGGGGTCTCGGGCAAAACTGGGGAGTCTCCACACTCCAAATCTCTTCCCCAGTCTCCTGCTATCCCCATCCCATAGGAGGAGACTTGGAGGCCCCTCCTCTTCCTGCTTCCTGCTAGCAGCTCAGTTCATTTAAAGTCAAAAGTCAGGGCAGCCGTCAAAGTTAGCTGGAATTGGACTCCATTTGTGAACAAAGACAGGGCTGTGGTGGGGACAGTGGCCTTGACCAGAGCAAGGGACAGTTTGTGGTAGAGATTGGCAGTGGTTGTGGGACCTTTGGGTTGACGCTGTAGCAAGGCTACACATGGGGAGACAAGGCTATGCTCACTGAAAGCCACTAGGCTAGCCCTGCCTTGGGGAAACATCCCAGAGGGCCCAACTGTGCCCGGACAGTGCAGGAACTGCATGACGTAACACCGCTGTAACCTTGTCTTTCACCTCAGGCCTGGCAAATGGCTACTCCATGACCCCTCCAACCCTGAACATCACAGAGGACTCATATGTCATTGACACTGGGGACAGCCTATCCATATCCTGCAGGTACTGGCTCCTCCCTACCTGGCAGTCCATGAAGGCTGCCTTAGATTGAGACAAGAGGCAGCTGACTAAAGAACCAGAAGACCCCTACTCCCCGGAACAGGGGCTGAGTGGGAGTCCTAGGATGTGGCCTCCGAGAGGCACCCTGCTCTCACCCAGCCTCCCCTAAAACCTCTTCCAGATCACCTACATCCATTCCCAGCTACCTCTCACTAGCCCCAGGCCTACCCCTCAGATCCCAGAGCCTCCTCAGAGTACCAGCTATTGAAGAAGGCCTGTGTTCCCAGCCTGTCCATTCACAGCTCCAAGAACTAGGCAGAGAGTCAAGGGCTCAGGGAGTGGATCTGTGGAATATACCCCAAGCTTGGGCTGCCCTTCTCTGGGAAGAGATAATGATGGGCAAAGCTCTTGACCCTTGAGGGAGGCTCCTTGGAGCCTGTGGCTCTAGGCTAAAACTGGGAAGGAGAGATCCTTATTTCTACTATCCTCTGCTAGGGGGCAGCACCCGCTTGAGTGGACCTGGCCAGGGGCCCAGGAGGTACTGACCACAGGTGGGAAGGACGGTGAGGAGACCCAGGTTGTGCAAGACTGTGAAGGCACAGAAGCTAGGCCCTACTGCAAGGTGCTGCTGCTGGCCCAGACTCACGCCAACAACACGGGCAGCTACCACTGCTACTACAAGTACATCAAGGCCAGAATTGAGGGCACCACAGCTGCCAGCACCTATGTGTTCGTAAGAGGTGAGGCCTGTCTGGGGCCGGGTCCCAGAGGGAGTAGCTGGTGCCTAGGCACCACCTCCAGCCTGCTGACACCAGGCTGGCAGAAGTGGCTATGGGGTCCTTACTGTGCTCCACCGACGCAGGAGGCTAGAACCTCACCACCCTGACCCATGGGGCTCCCTTATACTTCCCACACCCTCAGCCCTAGCCAGAGACATCCTGGACGGCTACCTTACCCAACTTCTATGCCATCTCTACAGACTTTGAACAGCCTTTCATCAACAAACCTGACACGCTCCTGGTCACCAGGAAGGACTCGATGTGGGTGCCCTGCTTGGTGTCCATTCCCGGCCTCAACATCACGCTGCGTTCGGTACTCTTTCTTCCCTTCCCCGGCCTCACCCCCGTGATCCCGTCCTCCAGTGCCCTCCCTGGGAAAGGCAGCTGACAGTCACTGTGTCCCTCCAGCAAAGCTCAGTGCTGCACCCCGACGGGCAAACGGTGCTGTGGGATGACCGCCGGGGCATGCAGGTCCCCACACAACTGCTGCGCGACGCCCTGTACCTGCAGTGCGAGACCACCTGGGGTGGCCAGGACTTCCTTTCCAACCCCTTCATCGTGCATATCACAGGTAGGGGCTGCCACTTCCTTCTCACCCCAGTCACCACCCTCCTGCACCCCAAGAAGAGCAGGGCAGGCATACGGTCACCCTGTGCCCCTAGTTCCGAGTCGCCGGGCTGGGAGCATTACGCACGGTCTTATCACCCCACTGCTCTCCACGCTGTGTGTGCTGTCCTATGAGAAGTGTGGGAGGTGACACTGTGTGTGTCACCAGGCAATGAGCTGTATGACATCCAGCTGTTCCCCAAGAAGTCGCTGGAGCTGCTGGTTGGAGAGAAGCTGGTTTTGAACTGTACGGTGTGGGCTGAGTTCAACTCGGGTGTCACCTTCGACTGGGATTATCCAGGGAAGCAGGTAAGGTCAGCAACTCTGCCAGGTACCTTCTTCCCCCTGCCCTGTCCTCAGCACCACTGCTAGGACTCTCCGTGCCCAGGCTACCTGTACCTGGCACATACTGGGCCCCTGTGTGGAGGAGATATAGACTCAGGAACCCAAATGTCATGGGCAAGTTTTCCATCCCAAAGCCACTCAGAGGGCTAGATAGCCAGAGCTACTTGTGTTTGGACAGAGGTGTGTGCCTTTGCCAGGTTGGGTCTGCCCCTGCCTGCCTGCTGATCCTAGGCTTCCCCTGGGTGTGGCAGGCAGAGCGGGGTAAGTGGGTACCTGAGCGACGTTCCCAGCAGACTCACACAGAACTCTCCAGCATCCTGACCATCCACAATGTCAGCCAGCACGACCTGGGTCCCTACGTGTGTGAGGCCAACAATGGCATTCAGCGGTTCCGGGAAAGCACAGAGGTCATTGTGCACGGTATGACCTGGGAGGCTGAGGTCATTGTGCCCGGCATGGGATGGGATGGGTCCAGTATCACTGAGCCTGGAGAACAAGGGTCCTTGTGCAGTGTGGGTCAGAGGTCATGATGCACCTGAGCAGCAGGGGCCCGCCGAAAGGAAGGAAAGGCTGTGAGGGGAAGCCCTGCCCAGCTTCTACCAGCTGGACAGCAAGGCAAGCTCCAGTCTGCAGGGGGAGGCTGGGAAGCCTGGTGGATGGTAGCTCAGCCCCGAGTTTACACTCTTGCCTCCTGTTTGGCAGAGAAGCCCTTCATCAGTGTCGACTGGCTCAAAGGACCTGTCCTGGAAGCCACAGCTGGTGACGAACTGGTGAAACTGCCTGTGAAGCTGGCAGCTTATCCCCCACCGGAGTTCCAATGGTAACAGTCTGGGCCCCCTCCCCTTACTACCATGCCAGACTTAACACAAGGACTGACCAAGGAGTGAGAAGGACAGTGTCCTTCCCCATCAGATCGCTAACCCTGGATCTCAGAAGGGGATCTGTCCCTGCCCATCGGGGCCTGCATACCCTGAAACCCACGTGGAACGCTTAATAAACAGAGCCCCAAAAGGGAGTGCCCATATTCAGTTAGAAAGGAGGTTACTCCCGGAGCTGCTAAACCTCAAAATGTTTAAATGCGAGGTTCTAGTATGCGGGATATAATGGACAGCACAGGGTTTTATTTACCTGCTTTCTGCATCTCCCCCCAACACACACACCCAGAATCTCCAAGACCCTGCAAGCTGGATTTCCACACTGAGCAAACTCAGGGTCTGCCCTGTAGTGGCTTTGTTCTCTGGTCTCCCTTCCTATAAGAGTTCCTCTCTGAGGACCTTCTGACCCACAGATTTGAGATGTCACGAGACTGATAAACTGTTGTGGAGCCTGGCTCTGAGACATGGCAGTGAGAGGCCTGCAAGAGACCTGAGAGTTAGGCTCTCCCTACAGGGTGTGCCCAGGGCACAGAGTGATCCCACAGTGATGGCTACATCCTTCTAGATGCTCCCAGGGGAGTGCAGCATCTTCCTGATTCTCTGGTACACTCTGAGCTGTCCCCTTGATTCAGCCTCCGTCTACATTGTAGATAAAGAAATGGGCCAGAAGAGGGACAAGCATTCCCACCTGAGCCCCAGGTCTCCTGGGAGGAGTTCCTGCTCTGTCTTTTCTTGTCAATCCAGAGCAGCCCTGCCCTTCTAAGTGTGAGACACCTCGCACCTGGTACAAGGTTCTGGTGCCAGGACAAGCAGAGGTCCCAAAGGTCCTCAGCCAGGACCCACTGGCCATAGGCTGGAAATTGGCTTCTGGGAAGGCTCAGGATGTCCCAGCCACAAATCTTGTGACCCTGAATCCTCCATTTAAGGTCATAGCTTTGGGTCATATAGTTCCACATAACATAGTACCAGAAGCCTTGAGGGAAGGTCCTGAAGGCACGGATGAAGCTAGGAGCATCTCTTGCATAAATGTAACTTTTAGAGTCCTAGAGGCCCCTGACCCCCAAGGCCAGCAGGACTGAGCCTGCGCTAGGCATAGCCTTCCACAGGAACAAGCCTACCTTCTCTGACCTTTCCATTCCCACTTAGCCAACATCTTCCTCTCAGAAGTGTGCAGCTGTCCCAGGACACCTGCATTCATCACAGCCCCACAGGTGACCACTGCTCGCGTGACTCTAAGTCAGTGAATGTGGCTGGTCTAGTTGACAGACAGACGGGCTGGGTCTTTGGCCCAGTGTGCTCAGCAAGGTGCTGGCACCGCGAGCCTTTGAGATTCCTGAAAGAATAATGCTCCCACTTCTAAGTGAAGACATCGAGGCTTGGGACAGTGAAGGGATCTTCCGAGGGTCACGTACCCGACAAACTAAAAGCCTGCAGTTCCAGGATCCTTCTGAAGCACAGCCAGGCAGAGAGCATGGCCTCAATTCTGCCTCTGTCCTACCTGCCCTGCTCTGTGATCCTAGGCAAGTCACCTGCCTCTCTAAGCCCTGGCTGCTGTCAACCGTTGAGAGCAGGATCCCTAAATCTGTCTTATCTTAGGTCTTTACCTAAGAGATGTGTCATTTCAGAGCTGTAGAGTCACGGCTTAGCCTATCCGGAGGGGAGGGACCTGGGAGAACTAGCTCCAAGTCCAGGACTCAGGCTGCAGAAAGAGTCCAGCTTGTGAGGCATTTGTTTGCTCATGCAGCAGAGGTCTAGAGTGACCACACATGCCTGGTGGCGCATTGTGTAAACAGGATACAGCCAGGGGCTGTCACTGTCCTCACTGAAGCTCACAGCTCCGGGAGAGGGGGAGTCGACCAATGGATACTTATAGAAAACTCCGTGTGCCTGGCAGGAGTGTAACTAAGTGGCAGAACACTGGCATAGGGTGTGAAGGTCCTGGGTTGGATCTAGAGGAGAAAAAGAAGAGAGGGAGGGAAGCAGGGAGGAAGGAAGGAAGGAAGGAAGGAAGGAAGGAAGGAAGGAAGGAAGGAAGGAAGGAAGGAAGGAAGGAAGGAAAGGAAGAGGGACAGGGTAGGCAGCAGGACCAGATGACAGCCATCATCAAAGAGCCAGTACCCTGGCCCCAGTGAAGGAAGGAGAGAGTCACACAAATTGTCATCTACAGAAAGAGCATCCAAACTAGTATAACACTGAGTCAAAAGCCCTGTGAAGGCTACATGTGTGGAGAACCCACAGAAGCACCCAGAGCCAGGTATCAGAGAACCAGGCAATTACCGCTCCATATGCTCAGCTGTCACTGTCCCTTCACTCGTCGATACACACTGTGAGAAAGAAGAGGGACCCACCAAGGGCACTGTAGTCAGTCTCTGATGCTGAAGGTCAGCAGGTGTGAAGGAACTGGCACGCTGCCTTCTTCATCCCTAGGCCAAGCTCACAGATAGGACAAAGAGAGGGTAGCTGCCCTAAGCAGAACTGGTTGCTGGGGACTGGGGGGCTGTCAGGATTTAGGGGTGAGTCCGGAAGTGCCACTGCAGATCTCACAATGGTCCTGAAGGTCAGTGGCATTGCCGAGATGGCCACATACGTAATGACAGTGGGTTGATTCAGCCTATTCAAAGCTTTTGTCTGCCTCTCCCGAGACCAGAGACTCCTGCTGCCCTCCTTGGTCTGGTGAGGGAGAGGCCTCTTGCTCTAACCTGACCTATCAAGACAGGCTACATGACCTTCTTTTCCCACTTCTAGCAGAAAGTGTGGGACCTTCCTATGTGCAAATTCTGCAGCCACAGAGCCAATGAACCTTGGGTGAAAAATATCTTTTTAGATGTGTCTGTACCAAGCATATGGACCTTTTGGTTTTTGCCATAGTCCTTGAGCATGTGAATATAACAACCTTTTATGCAAACAGTGTCTTGAGTACCAGATGTCATCTCAAGATGATTTACAGTTTACAGAGGGCTGTCTATAACTTTTGTGCACATTCTAAGCTACTTTACAGAAGAGACTTGAGCTTTGGGTATTTTTTTTTTGCTTTATTTTGTCTTGGTTTTTTGTTTTGTTTTGTTTTTGTTTTTGTTTTGCTTTTCAAGACAGGGTTTCTCTGTAGCTTTGGAGCCTGTCCTGGAACTAGTTCTGTATACCATGCTGACCTCAAACTCACAGAGATCCTCCTGCCTCTGCCTCCCAAGTGCTGGGATCAAAGGCGTGTGCCACCACTACCCGGCTTGGTTTATTTATTTTTAATTAGCATACAAGGTGTAGAATTCATTATGGCATCCTCAGAAAAATTTGCTCTTGTTGATATGCTCAGGTGTTTTAGATTGATCATTAAAGATTTTGGTGACCAACAGGAAACCGAGAACCACTCTCATTAGAGGGCCTGAAATGCCCGTCCAGAGCTGGCATGAGGCCCACAGAGCTTCTGAATTCCCTTCCTCTGCCAGGTACAAGGACAGAAAGGCAGTGACTGGGCGCCACAATCCACATGCTCTAGTGCTCAAAGAGGTGACCGAGGCCAGTGCTGGCATCTACACTCTCGCCCTGTGGAATTCTGCAGCTGGTCTGAGGCAAAACATCAGCCTAGAGCTGGTGGTGAATGGTATGGGCCGGAAGGATGGGAGAAGGGATGAGTCCCAGGGTGTGTGGGGTGGCGATGGGAGCCAGCTGACTGTCTATTTGCCTGTGTCCCCAGTGCCTCCCCACATCCATGAAAAGGAAGCCTCCTCACCCAGCATCTACTCCCGCCACAGCCGCCAGACCCTCACCTGCACCGCCTATGGGGTACCCCAACCTCTCAGTGTCCAGTGGCACTGGAGGCCCTGGACACCCTGCAAGACATTTGCCCAGCGCAGCCTGTGAGTATGCCCCCCACCGTACCCTATTCTTCTCTATTAAACACAAAATCTTAGCTCATCCTTTATAGGTAAGGAAACAGGACCAGAGAAGGGAGACAAAATTCCCAAGGTCAAAACTGTAAACCACAGAGTCTGCCCAAATGCTGAGCCATGCTCCCTATACCCAGCTCCATGTCAAAAGGACAGGAGGAGCTGGGTGGGTGTGATGGCATGTGCCTGTTACCCCAGCACTTGGGAGGTGGAGGCAAGAGGATCAGAAATTGAAGGTCATCCTTGGCCACATAGTGAGCTCAAAGTCAGAATAATAGAAAACCAAATGGACAGGGAAACCCAGAAGGACATTCTGGGTAGAGACAAATTAAACGTATAAGGAACAAGAGAGGAGGCGGGTGCCACATGAGCAGGAACTTTGAAGTCGCCGGGGAGCCAGTGAAGGGCATTCAGCAGGAGAATGACAAGTCAGGTTTGCCATTTAGTGAAAGACTCTGTGGTCACATGCTAGGGACTGAACAGAAGCCAGGAAAGGAGTCTAGCCCCACCTGCTGGCCCAGAGGCTGTGGCTCCTGAGCAGTCAGTGGGGAAGCTCGGGAGAAGTGACAGATGCAAGACTCTTGAGGGACTCTTGTGAACCAAGCAGCCTGCAGCTTACCTGGTACCTCCATCCTTGCCCCTTCTGTTGATCCACTATCAGGCCCTGTGTCAAATGACAGACAGAGTCCTGGGATGCTCCCTCCCCACTCTACAGATAAAGGCAGAAAAGATGTCCTCTTGCCCCACTTGCCTCATCTCAGGATGAAGCCCTGGGCATGCCTAGGAGGAGAGAGAAGAAGAGGCAGCTGGGGCGGGGTTTGTGGGATTGAGTGGTGACTTGTGCTCCTCCTGGAAGCTGGGTGAGCACATGCAAGCTGGACTCTGGAGGATGGCACAGAGCAGAAGTAGGGCAGAGCGGTGTCCGTGTGGAGGAAGGATTGTAGGACGGCAACCGTGTTCCAACCCCTCGTTGCCTTGTTCCCAGCCTTAGGGCTGTCTCTTACCCACTGTGCTGTGAGCCAATGTCTGAGGATGACAAAGGTGTGACCCACCCAACCCCCCAGCTTAGGTCTTCCCTGTCCTTAGCCCTGATCTGCCCTTGTCCCTCTTGGTCCACGGCAGTCGGAGACGGCAGCAGCGGGATCGCATGCCACAGTGCCGAGACTGGAGGGAGGTGACAACTCAGGATGCCGTGAACCCTATCGAGAGCCTGGACACCTGGACCGAGTTTGTGGAGGGGAAAAATAAGGTACGGATCATAGGGTGAGAAAAGTCCCAGGTGCAAACGAGTTAGGGCAGTGAGGGTAGACAAAGAGGAGGGAGGCTGGGCGAGCAAGCTCCCTCCCTCCTGGTTGTGGTCAGTTTCCACCTGGCTTGCAGAACTCTGGGAGCTGCAGCTGCCAGCCAGGTGACTTTTCTGGGCTCTCTGGGCCCCAGCTTCCCTGCCTGCCTGTGAGCCAGGCCTTCCCAGATAAGGAAACTGAGATCCAGGAGGAGAACCCAGCTGCCCACAAGTCTGGAAGGGGATGGGGCTGGGGGCTGACTAGGTCTCCATAGCAGGCTGGTGAGCTGCTGACCAGGAGGGGGAGGGGGACTGAACAAAGGCACCCACTTCCTACAGTCACTTCCTGTTTTCCTACACACCTCCAGAGCCTCTTCCTGTTCCAGGCCTGGCCAGGAAGTGCCCGGCTTGGGATGGGGGTTGGGGGTCTTTGGATGGTAGGCAGGGCCTTTGGCCCTCTCTCCTCCCCTACTTTTCAAACTTCCTAGTCCCTGAGGGCAGAATTTTTCTAGAATCCTGGGATACCTCCATACACATACGTATACACACCTCCTTTACTACCCTGGACCTTGAAGAAGTGTTATATGTCTTTGAACTAACGTGGACAGATCACAGAGACCTTGCACAGTGACCAGCTCCTGACCTCAGGCCATAATTTAGAAGAAACTAGCCCTGATGTGACTTATTACTGTCTGGATTTTAACCCTTGCTCAGAGAGGCCCAGTTGCCAAAATGACTTTTGACCCCCTCAACATAGCCACGGTCTGAGACATGGCACAGATAAATCCCTCTGGTCTAGCCAGCTGTCGACTCACTGTCTCTTGGTTTTTTGAGGTGACATCTCTCTACTGGCAAGGACGTTGTCTTATCGTCTAGACTTTGGCCATTGTCAGCCCAAACCTATTCCCCCATTTCTAGTGAGCACAATAGCTTCTTTGATGAGGAGGAGGGTCTAGGTAGGCAATGGAGCCTTCTGCCTCTGTTCTGGGTAGACGGTGAGCAAGCTGGTGATCCAGGACGCCAATGTGTCAGCCATGTACAAGTGTGTGGTCTTCAACAAAGTGGGCCAGGACGAGCGTCTCATCTACTTCTATGTGACCAGTGAGTAACCAGACTCTCCCCAAGTGGTACCACTTCACCTAAGCAGTCCTGGGTGCTGGGAATGAGCTTACTGGGTTTCTAGTGACCATGGGAGCACCTAGCCATGGGAACTACCACCACTACCACCATGTCATAGAGTGGGAGATAAATTTAAGGATGCTTGGCCTATAGACTGGGTGCTGGTCCAGTGGAATGGGGTGGTACCCCCAGCAGAGAAGTCCCACCCTTACTCACTTTAGAGTCCTATGATTCCTGTGTGCATTTTGGCCTGGGGAGAAATTCCCATCATTTATTCAGATTTTCAAATGAGTTAGTGACCTCTAGAAAGAAAGGGGGTCACAGGCGGTGACACTTGCTGGGTTCAGGGGTATGGATGAAGTCACCTTAAAAGGCAGATGGCAATCGAGAGAATGGCATTGGCAAAAGCTAGTGAAATCATTCCAAGGACAAGCCAGGATCAGAGGGTGGTCAGTTGCAAAAGAGGAAGAGGTCAGCTGGGTCTGGTGATAAGAGTTTAAGGACCTGGCCTCCTGGAAATGTGTGGACAGCTCCCTGCTTGACACATAACTAAGAGTCCAAAAAGTAGGAGTGCAAGAGTAACCTAACCCCAAGGGGTGGGGCTGACTTCCTAAAAGTGGTGGGTCATTTGTTCAGGGAAGGGAAGAAAAGGGAGAGGAAGTGGGTGCTAGACAGTATGAAAGCCTGGATACACATTATGTACACCCGTGATTGAGAATTGATTGCGTCGCAAGGTCAGCGGTGAAGAGGGAGACCCACCCTACGGCTGGTGAGGTGAGCAAACACGGAGACGGTGTCTCTCCTCCCCAGCCATCCCGGACGGCTTCAGTATCGAATCAGAGCCTTCCGAGGACCCCTTAGAAGGCCAGTCAGTGCGCCTCAGCTGCCGGGCGGACAACTACACTTACGAGCATCTGCGCTGGTACCGGCTCAACCTCTCCACGCTACACGATGCTCAAGGGAACCCCCTACTGCTGGACTGCAAAAACGTGCACCTGTATGCCACGCCCCTAGCGGCCAACCTAGAGGAGGCGGAGCCCGGGGCCCGCCACGCCACCCTCAGCTTGAATATCCCCCGAGTGGCGCCTGAGCACGAGGGTGACTACGTGTGTGAGGTGCAGGATAGGCGCAGCCAAGACAAGCACTGCCACAAGAAGTACCTGTCCGTGCAGGGTGAGATGGGCGTGGCAAGCCAGAGAGGGCGGGGCCACGTTTCGCAGCCTTTGCAGATTCTATCTATGTGACCTCGTCTATCTCAGCCCTGGGTGTTGGAATTACAAGCCTGGGTCTTCAGGAGCACCCCTGCAGCCCAAACTAGCCATAGAAGTACTCAGCCCTTCACATGCTCAGTTCCTCAGTGTCATGTCCAGCCCCGCACTACAACCGAGCTACCCTCTTGGTTTCTGCGCCTTCATTTAGTTCCCTCTCCACTCTGTCCCAGCCCTGGAAGCTCCTCGGCTCACGCAGAACTTGACCGACCTCCTGGTGAACGTGAGCGACTCGCTGGAGATGCGATGCCCGGTGGCCGGAGCGCATGTGCCCAGTATTGTGTGGTACAAAGATGAGAGGCTCCTGGAGAAAGAGTCTGGTAGGGAAAGTGGCCCTGGATGACGGACAGCGTCCGGAGGTCTGCAAGCCGACGTCCCCACCCGAGCTGAAACCTTCATTCTGTCGCTTGCAGGAATCGACCTGGCAGACTCGAATCAGAGGCTGAGCATCCAGCGCGTGCGCGAGGAGGATGCGGGTCGTTACCTGTGCAGTGTGTGCAACGCTAAGGGCTGCGTAAACTCCTCTGCCAGTGTGGCGGTGGAAGGTGCGTCCCTGCCTGGCTCTGTTCAGCTCACCTCACACACCCAGCAGGCGCTCTCCTGAGGCCACTTAATGAAGTGGTACCCACGCACGAGGGCCACTTCCTGCTGGGTACATTCTCCCTCTCACCCAGCTACTATCTACCCACCCAGGCTCCGAAGATAAAGGCAGCATGGAGATTGTGATACTCATTGGCACTGGCGTCATCGCTGTCTTCTTCTGGGTCCTCCTCCTCCTTATCTTCTGTAATATGAAAAGGGTGAGGGTCCCCCTCCGCCGAGCTTCTCTCCATCACCTAACGGGGCATCCCATTCTCATCCCAGCAAACCCTAAAGGGTCCCATTCTGATTCACCTGTCAATGTCCTGCCCTGGGAATCTTCCCCACCCTTCCATGCTGGGTTCCAGACCCGGCAGAGGTTGTCTGTTGACCTGCCCCCTCCTTGATTGAGAACTCGGAAGCAAGGGCCATTTGCCCTAGGCAAAATATACCCAAGCCACAGTGGTATATCCAAATCAATGAGCTGTCTCCACCCCCACCCCCAGCCTGCCCACGCAGACATCAAGACGGGCTACCTGTCTATCATCATGGACCCCGGGGAGGTGCCTTTGGAGGAGCAGTGTGAATACCTGTCCTATGACGCCAGCCAGTGGGAGTTCCCCAGGGAAAGGTTACACCTCGGTGAGGCCAGCACCCAGCTTGCCCTACCCAGCATGCACCGCCTGGCAGAGACAGCTTCAGCTGCCACAGGGTCAAGCAGGCTGAAGTGACAGAAGTCCTTCCATTCTTAGAACTTGTGCCAGGATGGTCCGCCTGGTTCCCACCTGGCCTGACCAGTTCCAGCTGAGCCTGACTCCCCAGAACCACAGCCAGGGCTCCCAGTTCCCAGGCCCTCGAGGTCATTTCCTGCTGCTCTGAGTAGGGTGGACCTGTCCCACCTGCCTGGAGAGGATGCTGGGGCCTTCCTGTCTGTCTCTCCTCTGTTCTCCAGTTTTCCCTCTCTAAGACTCCACTCCCTACTCCCTTCCTGTTTGGCAGAGAGGCTTCCGTTTTCCTTCTGTCCCAAGCTCTTGGGACAGGTCACCCCTGCTGTCCATCCTTCTCCATCCTCACCCTCCCACCCCCTATACAGCTCACCTGGAGCTGGCCCCCTGCCTCCACAGGGAGAGTCCTAGGCCACGGGGCTTTCGGGAAGGTGGTTGAAGCCTCAGCTTTCGGCATCAATAAAGGCAGCAGCTGTGACACCGTGGCCGTGAAGATGCTGAAAGGTGCGGGGCTCGCGGGGTAGAAGGGACTGTGCAGCGCGGGTGGGAGGGTCAGGAACTCCGGGTGGGACGGCGATGCAAGGGCAAGAAGAAAAACAGAGCTACAGTCCCAGCCACGATTCCATAGAAAAGCAAAGAGAATCAGATCCAAGCCTCTACCTGAACCCTCTGCCTCTCTAGGGTCAGCAGAACATACCAGGGCCCCAGCGCAGCCCGCACTCCCAGCACCAGCACTGAGCATGCTTTTGCTAAGGCAGTGTGTCTCAGGAGGGTTGAGTAAATTGGTAAAAGTCCCAGAGCAGGTTTGGCATCGTGTCACGCCCCTCTTTGTCTCCCCCAGATGGCGCTACTGCCAGCGAGCACCGTGCCCTGATGTCAGAGCTCAAGATCCTAATTCACATCGGTAACCACCTCAATGTGGTCAACCTCCTGGGGGCGTGCACCAAGCCGAATGGTATGGAAATGAGATGCCCTGGGGAAAGGACCGGGCAGTGGGCGCTGGCACTCTCACTACAGGTGGGAGGAGCCATGTGGGTCCTAGGGTGGGCCCACGTTGGAGCCCGGCAGGGTACAGCAAGGATGGTCCGCAGAGGGGCAGTACCGCTGCTCTGCGGGTATCACCAAGTGCCTGACTTCTGCTCCGCCGTGTCATAGGACCTCTAATGGTGATCGTGGAATTTTGCAAATACGGCAACCTCTCCAACTTCTTGCGTGCCAAACGGGATACGTTTAGCCCCTACGCGGTAAGTAGGCACACCAGCCTGTTGCCGGAGCGCAGTTAACTCCATGGTAGGCTGCGAATGGAAGTCCAAGATGAGAAGCAGACTAGCTTTACACTTCGCTTTGGCAGGAGAAGTCTCCAGAGCAACGTAGGCGCTTCCGCGCAATGGTTGAAGGCGCCAAGGCTGATAGGAGGAGACCTGGGAGCAGCGACAGGGCCCTGCTCACGCGGCTCCTGATGGGCAAGGGAGGAGCACGGAGGGCCCCCCTTGTCCAAGAAGGTAAGAACCTGGCATCCTCTGGCCTGTGTCTGTCTGGCCCAGTTAAAGCCTCGCAATTGGCGCCCATGGATAACTTAGCCTGCGACACTCCGGGCAGGGTCTTCAATGGGAGAACTGTAAGGCTCTGCTTCATGAGAGGAAGACACCTGTAGGCGGAGGCTGCTCATTCGTTTTCCCAGCGACTCAGACCCGAATAATCACACTGAAACTATATTATAACAACTGCTTGACCTTTTAGCTCTCGCTTCTTATTGACTAACTCTTTTATCTTATATTAACCCATTTCTATTCATCTGTGTATCGCCACATGGTTGTGGCCAAACCGTAAGGTGCCGTCCAGTGTCTGGAGTCTGTCTTCTGCAACGGCTACATGACTTTTCTTTGACTCTGCCCACTCTTTCCTCCTCTAGCTGCTTGCAATTTCCACCTTGCCCGATTCTGCTCGGCAATAAGTCCAAAGCCCCTTCTTTATTAACCAATGGTATTCACAGCATACAGAGGGGAATCCCACATCAGACACCCAAGAGGCAGGCAAGAAAGTTTAACTTGTGTATCACAGGATAAACAGCAATGCCTTGCAGACAGGGTCAGGGAGGGCTACAAAGTCAAATAGCAGTGCAAGAGTCGATGCCCCAGAGATCATGAAGGTAACAGGTATAAACAGGGTGTCTAGTGTCTGGAGGAGTCTCCAGGGCCTGGCCAGGAGAGCCATGGTCGGGGTGGGTGCGCAAATGTTTATTTTGGAGCGGAGATGGAAGATGAACTACTGTAGAAGCGCCTCCTGAGCTCCCCTCCTTCCGTGCAGCTGAGGACCTATGGCTGAGCCCACTGACCATGGAAGATCTTGTCTGCTACAGTTTCCAGGTGGCCCGCGGAATGGAGTTCCTGGCTTCCCGCAAGGCAGGTCCCCGGAACCCCAAAAGGTCCTTTTCAGAGGAGAAGGGTACACAGCCCTGGGTATAGATATGCCCGGTTGTAATTTTACTCCACAGTGGCCTTGGGACCACTTCAGATCTGTCCCATTTTGGAGGAAACTCAGCCCAAAGCAAGGAATCCCCTGCCTCAGGTCTCGAGGCTAAGCATCGGTCATGGAATCAGCACGTCTGAGTCCCTAACTCACTTCACCTCAATCCCATATGTCTTCTCCCATTAATCTCTCTCCAAATGAGCAAGATGCAGGCAGGGCAGGGTGTGCCTAGAGCACCTTGGAGCTCTAGGCTGAGATGCTGCTCTAGGGGCTGAAGCCAAACTCACTGCAACCTCCATCCCTTCGCCCCTAGTGCATCCACAGAGACCTGGCTGCTCGGAACATCCTACTGTCAGAGAGTGACATAGTGAAGATCTGCGACTTCGGTCTTGCCCGAGACATCTACAAAGACCCTGACTATGTCCGAAAAGGCAGTGTGAGTGCAGGCCATGAGAGGCAGGGGACTCGGAGTGGGTGGGGAGAGGGAAACCACAGGCCAACTGCCCAATCGGTCTGCCAGGTTTCATGTCCAGCTACTGGGAGAAACACTCTTCCTAGGAGCTCGCCAAGTGTGCTGGTTGCTTGTCTTATTGCTTAGATGAAACATTGGACAAAATCAACTTGAGGAAGAGTTTGGTTTTGGCTGAAAGCTCCGGGGGGATACAGTATATTGTGACGTAGGAGGCGGCATAGTGTCCAGAACAGGGGGCTGCTGCTCATACGGTGTCAGTTGGGACAGAGAGAGTGATGAGCACTTGTGCCCAGCTCAGCTTGGCTTCCTTCCACTTCTCAATGGCGGCCTGGCTTCTCCCTTCTTTTTCTCCTTTTATTCAGTCTGGGACCCATGCACACGGAACAGTACAGCCCACATTTAGGGTGGGTCTTCCCATCTCAATTAACCTATGCTAGATAATCCGTCACAGACAGGTCCCAGACACAATGGCAGAGTTACTGGCAGAGCTCAGAGAAGGGTGCTTGAATGAGTGACCAGAGTTGAGTGAGGTGTTATGCCAGGGAGAAGAAGGAAGATGGTTGGAGAGAGAGGGAGTCCAGGGTGTGATGTGATGGCCACCCTACCCAGAGTGGCAACCCAACAGAGGCTTTTGTCCTTCATGCTGACTCACAGGTGTGGGAAACAAATGCAGGCAGAAGCAGGTGTGCATTTCTGACCCCCACCTATAAGCTGTCAGGAGAAGGGACTGGGAACACTAGGTTGGAAGCAGAGGTGTGGGGACAAAGTGAGTTGATTATCATTTGTCAAGAGGGAATATTGGTGGTGTGAGTGATACATTCCCGCAGGAGGCTGAGTTAAGTCTCTCCAAGACAAGATCCATCTTCAGGAGTAGGCTGTGGAGATGCATGCCTGAACTAAAGAGGAGGAGACAGGAGGATCACAAATTCAAGAAGGAGCAGGGAGAGGGAGAAGGAGAGGAGCAGAGAGAGAAGAGGAAAGCAGAGGAAAGGAGAGGAGAGGAGAAGAGGAGAGGAGAGGGAGGGAAAGGAGAGAAGAGGAGAGGAGAGGAGAAAAAGAAAGATAGGAGAAGGGAAGAAGAGAGGAGAGAGAGAGAGGAGAAGAGAGGGGACAGCGAGAGAGAATAGAAAAGGTGATGGGGAGGCGGGTGGAGAGAGGGAAAGAAGAGGAAGATATCTGGAAACAAAGGACGACTATTGGGAAGAGAGGGGAAAAGGATAAAAAAGGGAAGGGAGGGCAGAGAGCGGTAGAAAAAGTGAGGGAGAGAGAGAAAGAGAGGGCGAGGAGAGGAACAGAGAAGGAACTCGGGGTTGTGGCTATCCTGGTGTTTGGCCTCTTCTCTCCGCCCTCCACCACTGTATTATCTATTTCTACCACTCAGGCCCGACTGCCTCTGAAATGGATGGCCCCTGAGAGCATCTTTGATAAGGTGTACACCACGCAGAGTGATGTGTGGTCCTTCGGAGTGCTGCTGTGGGAGATTTTCTCCCTGGGTGAGTAAAGGGCAAGGTGCCCCCCAGGAGAGGGAAGGGGATCACCTGCCTGGGTGGGGGGGGGTCTGGTCATACAACTGTAGCTGTGTGTGGATCTATTAGCTCAGGGCCTTCTGAGGCAAGTGGCGAGTCACAGAGAGACCTCCCACTCACCTGCCACTGTCCAGCTTTGCTTAGCCCTCCAGAGGACTTTACCTCCACTTAGATGCTGAGCAGAGCAATACCTTGGTTCATGTGGCAGCCTCCTCACCATGGATCCCATAAGGAGTTCAGTACGCATTCAGTTCTAGTGCTGTGAAGAGAAACAATGACCAAGGCAACTCATAAAGGAAAGCATTTGACTGGGGGTTTACCTACAGTTTTAGACAGTACTCCATTATCATCATGGTGGGAGCAGAACAGAATGAAGGCAGGCAAGGAGAACTAGCTGAGAGCTACATCCTGATCCTTAGGCAGCAGACAGAGAAATACTGGGCCTGGCATGGGCTTTTGGAACCTCAAAGGCAACCCCCAGTGGCACATTTCCTCCAAGCCACACTTCCCAGTCCTTTCAAACACTTCAGCTCCCTGGGGGCCAAGCATTCAAACTTATGAGCCTTGTGGGCTGTTCTCACTCAAACCACCGCATTCAGTTACACCTGCTGCTTACACAAATCCCACATGGGAACAGGATGAAGGCCTCCTGAAGGGTGGAAGAAGACAATGAGCAAAACATCAATGTCACTGAATGGCAGTCACGAAACATTGTTACTAAAAACAGGAGCAGGAAGATTCTGGGCAGTTCAGGACTGTGTTGAACAGGTTCTGTGAGGCTGTACCCCTATCCCAGGAACTAGTCTCACAACCCACGTTGACTACGTGGATGCTCGTGGTACCCTAGCAAACAAACAATTTCACCAATCCTATTTTAAAGATTGATTAATTGATTGATTGATTGATTTGTGTTGGGGGAGAGAGAGAATATGCACAGCTATGTGTGGGTTACATGGGTACATGTGCTTGTGTACATGCCCTTGGAGGTCAGAAAAGGACATCAGGTGTTCTGTCTGTTCCTCTGAGGCAGGGTATCTCCAAGAACTAGGTTGGCATTTTCTTGGCTATTTTGGAAGTCAGCAATCCCCAGTGATGCTCCTGTCTCTGCCTTGTTTGGATCTGGGGTTACAGGCATGTGCCACATGCCCAGCTTGTGACCTAGGTGTTAGGATGTGAATTCTTGTCTTCATGACTGAGTGGCAAGTGTTCCTAACTGCTGAGACATCTCTCCGGCCCAATTCAGCCTCTTTTAATTAGAGGAACAACTTGGGGGGGGGCACCTAGCAGCTAGCCCAGCCCCTGGGTAGAGACATCATACTGACACCAGCAGCAATGTAGAAGAGAGGAAGAGACAAAATAGGCTGGACTTGCTGGATGGTGGTGGCACATACCTTTAACCCCAACACTCGGGAGGCAGAGGCAGGTGGATCTTCACGAGTTTGAGGCCAGCTTGGTCTAGAGAGTGAGTCAGGACAGACTCCAAAGCTATAGAGAAACCCTGTCTTAAAAAAAAAAAAAGATAGGCTGGACTGAACAAAGGGCAGACTGCTCCCCACCCCACCCACCCCACCACTTTTCCTCCATCAGGGGCCTCTCCGTACCCTGGGGTGCAGATCAACGAGGAGTTCTGCCAGCGGCTGAAGGATGGCACGCGAATGAGGGCCCCAGAGCTGGCCACTCCTGCCATGTGAGTCTCCTGGCTGGCCACACAATTGTTGGGGGACAGGCATCGAGGGAAAAGTGTGCAGTCATGGGGAATGGAGAGAACTGGTGCAGATCTCAAGACAGAAGGCAGAAAGAGAAATCAACATGAATGGAGTACGGTCACAGGGAACGCATGGGGGACACTCAAGGGAAGGAGGGCATGGAGTTGTGGGGCAGGGGATGGTAGTCAAGCCCGGAAAGGAGAGCAGGTGGGCAGGGGGTGGCACAGGTACATGACATCGTGGTAGACACTGTCTCACACCAGCACTGATCCATCATTCATCCACTAACATGGCCCCAATCCTGGACCCAGTGCTGCACCATCCTCAGGAAACCCAGAACCCATAAAGCAGGCCAGGTCCCTGGTGCGGGTGAAGTCGTGCTTCAGCGACTATTGGCTGAGGCAGCGGAAGATACTCCCACAACAGGTCCCTGCCCCTGAGGACACACGCTGACGGTAGTCACATAATGAGATGGGACACAGACACTCTGGGAGCACCTGGGAAGCACTAGAAACGCTTTAAGAACTGAAAATGTCTAGAGAAGGGTGGGGACAGGCAGGAGAGACGGCCAGTACTAAATCTGAAGTAGAAACAGCAGAACAAATGGACAGACTTTAGTCCGTTTTGCGTGTCTATAACATACTGGACACAGGACACTTAATAAGGGGCAAGGGAGGGTTGTTTAGCTCAATTTTGGAAGTTCAAAAGCAGACACACACACACACACACACACACACACACACACACCCCTTTTGTCGAACTCAACTCTGGTGGAGGCCTACTGTCTGCATCCCAGTATGGCAGATGGCATCATCCCGGGAGCACATGAAAGTGACAGATCACATAGTGAGACAGGAAACAAGCGAATTTATATACAATAGCCTGCTCTCAGGAGACCCCACCCCTCAAGACCAGCATTAATCCAGTCATGAGCCCCGTAGATCTCTCAGCGGGTCCCATCTCTGTAAGGTCCATCACCTCCACAGTGGTCAACCATTCTAGGGACCAACCTCTCATCACATGAACCTTAGGGGGACACACTGCCTGTCCAAACTGCCATAATGACCCAGGCGATAGAGTGATGGGGCCAGCTGGTGGGAGGGTCATGGTGCACTCAGACCACAGGTCAACAGCCAGCTGCAACCCACAGACGCCACATCATGCAGAGCTGCTGGTCTGGAGACCCTAAAGCAAGGCCGGCTTTCTCCGAGCTCGTGGAGATCCTGGGAGACCTGCTTCAGGGTGGAGGCTGGCAGGTGAGCCCCACCTTTGTCCTTTCCTGCTTAACCCATGGCCCAATCCTGAGTTCCTGCTCTGTCTGTCTTCCTAAGTCCCTCTAAGCCCTGGTCACCTGTCAGTTACCAAGCAAGGGTCATACATGTCTGACCTCCCACTGCCCACGGCTCCATCTCATTCAACATGAAGCTGGGCAAACATCACCAGTGTCTTCTCTAGCTGCCATACAGGCAGATGGTCAGAGGTCATCTTTACCCACAAGGAGTCCCAAGCTAGCCCACACTAAGCCTGCAAGGCAATGCTATCCTAAAACACGATGATAACAAATTTACCTCCTAGCACCCCTGAGCACAAAAACACTGGACTTGTGCATCCTCCATGTCTCCCTTCCCAGAAGTTACTTCCTGAGAGCAGCAGAACCTGACTTGAGAATGCCCTGCTGAGGTCTGGCCTGTCCCACTTTCCTGGACCTGGAAGGGAGGTTGGAAGAACTGAACAAGGCCAGCCCAGCAGGCATCTAGCAACCTTCACACTTGACCTGCTGTGGACATTAAAGCATGCTAGGGCCCACCATAGACCCACTTAATCCTCAGAGTACTTGATCACACGCACAACCCATCCCGACCCTGTGGCAAAGGTTGAGACCACAGTAGTCCTGAGTGCAGCATTAACACTGGGGGTGGGCATGTGGTAGCCTCTGACCCTGGAAACTTCTTCCATTCCTGCCAGGAGGAGGAAGAGGAATGCATGGCCCTGCACAGTTCTCAGAGCTCGGAGGAGGGTGGCTTCATGCAGGCGTCCACCACAGCTCTGCACATCACCGAAGCCGACGCCGAGAGTAGTCCACCCAGTCTGCATTGCCACAGCCTGGCAGCCAGGTCAGTGTCTCTCTCCCCAGGACTGGGCATGGGTCTGATGGTGACAGTGGTTTGGAGATGTCATATTTTATGAGTCCTCAAGGAAGAGCAACTTACAGTGACTCAAGAGGTCTCTTCCCTTGAGTGTCTTAGCCCATTGCTGTAACAAAATACCTGAGGCTGTACAAAGAAAAGAGGCCCATTCAGTTCCCATTAATGGAGGCTGAAGAACATGGCATCCGCATTTGCTTATCTCTGGAGACAGCATCGTGGCAGGTAGTATCATGATAGCAGAAGCACATGAAGGAAGAAGAAAGCTTGTGGTGAGACCGGGAGCCAGAGGGAGCCAGAGGCCCTCACTGCTCTTCTTATAGCATCTCAGCATCTGGAGGACCAACGTTCTGAGGCTGATGCTCCCATGCTCTTGGTCACGCCTTGGTGTCCCCACGTGGGGGATGAAGCTTCTGGCACACGGACCTTGGCGACATACTCTAACCATATCCAAACCACAGAACCGGCCTCCTCCAAATCTGTTTCCCTCCCCTTCATTCCGCTTTCAAGGGAGCATCCATCTTGAGCATTTTTTTTTTAAGATTTACTTATTTATTATATATACAGTATTCAGCCTACATGCATGCCTGCAGGCCAGAAGAGGGCACCAGATCTCACTATAGATGGTTGTAAGCCATGTGGTTGCTGGGAATTGAACTCAGAACCTTTAGATGAGCAGGCAGTGCTCTTAACCACTGAGCCATCTCTCCAGCCCCATCTTGAGCATTTTTTTCTTTGGGAACACAAAGTAGAGTGGCTGTGTTTGGGCCAAGATCCCTCCTAGGGTGCAATTTCTGTTTCTTCTCTAGAGCTTGTCCCCAGGACCACAGACAAGGCCCTCAGAGCAGTGAAGACCACACACTCACCATATCCCAGGAGTGAACAACCTGTTTCTAGAATTCTGGGTCCAAGGTCTCTTACACTTGGCAATTTACTACTACTAGGTTGTACCATTCATGTTCTCACCAGCATGACAGAGGCTGGGACTCCAGGGCTCCTGTCTCCTGTGCATCTCCTGTCCCATATGCTCAGGGCAGTGACATGCCTGGGGACAGAACAGCGTGTTGGTGCTTGCCAGACTGCATTCACCAAGCCCCCAACACCCTGTGCACACTGACACTTGTGCACACATATGCATATGTGGGCATGGCAGTCCGTGGTTAGTAACAGGAAAATGGCCTGCCTCGTCCCAGTGGCCCACCCTGAGGAGAAAGTCATACCTGCCACTGGGCTCCATACCATGCTCAGCCTGGGGTAGCTCCCTCCTCTCCTCCCACGGCAGAGTCCCAACACTGGACTCAGTTCTCTTCTACAGGAGAGAAAAGGCAGTGCAGGGAAGGAGCGAGGAGGGGCATGCCAAGATCAGCTGAGCTGTGCAATGGGTACCCACGTGAAATCTGAGGACCAGTCCAGACCTTGGACCTCGGCCCCGCCCATACGCTGCTTCCAGCTGGAAGGCCTATCTCATTGGGAAGAGAAGCAGCCTGAAAGATAGGAGAAGCTAGGATGAATTCATCAGAACCTTCTGTGTCCTCCCCACAGATACTACAATTGTGTGTCCTTTCCCGGGTGCCTGACCAGAGGGACTCAGACCTCAGGTTCCTCCAGGATGAAGACGTTTGAAGAATTCCCCATGACCCCTACAACCTACAAAGCCTCCGTGGTAAGAGCAGGTGGAGGGAGGAGGGATGGGCACCTCAGATGGAACCAAGGGAAGCTAAGAGGCAGGAACAGCATCAAGTCTTCCCAATACAAATAACAGAAAAACAAGCATAACTTCTAAAATATTTTAATTTTATTAATTTTTAAATTGTCCATATTAATGGATGCAATGATATTTAAAGACATGCATCTAGAATTCATTAATAAAATCCAGTCTCCCTTTATCTACTTCCTCTCCCTCTTCCCAACTTCTACTAATGGCTGTTCTGCTTCCAGGTCAACCGCTTTTTAGCTTCCACGTGAGAGAATGTGCTGTACTCGTCTTTCCGTGTGGCTTATTTCAGTTAACGTGGTCTCCTCCAATTCCATTCATTTCCTGCAAAGAAAAGTGTTTTATTCTTCTCGGTGGCTGAATAAAACCCCACTGTGTGCACACACCACATTTTCCTGTCCCATCCTCTGTTGACGGCACCTTGGCTGGTAGTCGCTCACCTACCGTGAGTCAGGTCCCAGTACACAGGCATGAAGGTGTCTTCTTGGGAAAGTCCTTGAAAATAACAGGCTCAGGGAATACCTTAAGCTCTTCTGTGTCTTGGTGGTCACTCCAAGCTCTCCTCTCTCGGCTGCTGGTCATTCTCACATGTGGCCTCCCTGCCCATCTTATCCCAGCTGTGTGGAAATCATGGCTTTTAAGGAGAGAGAAAGAGAGAGAGAGAGAGAGAGAGAGAGAGAGAGAGAGAGAACTTGGAGTCAGTGAGACAGCTCAATGGACAAGCTTACAACCCTGAGTTCAATCCCTTCCAAATGGTGGAAGGAGTTAATTTGACTCCAAGTTGTTCTCTAACCTTCAGACACACACTGTGACATTCATGTATATTCATGAATATACATATATTCATGATATATATATATATATATATATATACACACACACACACATACATACATATATGTGAATGGGAAGAGAGCTCACATTCCAACAGCCTAGGCCACAGATGCCCCTATGGGTGGTGGTTGGCACCACTAACCCAGAGTGCACATGTGTCACTGAAAGACGTTAGGATGTGGGGAATAAGAAGTTTGCAGGGTGTCTTCAGATCAGGTCACATGTGGTCAGGCTCTGTGACACTCAACAAGTGTGTCTGTCTGTCACCGATGAGCCTGGCTCCCCAGGCCTGAGCTCTGGTGGCCGAGGGCTTGGGGTCAGTGCTACAGCTTCAGACCTGATTCCGTCCAACAGGGCCATGGATCCTGGACACAGTGAGCTGTGGCCCGAGAAGCGTGGGTGATAAGGTCTTCAGGGAGGCCACAGATACCTAGGCTTACGTCTTCATCACTCAATGAAGACCTCTGGGAATAGCTCTGACATTCCAGTTCTCACCTCCTAGAGCCTCAGAATGAGCACATGCTCAGCCTGTTGCCCTTCGGTCTAGAGTGTCCCACGGACCAGACACGGCCCCTCCCCTCCAGACCTCCACCAAGGCCTTAGTTTCTCACTGTGTGTCAGAGATGTGGCCCTCTCTGCACGTTCTGATAGGCTGGAAATGACTGGCCTAACTCAGTCCCCATAGATATAGGTATAAGGCCAGAAAGGCTCAGGTTCCTCAACACCTGGCCAGGCAGGGATGCAGCTGCCCTGCGAGAGAGCCTCACATGTGGCCCACAGGTTTGGCTGGTTCTCTCCCCACAGGATAACCAGACAGACAGCGGGATGGTGCTGGCCTCGGAGGAGTTTGAGGAGATAGAGAACAGGCATAGACAAGAAGGCAGCTTCAGGTAAGGGCCTCCAGAAGTGGGCGCGCCATCCTTGGGAGGGCCTTAGCGGGAGCCCGCTAGTGCAGCCGGGGTCTGGCAGTGCTCTGGCACTCTTGCCAGAAAGATTTTGTGCCTCCCATTTTCTCTGTGTTTTCAAAATGAGCAGCTCCGAGACCCAAATCACTGCTCCACCCAGTGCCCTGCCCCACTCCCCACCACCAAAGGGGATGATGATAGTAGAAATCTAAATCTCCACACTTCCTTAAACAGTTGATTCCTTGAGGAGCTAGAATGAAGGCCCTCAGCTCATGCCTATGATGCACCTGAGGAAGGTGTGTGTGTGTGTCTGTGTGTGTCTGTGTTGTCTGTGTCTCTATGTGTGTTTGTGTCTGTGTGTATATGTGTCCGTATCTCTGTGTGTATCTGTGTATGTGTCTCTGTGTGAGTGTGTCTATGTGGGTGTGTATGTGTGTCTATGTGACTGTGTCTGCGTGTATATATGTATGTCTATGTGTGTGTGTCTGTGTCTCTGTGTCCATGTGTGTCTTTGTGTATCTGTGTATGTGCTTGTGTCTGTATGTGTCTATCTATGTATATGTGTGTCTGCGTGTGTGTCTCTGACTCTCTGTGCGTTTCTGCGCCTCTCTGTGTGTATGTGTGTTTGGGTATGTGTTCTTGACATATCATGCTAAGCAGAACCAAACCACAGCAGGAGGGCCAGTTGGGGATAGTCCCATGAAAGCCATGTGCCACACAGACAGTAAACAGTGGAGCTTAACAGAGAAGAGCAAAGACCTTGGCCCAAGTCTGGAGTTCCAGAGACAGCTATCTTGGGAAGGCATTGCTTCAGAGAGGTTGGTGAACTGGAAGGGATTGCTGCCTAGTGATGAGGGAAGAAGAAAGTTCCAAAAGATAAGATAATGACCCGACAGAAGTAAGATAATGTCCATAATTCAGAGGAAGAGAGGCTAGGGGAGGAGACTAGAAGAGGAGGAGGAGAAAGCCTTTGTTCATTGCAGAAGCTGCACCTCACCAGGACAGCAGCAGAGGGCGCTCCTGTATGCACAGGGTTTCCTGGAAATGCATCCTGATGAACTCTTAAAAGGAGTAGCAAGTCCCCGGGGCAGGTGCTGAGGAATGGCAGGCTGTGGATGGGCAAAGTCTATAGGGAGGAAGAGGGAGTTGACTGGCCCAGGTCCTTCCCACTTTTTTTAACCCTAAGGCCACACTCTTCACCAATTCTTCCTTACTTCCAATTATATCATTTGTTTTTTCAAACGACCATTCAAGATGCAGACCCCACACTCTGCAGAACCCCGTTCCTCCACGGGTGGAAGGCGAGCTTGAGTCATGTAGGTTTGGATTGGGCAGCAGGACCACACGGGAAGAGCTGGCGGTGGTGTTGCTATAAAGCAGGGCGGGGTAGAGGTTTTGGAAAGGATGCAGTCAAGGGGTACCTGCGGTGAAACTAAAGATGTGGGTCTGGAATGACGCTTTTGGATGAGGGAACCTAGGAAGCCACCAGTCTCGGTTTACCTTCTGCTGCTGTCATGGCAAACCTGAGCCTGGGCGGCTTAGAGCGAGCAAAAGTGTAGTTGATTCATGTCCTTCAAGGCTGAGACGTCTGAAGGTATGGTGCCAGGGTCTGGTGGGGTCCTACTTGTAGCGTGACCCCACGGCAATGTAAGAGCAGTGTGAAATAGGACCCCAGTTTCTCTGACATCAGTCCATTGCATGAACCGAATCCCAGGGGCACTGAGGATTGACTTTCCCACTTAGGAACCGTGATAACCCCTGCAGTGGTAAACCTGCTGCTTCTGATGTAGGAAATTCCAGCATGAGTGTTCACAAAGAGAACAACACACATTCTCTCCATCTAAAGTTACTGCAAAACTAAAACAGGAACTCAGAAGGATCTTTATTAAACAGGGAAAGCTGAGGCTGGAGAACACTCTTTCTGCTCATGCAGAGGACCCAGGTGTGGTTCCCAGCACCTCATGGTGACTCACACTCATCTGTAAATCTAGTTCCAGAGAATCTGACACCTCTTCTGGCCTTTATGGGTGCTTTACATATGTGATATACACATACATACAGGAAACACACTCATACACATTAAGTAAAAATAAATTTTTATTAAAGATTAAATCAAACACAATATGCAAATGAGAATGAAATTTGTTAAAACAAAAAAACACTGCACCAAGAATCAGAAATTCTATAGCTCAGAATACAGGCGGGAAATATGAAAATAAAAAAATGACAACACAGGAAAGAAAAAAATCAAATCCTCTTTAAAATGAAGACCAGGGAACTCCAGGGACAATATAAAATGACTAGGTTATTATGGAAGAAATGAAAAGAACCAGTAAGCATAAGCCAGGCAGTGGTGATGCATGCTTTTATAATCCCAGCACTCAGGAGGCAGAGGCAGAACTCTGTGAGTTCGAGGCCAGCCTGGTCTACAGAGTGAGTTCCAGGACAGCCAGGGATACAAAGAAACCCTGTCTTGAAAAACAAACAAAAAAAATGAAAAGAACCAATAAAATTATAGTAAACCAAAATAAAGAGATAAAAGGATCCAGGGGGACAAACGTAGATGAGCAGAAGTGGGGTATGGAAAACCGGAGCCCCTGAAGAAACTGCTGGCAGTGTGAATAATTAATATCTGTCCTAAACTTGTAAGCCAAGAACAAGCTTGAAGACATGAATCTACATATTAGAAGGATACCTGGAGGCTAGAGAGACGACTTGGCAGTTCGGAGTTCTTGCTGCTCTTCCCAGGACCGAGTCCTGGTCCCAGTACCCACATCTGGCAGTTCCTAACTTCCTGTAACTCCAGGTCCAGCAGCTCTGGTGCCCTCTTCTGACCTCTGAAGGCATACACACACACATAACATACATAAACATACACACACACTACACACACACAAATGCACTACACCCACAAATTTAAATTTTTAACTTAAAAAAAAATAAGTGTACCTAAATACATTGACCTAGAAGAATAAACTCTGGGATATTTCCTATTAGAACCATTTGGTTTTCAAGATAAATATTGTGAAGCCAGGAGATGGTTTAGTTGACAAAAACCCCCACCGATAGGCCCGAGAACCTGAGTTCCATCCTCAAGACCCATGTGGAAGGAGAAAAGCACAGGTTGTCCTCTAATATCCACATGTACATGTGTGTCTATCTGTCTGTCTGTCTCTCTCTCTCTCACAGGCACACACATGTACACGCAGGTACACACACATTCACACATACAAACACTAAATAAATCAATGTAAAAAAAATAGACCAAGTTACAGATGATGAAAGAAAGGTATCAAGATTTTCTTGATAGCACCATGCTATAAAAAAAACCATAAATTGCCATTTTATAAAAACCTCAAAGAAACTGAGAGCCTAGGGTGGAGCTTGGCAGGATGATGGGGGCAGGCAAGCGCTGGAGCCTGCAAGTCCTCCTGGGCCATAGTAAGAAGCTAAGATTGCTTTTCTTTGTATATATGATGTGCATGCACATGTGTGTCACATGTATGTGTGTTCAGGTGCACATGTATGTGCATGCCTATGAGAGCCAGAGTTGGCATGAGGTGTCTTGCTCAATCTCTCTCCACTTTACTCACTGAGGCAATAACTCTTGCTGAATCCAGAGCTTGCCAGTTCAGCTGGTCCAGTTAGATTGCCCCAGGCATGCCCTGTCTCTGCCTTCATAAGGCTGAAATTGCAGGCGAACCACCACTCCTGCCTGGTTTTTGCTTTTAGGCGTAAAACTCTGATCCTCGTGTTTAAACAGCATGCACATCTGGTCCTCGTGCTTGCACACCATGCACATCTGGTCCTCAAGTGCTTTTTCTCCTGAGCCCCTCCTCCAGCCCCAAAGCTAGGATTTCATCCCAAGAGTGATGGAAACCCTTGGAGGGAGTGGCCGGAGACCCCAGTGTCACGTCTAACCTGAAGGATCTCTCCAGGGAGGGAAGAGGGGATGGATGTAGAGACGTATGCCAGGAGAATTACCTGAGTCGACAGAGAAGCCTACCCTGGAGTAGAGACTTAGGGCTAGACGGGTGTCAGCGGAGGTGTTTTTCAGTTAGAACGGAGGGCCCCTGGGAGGACTGGATATAAAGACTGAGGACGATCAAGGACCACAGTCAAGTGTTTGGCTTGAGCCCGAGAGAACACTGACTCCATTTGTTGAGATGGGCAGCTCAGGGACTGTTGTCTTAGGAGCCCACTGCTTCAGAGTGGGCCCTGAGCAGGAAGACTGTGCTACACCCCAGGTGTTTTGTGGGGAGGTAAGAAAATAGTGAAGGGAAAGTCAGAATCCTAAGGGAGCAAGTATCAAAATTTCAAAGACAGAGAGGACTTTTGCTAAGGGTCCTGCACCTCCCTGTACATGGCAGCAGAGGGTGCTCTCCCTGTACATGGCAGCAGAGGGTGCTCTCCCTGTACATGGCAGCAGAGGGTGCTATTCTCTGTGCTTCTTTTCCTAAAACCTATCAGAAGATGCATGGGATTCACCAGCCCAGGGCAAGTAGCTTCCCTTAGCCTAAAGCAGCAGGGTTGAGGGGATGGAATTGGCCATTTCCAAGGTCCTGTGTTGGGGCTTGGGGCAGGAAAATTGTCCCTGTCACATCAGATCTGGCTGCTGTGCTGGCTGATGCCAAATCCGCATCTCAGAGTATCTGTGCTTGCATCACGCTCTGCCTGTGTCTGGTGATTCCAATCAGACCCTGACTCAGGGTCCCCACTTTGTTTATTAAGACCATCCTCCCTGTCTCGGCAGCTGTAAAGGTCCTGGCCAGCACATGGATATTCCCAGAGGACACCCTGACCCCCAGGGGAGGCGTCGACGGCCCACCCAAGGGGCACAAGGAGTCAAGGTGTTTTACAACAGCGAGTATGGGGAGGTCTCCCAGCCGTGTAAAGAAGATGAATGCTCACCATCTGCCGGCTCCCCCTTCTTCACAGACAGCAGCTATTAAGGAAACACTCGGCAAGGCCTCCTATCCCTTGCTGACGGCTGGTCTGGAGGACATCCCTAGCAGGGCAAGGCTGGAGGCCCAGGCTGGGAATTCGTCTTTAACTCCAGCCCTGGAGGAGTTTTCTATCCCCCTCTACAGTCTTCCTAGCCAGGAAGAGTCAAACTCAGACACAAGGGCTCCCTCGAACTCTGCACCACCCCTGCGCCCTTCATCAGACAGTCATCCTCACCCTCACAGTTCAGCTGCCTGGTAGCTCAGCGTTCACAGATGCTGGCCCTCGGATAGGCACTCCGGCAAAGAACCCTTCTCCGGCACCTACTTTGATCACGCTGGTGGCTAACAGGATTCTGATAAAGAACGCATGTGTCTGAGAGTCACACACACAGTGGATCCAGGTTGAACTAGACCACAGCCTGCACGTCCTGGTCCAAACACGATCCCCCCCTCCCCGACTTGAAGTCTCCCACTTCCATCTGTCTTCCCGTTTCTTTCTCCTGGCCCACCAGGGCTGAAGAGAGATGATCACATTTCCATCTCGAAGCCCAGAAGGATGAATGGAGGAGAAGTCCTCTAAACACTCACTAGCCCGTGGCAACTGTTTATGTGCAATGACAGACCACGGTGAAGCAGCACCTCTGCCCGAGTGCTGAGAAGATCCATTCTTTTATTATCAGAAGATCAGGTGCTGCTGTGAAAAATATACTCATCAAAGAGTCATGTGGGAAAAAAGCCCGAGGACAGTCCTTCTGAATCTCAGTCCCCAACAACTACCTGAAGGGCCATCTTAGCACACCATTATATAGTTCTCCATCTCCCTCCTGAAGGCTCCACGTGCATGGCCCAGAGCCTGAGAAACCAGCTGGTATTCTGGGCCTCCCTTGCTTGGGTCTTTTCACTAGAGCCAGGATCTGTGGATTCTGGCAAGGAAGGCTTCGGGCGCTGGCACAGAGGACCACATGGCCCGGGGCCGTTCAGCCATCGCTCCATGTTCCCAGGCCCCTTGGAAGCCCCTGCCTTCTGCTAAACCTGTACTTATACCTGATACTGACACCTGAACAAATCAAACCTTCGTCTCCATGAAAGCTGGGGCCTTCCTGCCCAGAACCCCTCCAGCCCGGCTCAAACTGCCCAACCGTCACTACCGGAAGAAAGCTGCATGAAGTTGAGACCCATCAATCCCAGCTCCACCCCGACAAGAAACGCTTGCAGGACAGGCGACCATACAGCAAGCAGGGGCTTGCTCGGCAGACCCTCCCCCACTCAGTGTATTGTTCCTCTATGATATGTTGAATGCATGTATGACTCTAGTCTTCTTTGTCCCCCGTGGCCCTCCCCTACCCCCACTCCTTCACATCTAACCCGGCTGTGGGATTGAGTCTCAAGCTTGCCTCGTGGAAGCAGAGAGACTGTTCTCTCAGAGGACCAAAGGCTGCAATGGGGGCGCGGAGCCCTTCTCACCCCTCCCCCACATGTGTATCACCTGTCTGTGTCACCTCTCCTGCCTTGTAACTACAAACATACAACATGTACTGGGGAAGAAAAACATACGCTGCCCTTTTAGGCAGTGTTCTCTGAAATGATCTAAGATATTTAACGAAAGATAATAATAAATTTGATGCCAGTCTTTGAGTTATAATGAATGGATTCTAAATAAGCTGTCTGTCAAATTCTGGTCTTCACCATATATAGTCCAAAAAGGCCTCTGGGCTCAAAGGAACCATGGCGCGGTCCCCTTGCTCACGTTCCCCGAAACTGCCAGCAGAGGGCGCTGAAGAGACATTAGCTTGCCTGCTCAGCTTTCACCCACTCTATACCAGCATGCTTACACGCACGGTCTCCTAATCCTTACTTCATCTATAATGTAAAGAGTGCTTTCTTGCCATCTACCAAAGTCACGTGTTGCCCCCTGAGCACCAGCGGTAGTAGATACAGAAGGCTCGGCTCCAGGCAAGTCCTCTGCACCAGCTCCCTACGTCCTCTTCCAAGGAAACAGGTCCAGCATACCTCTGAGGTTGTCTCCAGATTGTTTCCCAGGGGCCCAGAAGCGAAAACCAGCGATGGCCACTGGGAGGCAGCAGGCCTGGTGGTGGACTTAAGCACCCAAGAACAGGCAGCCAATACAGTCGGATGGGCCCCTCGCCCAAGAGAACAGAAAAGAACCCCCGGCAAAGGCCGGAGACGAGGTCAATACTTTGGTGAGCCAGCTGCACATTCTGGGCCTGCCCCTTGATTCCTGTTGTCGCCTGGTTTTCGCCATTCTGGTGGGAGGAGCCCCTCCCCAGAGTGGCAACTGCTAGTGGCAGGATGCTTTGTTTTGTCGTGGCTTCTATACTAAATCTAAATCTTAAAAGGAAAAAAAAAAATCCACACTAAACGCAAATACTTTGACACTTAATGTTATGCTATAATTAATTGCATTTGACCATAGACTCGGAGACAGAAATCTGTCCCCAGGACTGGATCTCCTCTCTCACTAGCCAGAGAGGCAAGACCAGGCTGGATTGTGGGGTTGTGCAAGGCTGAGAGTGGAAGGTAAGTGACCAGATGTGGTTCCCTGAAGCTGGGTAAGCCGGGGTACACCAGAGCCCATCGGCTCCTCAGTGTCTCCCCATGACTTGCCATCTTGAGAGCTGTGGTTAAAAACGTGGTGCTGGAGGATGTTCCGATCCCACCAAGTCATGTTCACTGGCAGGTTCCCCCACTCCCACCCCTTCCCTTTGATTACATCTTGACCCCAGTCTTCTGGAGGAGGCCACCAACATTCAGCATAAATCGCTCCCTTGAGTTAATTCTCCCTTTAAGTTAATTCTTAACAAAACCTTTCTAGAACCTACAGAGGTGTGCTTTCCTGATGTTGTAGGCATCGGTTCAATCAAGTCGATAAGATCCACCCATCACATACACACTCATCTCTGTAGACATCTGCAGTGGGCTGAACCCTTGTGACCTCTCCAGACCCTATCACAAGAGGATGGTAAGAGGGGCAGAGTCTTTGGGAGGGGATCAGGCCAAAACGTGGAGCCCTCGGGAATGGGGCTTTTCCCTTGTTAGAAGAAGCCAAGTGTCTTAGTTCCTTTTGGTGTGGCAAGACACCATGACCGAGGCAACCTATAAAAGAAGCGTTTAACCTGCATCTCACAGATCCAGAGGGTGAGAATCCATGGTTGTCATGGTGAGGAGAACGGCAGCAGGGAGGCACGCTTGACACAAGAGCGGCAGCTTGGCGCTTGCATCTGACCTACAAATGAGACCGAGGCAGGGGAATAGAAACTGCATGGGCCTTACAAACCTCCAAGGCTTCCCCCAGTGATACACCTCCTCCAACAAGGTCATGCATCCTAATCCCTCCCAAACAGGTCAAAGAGCTGCGCTGACTGGGGACCAAGTGTTCGTATATATGAGCCTACCCCACCAAGGGATGAAGAGATAGGTTAGTCAATAAAGGGCTTGCCTTGCAAGCCCAGGGGCCAAGTGAAATCCCCAGAGCCCTGCCAGCGAGAACCACACTGACAGCTCTGTCCTACCCTCTCCACTACAGAGCCCTTTGTAGGGGGCCTTGGGAGAGGAAGAAGAAAAATGAAGTGCTTGAAAGAGCCAGATCAATATTGACCAAAGTGAAGGTGTCCATACCAGTGCCAGCAAGGCACATTGGATACACCGTTGTGAAGAACCCCACAGCCCAGTTGGCTGAGCTATGAGGAAGGAGGAAGAAGGCCACTGAGGAGAACATGCTGGCAGAGATTCATGAGTGGCCCCGGAGGAGGGCACAGCACCTCTATGTTCCTGGTGGGTGAGCCAGGGATTCCGGGAGAGCTCAGCAACCCTCACTGCTCTGACCCTGCTAGGGGCCCCAGCCATACAAAATAGATCCTGGCTTCTTCCTCAAGCCGCCTTTACCTGGCATTAAACAGAATCCAGGACCCTGCTGTGGTGGCCTCATCTTAGCTGCCTGTAGAGCCTCAATGTACCCACCTGGCCTTGTGGTGACTACTCAAGCAAGAGAGAGATAGAAGGATCCATTTCTTGGCCATCCAACTGCGGTGACCCAGGATAATGACATCCGGATAAAGATGACCATATTGGGGCTGGAGAGATGGCTCAGCGGTTAAGAGCATTGCCTGCCCTTCCAAAGGTCCTGAGTTCAATTCCCAGCAACCACATGGTGGCTCACAACCATCTGTAATAAGGTCTGGTGCCTCTTCTGACCTGCAGGCATACATGCCAGACAGAATATTGCATACATAATAAATAAATAATTTTTAAAAAAAGATGACCATATTGGTGGGAAGGAAGGGAACCTGAGATCAGACGTCTCCATAGATTTAAGAAGGGGCCCAGGATCTTGGGAAGACACTGCACACTGACTCACCCCAGAGGCTGTCCATCCATCCCCACCTCCTGGTGGGAAAAGAATGCAGAAAGAACGAAGAGAAACTCAACACAGTCCATTTGCAAGCTACGGCCTTCCTGGGCCTTACACAGAGATGGAAGCAATGTCTGTAACACCAATCCTACAGCAGCACATAATAATCACAAGACAGAGCTCCCACCTAGCTAGTCCACAGCCTAGCTAGTCCACAGCAAGGCAACAAGGCAATGAATCATGGTAAAAACTGAAAAGGTTATCATGGAAGACTCACAGCCTCCCCCAGACAACTCCCATGATGAGTAATGATCAAGATGCCTGGTCTGAAGGGCGGAGAAGCTGGTCTACCTACTCAGGCGGGGCAGCTGTACTCCTCACTCAGAGATGGAATTGGGTTCATAATTTGGTTAATAATGTACTAGCCTGGGTACCAGGGAGAGCTCTGGGTGGCATATCTTAGTGATTGGAAAAATGAAAGTAGAAAAAATAATAAGGGAGCTGCTTTGCTGGCAGTCTAAGCCCACATCTCAGCTCCAGGTCTGCAGGCCCATGACAGCCACACTTTGGGCCCAGGTATGTACACATGAGTGGAGGGGCACCAAACATGGACCAAGGAGACCCTGAAGCCAAGCCGGGCATTGAGTTGGGCCTGGGATATGAATCTAAGCACAGGAAAAGAATGGTCAGGCCTGGGGGCTTTTCAAACAGGGGGCCTGTTGATGAACCCTGAAGGAGCAGACAGGCCTCTGTTGTTGCCACAGACTCAATCCCTGAAACAGGCTGTCTTTGTTTCCTGGGGCATAGCCCTGAGCATCCTGTCTGGACAACCTCCCCCTGGGGCTTCTGGAAGTCAGGAACCATGATGGAGGTCCCCTCTGTGGAGCACCCCATTGGCTGAGCACCCAGCTCTGAGGCCTTCATGGTCCTTCCACAGTTCCAAAGTGGATGTCTGGCTCATGCTCAGAGCCTTCAAAGTCACTGTTTACGTCTAGCACTTCCTGAATTCCCAGAGGATAGGCAAGGCATGAATGTTTGTTTTGGCCCATAGGATGTCCTGCAAACATGTCCTGGGACAAGCTGACCCTGTTATCTGAAGAAGTGCCAAGCATTTCCTCAGTATCATAGCCAGCGCTCTGCCACCAGGGGACAGGCGTACAGGAACTGGGTGGAGGAGGTCCAGTGTGGGCGCTGACCACCCTTGTCCAGCCCCTCCTTCTCCGCATGCCAGGTAGGCTTTGACACCCTCTGGAGACGCTCCACTGGCCTGTGGGAAAGCAACACAGGTACTGAAGGCAAAGGCAGATGGTACTAATTGCCAAATCCTTTGAAAGTCACTTTCCGTGGAGGGTTGGCCGTCCAATGAAGTTCATTATTTTGAGACAAGGCAATTCTCCTGAATTTTCTGGGTCAGTCCTAAAGGCAATCACATATAGTCATAATAGAAAGGCAAAGAGATCAGACACACACACCCATATGCGTGCGCACACACACACAATCTGATGGCAGAAACAGGCATTGGAAGGCTATAGTCAGAGCCAAGGAACGCCAGGAGCTAGAAGAAGCCAGGAATGGACTTTCCCACAGAGCCGCTGACAGAGTGCAGCCCTGGCTTTCAACCCAGTGGTCTCCAGCAGAGCGAGCAAGTAACTGTATACTGTTTCCAGTCACCAGGGAGGTGTTGACAACAGCCTCCAGATAAATCAGAGGCACTTCATCTGCCCCATGATGCAGGCAAATCTCAGCTATCCCCAGGGACTAGCCCCGAGCGTGGTCACAAGGACAGTTCTAAAAGTCAGTGTGTGATGAAGGATTGGGCCTGATGGGGATAAGCCCTGGCTTGGATGACTGCAGCCGGGCAAAGTGTGTGGGAGGGGGAATATAGACACACATACTGTGAGGATGTCATGTGACGAAGGCCTGTGGTCGCACTGCAGGCTCACGGGAAGTCAGGAAGGGATCATTCAACCTATTGAATTACAAAGGTGGAAGGAGTTGGGGTTTGGGGACTGCTGGTTTTGCTGTGTTTTGTCTGTCGTTTTCTCAGCAAGCATTGGAGATCCGATCTAGGGACGGAGATCTGATCTAGGAACTTCCTCTTGTGAGGCAACTACTCTGCTAGTAAGCTACCATCCAGCCCCAGGAAAGTTATTTTGCTCTGTTTTTTGTTTGTTTGTTTTTGTTTTTTAATATGAGGTACTGTTATGAAGCCCAAGCCTGCAACACCACATCCTGCTGGAAGGTTGTTTTAAAGACAAAGAACGCCAGGAAGGGTGCGCAGGGAGGCCACTGGACCGACACCAGGAGTCCACAAGACACTGAAGCCTCGTGGATGTCAGGCCTCCACCTCCTCTTGGCCTCTTGGGTCATTCAGGGCTTTGCCTAAACTTGGTTCTCAGCCAGCATGGTAAAAAGTAGAGCCCAATCTGATCACTTGGGTCGTTAGAATCCTGCCTTTTGTTCTTTTAAAAAGAATATGATGATGGGATGTCCCGGGCGGCTCGCAGAGTCCGACAAGGATGGCCGTGAGTCCCTGCAACGCCATGCGGCCGGGGGAGTCAGGTGGGCGGTTACGGTGGATAAAAGGCTCACAAGACATAGTAAATAAACATAAGGGTAAACATTTATTACTTAAAAAGAAATAGAAAAACAGAGAGACAGAGATAGACAAATATAAAGACATAAAGACACAGAGACAGAGAGAAACGTGTGCACACGACAGGAGACAACCACACAAGAGAGAGAGAGAAAGATGGCGAAGGGGGAGGTCAGAGGTGGCTGGGTGGGCGTGCTTAGTTCTTAAAGTGTCCCAATGGAATAACATTCCCGGATCCTTTTTATAATAAAAAGTAGAAGGTTAGACATTACAGGTTGAAGGAATTGGGGTGGCAAATTCTCAAGACTGCTTCCGGCTGATTTGTGGGCGTCGTCTTTGGGGGGGTGTGGGGGTGAGGGAGATCCGAGAGAAGCTGGGTGTTGGTCACATCCTGGCATAGCTGGTCTCTGCTCCCAACAGGACAGATGTCTGTGGCATGGAAATGTCTGGTGTCCCTTGGACCTGGTTAGGGTGTTGGCAGAACAGAGGACAAAGTTAAATTGAGAAAAAATTTTAGGACCAGGAAATTGAGAGGTTTGTATCTGACCTGTTTACGGTGGGTTTTTTAATTTGGCTCCCTGGAACTTATAAGAAAAACAGAAGTTTTAGACATATACATTGTATTAAGAACTCCTTGGGTTTGTAAAAAACAGAAATTATAATGAAAAGTATTTTTATTTGGTGAGACAACCTGGCAAAACCTCTCAGCTATCAGACTGTCAGAGATCTTTGAGAAGGATAAGATTTTACTTTTGTTACTGATTTAAAAATGACAGAGAACTTACTTGGTTGGCATCTAGAGCTACTCTTTGGTCCTCCCTGGTCGCTGAAGGTTGCATTTGACCTTTGTTGTTTAATGTAGAGCCTGCCAGGCTTTTGAAGACCCTGTGGACTAAGAAATCTTTAGGAAGACAGGTCTACCTTACCTGCGCAGCTAGACTGTCGATTCCAGTGATTATGTCCACATTTGGAGGTCTCCAGTTTAGGTGATAGGCAGTTTTTTCCCAATGGTCAGCGCTTGGCAGTCGAAGCAAACTGCAGATGGATGCTGGTCAGTGACGTGACCGTCTGTCTTTTGTCTTCTTGGAGGAAACAGAGTGTTCGCTAGGAGCCAACCTGTCTCTTTTGGTTATGAAAAGTTCTTTAAATAATTAAACATTTAAATATCGCATTCCCCAGATCTCTGAGCAGTTGAGGGCTGATTATTAGGTATAGCTGCAGTATAGAATCTGTCTGGAAGATTGGGTTTGAGTTTGACTGTATTGATTTTTAACAGGTAAGATCCACATTTGTAAAAAGACAGACAGAAAGAAAAAAAGATTGTTTGTAACATTAAGATTAGTGGCAGAACTAACAATGGAAAAAAACAGCTTAAAAGTACATACCAGTTTATGATTTTGTAGTCTGAAACGAGATGAAATGAACAATCACTGGGGCTGGAGAGATGGCTCACTGGTTAAGAGCACTGACTGTTCTTCCAGAGGTTCTGAGTTCAATTCCCAGCAACCACATGGTGGCTCACAGCCATCTATAATGAGATCTGGTGCCCTCTCCTGGCATGCAAGCATCCATGGAAGGAATGTGGTATACATAATAAACAAATAAATATTAAAAAAAAAGAAATGAACAATCATTATACACAGAGAACAGGAATTAGGCAAAGTGTATGTTTCTGATGGGCCCTTTCAGAAAGCATGTCACTATGCAAAACACCTGTAATCAGAGTTAATGAGAACACCGAAGAGAGGGAGAGGAAAGGCAGGACATACATAAGAATGAGAAAGCTTGGTCGCGTGATCTGGCTCTCAGTGAATCTAGTGATAAAGTCACCTGACCCCAATGAACATGGCGGCGGCCACGTGTTGCAAGGGAAAAGTTACAGTTTGTTGTTGAGCTGCCATGCCGAACCATAAGCCGCAGAGGGGAGCAAAAGTCTGGAACCGAAAAAAAAACTGCACCAGGTCACGGCTGGGATGGAAAAGCCCGCGACTGTCTGCCATGGACGATTGTTATCCAGAGTCTAGAGTCTGAATCATGAAAACCTGCGCAATGAACGAGCACCCAAGACCACGTGGTGAATGAGTGTCCTCAAGTCACGGGTGGGGAGCTATGGGCCTAGCTGGATAAACCAGAGGCCGGGGCCGCTCCAAAGCGGCGGTATGACGAGAGGAGAGAAAAAGTAAAGAAAAGAAGTGAATGTCAAATGCACAGCACGGGATGCAGTGCTAACGCAGGCAGACCAACCCCCAGGGTCGTCCAAACACGATTCCAGCAAAGGAAAGCAACCTTCTGTAGCAGAACGAGGAGCAACTCACCAAGTGAAGCCGGTGTTGTTTGTAACAGGTGGGTCGGTGTTGAGACCTTGGTTCCGAGTCGGTCCCGGAAGTTGGAGCTCAAAGTCCCGGAGGATATGTGAAGCCGGGACCGGCCCTTGGTGGGTGAATCTCTCGAGTCCACGGCACCAAATTTTGTTCTTTTAAAAAGAATATGATGATGGAATGTCCCGGGCGGCTCGCAGAGTCCGACAAGGATGGCCGTGAGTCCCTGCAACGCCATGCGGCCGGGGGAGTCAGGCGGGCGGTTACGGTGGATAAAAGGCTCACAAGACATAGTAAATAAACATAAGGGTAAACATTTATTACTTAAAAAGAAATAGAAAAACAGAGAGACAGAGATAGACAAATATAAAGACATAAAGACACAGAGACAGAGAGAAACGTGTGCACACTACAGGAGACAACCACACAAGAGAGAGAGAAAGATGGCGAAGGGGGAGGTCAGAGGTGGCTGGGTGGGCGTGCTTAGTTCTTAAAGTGTCCCAATGGAATAACACTGCCGGACTGCCAATGAGTATATATGTGCAGCTTTTATGGAAATGCAAAATGGCGCAGTTGCTATGGAAAAGACTGGTGATTACTCAAAACCAAGAAACACGATGATCCAACAACCCCACTTCCAGCTGCAGCAGTCCCTGCTTGCCTAAAGTCTTGATCCATGATATTATATAGCAGGATCTAGAGTTACCTAAGGGGCAAGGACAGGATGGTAATTTCCCAGGGCATGAAGAAGAGAGGAAGAGGAGGTGCGGGTTTCACCTCTGTAAGATGAAAGGTTCTAGAGACGGGCAGGGCCAATGGTCAGAGTCCTCCCTTCAAAGAGCATGTAAAGGCATTCACGGATGTCTGTGTGATATGGATTAGATCCGTGGTAGTTTTTAAAGCTAATTTTTAGTTAGGATCCAGAGTAATTACTTTCCTCGTGGCGTCTTTATACATATGTGTCATTACACTACTGCAACCCCTTCCCACCCAGCTGTTTTTCTTTTTACTCTGTCATGTTCCCCTCTGCTTTATTGCCTGTACTTACACTATTCTCTCCCTCTCTCTCTGTCTCTCTCTCTTTCTGGAACTCGCTTTGTAGATCAGGCTGGCCTCGAACTCACAGAGATCTGACTCCACCTCTCTTAAGATATCTCCCTCCCTGTTGTGATCCCTCTTCTAGTTTCCTGACAGCTGCACACACCCTGGAACACACGCACACCAGAACACAGATGTGCATCTAGGATCTGCCTAGGGACGGAAACGTGCGGAGTTTGTCCATATGCTTACTTCACTTAACCCAGTGATTTCCACTGCATCCATTTCCTGGAAATGTGATCTCACCTCCCTTCGTAGAGCTACAGAGACTCTTCCTTTTCTTGTTCTTTCACTCTTCCCTTTCTCAGCTTTGTTTCTTCTTACAATTTTGCTTCTTCCTTATTGTCTATATTATACAAATATATAACTTTGTATTAATTTGATTTTTCATTTATTCTACATTTTGTTGCCTTTTTAAAATTTTGTTGGTAGAAAGCAGCTTTTATTTTTTTTTATTTTTTGGTTTTTTGAGACAGGGTTTCTTTCTCTGTAGCTTTGGAGCCTGTCCTGGAACTAGCTCTTGTAGACCAGGCTGGTCTCAAACTCCCAGAGATCCGCTTGTCTCTGCCTCCCGAGTGCTGGGATTAAAGGCCTGCACCACCACCGCCTGGCGGAAAGCAGTTTTTAAATTTTCAAAGTGTATCACTGTATCTGATTTGTCTTTAATGTCGCTGTTGCTACCACTGATTCCTTTTTGGACAGGACTGGGGATGGAGTTTTCCAGAGAAGCTAATCACTGAGACCCCCGCCCCCACAAAAAAAACCAGACACTATCCACCCCAACATATACACAAATCTCAGCACAGAAACACAAGAAACATGGTGTGGGGGCTCATATGACTCCTCCAAAAACTCATAGCTTTTCAGTAACTGAGAAGCCAAAGATACCAAAGTGGATGAAATGCTGGACAGAGAATGAATTCAGAACAATTTTAAGTGACTCACGAATTAAAACAAAAACAACAAATGATTAGTGAATTAAGGAAGACAACACAGTATATGAGAGATATTGTTCTCAATCTTTCTAGTGTTGTGACCCTTTAGTACAGTTCCTCATGCTGTGGTGACTCCCCAGTCACAAAATTATTTTCGTTGTTACTTCATAACTGTAAATTTGCTACTGTTACGAATTGTAATGTGAATATCTGATATGCAGGACATATGGTATGCGACCCTGTGAAGGCTCATTCAACTCCCAAAGGGGCTGCGACCCACAGGTTGAAAACCGTTGCATTAGATAACTGAATTTAGCAGTCATTACAGAACACTCCGTCCAGCAGCAAGAACATATATTTTACTTTTTTTTCAGTTTTGAAACCTTTTCCAAAATAGTTTACACTCTAAAGCAAGTCCTAACAAAATATTTAAATGATCTCTTGCATCTGATCAGAGCATAATGGAACAAAATCAGAAACTAACAGCAAGAGACATAGCAAAAAAAAAAAGACATATAGACTAGATAACATGCTTTGTCATGAATATTCCATGTTTTCTCTCAAACATGGGGTCCAGAAATACAACACACACGGTTGAAAGCAGGAGAGGCGATACTAGGGTACAGCAAGGGTAGAGGAGGAAGACGGAAGGCAGAAGGCAAGAAAGAGCATTGGACGAGTGAGTTGTGGTCAACACAACATGCATGCTACACGGAAATGTCACAGTGAAACCCACCAATATCACAGCCTGTATTTATAATTATAAATTCAAAAATAAAAAAGAAGAAAAGCAAGGCAGATTCACCTGGTAAAAGTCCTTAAATGAGTTATGATATTCTCTGTTTAGTGTTTCAGACTATAGTTATCGCAGCAAGCGAAGCCAAGGTTAAGGTAGACACGGCTGGCAAGTCAGTTGGGCGTGACTTCTCAGGAAGGTGGCTGGTCAGAACAGTATCCATTTCCTGAGTGTGCCCTCCTGAGGAGGTGGCAGTGGAGGTGGCAGTGGAGCCCACTAGATCCACAGTAACACAGATGGTCTTGACACCGTCTTGTAAGAGTTCCTTCCAGGAAAACTGTCAAAAGGGGGTGCAGCCTCACAAGTTGCAAACTCATTTCCCACTGAACCTACTACTCCAAATGGTGACTGATCAAAACCTCCCAGATCAGACAGCAAGGAAAAGGTGTAAGGAATGAGCAGGGCCAATGTGAGTATGGTCAGTGTTGAGTCACAGGCTGAAAATAGGGGGGATTTGCCCACTGTGGGTCTTCACACCTGCTATGAAGACCAAGCCATGCCTCATCTGCTGTGGTAGAGGCATTTGAAATTCCTGAAGTCAGGTCTCACCATTAGTGAGCCTATTGGAGGGGTATCAACACTTTGTTCTCTGCTACAGTTCTGTGGGCGGCAGAGAAGAAAGGGCTTTAGAGAAACTCTAAACACAACAACCTCATCCCCAGCCTTTGAGAGGGATTTTAAAGACAGAGAAACATCCCACCGCCCCCACCCTTTTACATCAGCAGCTACCTGTGGCCCAATTAAGGAGGTAGTCAAGAGGTGGTCACCCAGCCAGGCTACTAGGCTTTCCTTTCTGGCTCCAATACACTGGGGCTCCTGCTCCAGCAGGAGCTGGGAAGACTGTCACTGTGACATTTCTATAGCCTGGGACCAGGGACCAATAGTTCTCTGGGGGATCTGGGGTCCTGACGATTTTCACTGTGCTCTTCAGCCTTCCAGCCCCAGCACCTCCATAACCATTCAGCCCTTTCACACCCGTGGGAAGCCTGTTCCCACCAAGGATGGGCCCCAGGCCTAGACTGCGGTGACGCTGGAGTGGGGTCAGACCACAGTATCTAGGTGTAGGCCTGGGTGGGCCCTACAGAGACAAAGCACATCCTCCGTTCCCGTTCTCAGGAAGAAAGGCCCAGCACTTGAGATCAGGAGACCCTGCCAAGAGGAAATCCCCAGGCCTGGGGTGGGATGTGCAATCCTCCCAGGGTCCACGACCCAGAAGGAAGTTGGCTGAAGTTCTGCCTATTAGCTGAGCAAACAGTACATTTTTCAGGAAGGTGGGGCTCTACCTCTGAATATAAGAGACCCTCAGGAACAGGCTCCAGGAAGAGTGTCCTAGGTTCATCTTCTGAGTCTCATTCCACCATGAAGCTTACCATCACCTTCCTAGTGTTCTGTGTGGCTCTGCTCAGTGACTCTGGTAAGTTCCCTTGGGGCTTGGCATCTTCTGTGGAGGGACCTACCATCAGTACCTGCTCTTTCCTGGCCCCTATTCCAGTTGCATTTGGCCCTATAGCCTCCCACTCTGGTGCAGCGGCTGTTGCTGACAGCTTCTCTAGCAGAAACACCTCCAGATGAAGCCAGACGCTCCTTTGCTCACCCCTTCAAGGCTTTCCTCTTTTTTCCTGTGGCCTTCAAAGCCTTTTTCTGTCAGACCCACTGAGCCTTCCTCTTGCATACCCACCCACCTGTGGCTTCTCTTCACCCACCAGCTTGACAACTGAGTCAAAGGCCAGCCCTGGCTTGAGAACGGCCATCCCATCTGTTCTAAACCTGATAAATGTCCCCCATTCATTAAGCCAAAGTAGGAATGGCCTCAACTCTGAAACCCTACCCATCTCCTATTGCTCTCTCTGCAGCCATCTCCTCCCTCCTCCAGCCCACTGTGAGGTCACCCTTTCCTCACTGTTGGTGTCTCGTTTGACACTGGGCAGTCACCAACCAGGAAGTAGGTGGGTGGCTGTGAAGTCTCCCTTAGGTGCCCTCTCTGGAGCTGGGTCTTCAGGATCCTTGAGAAGGCCCTAGGTTCTCTGTTTGTGTTGGCAGGTATTGCTTTCTTCGTGAACTCAGTGGCCAAACCTGTGGCAGAACCCGTGGCTGCCCTTGCCCCAGCTCCAGAGGCTGTGGCTGGGGCTGTGCCTAGCCTACCATTAAGCTACTTGAGCATCCTGAGGTTCATCCTGGCCGGCCTGGGCGTTCCGTTGGATCCCCTCATAGAGGGTTCCAGGAAGTGTGTCACGGAGCTGGGCCCTGAGACTGTAGGGGCTGTGAAGACACTGTTGGTAATGTGGGCATCTTCTCTGCCTAGCTCTCCCTCCCTATGTGGGTACCCCTTTCCAGGCACCTTCACCATCATGTAGGAGGCAGCCCAGCCTGCATCAGGGAACCCCTCCTTCCTGTTCTGCTCCTGCAAGCCATACCCTAGCCTGTGAGGAGCCCAAGGAGTTTGTAGGGGTATACCTTTCACAAGTGGCTACCAGTAGGCCATGACACTTGTCCTAGAAACTGCCCCCATGGGGTTCACAGGAACCTTCCTCAGAATCAGCAGCTATGCTTTCTGTCTGAGTAACCTCGGGTGACCAGGTCCTCTCCTCAGCAATCCTTGATAACAGTGAAGGGCACTCTTAAACTTGGCATCTCTTCTCCAGGGGGTCCTGACAGCGTTCGGTTGAGGTGAACCAGGAATGACTCAGCCTACCAAGATGTGCTCTTCAATGAGAGATGGAAACCCTACCACTCATGACTTCGTTCTGCCTTAATAAACGTGACTAGAGCAGCTCTGCAGTTGGTGTCTTCTTGCCTCAAAGCCAATCCCTATAGGAAACCAAAAGCGCCGTGCCTGTGTGTGTGGGGGCGGGGAGAGGATATTCTTGCTTTCTGTGGTTTCTGGTGTCTTTGCTCAGATATCCGGATGCCTTTGATTTCCTCTATTCTCTGTTCTACCAAAGAGACCATGATGGTCTGACCCTAATGTTCAAGGAAAGGCCCCATAGAACTCGAACACTGATACCCATCAGGGCACATGTCCCAGCAAACTCCATTAATGGCTCCATTATGCTTCCTGGGAAGGGCTTCACTCAACTCTCTGACTTGGGTCTTTTACACGAAGACATAAGACTTGAAGTTTTCCATTCCTATTATGGTAAGAAAAATCAGGAATTTAAAGTTTCCAATTTGGGGAGGTGATTTGCTCACAAACTAGAATAAAGGGAAAGGCCACCTGGGCTCAGATGAGGTTTGAATCTCGTTTTCAATACATTGCCCCCACGATCATCAAGGGGTATGGATCTCTCTCTGTGGAAGACATTCGTCTGAAGAGTCACCAATGCTAAAAAGATGAATTGTTTTTCATTTCTGGTGAAACAGGTGGGGACTCCCTGACATGTCCCTGGATAACAGTAACATGTCCAGACGCTGTAGATTATCTGATAACTATGCCCTAAGTTGCCATGGGAACACTGTGCACTACAGAAGCTCACTAGACCTGGGAGTGGGCAGGCTTGTACCAGATAAAAAGAGCCCATTCTGAGCCGGATCTGCTACTCTGTGTAACTTGTGGATTCTCCTCCGGGACAAAGAGAAAAATGCTTAGAAAAGACCTTAGGACTGAAGCCCAAGCCCAGCTCCTGCAGACTCCTGGGGAAACTAAACCAGCATACCCCTTCAGAGGCTGGTCCCCCAATCTGTTCTTTGCGAAGTGTGGGGAGTGCAAAAGAGTGGGTTGTATTGGCTGTAACATGTCACCCAGGTTCCCCTTCAAGAGGTCCTTTCCATAGCTCTTTAGAGTGTTGGCAACTGACAGCACCCAGCTGTGTTGCTTTCTGAGCGCTGCCCTCAAAGAACTCCAAGGTCACTCCGAGTCAGAAGCCTGGATTCTGGCTGACGTAGGATCTATTTATTTCTATGTCACCACCTCTCTGGTATAGGTCATAAAGACCTGGACTCTTGGCTTCGAGAGGGCACAAATCTGAAGGGTCTTCCCAGGACCAGGATCTCTACACTTGCATGGGATCATCTGACGGCGTTGTGATTCCATTACCTCATAGCTTCTCCTTTGCCCAATACTGATTCCTTAATTTTTTTTCCCCACACCACCACAGAATTGTTATTACCTTGACAATATGTGTGGTGTTCTGGAAGCTGACTTCCCAGTCACACAAGTGTTATCTGCAATCTGGTGCCTGAATTTCATCTTTCCCCCTTTCCTTAAAAAAATGGTTTATGTGAATGTGTGTGTGTGTGTGTGTGTGTATGCATGTGTGCAACGAGGTTAGAAGGAAGTGTCTGATTCCTTAGTCCTGGAGTTACAATCAATTATAAACTGCCTGATGTGGGTGCTGGGAACTGAACTCGGGTTCTCTGTAAGAGCAGCAAGCGTTCTTAACTATTTCTCCAGCTCCTAATTTTCATCTTTCAAAGGTTCACCATCTCTCCATCTTCTCCTGTTGAATTCTTGCACACAAACCTGTATCCCAGAGAACTCACCGTGAGTTAGGTTCTATTTGCTTAACAAAGACATCTCTGTTAAAACAAACCAAAACAAGACAGACTTGTAACATGAATAACAAAAACCCAGAGACAGATATTGGAGTTTGACCTAAAGATCAGAAAAGCAAAGCAGCCAAGCCACTAGAAAGTTCTTACTTCTAAGAAACCCTCAGACTGAAAGAGAGTGAGTTCCTTTCTCATTCCAGTTTATATTCCTCTCGAGTGCTGGGATTAAAGGTGTAGGCCACCACTGCCTGGATGTTTCTGCATTTGATCTTGTGTAACCCAGGGTGGCCTTGAACTCACAGAGATCCGTCTGCCTCTGTCTCCCAAATCCTGGGATTAAAGGTGTGCAACACCACTGCCTGGCCTCTAGTGGCTTAGTTTTACCTTCTGGTTTTTAGGCAAGCTTTACTTATTCAACATAAATAAAATATCACTATATAGACTAAAACAGTAACCCACTAAAATCTATCAGGGAGAAAGAATTAAAACGTTTCATTTCCTTAAATAAGTCTTACGTTGCTAATTGTGCCATTGTAACCATGAGAGTACTACAGAAGTCAAATACTTTTTAAAGACAATCTCCAAAACTAGGCATTAAAAAGAAAATCTAATTTTCTGAAGATAACAATAGAGGTAATCCATATAATAGAAAAAGATGACAGTTAAATTCCAACCTGGTGTGGAAGTGGGCAGGCTTTAAGGACAAGAATCGCCTAAATAACATTAGATTTTTCCTGGTCGAGGCATTGCTATCCTGAGGCCATCTGTAGCACACTCTAAATTACATGGATAATTAAGAGCTGGGAATACAGCTCAGAGGTAGAGTACTGACCTAGCATGCACAAGGCTTTAGATCCCAGTCCCAGTACTGGGGATGAAAGGATCTTTATTTAAAAAAAAAAAAATCAATTTTTTGGGTGTAATCGAAACCCAAGTTTTTTTCTGGCCACTGACTTAAGTAAAAACCTTCTGGCTCAAATGAAAACTGAAGTAGGACAGTCAACGTTTAACATATTAATTACATAACTAAGACCAAGATGACCTATAGAAGGGTTTCCGATTCCAAAGGCCTAAGAGTCCACTGTGATGGAGCAGTATGGCTGCAGACCAGCAGGAGCAGAAGCTCAGAGCTCACAGCATGAGCAGCAAGCACCAGCAGAGAGAGAGCTAACTGGGATGGCCTGGGTCTTTGAAACTTAAAAGCAGGTTGGCAGTGACACGCCTCCTCCAACAAGGCCACACCTAAGCTGCCCCAAACAGCACCACAAACTTGCAACCAAGTATCCAAATGTCCAAGACTATAGGGAACACTTCTCTTTCAAAACACCACAGATCTATTTTCTCTGGGGGAAATTCTCATTTTGGTCTTTAGATGCAATTTCCTGCTTTAAGAACCAGAACTCTTTGAATTAATAGTTAAGTAGAGGCCTGCTGCAGCAAGCATAAAAGAATCAGCTTTTCAGATTAGACAGGAAATTACCAACGACTACCAGGACAACCTCAACAACACATGGGCCAGAGATCATGAATGTTAACAGTATTGCTGGAACAAATATACCCCACCCAGTGCCTTTAAATCCATTCTTGATACCTTGGGCAAATAATGGCTTATTAGATAACCTTTTGCCAAAGGATGCAGGGAAACTTATTTTTATTTTGAAAACGAATAAAAGAAAGGTTCTAGACTATGATGGGAAAACCCACAGAAACAGCTGACCTGAGCTAGTGAGAGCTCACTGACTCTGGATTGACAGCTGGACAACCTGCGTAAGACTGAAGAAGACCCTCTGATTGTAGATGACAGTTGTGTGGCTTGGGCAGTTTGTGGGGTCACTGGCCGTAGAACCTGTATTTATCTCTAGTGCAGGAACTGGCTTTTTGGAGTTCATTCCCTATGGAGGGATACCAACCTAGATACAGGGAGGAAGGCCTTGGTCTTGCCTCAAGTGATGGGAGGCCTCACCCTCTGAGGAATGGATGGGGAATGGGGGGAAGTGGAAGAAACAGGAGGAGAGGGAATTGGGATTGGTACATAAAATAGATTTTTAAAAATTTTATTTTTTAAATAACACTAGATGTCTCTGTCCTGTGAGGTTGGTAGTAATGTTCCTTTAGTACCTAATTTTATTAACTTTTTCTCTTCTCCTGACTTGGGCATTCATGAATTTCACTCACCTTTAAGACACAGCAAAGGCCAATCTTTATTTTCCACTTTCTATTCCCTAACTCTCTGCTCTACTCCCCATTCCTTCCCGCTGTTTGCCTGTTACTAGAACCTTTCTCCTTTAATGTCTTCACTGTAACGTCCCTCTGTGCATTTACCCTCACTGCTTGCTTCAATGTTGCTTTCCCTTTTCTTTGATCCATGGGCTATTTTGGTGTTAAGTTCCACTTACTCTTAAATTTTCCAATTTAATTTTATGTCACTAACTAGAGCTTAAATTTTGTATTAATTCAAAACATCCCTGTACAGTAAAAAAGGCAAGCACTCTATTATGCATTTATTAAATCTAGTTGGGCTACAGCACTGCTCAATTTCCCACTACCTTTTATATTCTGCCCAGTTTTGTTTTGACATGGAGCCTCGCTATGCTTCAGTAACTGGGGGTGTGCCAGTCCAGCACTTGAGCTGTCAAGTATGACTTCTCCATCGTGTTGGCTTTAGTTCATGAGTTTGGAACTCTGTGGTCTGGTGTGCTCATCATTACAAGCAAACCCTTATTTTCGAATAATAATTTAAGCTTCTGTTGTCTGATTGGCATGGCCATTTGCAACTTATGTGTACATGACATATTTAAAATGCTTATTGCCAACCTCCTTGCACCTCTTAACCTAAAGCATTTTCTGTAGACAGCATATAATTATGTGGATGCTGAGAATCTGAACTCAGATCCTCAGGCTTGGACAGCAAGTGCTTTACTTGCCAAGTCATCTCCCCAGCCAAGTTTTGCTTTTTTTAGGTTATGAATTCATTTTTAACCTGAAGATCTTTTTAAAGACAGAATAAAGTATAAATTGGGCAGCAAGTAAACCATGTGTGCAATGGAGGTTAAAACCAGGTCATCTCCAAGACCCCTAATTGCTAAACCATCTCTCCAGTCCTTCAATCAAAGGACCTGTGGCACAAGGAGTCTTGTGCTCTACAGGACACTGCTGGGCTAACTGCAAACCTTGCACTTTCATAAGAAACTTTGTCTTTTCATAATTTTGTCACAAAAATTTCCCTAACAAATTGTTTTCCACCTAACACACCATCTTCCTCCAGTGCAATATGAGCCGTTGGCCGACTCAAAAAAAAAAAAGGCGCATATCTTCAGATTTTTTTCTAAGACAGGGTTTATCTATGCAGGCCTAGCTGACCTAGAACTTAATATGCAGACCAGGTTGGCCTCAAACTCAGAGATCCACCTGCCTCTGCCTAGGATTAAGGTGTGGGATTAAAGGCATGGGTCACCACTGCCCTGTATGATCTTCTTGACCAATAAAGTATTATAATACACATTTTGGGTAAGATAGCAATACTGTTCACATTACTGTCTGTAATTCTACCATTTTATACAACAAAGCCTTTTCTTTTACTCCGCTAGTGTGATCCATGCAGAATTTTGTGACACACCTAGTTTTCACTATTCCTGCTGTAATTATTAGCTCTGTATACCCAAGTTCTATATTAGAACCGATTCTAACTTGCCCACACTTATAAATCAAAAGACTTCTTAATACAAATATACATAGATACTACTATACTTTATACTTTCCTTTACTAGATATTTCCAGTGCCTCCTGTACAAAATACTCAAATCAACTTTACAGTGCTTTGGCTAGTTGCAATACATACCTAGAATTCAATTTAAGACTGACTAATGGGATGTTTGTGTGTAATATAGACCAACATGGCAGTTCCCTACTTTGCACAATGCAAGGAGTCCCATAAAGATGACCCAACAGGCCAGAGATAGCCAAGCAGTTCAGGAGCACTTGCTTCTTTGTCAGTAACCACCACCACCACCACCACCACCCACCCACCCACACACACACACACACACACACACACCTACCTTTAATTTTTAATTCTGGTTTTTCGAGACAGGGTTTCTCTAACACTAACAGCCCTTGCTGTCCTAGAACTTGTTCTGTAGACCAAACTGGCCTCAGAGAGATCCACCAACCTCTACTTCCCAAATGCTGGGATTAAAGGTGTGCACCACCACTGCCCAGCATAAATTTTTAATTAAAAAGCCAAGCTTCATAAATAAAGAAACATACTTCATGGTGCCTATCAGAGTCAGATTTCAGGTGCAGAATAAAGTTTCAGGAACTTCAAAGACATGGGTGACTAAGGCCAAGAGCTAATCCCTTGCAGAAGAAAGTGCATTTAAAATTCTTGGATTGCTTCAATCTTCAAAGGGCTGCTCTACTTTGATGGAAGGGCTGCTCTACTTTGATGGTTTGATTTTCTGTGTATGTATATGCATAGTGTGGACATTTACTCATAATCTTGCAATGAACCATACTTAGTCACTAGTCTCATTGCTTTCATCTCTCCTCCACAGAGATGCTTACAGCAATGTTTCCAGAATATTTGAGTCTGGCAACACTATTCCCCATTCAAACCTTCATGTGGCTCCTTACATCACTCATAGGATGTTCAAACTTCCAAAGATGCCATGTCCTAGATACTTTGCTAGTGCACTCCATGAGCTTGGGCCACATCATATGCCAACTCCATCCATTGTGGCCATAGACAGTCCATAAAGGTTTTTAATATAACTTCTGTTGTTCTCTGGGAAACAAGTTCTCAGTCCTTTAAGATATAGCCATAAATTCACCACTTGAGCCATATAGGCAGTTGCTCCTTGGTGTATGTGTGGCTTTTACTGCAACAGGTTATAAGGACCAACAAAGTACAGAGACTGTGCCTGTAAATCTATTTCCAAACTAGGTTTAACACCTGCAATTCAGAATGAGTATTCATTGATGCAACGAAAAATGGCTTAACCCCCATCATTCATCAAGATCTATCAGTAAAACAGAGTCCTCCCTACTCTTCTTACTGAATCTGAGCCCAAAGGCTTAGACTCACTCTGTCCACAGGCTGGAGAACAGCGGCAATAAGGGCTGTTTTAGTCTGCACCAGGTCACAGTTGACAGAAAAAGCAGTTTGCCCAGACAGGTCCAAAATAAATTTAATAGCTATGGGATAGATTACAGAATGATTTAAGTGTGCAGCTCAAAACAAAACGAGAACACTGACATCTCGTTCACGTGATTAGAAGTGCTGAAGAGCCTGGAGACGGAGTTCTGACATCACCATTACCCAGCAGTCTCCACATTTCCTAGGTACAGACAGACCCACAGGTTATACTCATTCAGAAAACTCAGAACCTGATTTGGGACAAATGTTCAACCAAACAAAAAACCCACAATCCTCTAGTAAGAACTGTCTTTTGCAACACATATTCTCTAATATGTGTTAGGTTAAACTTGGAGTGTTAGAGAACACCTTTAACCCCGTCACTCCAGAGGAAGTCAGAGGCAGATCACAGGATCTCTAAAGAAAGCCTCTGTAGTATTTCTAACAGCTTATCTTAAAATCAATTTAAATCTGAATCTGGGATATACATTAACACTGCTACCTAAAAGTTGAAAACGTTATATTTTCAGCTCATATTTTAGATAACTGCTTCCTATATCACTAGATAGAACTTATAAAGCATACTTAACTTTGACACTTATTTGTTTTTAGCAATAAGTGCATTTAGCAAATATTTATCAATTTTAGCAAATATGAGACATCAGATTTATGTGGCGTGTGCTTACTCTAAGAACCTAAGATTGTTTTCTCTGCAGTTTTCTGATTTTAAACATTTTTTCCAACATGTACATAAAGTTTATAAAAGTAGTCCTTCCTCTTTTTGAAGAAAGAAGACTGGAATCCATCTCCTCCTGCCTCAGCCTCCTAAGAATGGAAATAGAACTGTGTAAATTCTGAAAAGGAAATCAATGTTTTGGTTTTAGACTATAAGCCCACATATGAAAATGTGGGAAATCAAACTTTTTAAAGGTTATACATGCAATGAAATTTAGAGATGTAACAATAAGACCTTTAATAATTATCATAACCCCAACACAATGTCTGCTACTGTATTTAAAAGCATTTATTTAAAATATATGTCAACGTCCTTCCATAACACGAGCCCGTTTTTATATCATGAGGTATATGGTAACAACAAGAACCTTAAATGCCAAAGGACCATTTACAACCTAGATAGGAAACTGAACTTTGGCAAAGATAAGCACTACACAGCCAGTGAGGAAAGGTGTCCACACCGCTGTGCTGCACCATGCCCTGTCCCTACTCATTCCTCCCCTGCCCCAGAGGACTCTGAACTGTAATGTGTGGTCTCCTGGTTAATACCTGCTTTGAAGTCTCAGTGCTACAGCTGTACAAATTACACTTTTAAAATATTTGAAACAGATATTGAATTTATTGTTTGGCTATGAGTAGGAAAATACATCGGTAAGGAAAAAAGACCCTGTATATAAATATAATACTAGCTAGTTACAATTTGACCAAGATTCCACTGAAAAGAACAGTAAAAGCCCTTGTTACCACCAGTCTATATGGTGTAAATTCAGCTTTTCATCACCCTTATCGAAGAGCTGCCTAGGTGGATGTGACATTCTTGAGCTTAGTGCAGTGTGCTGGGTTTTGTGACACGAATGGAAAACAAGAGTTAGTCCAGTGCATTACACAATATCAGGTACTGTGAATAAAGACTACTCTATTTTAGACTCTACATCAACATACCAGTTTTTAGGATTTATGTAACCAAAAGGAACAAAGTGAACATCTTAAAATACTGCTTACGGTCAGAGGACACTTGCTTATGTCCTCTGAATTCTCTGCAACACCTGTACTGGATACTGTGACTGACCATCTCCTGTAATTGTCTTGCCTGGGTTGATTTTGTCCTATGACATAACCACCAAACTTAAAAGTCATGATGGAAATGAGTTCTGTAGTCTAAAACAGTGAAAAAGTAAAACTCTAAACCATGAATGTCATTATTGGAAAATGGAATCTTAAGAGAGTTCAACTATAATTTAAAGATTTAGAAGTGCATTCTACCCAATTTAATTATGTCTTTAGGTTTCAAAGTGCTAATACAAAACAAGCTTCCCTAGTTGTCACCAAATCAAAGTACAAACAAAAACAAATTTCTCAGAGATGTTCTTCTGCCTGTGTTCTGGGATTATTAAAGTTGCAATCAACAATTTACTTTTACAGTTTCAATTTATACTATGCCATAAATTAATTTCAATGAACATTATTTAAATTCTCAAAGCATAAATAATTACCACCAATACTGTAAAGTGTGCTTCAAAGATTTACAAGAATTTGAGTGCGTCCAATCTTCTCATCTTTAGAATAGGAAACATATTCCAAATATTTTGTAAAACACTCCTAAGATGTATTTATCAGCAAGAACACTGAAATTACATTATAGCAAAACATTACATATATTTATTACAGAATTTTTAAAAAATAATCTACATTATGAAAACAGACTAGTTTTAAGCATTTTAAGGAATATATGTTCTTGGAAATTATTCTGGACACAAAGCATTTAAAACATAAAACCTTGCTTAACAAAAGTATCAGTATATTTTGGTGTGAACATTTATTCTCTATAGACTCAGAATATTTTTCTTTTGAAAGTTATATTTGTAAATCTACACTCTCGGTCAACTTATCACTATCAAACAAGGTGGAAATGTCCAAACTGACCCACAGAATGCAGTATGCCCCCAAGAGGCAAAACAAGCACTTCAAGACATAATAGGCAATTATATCTTACTATGCTGCCCCCAAATGTAAATATATTGTAGACAGTAATGAATACAGATGAAACTTTCTGTATAAAGCTCAAACCTTTAGCATCTAACAAGTGCATTCTAGTTCCAGCATCCATGGAAAGAATACATCTTTCACTAACAAATGCAAAAATGAGTAAGTGCTCCTCTCGGCTCCTCCCACCACACACACTCTGGACCTGTGATTCTCTAAGCAGGTCAGAGGGAAAGTGGCTTCCTCAGCGTCATCAATCCAGCCATCTCTAGTTCATCCTCCCTGGAAACTGTCATGATGTGCACTACCAACACAGTGTTTATGAAAATCAAGTCAACACATCCTATGTTCACACTCAGAGAGAGAGAGAGAGAGAGAGAGAGAGAGAGAGAGAGAGAATATGAATAAAAAGCCATTAGAAGGAGAGAGAGAGAGAGAGAGAGAGAGAGAGAGAGAATACGAATAAAAAGCCATTAGAAGTATGTACTGGTTCTATACCAGTGTTGATTACAAACTAGATGTGTTTGGTGCCAGCACAACTTGAACAAAGAGAAAACCCACAAACAAACAAACAAACCCACCATCATAATTAAGATTAAACAAAACAAAAAAAAACCCTTAAAGGAAAGGTCCAAGGCAGATTCAAGATCAAGACCTTTTACAGAATTTCTTAAAAAGAAAAAATTCATTTATTTAAACAGTATGTAATTTTATTTCCTCTTAAAAACAGCATAAGCAATTAAATGTTTTCTCATAAAATTTTGAGTCATCCAAAATGGCTCAGTCTCTGTATAAAACTGTTACTACTCAACAGTTCATTTTAGTGCCACACGGCGTCCTTCTGCTCCACTGCCTGCAGTTGAAACAAAAGCAGCCAGACAAGTTCCCTCTGAATTCATTTGATTTTGAGAGAACCAATGACTGAGAACAGAACATATACAAGTTAACTTTGTAAAGTTAAAGGTGACTTTAATTTCTAATCTACTAATGGCACTATGGGCAAAATATAGGGTACAGTATAACTTTCATCTTGGTTGACATATTATAATTCCTTAGTCACTTTAAAAATGATCCAAACAATTGTCTTAGGGAACCTGTTTTGAAAATGCAACTAATTTATACTGCTTCATAAACAGAAAATTACTCTTCTTTTAAAAAAGGAATGATTTTTTAAAACATAAGAAAATAAGGAATACACATGATAGTGGTACTCTGGGTGCAATGGCACCAAGAAGCAGTGCTTGGGTCTGTGAGCAAAGACCCAGGACCCAAGAACATGTTCCAGAATGTGCTATCCAACGCTTCACAACGAGGAAAAGCCACAGCTCATACAAAAGCATTTTCATAAAAGTCTCACAAATGTTAGTTTTTAAAAAATATAAAAGATGCACAGATTTTCTCTGCATGCACAGGCAGTGCTTGGTGAGAACAAATTTAGGCAGGCACAGTGGAGACAGAACAGAAAATGTCTCAGGAAGAACTTAGAAGCTGTACCTAAACAGCTGTAAATTTTTAACTTAAAAAGTTAAAGATTTAAAAATACCAAAATGTACATCTGTCAACTATCCTATTCAGTCCACAACTGCCCACAGATCAGCTCATCTGTCCTGGTAGGAAGTTTCCATAGAAATCCAGGAATTCATACATAAGTTGCCTCTGGTCCAAGAAAATATCCCAAGGTCTAAGCAAACTTACATTTAAAGAGTAATGTTCTCAATTTAAAAATAAAGTAGTACAAAAGGGCTAACAAAACCCTAACAGTGCAAATCACTGCAGAGAAAGTCTGTTGCAACTTTGTTACCAGCTGGCTTTCAGAACATAGGACACAGGTTAAAAAAAAACAAAACAAAACAAAAAACAAAAACAAAAAAACCTTAGCTTACAACTGTTTTCAATTTTTTTAAGTACAAAATTTCATAAATCATGTCTTCTGTGGATCATATACAATCATAAAGACTAAATTCAAACTATCATTTTACAAACAAGTCTGAAAAAAAAAAAAAGGAGTACAGTCTGGAAGAGTGGTCTCGGGTATGACTACTGGCCTCAGACAACAGTGCTGTGATTTCTGTGCAAACAGCACACTGCTCACAAATCCTATTTCAAGGCATGACAATATACATTGGAGAGAAGAAACAGGAAAATTACTGGTAACAAATTAAAAGATAGGTGTAAACACACCAGTCCCTGTCTAGCAGTATATAAAGCATACTGGGCTCAGAATTTGTCTGTTGCTAGCACCTGGCTTTCATACTATATCCTTTATCAAATAATCAGACTGAAAATTCAAATGATCATTGAGAAAAATCCCTATTGGCCATACCTCACTCCCCTATATTCAGATTTTCATGAGTTTACAAGTAAATCTGAGGTCTTCTGAAAGTACTTGACTACCTCCTGCCAGGAAGGTGAATGCCATTAACTTGGGGCAGGAAAGGCAGTAAGAGCTCCAATTGTGCAAAAAGTGAGAAGTGGTCGGAGGGAATAAGTGGATGTGGGCAGCCGCTGATATTATTTTCAACTAGCCAATGGTGGTCCAGAGGTCCCAGGATGGCCAAAGTATTCAGCTGAGGTTTAGAATAGAAGATGTAGTCAATTATACCCTGAAAAACAACGATAAAAACGGTTAAGGCCTAAGCATAAAAACACGAAAATCACAACTTTTTCCAAAGACATATCCTTAGAAGTCATATTTGGTAAACAAAAACAATTTGCTAGCTTGAAGAAACAAGCCCCAGCACCACACAAAAACCAGAAAACAGCCAGGCACTTGTGGCATACGCCTTTAACCCCAGCACTCAGGAATTAAACTCTGTGGGTTTGAGGCCAACCTGGTCTATAAGAGCTAGTTCCAGGACAGCTCCAAAATTTCAGAGAAACCCTGCCTCGAAAAACCAAAAATAAATAAATAAACAGAAAACAAACCCGTCAAAGTCAAACTCAACAGAATCAACCCAGTTGCAGCAGGCTTTCTCAGACTGCCAGCCCCCAAATCACGACACAGTTATGAGTGTTTGGCCTTAATTTATGCTCATTTCTAGCTAGCTCTTATAACTTAACCTAATCTGTTTCTCTTTATGTTTTGCCTCGGAACTTTTTACTTCTTTCATTCTGTATGTTCTATTTTCCTGCTTCCTCCATATCTGGCTGGCCCCTGGCCATCTCCCTCTTTTTCTCCCTCTCACTCCTTCTCTCCCAAGTATAGATTCCCCCTCCTAGCCCTACCTATCCCTCCTCTGTCTAGCTATTTGTTGTTCTGCTTTTTATTAGACCAATCAGGTGCCTTAGGCAGGCAAGGTGAAACAGCAACATATCTTTTCATAATTAAACAAATGCAACATATCTTTACAGAGTTAAAACAAATATAACTGATAGGAGAGTTCAGCCATTTTGTTATATGTTTTCTGTTTAATACTGTTTGTAATTTTATATTTATTATTTGTTTCTATTGTATATAGTTGCACTTGGTTTTGTTCTGTCTTATTTTAGAAAAAAGGGGGAGATGATAGGGGAGTTCAGCCAATCACATTCTGTCCATGGGGTGTGTTGCCCTAAGGCAAAAATTTACCTATAAACCTGGCGGGTGCACTTCCCCTAGTTCTTTCTCGCCTGGCTCCTGCATTTGGATGGATTGTTGGGATTCTGGTGTAAGTCTTCCTTCTGTTTATTAAAGCTGTATATTTTATATTAAGCTAGTCTGGCGGACCATTAATTACCGATCGCACCGCGCCCCATCATATAACACATTTTTATATAGTTAAATATTCTACCCCACAACCATCAGTCCTGTTTCAATAAGCTCTTTCCTAACAACCTACACATATATTCATGTTCTTCCTGTCACCTGGCTAACTCCTTACCAACCATCAAACCCTCCTAAGTCCTGCAGTCACTTCTTAATAACCTCCAGCACTGCTCTCTTCCCTTGCTAACACCCACACTAAGGTGTTAAGAACATACTCACCTATATGGCTGAGACTGACTATATAACCTTATTAAATGTTCCCACAAAGATGTTAAAAGGTTTGGTCCCCCAAGTAGTACTACTGAGAGATGCCAAGAACCTTCAGGAGGTAGAACCTTCTGGGAAGCCCTTAGGTCACCAGAAGCACACTCCTAAAGAAGACTATGGAAGCCCAGGCTCTCCTCTTCCTTTATCAGTTTTCCCTTGCTGGCAACTGAGGTGAACAATTTGCTGTCAAATGCTCCCACTATGATCCTCTGTCCTAGTACGGAGGCCCACAGCTAGAGCACAACTTGATTATACACAAGAACCTTTAAAAACGAGAACCAAAAACAAACAAAAAAGATAATCAAGATAATCATCACAAGCATTCTGTTAAACTAATGAAGCTATCTGATATGAGGTATGCTTTTTTAAGCTAAGTGTGGTGATGTATACTGTAATGCCATCACTTAGAAGGCTAAGAAGACTAAGAATTTGAGCAAGTGTGGGTTATGTGGCATGACCGTCTCAAACAAAAAATGTCTTTCCCATTTGATCAAGTGCAGGGCTATGTCTGTTTTGCACATCTTCAGAAGTGTAGGGTACATCTAGCACACAGGAATCAATCTGCTGATTTGGTGGTCTCTCCTCCATTAACTTCACCCTCCTTTCTCAAGTGTTTTTGCTTAAGACACTAAAGCATAAGCAAATGTCTATCTTTGCAACAGCAACAGAAATGGGGGAAAACAATTTCTTTTCTATGTTGGTCACTACCCTTATCTTCCTATTTATCAATCTGCCTAAGAATCTAAACCATTATCAGTACAAAAATGACAGTCACTGAGAAAAGGTGGCTGCAAGCTGTTAACTGTGTAAGACAGCACATAACATACTTTGGAAACCAGGGCTAGGAACAAGCTTAGAAGAACACTTGCCTAGTAAACACAAGACCTTGGATTCAATTCCCAGCACATAACACACACACACACACACACACACACACACACACACACTCCAAAAAACAAAAACAAACAAACAAACAAACCCCTACAACTACAGGGCTGGCAAGATGGCTCAGTGGGTAAAGGCATTTGTCACCAAGCATGACAACCTACGTCCAATCCCCAGGGGCCCACCCACATGATAGAAGGAGAGAACTGACTCCTCCAAGCTGCCCTAACACTAACACAAGCACTGTGGCAACATAAGCACCCAAATATATAATAAGTACCCACATATACACAAAATAAGTACTGTTTAACAGTGGTTAAGATGAACCTCATTTTGGCATAAAAAGAAGTTTCAGTTAAGGTGTAACAGAGATAGCAAACTAGACACTACAGTACCAGGTTTTAGTAATTAAGAAATAAACACCAGGATAAAGAATAACCAAGGACTGCTTTGCTGTCATATTTCACCCAACTTCTCACTATGGAAACCATTTGACTAACACCAATCACATGATTGTCTATGGAAGAGCAACGACATTTTCTGTTAGTAAGTTAAGGCTGCTCAGTTCCAGTCAGAACATACACTGGTGTTTACAACTTGAGAAGACTTGCTGATAAAAATGGTTTTGAAAGCTTACCAATAACAAGACATACCTTGAAATCAAATGTGTAATTCGTGTAAGGCATCAGGCCATTCTCATAGGCACTCTTTAACTTGAAACCATGAGTGATCCTTCCATTGGTCATACCATTCTTCCCGTTACAGCTGAAGTTTGTAAGACTTTCATTGTACCTCAGTTCCTTAAAGTCTTTATGATTTGTCTCTACCCCACCAGTGCTCAAATACTCTACAACACCTAAACAAACGGAAATGCACTTTTATTTGTCAAGCATATTACAGCAAATAAAATATAAGTTTTATATAATTTCAGTACCCAAAAATTTAAATTTTGGTTTGTTTAAAACCATCTGACAAATAGATGTGTCCTCCCAAATCCTTCAATGGTTTTATATAAACGGTTGGCTGGAATATGACTGCTAAACTCTAGGTTATTTCCACTTTTCAAAAAAGAGTTAAAGGGGCTGGAGAAATGGCTCAGTGGTTAAGAGCACTGACTGCTCTTCCAGAGGACGTGAGTTCAATTCCCAGCACCCACATGGCAGCTCACAACTGTCTAAAGATCCAGTTGCAGGGGATCTGACACCTTCACACCAATGCACATAAGATAAAGTTAAATAAACCATAAAAAATATTTTTTTTTTAAAAAAAGAGTTAAAGATAACATCACAATCAAAAAAGTATGCAGGATTCTTCATATCCTAAATTATCTACAGGGTTATGCAACTCTTTTGGGTTTTATGTGTTATCACACTACCAAATTATGGAACAGAATGCCACCAAGTGAGAGAGCAACCTTACTATTTTCTTAAATTCTCAATCATAAAGTAGGCTCTACAAACATTATTATTACATTACTTAGCAAGATGGGACATTTCCCCACAATGCTATCAGAAATCTTCCCCCATCCCTCCAATACTTTGCAGATAGAGGGTAGAATAGCATATGGAGAAGTTGCCAGAGAATCCTCAGCTGTTCAGCAGCAGTGATCCCCAGACAGCTTGATGACATGGGGCAATCTCAGGGACTTTTTCCTGCCCTTGAAAACAAATTTTAAGTTTCTTCTTCATGGCTCTATCTACTAAGATAGTAATAATATATTATCAAATTCGACTATCAACATGATGGTGTACAGTCAAGGCAAGAAAGCAAGTCCAAAAGCATCATGTGTTAAGAATACAATCAAAGAGCTGGAATATAGATGGAATATAGTTTGCTACTGACAGGGCTCTGGTTTATTCTCTGTACTATCTATAGAAAAGCATTTAAAATCAAACAGGCTTTCCATTCCTTCTTTCCAAATCCTTCTACTTCATGGCAAAAATCAAGAGCCTGGCTTTTGATAAAAGGTCCTAATTTCTACCTCAGATGTACTTTGTACTTTTTATAAAAGTCATCAGAAGAAACACAATTTGGGATTCTGTAACATATTTTTGGTCAAATTTAACTGTGATCTTATATTACCATAGGTTGGAATCCCAAAGAAGTTATCTTAACAGCTTTTTAGCATCTGGATTATAAATGTCTTTGGGCATATTTAAAACAAAACACAGAAAAAACGAGCAATGCCTATCATTAGTCCCCTAGGTTTCTATGCTCTTCCCCCTTCACATCTTATTAAAAAAAAAAAAAATTGTAAAACCCATTCACCGATGCCACTACAAAATCAATTTTCCTCTAGACTAAATTCTGAATTATCAAAAGAATACATTACAGGGCTGGTGCAGATTCTTGTCCTGAAAGCCTGATTACCTGAGTTCTATCTTCTGAACTCATGTAAGGGGAGAATCAATTCCCCTTTAGTTGTTCTTTGATCCCCATGCAAACTTTGACATGCTCATACATTTGTGCAAGTGTTTAGTATACATGCAGTTATACTAAGTGTTTATAAAACACAGAAAAACTTCAGTTAAAAAGTAGCGATTTCATATAAAATATTACTTTTCTCACCAGAGTCTGGCAAAGAATTCAGATCTGCACATAATACAAGCGGAATAGTTCCACATTCTCCCAATACACTGGATTTGAGGTTCCGAGAGGCTTTATCAATAATATTCTTCACTTCGGAGAGGAACATCATAGTTTGTACCAACTTCACATCTGAATATTCAGGGTCCCAATGCATATGAGCATTAGCCACAAGAATAAGTTGTTTTTCTGTTCCCAGATGTGGTTTTCCAGCTATGTAGATTTAAAAACAAACAAATAAACAAACAAAAAAATCTGCATTGGTCTATAGTTTCTTGCAGCATCTGAAAGTACGTGAAATTTCTCAAAAGAATCTAAAATGTATCTAGTGATTTCCTACTCAATCAATGAATCCCAAGAATTCTATCTCTAAATCTATTTGATATATCCAGCAATAAAGCCTACTTGGACAGAGACAGTCCATGAGGTATTTCTAGATCTCCTAAAACAAATCTCTCAGATTTGAATCTAAATTCTCTTAGATATATACTTTTTAGCAGTTACTAATTCTTTGGCTTTTGGGGTTTCTGTTGAACTAAAAAGACTGAGTCCAGCTTTGTGCAAGTACTGCACTAGCACACAATTCCCAGTCACTAGGTTTTATCTTTTATTTTTATCTTTACAATAATATCCCACATTCCACAATAAGTGATGGAAGTTTCAGTTCTCAGCATCCAAGTCACCATATACATACTAATAATTTTTAAAAAGTAGTCACCTTCCTCAAATTCAAGACCCTTAACATAATTAGTATAAATCAGTCACGGGAAGACTGACATAAAACGTTAGCTTTACCAAACACCCTTGCTGACATGAAACCATGAAGCATATGGAATTCTTATCCCTGAACAGTTATTTCAATTACTATTTACCTCCATATCTCACAAATATCTTTTTATCTTTATGCCTTTCCAAGGCAGTAACTTTTCTGGGCAATGACTTTTCATCTTTACCTTTGAACTAAAGAAAAAGATGTATGATATTTTAGAAAAGAAAAATACTGACTTTCTTTACGTGTTAGATCAGACCATTAAATGTATAGTGAGATTTCGGCTTGAAGATATCTTATCAGAACTACTAAACTGGTAGGGATGGGGCTCTCAATTTTACAGGAAGTGAAAAAAAAATCACTCACATGACATTTCAATTAATTCCTTTCGAAGTTCTAGCAGTACAGCAACTCCAATGTTATCTTTTGTCATGACTCTGTTCAGCATAGCTTCAGACCCTTCTGAATTCGCCATTGCTAGTTGGTTAAATTCAACAGTGTGTTTCTGAACCAAAGTAAATCTGAAACGAAGCACAAATATGTAATTGGGAATGTGTTAGTTCCAAGGGAAATGTCTTTCTTCCAAACTTCATTACCAAATAAAGACACTTCAGTCATACTGTGGGAAATCCTCCATAGTACCAAGCTTCCTATATTCATTGAAGGTTGTTTCTAGTCTAACTTGGCTTGTTTCTTCTGTGGTACTGAGCATCAAGTCCAGGGTCTTGTGCATGTTAGGCAAATCCTCTACCACTAATGTATATCCACTGATCCTAAACACTGATGTATACCGCCAGGCCTTAAAGTTGTTTTTAATCTGTTCCTGATAAAACCTGGAAATACCTTTACAATATAATATAGTATAGTCAGTCATCCTTACCATTAGTGTTGGAATATTTCATTTCATAATTTTTAAACAATTATCTTCCAAAGCATAGGTTTCCGAGAGGGAATTTTACTTATATATATTTCAATAAGCAGTTGGAATTAAAAGCCCTAGTAAACCACCCTAAAAAACAGTAGCACTTTCAGTATCCCCCCCAAAACAAGTTATTTCAAACAAAAAGACCATTTAAACTTTAAACAGTTGTGTTTTCTTGAATAATATAGCACTTCATTCTCTTATTTGCTAAGTAACTGAGATATCCTTGGCCCCACCCTTCAAATATTGAAGACACTACCTTAAAAAAAAAAACAAAAAATTAGACAGGCTTACTTTTCTGTCTTGAAGAATATTGCACAGCCATCAACATGCTTTCTTTCTTGTTCCGACATCGTCCTAGCTCTAGACTTAGGACTGAAGAATCCATTATAGCCACGTTCTTTCAGTTCTACCAGAAAAAAACTGTAATACTGTTCTGTTTCGACCTCCTGAAAAATCATAACCAGAAAAGTTACTTCAAGGACAAAAATCTGTCCTATATATTAACCCATGTGTACAGTCTGAAATATTTTCTCAAAAGATCACAATATATTAAAGAAAAGAACATTTTCAAAATATAATTTGTCTAAAACCAATTAGAATACTTTATTGCACCAGATGCCAATGCCAGGTAGTTTAGGAGTAAAATGAAAGACATATAGATTTGTCTTAAAACTGATGGAACAAGAAGCATACAAGAAGGAATTACAGTTGTCACATATTTTAATTCCAGACCCATGAAGAGAAACAAATTGACTCAAACTGTGTAAGTTATTATTGTGTAAGTTGGGTTAAAAAAAAAAACCCACATTACTATGCAGACAGTACAATCTTTTTTCCACTTCACCCTAATATTTCTAGTAACAGTGCTGGTAAAACAAGAATATATCCAGATAAAGCCACAATTTTAGTAACTTTGCCATCCAATTCAAATGCAGTATACAGGGACACTGGAGGAAAGAGGAAAGTTACTGTCAATTCTTAAAACCTAGTTAAACCTGTTTTGCTTTATCTGACAGCACAGGGCTGCAAAGCAAGAGTTACTGTTCTCAGAATTCTCCTAAACCAGAAAAGCCTAGGATTTTAAGAGCCACTGAAGCTAAGATTTCAAATATATTAGCATAATAATATATTCTACTATAATTGTTTCTTGTTTTGTCCTGGTTTGAAGGGTCACAGAGTCTTTTGCATGACTTACCTGAAGACTGATAATATCAGCATTGCAGCTCAAGATTTCTTGAATAATGGCCTTTTTCCTGTAGTCCCAGTTTAACGCCCATGACGGACAGTAGCCGTATAACTGCCGGGTCGCATATTTATCACAAAGAACATTATAGCACATGACAGAAAACAAGGCTGTAGGAAAGATAACTGATTCACACACGGCAGAAAAAGACCAATAACCAAAATTACTTCAGCAATAGTCCTCACTATATTTAATCTGATTTCAACCACTCAACCTATAGTTACCAAAAAGCTATTATTTTATGCCAGCTGAGGAGAAAGAAAGAAATATAAGTAATGGAAGTACAAATAAACAAACCAACTAGGATACAATGTGCTTGTATCTACAGAAGCTAACACAGGTTCTTGAGTCTTAATTCGATAAACCAAGACTCCTTATTTTTCTACGCCATTGTTAACGTAGGATGTGGAAACTTGACAAGCAGTTTCCATAACAGGCTGCCCGACTTTCTTTTTCTGACAGAGCAACTACAGACTAACTTGAAGATGGACTGTGAGTTTGGCTCCAGAACACTAAAATAGTAAGTACTCAACAAAGCAAATCACAGCAGTTAATTTTGGGTTCCTGGAGCACAAAAAAATTTTTCATTATAATCTATAGAACAGCACTGTCTTAAACACACAGACTAAGATATATATTTTTTGCCAAAAAAAAAATTTTATTGTCTGAGCTACAGAAAAAAAGGCAATGGTAGATTTTATTGACATGGAGTTGCAACAAAAACCCACAACACATTTTAATTATCTATGAAGTAAAATAATGTAAAGCAACATTAAACAAGATAGCCTGTGTGTTTAGTTATGCAGAAGCAAATCCTGTTAAAAATACCTTGAGAATTAAAGTATTTTTATAAAACTTATTTTGAAATAGATGAGGCCATTAATTCAATGTTTTTCCTCTCAAGTAAGAAAACTATCTTAGACTTTTAATAATATCAAGCACCTTTAGAACACATCAGCACATGGAACCCTCCCATGTGGAAAAATTTTAGTGTATTTATTCAGCAAACCTGATGTAATAGAGGTTAAGTGCTCAACAGTGTCAGTACTGACATTCTGTATGGCTAGGAGGGACTGACTAGATCAGATGTTGCAGGGTATTTAGCTGTGTTCCTGACTTCAATCTCTAGCTTGCAGCAATATTTCTCCCACTTTTAACAATCAGAATTGTCAAAATTGATACATGTTCCCAGAGATAAAACTGCTCCTAGCTAGCCTGGTGGTGGTGGCACGTGCCTTCAATTCAATCCCAGCACTTGGGAGGCAGAGACAAGTGGATCTTTGTGAGTTTGAGACTAGCCTGGCCTACAGAGTGAGTTTCAGGACAGGTTCCAAAGCTACACAGAAAAATCCTATCTCAACACCGTCCCCGTCCCCCAAAAAACTGTTCCTGGCTGAGAAGCAATGTATTACAGAATTAAGTCTTTACCATTATTTCCCAAACTAAATCAACCTATAATCACACTGCCTTCAATACTGTTCAAAATCTAAAGTATGTCAACAATACTTTCAGATTTATCAAGACCTGGTGACATTAATAGTTAAAAAGAAAATAGAGCTACCAACCCGTTGGTCTTGTTCTGTCTGGTTCTTGTAACATGATCCACGATCTTGGAGGTGGTTGTTCTGTTGAAACTGGGTATATATATATATAAAAATAATAATAATTAAGTGATATTCTTACATGTCTTCCTAATAAAAAGTCTAAACAAACGGTCACTTACTTCTTTTTGCAGTACCTGACAAATTATCGAGCAAGTAGTTCAGTAGCCTTCTTGTTCCATCTGGCTCCAGACAGAGGTTCAATATATCTTGGGTAAGTGGATTTCCTGGGGCAATTTTAAGTAGGTAAATTAAGATAATACAATGTTTCAAACTTTAAAAAATTTAGCAAAATAATCACCTAATGCCACAAAAAAATATTACAACACTGTTACATTATAGTTGCTAAAAACTTACCAAATAAAAATATTACTTTTGAAATTTTCATATAAAAATTTCACTGTTTTTTAATTTTCTTTTTTTAAAGATTTGTTTTATGTGTATGGATGTTTTGCCTGCATTTGTCTGTGCATCACAGGCATGCCTATGCCTTTTGAGGCCAGAAGAGGGAACTGTATCACCTAAAACTGGAGTTACAAATGGCTGTGAACCACCATGTGGGTGCTGGAAATTGAACTAGAGTCCTCTGGAAGACTCTTAACAACTGAGTCATCTCTCCAGCCTCAAAATTTGCAGTTTTACAGAAATACTCAAAAAGATGATTAATGGGTTACTGTTAATATACCAGCTTAGTTGGTATACAGCTTAGTTTAGCTGTATCAGCTCTAAACTGGAAGGACATAAAACAACAGCTTTCTCTGGCAAGAAATGAATTTGAACCACTTGTAAAGCTAATGGCTGCTAAAAATTACATATGTAAGTGTGTATTTTTATTTTATATTTATATAAAATAGTTCTTATGATATACCACAGGGACTTATAAGAATATAACCTGATATATACCTTGATTCTGTACCTATCTTTTAGAAATAGGAATGTAACTCTTTATCCAAAGGCCTTCCTTCAGGAGACAGCTGTCTGTCCACACCTGCCCAGACTGGTAAAGAACCAATTACATCATAAAACATGCCCATGTCTTCCCACTGTAAAAAATCTGACTTTGACTCCCGGCTTACGGCACTTTACAATGGTTCCTGCATTATTTGTGCCCTCTTCCCCATTTCCAACACTAATTAAGTATCCATAAATCAACTTCTTTTTTAAAGAAAGAAACCCTCAAAAGCCTAATTTTTAATACCAGGACTAAATCAAAAATTTCTATTTACTGGGGAAATTTTCTCTTACTTTATGGAAAGCTTCACTCTGATTTGAACATGAGGAACAGCTATCTACGACATGATGAGAAAGCATGGTATAAGTCGTGTATCATCAGGTCAAGACAGCAGAGAGGCTGAGAGCAGAAGAGAGCACAGAGACACAGATGGCCTGGGGTTGGAAGACACAGTCACAGAAATAGAGAACTGCAGCATAGTTAAAGCAATAGAGCATGAGGTAACAACACTGCCTGCCAAAGATCCCAGTAAGAACTCTTGCAGCTTTTTTGAAACTGTAAGGAAAAAAAAAAAAAAGAAGAAGAAGAAATCCTACCTTTCAGGCTTAAAGTCTGTAACTGAAACAGTTTTCCCAGCTCAAAAGGTAGAACTCGTAACTGGTTGTAATTTAAATGGAGCTCCCTGTTAATCAAAAATTTCCAGGAAGTCAGAAGACATGTTAATCTTAACCTTAACAGCTAAAATCAACAATGTTATTTCTAGGAAAGTATGTACCCAAGAGTGACAAAGTTTTATACATTATATTCCATTATCTAGCCTTGGCCTTCCTATGTAGTTAAACAACAACAACTGCAACAAAACTGCCACAGATCAAACCTTTGATCTAGTATAAGATCTTTTGTATAAGAGCAATATATTTTGATCTAGTATAAGAGCAATAAAGACAAAGAAACATCCATAAAAACCTCCATTCTTTACACTAGAAGCCATGAAAACCACTGTTCAAGAGCAGGTACACTGGGCTTGGCTTTGTATTTATGTAGATCTTATTTATCTACCTTCAAAGGTTTAAAAAAAACAACAAACAAATGCATACTCATCAATTATCATTTGCTGAAACATTAAAACTGGACGGAGTTAGTTGTGTTTACTCATCACTGTCAACATCCCTAACGTCTGGCTAAGAAGCCTGTTCAAGACCACATAATTTATAAACGCCAAAGAACAGCATCACTACAAATTCTACCATGAGACTACAAGGCTTCTAAGCGCAGTAACTGACTCTAGCTTGGTTCATGCCAGGGCTTTCCTACTACAGGCAACAGGTTCTGAGGACCAGTGTTATCAAGGGTGTTTGCGTGGCACCAACTGCTGGCCATAGGTAAGTACAGCATAGTGCTTTACAGTGATTAAAATTTTTTGGTTCAGACCAGTGACTCACTGTAATGAACACTTTGTGGGTGAGGCTGACTGGACAAAAGGGAATACTGCATGACACACCACAGCTCCCGATGCCACTGGGAGGAAAAAAGAGGTGCTGGAAGACAGAGGGAGATGGGTGGTTTTTTTGTTGTTGTTTCATTTATAATCAATGGGGGGGGATGCTACAGGGTGAGGGATGGATAAGGAGGGACTGGGAGATGAGCAGGACTGGAATGTATGATGTGAAATTCCCAAAGAATAAAATAAGAATTATGTTTAAGAAATTTTTTTTTTTGGTTCAGGAAGTAGTGGTGCATTCCTTTAATCCCAGCACTGGGAAGGCAGATGCAGGTGAATCTCTGAGTTTGAGGCCAGCCTAGTCTACAGAGCAAGTACAATCAGAAAAACCCTATCTCAGAAAAAAAAAAAAATTAACAGCAACATCATCAAAACCAAGCAAGGGGCCTATTTAATTTTTATTATTAGACATTCAATTATTTCTAAAATATTTCACCAAAAGACACAGTTATGATGCCCTCTTTATTTAAATATAAAACGGCTTTATTTCCTAACAAGACATATGACTGCCTTTGTTTGGGGGGACCTAAATGTCCAAAACTGAGTCTGCATACCTGAGTGATACCATGTTTCCGAGTTCTGCCGGTAAACTCTGGATTTGGTTATGGGACAGGTCCAGATATAGCAGATTGTGAAGCTTGGCAATGTCTGAAGGAATACAGGACAGGGAATTGTCACTCAGATGCAAAGCTGTCAAGTGAGTTAGTGACCACAAAGATGAGCTTAAGCTTCTTACTTTTCCTGCAAGACAGAAAAAAAAGGGGGAAAGGATTAAATAGTGATCTCCAAAATTTGGCCCATGTATTAAATAAAATTCAGTCGTTGCAATTAGGTACTTAACTTACTTTTTTAAAAAGTTTGAGAAAGCTTAACAAGGAAAATTTTAATCTATTTTAGAACAATTTACTGCATGCGCTGAACAATTTAATTAGCAGAAGGAAACTAAAATTTAAACTTTTAAAGTGAAGTGTCAATACTTGAAGGTACCTTTATTTTAAGAGAACACTGCAAAGAATTAATCCTTTAAATGACTTCAGATATGATAAACAAAACATCAATAATTCACAGCAATGCTAAAATGCTAAATCTAGAATTTGGATACTACAAAATATAAGACAAAATCAAATACTAATGCCTGAAAAACTATTCATTCTATACACCAAAAAATAGGAATTCTGCTCCCCTAAAGGAAGCAAAGGTATTCTCAAATTAGTTGACATTAGAGTCAAATTACTCAGTGATAACCACATCATATATAAAAAAAATCTGTATCACGTGGGCCCTTTTTAAAAAATATTTATTTATTTATTATGTATACAATATTCTGTCTGCGTGTATGCCTGCAGGCCAGAAGAGGGCACCAGACCTCATTACAGACGGTTGTGAGCCACCATGTGGTTGCTGGGAATTGAACTCAGGACCTTAGGGAGAGCAGGCAATACTCTTAACCTCTGAGCCATCTCTCCAGCCCATGTGGGACCTTCTTAGGCAGTACTGGATGTGGTGCTGTGAACCTTTAATTCTAGCACTAGAGAGTCAAAGGCAAGCAGATCTCTGGGAGTTCCAGGCTAGCCTGGTCAGTGAGATCTTGTCTCAAAAAACAAAACACACAAGAGAGAAGAAAATCTATACTGCTAATGCACAAGTGAAAATATCTACCCAAAAGAGAGCATATCCAAATTAACAACATCAGAAATGAAAAGTGGAACATAACAACTGACACGGAGGATGAAATACAGAGAATCATTAGGTCCTATTTAAAATACCTGTATTCCACAAAATTGGAAAACTTCAAGGAAATGGACAAATTTCTGGATAAATGTCAATTACCAAAATTAAATCAAGACCAGATAAGCAAATTAAAAGAAATAGAAACAGTCATCAAAAGTCTCCCAACTAAAAAAAGCCCAGGATCAGATGGTTTCAGAGCAGAGTTCTACAAGATTTTCAAAGAGCTAATACCAATACTTCTCAAATGGTTCCACACAAAGAAACAGAAGGAACACTGCCAATCTCTTTTTATGAGACTATAATCGTACCCTGATACAAAAACCACATAAAGACGTTACTAAGAAAGAGAATTAATTACAGGCCAATCTCACTCATGAACATTGATGCAAAAATACTTAATAAAATACTGGCAAATCAAATCCAAGAACACATCAAAAAAAATCATCCATCATGATCAAGTCGGCTTCATCCCAGAGATGCAGGGATGGTTCAACATCAACGTAATCCACCATATAAAAAACTGAAAAATAAAAACCGCATGATCATCTTATTAGATGCCTTTGACAAAATACACCATCCCTTCATAATAAAGGTCTTGGAGAAAGCAAGGATACAAGGAACATACCCAAACATAATAAAGACAATAAATAGCAAGTCAACAGCCAACATCAAACTAAATGGAGAGAAATTCAAAGCTATCCCACTAAAATCAGGAACAAGACAAGGTGGTCTACTCTCTCCATATCTATTCAATATAGTTCTTGAGGTTCTAGCTAGGGTAATAAGACAACAAAAGGAGATCAAGGGCATACAAATTAGAAAAGAAAGAGTCAAATTCTCACTATTTCCTGATATGATAGTTTACATAAGTGATCCCAAAAATTCTACCGAGAAATAACTCATACACACTTTCGGTAATGTAGCAGGATACAAGATTAACGCAAAAAAAAAAAAAAATCAGTAGCCCCCTTTACACAGATGATAAACTGGCTGAGAAAGAAATCAGAGAAACACCACTCTTCACAATAGCTACAAATAGCATAAAATATCTGAGTAACTCTAACCAAACAACTGGAAGACCTGTATGACAAGAACTTTAAATCTTTGAAAAAAGAAATTGAAAAGGTGGAATTAATATAGTAAAAATGGCAATCTTACCAAAAGCAATCTATAGATTCAATGCAATGCCCATCAAAATTCTTCACAGACCTCTAAAGAACAGTACTCAACTTCATATGAAAGGGCAAAAAATTCAGCCAAAATAATCCTGTACAATAAAGGAACCTCTGGGGGTATCACCATCCCTGTCTTCAAACTCCACTACAAAGCTACAGTACTGAAAGCAGTCTAGTATTGGCATAAAAACAGACAGGAGGACCAATGGAACTGAATCGAAAACCCAGATATTAATCCACACACTTACAACCACCTGATTTTTGAAAAAGCAAAAAATATAAAATGGAAAAAAGAAAGCATATTCAACCAATGGTGCTGGCATAACTGGCTACCAACATGTAGAAGAAAGAAAACAGACCCATATCTATCACCATAAAAGACCTGGATAAATCCAGATCCCCCTAACAGGAAAATAGAGCCAAAAATCTAGCAGGAAGAGAAGAATCAGAAATCTAGGATTAGCCAGTTCCAGGGTTCCAGGAACTAGCTGAAGATAAAGGTAGATTGTAATCTTGAGAGTAATCTTGAGAGACAGAGAGATTCCCCCTAGTAATTATCACCCCCTAGTAATTCTGATTAATGATCTTGAGAGGCAGGGAGTTGCCCCTTTGAATTTGAAAATTCATCACTGGAATTTTCGGAATTTTCTGTGACACCCTCCCTGCCCCCCTTTCGGATTACTGGGCTGTGTGGTTTCTTCCTATAAAAACTACTTTTCCCGGTCACTCGAGGTCGAACTCTACCCCTGCGTGGGTTATGAGTCTCGGCCCCAGTGCACTGGTCCCCATCTTGTCGTCTTGTCATTAAACCTCGTGTGATTGCAGCAAGGACGGTCTCTCGTGAGTTACTGGGGGGGGTTCGCGTCTTCCCGAGGCTCGAGTGAGAGTTTCCCCAAATCGGGGGTCTTTCAACCACACACAAAACTCATGTCCAAATGAATCAAAGACCTCAACATAAAGCCAACCACACTGAACCTCACAGAAGAAAAAGTGTGAAGTAGAGTTAAACACATAGGCACAGGAGACCACTTCCTAAATATAACCCCATTAGCACAGACCCTGAGAGAAACAATTAATAAATGGAACCTCTCGAAACTGAAAAGCTTCTGTAAAGCAAAAGACACAGTCAATAAGACAAAATGGCAGCCTACAAAATGGGAAAAGATCTTCACCAACCCCACATCAGACAGAGGGCTGATCTCCAAAATATGCAAAGAACTCAAGAAATTGGTCATCAAAAGAATAAATAATCCAGTTTAAAAAACAAACAAACAAACAAACAGGATACAGACCTAAACAGAGAACTCTCAACAGACAAATCTAAAATGGCTGAAAGACACTTAAGGAAATGTTCAACATCCTTAGCCATCAGAGAAATGCATATGAAAATAACTCTGAAATTTCATATTACAGCTGTAAGAATGGTCAAAATCAAAAACACCAATGACAACTTATGCTGGAGAGGTTGAGGGGTAAAGGAAACACTCCTGCATTGCTGGTAAGAGTGTTAACTGGTGTAGGATTTCTTTCTGTTTGTGTGTTGCTTTCATTGGATAATGAATAAAGAAACTGCCTTGGCCTAGTTGATAGGACAGAACTTAGGTAGGCAGAATAGACATAACTGAATGCTGGGAAGAAGGGCAGAGTGAGAGAGACGCCATGAATCTCCTGCCTGAGACTGATGCTGGTTAGAATCTTGCCAGTAAGCCACAGTCATGTGGCAATACATAGAGTAATAGAAATGGGTTAAATTAAGATATAAGAATTAGCCAATAAGAAGTTAGAGCTAATGGGCCAGGCAATGTTTAAATGAATACAGTTTCTGTGTGATTATTTCGGGTGTAAGCTAGTCGGGCAGCCAGGACAAGCAGCCCTCTCCTCCTGTTACAGCTAACTGGTACAGTTCCTTTAGGTATCAGTATGGCGATTTCTCAGAAAATTAGGAAACAACCTTCCTCAAGACCCAGCAATACCACTTTTGGGTCTATACCCAATGGATGATCAATCGTACCACAAGAACATATGCTCAACTATGTTCATAGCAGCAGTATTTGCCACAGCCAGAACCTGTAGGTCCATATTTCTACATGGTGTGACAGCCGAGTTTTCCAGCCATGGTTAGTATCCTGAGCAGACAGGCTGTCCCTACCCTAACAAAAGCTCAGGATATGCTACTACTCCTTTTCTTTTGTAATTATGTAGATTGACTGAGAAGAGGTGTTAATTCCAAGGTAGTGACAGAGCTGTGGATGCTACTGTAGTCCTGCTACCTTGGAAACAGAATGTTAATGAAGTTCCACTTTAGTTTACCTGGGGAGGGGGGGAGAAAGGTGTTTGGATAATAAAGGCAGGTCATCTTCAGGATTTGAATGAGCCCGACTCCCTTCTGAAATTGCTGTGTGAACTGTGTTTCCATGCCGGTCCAGAGAGGGAAAAATAGTTTATCTTGGGGCCTCAGACCCCGACAAGAACCTGGAAACAATCTAAATGTCCCTCGACCGAAGAATGGATAAGGAAAATATGGTACATTTACACAATGGAGTACTACACAGCAGAAAAAAATGCCGTCTTGAGATTTGCAGGCAAATGGATAGAGCTAGAAAACATCATATTGAGTAAGGTAACCCAGACCCAGAAAGACAAATATCATATGTACTCACTCATAAGTGGCTTTCAGACATAAAGCAAAGAAAACCAGCCTATAATTCACAATCCTAGAAAACCCAGATAATAATGAGGACCCTAAGAGAAACATATATGGCTCTAATCTACATGGGAAGTAGAAAAAGACAAGATCTCCTGAGTAAACTTGGAGCATGGGGATCATGGGAGAGGGTAGAAGAGAAGGGAAGGGAGGGGAGGGGAGCAGAGAAAAATGTATAACTCAATAAAAATCAATAAAAAAATTTTAAAAAGAACATGCAACTAATGTTTGGGTACAATTTAGAATAAATATGTAATTTTTGAGAAATTGAAAAAAAGAGAAAGTATCTGCCCAGAAACATTTCAGATACTAAGTCAAGCAACATACATTATACTCGTTACTAAGAATACAGTCTTTCAATGCAGTATTAAACCTAAACAAGTATATCTTGATTAAGAGGTCAACAGTTTCTACAATCCATAAGAATTTTCTTCATAATCTCCTTAATGTTTCAGGCCTAATCTGGGAAAGAATGAAACAGACAGATGTAGTGGAAATACACCAACCTTTGAGAACTGATTACAGTCTAATGGCTGAAAAAGCAACCTTGAGACCTTTACTTCTAATCAAGATAGGGCATAAAGCCTCAATCTGTTATTCTACGAGAAACAAATGTACCAGACACCAACCAAGGTAGGTAGTAAAGTTTCGGAGGAGTAATAGGAAACAAACAGGTGGTTTTTTATAGTTATCTCAGTGTACTTCCTGGGCAGTATTTGCAAAAAATCAGGGCGGGGGCAATCAGAGACCAGAGCAATCTCCTGAGCTCTGGAGACAAGAGCACTGACACTGCGGTGGTTAGAATTCAAGGGACAGTACAGAGAAACAAAGTCATCTGTGGATGTGAGGGTTACCCTTAAGCACTGAATGTGAAAAACTGCCTGACCCAGAGGAGGAAACACCTAAATGGCCAAGGTCATACTGTTCCCAGCTGCTGATGGTAGAACAAAATCCTTTCAACTCAGTAGAATGCATAGGACCAAAATCCAACTCCAACTGCTCTGGTTTTGTCTAGAAAAGCTTAAGAGTCTAACTGTTTTCCAGTAACTTCTCTGCACCCCATAATATTATTCAAGGTTAGTTGGAGGAATACCCAAAAATTGCATCACCCAACAAAGAAAAGCCTCAATTTCTGGCACCAATAAAAAAAATTACCAAGCATATAAACAAACAGGAAAGTAAAAATCTATGAAGAGAAAAATCAATCAAAACTTAAAAAAGTAACAATGAGATGACTAACATCAAGATTCAGAATGGGCAGGTGGACAAAATGAGAGTAACAGCCTATTAGACACTGAAGAAAATTACTTGTGGAGGCCATTTCCACCTTGTCTGACAGTCAGAGAGTTTAGATATGTGATAAGCATAGTTGCCTGCCCTAACTCAGGAGGTGATTGCTTGGTTCTTTTGAAATTAAAATAGCTCATTCTAGTAAGTCCAGGCCATTCTGACAGGTGGTCAGGATATGCAAATGTATTTTTGCTCCTTTAGTAACTAGGAGGTTACCTAGGGAAAGGTGTCTTCAGAAGACTTGACCTAAGGCACCTTTGCCACCTTGACAACAAAATGCTAATGATTTGATGTCTCAGAGTGATAAAGCCACTGACTGTGAATTATCCTTTTGTATCATTTAAATAAAGTCATTTGTTACCCCCCACCCTTTTATGTTGGGTATAAAAGCTGTGGAAAAATAAACACTAACCCTAATTTCTGTCATTGGAATGCCTTCCCCATACTTTCTATGTTTTCTGTCTTATTATTTTTAATGCGTCTTCATTTTTTTTACTTGTATTTCTTCAATTCCCACGCCCCTACCCTAGTAAAAAGTACTTTTGTCAAGGCCAGTCCTCGACAATTACTCTATTTGAAGGCAGGACACACACACACACACACACACACACACACACGCATGCACGCAGAGAAATGTCTGGTACAATTTATAAGAGTGGAATGCATATGAACTGGAGACCCCAAACAGAAATGCAGTAGACAGAAAATAAAAAAATTAAGAAATAATAGAAAATACAACTGGATAGAATGAAGATGGGGCGCTGAGCGCGATGGCTTAGTCATTAAAAAAACATTGGCTCCTCTTCCAAAGGATCTGGGTTAAATTCCTATCACTTACAAAGTAGATCAGAACCAAGTTCCAGTAATAGAAAATCTGATGCCCTTTTCTGAACTCCTTGGGCACAGGCAAGCATGTGGTGATATGCAGATACAAATTCAGTAAGTAAAAAACAAAAACAAAACAAAAAAACCCAGACCTTTACTGCATACCATATACAAAACTCAAAATTTGAGATGTAGTTCAGTGATACAGTCTATGTCAAAAATGTGGTAAGCCCTGAATTTAATCCCTGGTGTGTGAGGAAAACACACATAACTGAAAGTCAACATGGTCATGGATTACGCAACAACACGGTAACAGCAAAAAAATAAAGTCGGGCGGTGGTGGTGCACGCCTTTAATCCCAGCACTCGGGTGGCAGAGGCAGGCAGACCACTCTGAGTTCGAGGCCAGTCTGGTCTACAAGAGCTGGCTCCATAGCTACTAAGAAATCCTGTCTCAAAAAAACCAAATAAATAAGCAAGCAAGCAACCCGTGACTCATTAAAATTAAAGTATTTTGAAGTCACGGGTAGTGGTAGTATTATACACCATTATTTCCAACACTCAGAAGGAAGAAGCAAGTGGCTCTGTGAGTTCAAGTTCACCCTGGTCTACAGAGTGAGTTCTACAACAGTCAGGGTTACAGAGAAAAACCTTATCTGGAAACACAAAAGAAAAAAAAAATGTGCTTTAAAGAACAACATGAGAATAGAAGAATATTTGCAAATCATAAATCTGCTAAGTCATTTATATCCTTAAAACTCAAGAGAGGATGGAGAGCTGGCTCAATGAGTAAAAGCACTTAGGCAAGTATAAGGGCCTGAGTTCCAATTCCCAGAATTTACATTAAATACCAGACAGTGTGAGCATCTATAATCCCAGAGTCCTCAGGGAGATGGGAGGCAGAGAAAAGAGAATCCAGAGAAGCGCTTAGAAACTTGTAGTCCTGGCAGCAGATGCAGAAAACAAACAAAAAAGAGACCCTGTCTCAAACAAGGTTGAATGGTGGGTACACCAAGGCTGTCCTGACTTCCATACAGCACAGCAGCACTTGTGTATTTGCATTTACATACAAATGAAGGCACACTCGCGCACATACAATTTAAAAAATAAAGAAAAAAAATGAGTACAACTAGAGTAGTAGTTTGCCTTTTAATCCCAGCACTTGGGAGGTGGAGGAAAAAAGCTCACAAGCCTGACACCAGCTTGGGCTACATACAAAGTGAGATCTCAAAAACACTCAAAGAAAAAAAGTGTAATACATATTTTCTTCAAATAAATACACAAAGGGCCAACAACAACATGAAAAGACACTTAATATCATTATCTATGAGGAAAATGGAAATGTAGCCCACCCAAATCAAAACGATGAACTACTTCAAATCCACTTGGATCAATATACTCAGAGGCAATAAGCAGAAAAACTCAAACCTTATTTATGTGCTGCTAGTGAAAACATAAAATGGCCCAGGCAATTATCAGCATGGCAGTTTCTTAAAAAGTTCAATATGGAATTAATATACAGGCAGGCAGGTAACACTTCAGTATATTCTCATATGTGCACATAAATGACTACAGAAGGCTGGGCGGTGGTGGCGCCCACCTTTAATCCCAACACTCAGGAGATGAAGGCAGAAGAATCTCTGTGAGTTCGAGGTCAGCCTGGTCTACAGAGGAAGTTACAGGACAGGTTCCAAAGCTACACAAAGAAATCCTGTCTCGAAAAACAAAACAAACAACAAAAAAAAAATTACAGAAGAATGTTTTAAGACTCAAAACTGCAAACAATCCAGATAACTGACTTGATAAATATTTAAATAAAATGATATGCTTATTGCCATACAATATTATATGCAAAACAAATATGTGCTAGAACAAGGATCAACTTGTTAAAATACTTGTTAAGGGAAAGAGCTAGTGATGAAATATCATCTATCATATGAATGCCCTTACATGTAATGTCCGGACAGTAAAAACCCACCAAAAGGAAAAAGTAACACTTCTTGGAAAGGATGCTATGGGGAAACGGGGAAAAACAACAACAACAACAACAACAAAAACGGATGCTAGTAAATACAGCATTCTCAAACTGAGATAAACACTGCATAAATCTGTAAATATACAAAATTCACCAAACCTTCACTTTAGGTTGATGAACTATATGATGTATGAATTATATTTCAAGCTGTTATAAGAAAAAGAGAAAGGGAGACAAAAAATGTTACTTATGCAAAGAAAACTATTAATCCAGTGTGATAGTTAACCTTGATGGTCAATCTGATGGAATTCAAAATCAACATGGAAACAAATATCTGGGCATGTCTCTGAAGGATTTATCTAGATTAGGTTAGCCGAGGTGGGAGTGGGTGGTACGATTCTATCCTTAAGGTTTCAGACTGGAAAAAAAAAAATGGGCTGAGCACTAGCATTCACCTCTGCTTCTTGCCTGTCTCCTGCTCCGGACACTATATGCTCCCAATCATAGACTGTATTTCCTGAAACTGAGAGTCAAAGTAAACCCTCCCTTCCTGTAGGCTTGTCAGGTATTTTAAACTAGCAATGAGACATGTATCTAATACACCAACAGACACAAAAGTTCAGTAAATTCAAACATGGAGACCAGCAAGAAGGGGAAGTTGGGAAGAAGGAAAGAGAGACAGAAGGGAGAATATGAATGAAAATGCCTTCATGGAAGTCCTTCACTATGGAAAGTGAATCTATGTCACTGATAATAAATGAAAATTAATTATCAAGATTTCTCTAGCCAGATAAATTATTTCTAACAAAAAATTGCAGAAAAAAACTATATGAACATACACAGTAACCAAAATAAAATATTTATTTTATATATTATTATTTATGGCTTAAAATAAATAAAATGTAAAAGGCAGTCATATGGGGAAAATTACATTTCATAAAGAACAAAGATAAAATGTCAGTAGATGTCTAGTTATAAAAAATGACTGAAGCACAGTCTTTAACGTTCTGGGGGGAAAGATCCTACCAATGCAGTGTAAATAAAAATTTCCAAATGAAGGCAAGTTTTTCGTTAGAGGGAAGCTGAAAGAATTTATTAACAGTAGCTATATGAGGTAGAAAATTCTTTAGGTAGTATAAAAACAGTATTACCCGATGGAAATTTATTAGAAATACAAGCTATACAGCTCTACTTCTGAGATTTTCAGATTTGGAATTATTGGCATATAGATATTACCAGTGAAATTCCTAATCTAATAATCTGAAATGTTCCAAAATCTGAGATTTTAAAATATGGATATTAAGTATTAGATCTCAGGTCTTTCAGAGTAGGAATGTTAATATCTGTAGTAAATATAACATACAAACTTTTAAAAATATTTTATATTTCTCTATAAAACAACTGACTAGCTGGGCAGTGTTAAGTTGGGAGCATGGCCCCCAGGTCCTGGCCTGGGAATTGCATTGCTCTGGACTCCAAATCCCAGCATGCCAGGTCCTGACCCCTCCCTGGGGGATGGGGGAGTCAGGACCACTCCCACAGGGTATTTAAGTGAGCTCCCCCAGAGGAGAAACACGTGGTTTTCTGGTCTGCGTGGGCTCCCTGCAGTTCTATTTCCCCACCATGCACTTGGCCACCCAAGCATCATTCTTAATAAGAGAGCGTTATTCTTGATAAAATGATGGGATTTTGATTTGGGTTGATTTGACCTAATTGTATTTCTTGTGCTGGCAGAGCTACCCTTTTCTTATAATTTTTACTTATCAGGCAGTAGTGGCACACGTGGGAGGCAGAGGCAGGTGGATCTCTGAATTCGAGGTCAGCCTGATCTACAAAAAAGTTTCAGGACAGTTTTTTGAAACCCTGTCTCAAAAAACTAAAACCAACCAACCAACCAAACAAGTGACTAATGTCAGGTGTGATGGCATTAGCCTACAATACTGTCATTTGAGAGATGAAGGCAGAAGGATTAGGCACAAGTGTTAGGCACTCAAGATCATACTTGGTGTATTAAGTTCAAGGCCAGTCTGGCTACACATAACACTATCTCAAAACGAACAAACATGGACTATTTTAAAGTAAAACTAATAGAAACTACAAGATTTAGGGCAGATGAATATAACATATGACAAAAGCATAAAGATCAGAAAGTGCAGTGTCAGGTTCTAACACAACACAGAAAGTGGCATACGATAATGTACACTAAAATAAGTCAAACATTCATTCATCCATTTATTTCAAAAAGAGGTAAGAAAACAAAATATAGAACAGAATGGGGTCATTAAAAATTAGTAAGATGGTGAGTTTAAGGTCTAACATTCACACTAAAATGTCTAAATAGACCCCAATAACATGAACTACTTATTTACCAGTTTTAAATACATAGGGACAAGAGTACAAAAATAATCTAATACAGTGAGAAGAAAGCTGGAGTAACTGTGCTGCTAACAGACAAAGGAACCAAATGACTAAATCCTACCATAATAAAGTCAACTTAATCAGGAATCCAGACTCCTAGGTATTTATGGAACTTGTTTGTAAGAAAGTCATGAAAACACTTTGGCAAAACCAAGTAAGACTGTGAAGAGAAAGAGAAATCCAATCAAGAGATTTCAGAACCCTCCACTCAATTAACAAGACAAAAACGATATAGAACATACCACAATTCGACTAACCTAACTTCACTAATTTAAAAGACCACAAAACAGCAGCAAAAGACAACTTACGTCAAGTGCAGATGGAATGCTTACTAGACAAGACTCCATAAACTCAAAGAGATTACAATAAAAAATGTTTTCTGTCAAAATCATGTTGGGATTAAATTTAGAAATCGGTAGATACCTAGAAAATGCTAGAAATTACCTCATTGGTCAGAACAATTAAAAGACTAACTGGAAACTATTCTATACAGAAAGAAAAGAAACTAAGTTTCAAATCAATGAAGGAATGGATGTGGCTTCTGTATTAATAAACTAGAAAAGAAGAAATTTAATCCAAACCTGAAATAGTAAGAGAACAGATTAAACCAATGAACCAACAGCTGGTGCTTTTGACAAGTGAAAATACACACACACACACACACACACACACACACACACACACACACACACCTCTAGCCAGAAACAAATATGAGTCTAAGGCCAGCACAGACAATGGTGAGACCCTGCCTTCAAAACAAACAAACAAATCACATTCTGTTGGGGGTAAAGTCCACAAGCCTCTGAGTTCAATCTCCAGCACCATGTGGAAAAAGGAAAGAAATGGGTCATGAAATGAAATCCCGGAAGTTTATAGTGGCTTTAACAACCATTTCCAAAACCAGGAAAACCATTTAGCTATCCAAGCAGGAACTGGATGATGTAAGTGCTCCAAACAAGCACTGGAATGCTAACAGTAAGCACTTACACAGCTTTGAATACTATATATATATATATATATGTATATATATATATATCTGATATATATAATGCCAGCAGGACATGACGCATGTTCAGTTTATCACATTCTGTTCTCATGAACAGACTGATGTTGTTATAATGGGAAAAATTTATTAAAGTTTATAGTCTCTTCTCAACCTCTCTCTCACACTCTCCTGCCATGCCATGCTTTCACCTAGTCTTTTGATCTCAGCCTTCTCAGTCTCTATAACAATAGTTCTCAACCTGTGAATTGTGACCCCCTTAGGGGTCGAACGACCCTTTCAGAGTCGCCTGAGACCCCTGAAAAAAAAAACTAGGCATTTACATTACGATTCTTAACAGTAGCAAAATTATAGTTATGATGTAGCAACACAAATAATTTTATGGTTGGGGGTCACCACAACATGAGGAACTATATTAAAGGGTCACAGGAATAGGAGAGTTGAGAGCCACTGCTCCAGACTCTGACACTATAAAACAACTTTGAGACTATGTGCATAATTAACAAACCTACCAAGAAATCCAAATAACTATACATTTATAAAGATTCTGGAAAAAATAAACTAAACATCTAACTGACATTCTAGAAGAAACAAGAATTACAGTTGATCTTTACTGTTTCCTAGTTTAGTACTGCTTTGATTCCCCCACAAACACTAAGTCAGTCATTCAGATATGTGAGAAGCAGACAAGAAGTTACCTAATGTACACATTCACAGCAGTTCAGTAAGGCCTGCCTGCAAACAATCTAAAGGACTTAGGCATAGTGAACCTATCAAAAAAATCAAAGCGCTTTAACTAACCCAAAGATCTACAAAGATTTAGGAAAAAAAGAAAAAGTTCACAGCATTGACAAAGAACATTCCTGTTAGCACATAAAATGCATATATTAACCAAATGTATGTTTGTGCATATAATAATCAAGTAAAGTAGGACTTTATTTATCACACAAACAAAAGGTAAACTAACTAGTAGATATTAGTCTACCAAGACTGCCCCCTGCCAAAGTGAGGGGCAGGGCCAGCTGTTCCATGCCTGAATCACTTTGGCAGCAGGCTAGGGGAGGAACTAGCTCTCCTGTGATCACACCTCTCCTGTACCCATGCCATACAGGCCAGTTCTCACAGGGCCAGTGAGGGGCAGGGCTGACTATCTGGCCTTGTTGTGTTCTTTTTAAAAAATACTTTTTTTGTGTGTTTCCCTTCCTAAAGTTCCCTCATCTCAGTTCTATTTGGCTTATATCATCATCTCAGAAGTTTTCCTTAATCATGTCAAGCTAGTAAAACCTTCTCAAAGATAACACTTCAAGAATTTGTGTTCTCTATTTATCACAGTTTCATAACTATCATGTCAGGAACTCCTACAGTTTGTAAAGTTCTGGAAATCTTTATATTTAATTGCCTACTCATCAGTTCAGAAAGGAATGAATGGCATATAAATAATTTCTAACAAGTGAGTGACGATTTAAAACTACCACTCAGCATCTGCTTTCTCTACTTGGAGTTTCTTCCTCTCTCACTTTAGCCTGACCTATTCTTAATTTCTATAAGACAAGCATTGGTGAGAGAGAGCAGACTAAGCTGAAAAAATAAAGGCTACTTGACTCTCAAGTTACACTTAATACTTATCAAAAGAGCTTTAGATAATAGTTTTAAAAAAATCATAGAAAGTTACTGATTCAATATTTTAGTCACAGTATGTTATTCTTCACAGAAAAGTAAATCTGAATAAAGCTTTCTCAATAAACTCAAATGTTACAGTGTCACAGATAAAAACTAATGTGTGGCGTAAAGGCAAAGCACCCGTTTCAAAAATCTTTCAGTAAATGCCACTAAGTTCAGAGCCAAGCCTGTATCTCCTGGAAGTTAACTGCATATAGTTCTGGTTAGTACACTTCCTCCTGCCCTACACTGGTGTATCTCAAAAAGGCCTGGAACAAACACAGCTGTTGAATATTACAAGTGCACTTCAAAAGTAGGTAATCACAGCTACCCCCTCCCCATTAAAACAGGTACAAAAGAGATATGAAAGTTGACATCTTCAGGCAGAATTTCAAGATTCCTGTGACAAAAGTTTGTTTATAGTGGGCAAAAAGTACCACCCCCAGTCAAGAAGCTATTGGCATTTGATTGCTGTTACGTAAGGGAAAAGTCAGTTTTCTTCAATGGAGTGACACTTGAAATATTAACCACACTCCAGGACATACCTCATATTCAGAAGTAATTGGCTAATACAAACTGGACTCCATGTCTTTTATTTATTTGTTTGCTAAGAGAAAGAAAGAGAACATGAAGTTGGACAGGTAGGGAGGTAGGAAAAGATCTGGGAGGAGTTGGGGTGGAGAGTGAGTAGGATCAAAATGTATTATATAAAATTAAAAATAAATAAAACTAAGTTTAAAGCACTTGTTTGTTCAACAACACTGCTGTTGGCCAACTGTTGTACTAGGGAAAACAAAGGCAGCAAAGATATTACAGGAAACCTGGAGACAGGGAAGCATAGACAAGTATGAAAGGGGATACACTCCAAGAGTACCAGCTGCAGAATCACCAACAGAAGCTGAGAAGTAAACTGAAAGCAGATGCTGAGGCCAAACAGAATCTAAGCTATCTTATATATTCAAGGAGAGGAACTCTGAAACCTGAGGAAGAAGAGCCTATTAAACCAAAATTCCAGCTGGGAGCTATAAATGAGAGAGGGACGATTCAACAACAGGCAGAGATGCTCACAACCAGTGAAATCTGGCTCAAGTCAGATCAGTACTCCTCCATAATGAGCTTAAAAATAAACAAGTGGATTTACTCCTAAAGAAAAAAAGGTCATAAAATTTCCATTTCCAGAAACTATCAAAGGACTGAAAACTGAAAAAAAAAAAAAGAAAGAAAAGAAAAAAAGAAAAAGAAAAACAATAGACCAAAACCTCCAAGAGGCCCAGAAGGAAGGGGACATTTTCAGATGGTGGGCACTAGGCAGCACAGCAACAGTTAAAGGTGGAAAATAAAGTCAGCTAAATAACCGTTTCAGCCTTCTGCCCAGTGTCCTGAAAATATGCTACAGGACAGAACCCAGGCAGAGTCTGGTGGTCTATTTAAGTTGAGATGAAGCTGGAGTCCGGAGAGGCCAAGGCAGGTGACATTCACAGAACTGAGTGCTAAATAGAGAGCTACATAAGATGTGAAGAAAGTTCTCCATGAGTTTTCATGTACGAAATAACCCTGACATGAAGAGGAGAGCAGAGAGAAACTGATAAGAACAGAGAAAGCAATCCTTGGGATCTCAACGATCAGAACAATTTGATCTTCCATCAGCCAGAATGAAAAACCTTTTAACCAGAGAATACTTAGGAAAGTACTACTTAAAAGCAAGTTTCAAGGAAATCAAACAGTTGCCAAGATATTTAACTCCATCTCAGAACAAAGCTCAAGAGTATTTCTAAGAATATAAAATTATCAAGAACTCAAGAAGTAAACCTCTGTACTTTGCATATTCAAACAAAAATTATAAAATCATGCAAACAAGAAGAAACAAAATGACTTTAACCAACCTTAAACAGAAACAGTCCCAAAGATAATAAAAAGATAATAAAGTTATATTTGATATATGCTTTAAAAAGAGAGAAAGAGAAAGAGGAAAATGTAAAGGCAAGGAAAACAAATTCCCATAACCTCTAGTGATGAAAATATTAGATGACACTGAAGTAAAATTAATGAAATTAAGGGTATAGCAATGAAAACTAGTTCAAAATAAAAATAAAATAAAGGTAACAGTAAATTAAGCCTAACCAATCTAAAAGACAATTTAAGTAAGCTAAAATGCAACTAACCACACACTCCTAAAGGGACAGGGGAGGAAAGCAGAACAAAATTATCCGACAATGTAAATTGTAAACCCACAGATCTAAGAAGTTTAACAAAATCTAATCACCAAAGAAAGTGTGTATGTGTGGGGAATACTACAAAAACACATCATAATCATGGTACTTAAACCAATGACAGGGCTGGAGAGATGGCTCAGTGGTTAAGAGCATTGCCTGCTCTTCCAAAGGTCCTGAGTTCAATTCCCAGCAACCACATGTGCTCACAACCATCTGTAATGAGGTCTGGTGCCCTCTTCTGGCCTGCAGGCATACACGCAGACAGAATTATGTATACATAATAAATAAATAAATAAATATTTTAAAAAACGACGAAAATCTCTTAAAAATTGTTTCATAAAATGACAGACATAACAGAAGCAATGATAGGAATGATTGTAGACTTAAGAAAAACAACATAAACAAGAGACAAAGGTGAGCCTTATTGAAGAATCCATTAACTAAGAATTCTTCCTCCAGCAAAAAAACTTTCAAAATAGCAAAACACAATGACCCAGAATCTGAAAGAAGAAAAAAAAAAAAACAAAACCTATCACTAGACTTTCATTACAAGTATTTCAGTTAGAAGGAGAAAAGAAACACAAATTTGCCTTTATAAAACTGAAGAACACTAGGAAACCTAGGTGGGCAAAAACAACTTATTTCTCATTATATTATTAATGAAACTACCAACATACAGTGAGGCTTAGAACTAGAATACAAGGATAAAATTTAAAAATCATAAAGGAAGACTTAAAGTCTGTCTGTTTGATATGCCAGCAATGAATAAATGGAATTCAAAGTAAAAACACCATTTACATGTGCACTATGAAAAAGGAGAGATACAAAATGAGGAAAAGTATGAAATTCCATAAAAAGATATCAAGTAAGAATGAACAAGTAAAAAGACAGCCCATGTTCATGGCTAGGAAGACTGAATATTGCCAAAAATCTCAGCTCTTCCCAACTTAATATACAGACTCAAAACCTAAAAAAAAAAAAGAAAAGAAAGAAAAACATTTAAATAAGAAAGTCTGCCCTCGACTATCAAGAAGACAAGCCACGGGCTGAAAGAAGCTATTTATACAAGGGCACATCTGGGAGATGTAGTTCTGTAGAAGAACACACTTAACATGCATGAGGCCCTGGACATCATCTCCAAAGTGAAAACACAGAGTGGGAAAGAGATCTGATTAAAGACTTGTATTAGTTCTTGTGTATTAGTTCTTGTTGTTAACAAGAACTAATAAGGGAAGAATGGGCTTGTTCTGGCTATTGTTCTACCCAATGGCTCTCAACCTCCCTAACGCTATGAACCTTTAATACAGTTCTTCATGTTGTGGTGATCCCAGCCATAAAATCTGTTGTAGGAGGCCACTTGTTTGTTTCCCAGCTGCCCAGATCCCAAAATAACCACACAGAAACTGTATTAATTCAGTCATTGTTTGGCCCATTAGCTCTAGTTTCTTATGGGCTAACTCTTACATCTTAATTTAACCTATTTCTACTAATCTGTGTATTGCCACGTGGCTGTGGCTTACCAGGTAAAGTTCCATCTGGCGCTGTCTCTGGTGGGGCTACTGACAAACTGCCAATATAGGCAAAACTGCCTGAAATTTTCTGCTTCATGAAAAAGTCTGGTGGATACTATGGGCCTGTGGGCTGAAGATAAATGACCCAATAATATAGAAAAACTTTGGGTGACTGTCCAGGTAGCAAGATGTCTTTGTCAATTCTAGAGATTTGGAAGTTGCTTACAAAGCACTTTCTGTTACTTAGGTAATATTATATCCTTCTCTAGTCTTTGACAGAGTTAAGAATATATAGTTATAATTATAGTTTTCCTTAGTTATGATAAAAGAAAAAGTAGAGTAAATGTTGTAACTGTAATTCTTAATTGATAACTGTTTTGTTATATGTAATTTTACTATATTAAACATAAAACTTTCCTTTTTTATTTAAACAGAAAAGGGGAGGTGATATAGGATTCCCCTCTACATGCTGTGAATATCATTGGTTAATAAAGAAACTGGCTTGGCCTGATAGGGTAGAGTAGAGCTTGGGGGGGGGGGGGCGGAACCTAAACTAAATGCTAGGAGAAAGAAGGAGTTGAGCTGCCACTGGAGACAAACATGTTGGAACCTTGCAAGTAGGCCACAAACATTGTGGTAAAATATAAAATAATGAAAATGGATTAATTCTAGATGAAAGAGCTAGCTAACAATATGCTTAAGCTATTGGCCAAACAGTATTGCAAATAATATAGTTTCTGTGTGATTATTGCAGGAGTCTGGGCGGCTGGGAACAAGCAAGAGCCCTCCCTACAACAAAAATTGATTTGCTGCTACTTCATAACTGTAATTTTGCTACTGTTATGAATCATAATGTAAATTTTTGGAGATAGAGGTTTGTCAAAGGGGTCACAACCCACAACTTGAGAATCACTATTCTAGGGCCTCCATTCCAGTACAGCAGGAAAGACAAGAAAGGTAGAAAGCAGAAAAGGCATGCTGGCAAAACCAAGAAGCCAATACAGCATCAACTTTTAGGAAAACAGAATGAACAGAAAATGGAACCAAGCCAGATATAGCCTCAAGGCCCTTCCCCAATGACCCACTTCCTCCAAGACTCCACCTCCTAAAGCCTACAGAACTCTCACACCATCAGCTAGAGACCAAGTATTTAAACACAGGAACCTAAAGGCAGACGTTTCACATTTAAACTGCAACAGAGCTGTTATTTATGCTATATAGAGATCTATTAAAAGCTAAACAACAAAGGAAAAAACTTATTTAAAATGGTCAAAAGATCTGAACAGACACTTTATCAAAGATAATATATCAATGACAAGCATATGAAAAGATAATACTACGTCATTAAGAAACTGAATTTAAAAGGAGATAAGCAACACACACCATCACGATGGCCAAACTCAAAACACCGAGGACAAGAAATTCTAAGGAGACTGTAAAATAGGAATTTTTGTTCGCTCTGGTGCACTTCAGAAAACACTTGAGTAGTTTCTCGTAAAAACCAAGCATACTCTTAGCATATGAGCTTCTTTGGTCCTTAGCAAAATCCACAGGCACATGTTTGGAGTGGCAGTATGTAAAAATGCCAAAACATGCAAGAACACAAGATATTCTTCAGGACATGAGTAAGCAAGAGATGATGGTACTTCCAGATAGTGTGGCATTATTCAGGACTAAATAGAATGAAACTGAGTCATGAAAAGCATAGGATTCAGTAAAAAAAAAAAAAAAAAAAAAAGCCGATCTGAAAAGAATACATACTGTATGATTCCAATTATTCCACCTTCACAAAAAATGCAACTATGAGAACAGAAACATGATTGCCAGGCATGGGAGAATGAATATTCTGAAACAGAATTTCTTGAGAAGAAAAACTATTCTGTGTAATACTATAATGGTGGATCCATGCCTCTATACCAGTGGCTCTCGACCTTCCAAATGCTGCAATCCTTTAAAACAGTTCCTCATGTTGTGGTGACCTCTGACCATACAATTATTTCATTAAGACTTGCTTCTGGCCACCAGCTCCATGCTTCCCTGCACACGGTGGGCTGGCATCAGGCCCTTACTGAGCAGAGCAGGTCTGCTGAGAGTTGCGGCAGCGCATCTTACAGTGAGAATTGAGAAGTCTATGTGGCAAGGCAAGAGATCCAGAAAAATGAAGAAATGGAGCAGCCCCTGCAGAATTGACAGAAGACTAGCCTTAGGGAAGAGGTTATTGCCTCCAGCCTGTTGTAAACAACCAGAACCAAAGAGGACAGGCTGGTCGACCTCCCCCTAACTTTTGATGAGTCATATCCAATAGGCAGATTAATGATGTGTTGGGTGGAGAGGGAGATCATATGAAAATGTTCATGGAAGAGATGAGAGAAATCAGGAGGAAACTTAGAGAGCTACCGTTGATCCCCATAGTCTTATGGGGACTTTTCTCATCACCATAAACATCATGATGAATTCTGCTTATGCCTTGACTTCCACCATTTTCTATAAGATTATACTGTGATCCCAATGGATTCTTTTTCTTTGCATTCTCCTGACATGCCTTTACTGATATGTTTGTGGTGAGTCTTGTGTTGCCACTTTCTAATTGGAGATTGCCTTCTCACTCAGTCTAAGTTTCTGTCAACAGTACAGTACTGCCCATTTGCAAAGAAAAAACAAAGTAAATAAACAGCAAAAAAAAAACTGTTTCATTACTTTATAACTAATTTTGCTACTGTTATAAATCATAATGTAAATATCTGGAATATGACCCCAAAGGGGCCCTAACTGCTGCTCTATACCCTCTATACCATTATGCAGAACATCACAGGAAACCCTAACGTAAACTACAGACTTTGAATGATGATGTGTCAATTTACTAATTGCTGTAATAAATGTATCACTGAAAAAAGATGTTAGCTATGGGAGAAGACTGCTACAGGCAGGAATATAGGAACTACAGACTTACATTCAGTTTTGCTGGGAAGTTTTTCAGCAAAAGACAAAGTCTCAAAAACTAAGGTGAACAACTGAGCAACTGAGCAGACACCTACTATCAACCTCTGGCATACACACCTATAAAAATGACAGACAGCTTTCCTTCCTATACAAAATGTTTATCAGTGTGGTGGTTTGAATGAGAATGACCCCAAAGACTCATATTTGAATGTTTAGGGAGTGGCATTAGGAAGTATGGCCTTGATGGAGGAGGAGGGATCAGTTTTGGGTTTTAAATGCCCAATCCAGGCCCAGCACCTTTCTCTCTTCCTGCTGCATACCAATCTGGATATAGACACCTCTCCAGCACTATGTCTACCTGAGTGTAGACTAAACCTGAACTAAATATTTTCCTTTATAAGAGCTGCTGTGGTCACAGTGTCTCTTTACAGCAATAAAAACCCTAACTAGGACAATCAGGCAATAATAGGTAAACAGAAGAATGTCACTTTTTATAAATATATTTCAGCTAATGAAAAAATTATAGAAAAGAATCCATACTGCAATCCTCAAAGAATTAATGGCTTTGGCCAAGAAACAGCAATAGGAAAGCTTTCGGGTCTTAACATTGTTCCTGAAGGAAAGGTACTGCACCATCTACATGATGACACCTATGAGATATCACCTTAAATCCTATCCAAAAGCTTAAACCTCAGGTCTGTTCTAGACTCTGGACCCATGCGCCCATCTGTAGAAAATACTCAAAATGAAGAACATACTGAGCTTCATTTTGACTATGCAACCTAAAAAATAAAAGTTGGGAAAACAAAATGCTTGATTGTCAACACATAAACTGCAAGAAAAAGAAAATCTGAAGGAGGAACCTGTAATAAAGAAAGATTAGATAAACAGAGTAGAGGAACTATTCTAAATGTTTAAATAAATATAACCAAAAACTACAAGGATGGACTGGTATGATCCTGAAATGAGTGTTGGCAAACAAACTGTAGTCCTCTGGAAAAGCAGTACATACTTAGGAACCATGGGGCCATCTCTCCAACTTCCTACAGAACTTTTAAATATAGTCTCTAAGAAACTTATGCCAGCCAGGTGGTGGTAGCGCACGCCTTTAGTTACAGCACTTGGGAGGCAATCGCAGACGGATCTCTGTGAGTAGAGATCAGTCTGGCCTACAAAACAAGTTCTAGGACAGTCAGGGCCACACAGAGAAACCCTGTCTTGGAAAGAAAAAGGGAAAAAAGAAAAAGAGAAAACTTAAGCTAAATCATCTCTATGAAAACAGTCTCAACATTCAGACTTCAACTAGACTGCTTCCAAATATAAGCTTACCTCTTACAGACTAAGACAACAAAGTGAACATATTAATAAAAACCCTAAAATCCCTCTCCTTAGAGTTCATGACATCTTAAGGAAGTGAGAGGAAGAGCATACACAAGTAGAAGTAATGGGCAGCCAATGAGATTTAAATTCTGATTCAAATATGTGCTGTTTTTATATATTAGTATTACAAAACCTAACTTTTCACCATAATTTTAGTTTCTATACATAAATCCATGTTTCCATGTCTTACCACTTATTTCAAGCTCTGCCCAATGTGATTTCTTTCCATTTGCTGCTTCCTCAGAGGACATAATTGTATACATCCTCCGAGGGTCAGGGGGCTCGTATTTTTCTTTGGGCATGCCTGTTAAAAAAAAATGAAGAAAAAAAACGGATCAGTACATACTGAAAAACCAAATAAATAAAAGTATCATTTTTTTTTTAAAGCAGACACCTATATTAGGATCATTCATTAAATACAATTTGTTACCAAAAGGAATTAGGAGTTCCATGTAAAAATGGCAATTTTTTTGTTTGTTTGTCTTTTGAGACACGGTTTCTCTGTAGTTTTGGAGCCTGTCCTAGAACTAGCTCTTATAGACCAGGCTGGCCTTGAACTCACAGAAATACACCTGCCTCTGCCTCCCAAGTACTAGGGTTAAAGGCATGCACCACCACTGCCAGGCTAGAAACAGCGATTTTTTTTAGTGCCAGGACACAGCTGATTAAACCCAGAAAGATAATAAAGATGAGATAATTGAAGAAAACATAGCTGTTAGCTTGAAAAGGGTTCCATTGACCCAAAAGAAGAAAATCTAAACATCACATGAGTAACTACAACTGAATCAATATAAACTGCAGGTGCCATACATGTAGAGGCCAGAGGGAAAACTGCAGAAAACACTCTCTCCTACCATGTGGGACCCAGGAAATCATGCTTTTACACAGTATGTCCACACTGTATACACTGGCTGTTCATTAGTCCCTTAGCAATTATTTAGAATATATTGTCAAGGTATCATAGTGCCTATATTTAAGTATCTTATTTACTAATATCTCAAGAAGCAACAACAGTGATGCTCAGAATTTAGTAAGCAAAGAGATAAAGCAAAGTGTTTTCTTTGACTTATAGAAGTTCTCAACTTAAGAAAAGCAAATTCATAATCTGCTATTAATCCATCATGCTTAATTTAGAAATTAAACATAAGTGTGTATGAGGAGTAATCATACAATACATAGGATTTGGTACCATTAAAGTCTTAGGCATCCACTGCGAATTTTAGAATAAACTCCACTATCATATGGGGCAAACTTCTATACTACACTTTTCTTCAGTGTATCCACCAAACTGCTAATATCTGTACTATTTTGTCTTGGGGACACTGAGTAAAATAAGAATTACTTGAACACTAGTCACTGTGGTACTATCATAGTTCATTTAATATGCCAGAGCAAATGATTAAGGGGCTGGTAATATATACAGTATGAATACGTGGGATAAAGGCATGCATGATTTCTTTCTTTCTTTCTTTCGTTCGTTCGTTCGTTTTTCAAGACAGGGTTTCTCTGTAGCTTTGGAGCCTGTCCTGGAACTAGTTCTTGTAGACCAGGCTGGCCTGGAACTCACAGATATCCACCTGCCTCTGCCTCCCGAGTGCTGGGATTAAAAGTGTGCACCACCACCACCCGGCTGCATGATTCATTTCTTGGGTGTGGGAAAGCACAAGTATTAGGCATGCTATCTAAAGCTTATGAGTTTATGCTTACTTCAGTAATTTTCCACTTATTATTTTTGAAGTAATAATGACCACAGACAACTGAAATTTCAGAAAAAGAAACTACCAAAAACAAAAAGACAGATGTAAATATGATACAAGAAATATACATAAATCTAGTGTATCTTTCAGTGTCAAAAAGCAAAATCTAAAGGAACTGTTTCATTGATCATAGTGATAATTTAGCAAAAAAAATCACAATTATAATAGACTAAAGCACAATCAATAAAATATGAGTACCTCAAAGAAAGAATGCTAAGAGGGATTAACATGATGTTACATGTCCTACAGAAAAGCGTAATGTAGATGAAATAATAGCAGAGATACTACCATAATAACCATCAAAGCAAGGAGAAGAGGGAGAGAGCAAGGAGCAGAGAGACCAGTATACAAACTAGTCGCTCTGATGTAGAAAAACCAGAGAGCTGATAACCTAAAGAGAAAGGCTTATTGGATTATTTGTTCTTTTGATGATCAGTTTCTTGGGTTCTTCGTATATTTTGGAGATCAGCCCCTTATCCGATGTGGGGTTGGTGAAGATCTTTTCCCATTCTAGGGCTGTCATTTTGTTCTGTTGACCGTGCCTGTCCTTTGCTTTACTGAAGCTCCTCAGTTTCAGAAAGTCCCATTTATTAATTGTTGCTCTCAGTGTCTGTGCTACTGGGGTTATATTTAGGAAGTGGTCTCCTGTGCCAATGCGTTCAAGTGTACTTCCCACTTTCTCTTCTATGAGGTTCAGTGTTGTTGGATTTATGTTGAGGTCTCTGATTCATGTGGACTTGAGTTTTGTGCATGACGAAAGATATGGATCTATTTTCATTTTTCTACATGTTGATATCCAGTTATGCCTGCACTATTTGTTGAATATGTTTTCTTAAAATGGGGTACAGACCTGAACAGAGAACTCTCAACAGACAAATCTGAAATGGTTAAAAGACACTAAGAAAATGTTTAACATCCTTAGCCATCAGAGACATGCAAATCAAAACCACTCTGAGATTCCATCTTACACCTGTGAGAATGGCCAAAATCAAAAACACTGATGACAACTTATGTTGGAGAGGTTGTGGGGTAAAGGGAACACTTCTACATTGCTGGTGGGAGTGCAAACTGGTACAGCCACTTTGGAAATCAGTATGACGGTTTCTTAGAAAATTAGGAAACAACCTACCTCAAGACCCAGCAATACCACTTTTGGGTATATACCTAGAGAATGCTCAGTCGTACCACAAGGACATGTGCTCAACTATGTTTGTAACAGCATTATTTGCAATAGCCAGAACCTAGAAACAACTTAAATGCCCCTCAACAGAAGAATGGATAAAGAAAATGTGGTACATTTTACACAATGGAGTACTACACGATGGAAAAAAAAATAACACCACCTTGAAATCTGTGGACAAATGGGTGGATCTAGAAAACATCATATTGAGTGAGGTAACCTAGACCCAGAAAGACAAATATAATATGCACACACTCATAAGTGGCTTTTACACATAAAGCAAAGAAAAACCAGCCTACAATTCACAATCTCAGAGAACCTAGACAACAAAGAGGACCCTAAGAGAGACATGGATCTAATCTACATGAGAAGTAAATAAAACTAGATCTTCTAAGTAAATTGGGAGCATGGGGGATCATGGGAGAGGGTAGAAGGAGAATGGGGAGGAAAGGAGGAGAGCAGAGAAAAATATACAGCTCAATAAAAACAATAATTTAAAAAGAGAGAGAAAAGCTTATCTAGTTATCCTTTCAGAAAGGAAGGGCACAGAGAAATCAAACCTCAGCTAAAGGAAAGCACTACTTCACAAAAGAACGACAACTAACAGAGCCTGATTTTGTGGCTAGTAAAGAGATGGTTCAAAGATTAAGATCCCCGTCTGTTCTTTCAGAGGACCAGGGCTCAAACCCAGTACCCTCATGGTGGCTCACAACTGTCTGTAACTCCTGCTGCAGCAAACATAATGGTCCTTTCTGGCCTCTTGAGGCTACCAGACACACAAGTGGTGTACAGATATTTATTAAGGCAAAACACCCATACATATTAAAATAGCAAGGTAACATAGAAAACCCTGCCTCAGATAGACAAAACAGCTAATAATACAAATGAAAGAATTAAAAGTCAATTCTATAATGTACAAGATATAGCAATTTTATAACTCCTAATGAATACTATTAAGGCAAGGAATATAAGCTAGGTTAAAACCATTAGCACTGGGGCTGGAGAGATGGCTCAGTGGTTAAGATCATTGCGTGTTCTTCTAAAGGTCCTGAGTTCAATTCCCGGCAACCACATGGTGGCTCACAACCATCTGTAATGAGGTCTGGTGCCCTCTTCTGGCCTGCAGACATCCACACAGACAGAATATTGTACACATAATAAATAAATAAATATTTTAAAAAAACCATTAGCACTAAGAAGAATGCTAAGATAATAACACCATGGGCTACTTTTAGAGCATAAACTAGAAAAATGTTCAGCAGAGAAATAAACTGTTACCCACTTCCTTGTCAATCATAGCAATCTTAATAGCAGAGAATTAGGCTTCAGGTGACTTAATGTGATAAACTATGAATGTTTACCTTGACTGAAAACGAAAGGATTTGGCCAGATAATACCTCAAGAGCTGTAACATGAGGGGGCCTGCTTGTTGGGGTTTCTGTCCTGCCCAGTACCCCACAGCCAGCAAGACTCAAAAAAAATCACACACAGGACTCCATAAGATTATAAACTGATTGGCCCATTAGCTCAGGCTTCTTATTAACTAATTCTTACATCTTACGGTAACCCATAATTCTTGTCTGTGTTAGCCACGTAGCTCAGTACCTTTTCCAGCGGGGCAGGTTACATCTTGCTTCTCTGTGGTCTAGGCAGGAATGGAGGAATGGGCTTCCTCCCTCCCAGCATTCTCCTGTTCTACTTCCTATTTGGTTTACCCACCTATACTTCCTGCCTGGCCAATCAGCGTTTATTTAAAACATGATTGACAGAATACAGACAATTCTCCCGTACCAAAGAGAAACTAGATTTATTTTTTTCCTGTGGCCCAGAAATAGATTTTTACAGAATCCAAAAACAATTTAATACAAATAAACTAAGCTTTCTTAAGTGAGAGTTCTATATACAATAATCCATTCATGAAATATCTGCTGAGAATTTTTAGTGTCAAGCAGAGTCAGGTCTAGAAATGAAAAATAAATGAGAAAGCTTTAGCCTACAGAGAAAAACAAAAATGTTACAGCAATATAATCATACTCTAGCCATTTATTTTTATTGCTTTATTTCTTCTAGGTGATATGAATTATGATTGATCTATAAACCACTCAATCATTCTTCCTACAGCTTAGTTCTATCTAATTATACTACATTAAGGAGCCATCCTTCATCACACATACTTCTGACTCTAAAATGGCAAAGCTTAACTAGAGTTAACCTCTGATCCTATGTGAGCTTTAAACTAAGAATCTATGGCACTTCCTCTACTCCTTTTTCTGATCTGTTGGAATGGAAATATAGCTCTATAGTAGAGTACCTACTTAGCATACACAAAGGTATGGATTCCACCTTATGCACTGAAAAAAAAAGAAAAAACTAAATCTCTATTCTCATAAAAAATAAACTCAAACAGGGCTAGAGAGATGGCTCAATGGTTAAGAGCACAGACTGCTCTTTCAGAGAACCCAGGTTCAATTCCCAGCACTCACATGGCAGCTCACAACTACCTGAAAATCCAGTTCCAGGGGATCTGACACCTTCACATAAAATAAAGTTAAATAAATCATAGAAAAATAAATAAACTCAAAGTCCATAGTTTATCATTCAGAATTCCCTACTCCCCTCCTTCCTTACCTCTCCCTGTTTGTGGTGGTGGTGGTTTTTTTGAGACAAGATTTTCTGTGTAGCCCTGGCTGTCCTGGAACTCACTTTGTAGACCAAGCTGTCCTCCAACTCAGAGATCGCCCTCAAGTAGTGGGATTAAAGATGTATGCTACCCTATCTTTCCAACTTCTGTCCCAATACCTTTTTTTAAAAAAAAAAAAAAACTTTTTGACAGAGCCAGTAAACAAAATGACATGCTTCGGATGCTTTTACCTCCAAAATATTAGTTCTGTCGTCTGCACACTGAAACTCTAGCTATTATCTTTAAGGCTAACTGGTGGACCACAAACTGTTTTCCCACAACACAGAACTATGAATACACTCACTAAACAAGATTAGACAAAATAATAATAAAGTTCTGTTGAATGTCCTTCAAAAACCATTCCTAAAGATTTGTTTTCATTTTATGTGTATACAAAAGTGCCTACAGAGAAAGGAGGTGCTGGATTCCCTCAAACTGGAGCTATAGGTAGTTGTGAGCTACTACATGGATGCTAGAAACCAAACCCTAGTTCTCTCTAAGAACAGCAAGTGCTCTCCATCCCGATTTGTTCGTAGGCAGATTCTCACTATATAGCCCTAGCTAGCCTGGACCTTCAATATGCAGACCAGATTGCCTTGAGCTCTCGGAGATCCATTTGACTCTGCCTCCCAAATGCTGAGATTAAAAAAGTCCACCACAATGAACAGTCTCAAGATTTATTCATCTTCCAAAGACCATTTGGAATAGTGTCATAAGAGAATAGAATACAATAACTCATGTTTCAAATACTCCTTATCAAATGCACTACATATAGCCTTTTATCTTACAGTAGGAAGAGAACTCAATAGTAGTTTACGAATTTCAATATAGGTGAACAGAAATGAGTCCTAAACTATACTTTCAATGGGAGAAGTAGGGAAATAGTAATTTTTATAGGGGGACAGTAACAGTGTTGGGGAATGGAACCTAAGGTCTTGTGCATGCTATGCAACCACTCTATCACTGAACTATACAACCAGCCCAAAACAGTGATAGTGCAAAATAGAAATAAAGTAAATTAACTGTTTATCAAAAGAAAACTTCCCACTTTTCATTATTACAAAAAGTCACCAAGCCACTACTCTGAAGCTATAAATTCTACAACCCAAATTAATTTCTTTTGGAATATAATACAAACAAGAGATAACTCATTCATAGGTACACTTAAGAATTTTTAGGTGAAAATGAAGACTAATTTGTTGTATTGTTTCTCCTAAGACATAAACAATTAAAAAATGTCACAGAAATGCAAGAATTTTACTATTTTTTAAGATGGAAATAATATGGAATTCTGCATTAAAATTATGGTATATCAGGCCTACCACATGCCTTTTTATCTTGTCCACAGACGCCATGCCTGCTCGAAGACCAGATTGGTACCTAGCCCAATCGTCATCAGAGAGGATTCCTCTAGCAGATATTGAGACCCATACTCAAATGATAGGTGGAGCTCAGGGAACTCAGGAGAAGAGGGTGAGGAAGGATTGTAGGAGCCAGTGGGGTTTAGGACACCAAGAGAACATGGTTCACAAAATCAACTAAGCAGGGCTCATAGGGGCTAACAGAGACTGAAGCAGCAACCACGGAGCCTGCATGGGTCTGCACTAGGTCCTCTGCATACATGCTATGCTTGTTTAGCTTGAGGATTTTGTGGAACTCCTGCAAGTGGAGTTATTGCTGACTCTTTTGCCTGCTCTTAGAACCCTTTTCCTCCTCCTGGGCTGCCTCATCCAACCTTGATATGAGGGTTTGTGTCTAGTGTTATTGCATCTTGTTATGCCATGTTCAGTGAATGTCTCTAGATGGCCTGCTCTTTTCTGAGGAGCAGTGGACCCCAGGGGAGAAGGGAAGTAAGGGATGGGGGGGACAACTGAGAGTAGTGAAGGGCGGAAAGGCAGTCAGGATATATTGTATGAGAATAAAAAAGAAAAAACATTTATCTTGTTTTAATATATATTAGTTGTATTCTATAAATTAAGATGATGTCTTGGAAGACAGTCTAACTTATTTATAACCTCAACTTAGTTATGCACTTTTACTCTGACTTTAAACCTAAATCACCATGATTCTCAAAGTCATCATACTACCCCATGCAGTGCTGAAAGCCTGTATTCCCAGCACTTGAGAGGTAGAGGCAAAAGAACCAGGAAACTGAGACAGTCTTAGGAGAAAAAAAAGTATCACATTTGTTCTTTCTGGGCAGGTTTCCATCACATACTTAACAGATAAGAAACCTCATGCAGGAGTCGTACTCAGTGGAACTTTTAGTGCACTGGGGACACTAAAAGTTTTCTAAGACAAAAGTGAGTATTTCAGACTCCAATGCTAACAAATTTCTCATCAATTCTGCCTTAAGCCCTTCAGTTCTTATCTAACTCATTTGTACAGTCTCAAATTTATTTCTTTGTTCTACTCTCCTCCTACCTTCATCCATTCTAAGTATCATCTTTGTTGACTGCCCCCAAACAACATTTCATTTGACTCTCAGTGAACCTGAGACAAAATCTTAAATACAATTATCCCAAGGTATCTGCCAGGGATAGTAACTGGTTCCAGGAACCCAAATGAACACACAAATTCCAGGATGTACCTTATATAACAAGATCCGTCTATCTTACCACACTTTAAACCATCTCCTAATGACTTCTAATATGTAATACAATGTGTTATATGGTTGCTACAACATATCATCTAATGAATAAGAGTAAGAGCCCGGTAGATCCCTTTGAGTTTGAGGCCAGTCTGGTCTACAGAGAGAGTTCCAAAACAGCCAGGACAGTTACACAGAGAAACCTTGTCCCCCAAAAAGCATTTAAAAATTAATAAGGGCAAGAAAACAATCTGTACATGTTCAATTCAGGTATTTTTCCCCTAATTTTCTGTCTGTGGTTTAAGTCTGCAGATATGGAAGGCATGCTCTCCATGAAGAAAAGATAGCCAGGTTTATTGTTAGAATGAGTAAGATGTATTTATAACTTGCCTGTTTCCTCTGGGCTCATCACAGATCTCATTGCTCACTTAACCTCTCTAAGAAACCTCTGTGCTGTTGCACATGCTACTGCTTCTGTCTGAAATGCCCCAGATACCATGTGGTCCCTAGACTTTGCTCAAATGCCAAGCTAGATATCTAATTCCAAAAGGACGATTATCCCTCCCAAGTACAGGAATTTACTATCTCTTGTTCCGCGCTATAAACACTGAAAATTTGGTCTACTGCTCTATTCACTAACCTCACCTTAATTTAAACCTACCTATTACAGGAAGCATTCCATGTAATTTATTTATATTTAAATATAAATGTCCAGCACCGAGTAGTTAGTTCATACTCAATGTTTATGTGAATTCAAGTGGAAAAGTTGTGGTAGTTTTTAAAACACACACACAAAAGCTGCTGTCTATTTCATAAGGAATATGAAAAACTTAGTATCTCGGCTTCAAGTGGTGAAGGCAAAAATCCAACGAAACCAGACAAAAGAACCTTCTCACTGTCCATGGGATCTCAGAATACTGCTTCTAGGATAGCTTGGGATAAGAAGCAAAAAGTCAAACTAAGCAACATCAACAGCTATAATAGCAAAACTGAGTTGGACCCGTATCCCTCTACCACCCACATTTACTATTTTTCAGGGCTATCAGGCACTTGGCATGCATTGAAATGGTAACCCTCAAGTTAAGTGTGATGGTGCAGGCCTCTAATACCAAGGAGAGACAGCCTGGACTACATAGCAAATTCCAGGCCAGCCAAGGAAAAATATAAACAAACAGTTTTCTTAGATCTTAAAAAAGATTAGCCTTTGATACAATTAGCCCTTGGCACTCAACATTATTATTCTACACATACAAAAAAGAAAAATCTAGAAAATGAGAAACAGTCACTATGTGGTATCTGTATTATCTTATTCTCATAGCAATCCACAAGATAAAAGCTGTCTTTTCCTGGGGAACTGACACACAAGAGTTTAAAATAAATCATTTGCCCAGTGTTACATACTTCCAGTAAAGTTAAAGAATTTCTGAACCACAGCTCACTGCTTATCTATCACTAATTCTAGTACTTTCAAAATTATTATAGAGTATGCTAGCTTTTCTATCCTCTATGCTGATGTTCATATCCTCTCATTAAGATCTAAATGAACTCTCTAATCCCAATATCCTGACCCCTTTCATCCAATCTTCCTATTTTTACTACCTACTTCCTAAGTATGTCATATGCAACATATCTCCACCCCAATTCAGTGGGTTCCCACCATATACAGGAAGATGTTCTAACACTAAGAAAAGCAGCCTAGGCTGTTACTGACTTCTACTCCTAGCTCTTATTCTGGCAACCTATGCTGCATAGTCCAAGTTGTGGACATGCTGATGCTTTCTCTGAAATACCCTATTCAGCCTGATCACCCTTACTCATCTTCTAACTGCAGCCCAAGGATCTCTGAAGTAACTCCTTCCAAGTTCCCAGGCAAAATTAGATTTGTGTGTCTTAAGGACACACAAACTGTTTTATATATTTCTAATTATCATATAACCTCATATATTTATTTTCATTTTTCTTTCTCTCTGAACTAGTAAAAACCCACTTTGAAATGAACAATACTACTTTCAAATACTGCATTCAAATATAAACAGTTCTATATAACACTTATTTGGAAAAATGTGAATTTATTCCAACATGACTGACTTAATACTGAACAACCTGAGCACACTGCAAATTTCTCGCTTGTTTATGTGCTATTTCATCTTTTGGGGAAAAAAAAAAAACACTAGACAAAGACAGAAAACTGCCACAGGTGAAACTGAGCTGTAGAAAAATATGATGCAAGATTAAGCAGCAAGTCGGCTCCTCCTTGTGTTGTGTACCACACCTATTCATTCTGGTGTCACAGCTTTTCAGGCTTTAGGTAACTCTCTTAGCAATTCAGAGTAACTTAAAAGCAGCAATTCTGTGGATGTCCAGCCACTCAAACAAACCAGGTGGCTTTTAAACATCACAGTTATTATAATATTTATCTACTTCTTAATCATTTAACATGAAAAAAATGCTACCATTGTAGTCCGACTTTCCTTTGGGCCACCAGCAACAACAACACAGAGACTTATTATTAACCATGAAAGCTCAGCTTAGCTTAGGCTTTCCCCCAACTAGCTCTTATAACTTAAATTAACCTGCTTTTATTAATTTATGTTGTGCTACATGGCTTGGTTACTTCTACTCTTTACTGTATGTCCAACTTCTTCAGGGTCTTGCTGGTGTCTCTCCATGTGTCTGGATTCATCCTGAGTTCCTCTCTCTGCCTATTCTCTCCTGCCTAGCTATTGGTCATTTAGCTCTTTATTAAACTAATCACAATGACACCTCTTCACACAGTGTAAACAAATATTCTGCAATATTTCCCCTTTTTGTCTAAATAAAATGGAAAGGGTTTTAATTCTAACACAGTAAAACTACAGTAACAATTATCAGGTAAGAATTACATTCACAATGTCCAGTCCATTTGTATTTTGCAAATTCAAGAGAAACTATTCCATTAGCTATCCTCTCTTGATGAGTCCAAAATTTTGTACCTAATTTACTTTCTATTATTACTAAGGAAAACTGTAACTACAACTATCCAGTCTTCAACCCCATCAAAGGTCCAAGAAGGACATAATATTACCTGGGTAAACAGGAAGTGCAGAGCAAGCAACTTCTAAAACTAAGAATCAACAGAGACATTTGGCTACCTGGACAGTCACCCCAGGGTTCCTCTGCAACGTTGGGGTACCCATCTTCGGCCTGCAGGCCTAAAATATCTGACAGACTCTTCTATGATGCAGGAATTTTGAAGGACTGTCTCACCTTGTCATGGCAAAGTAAGGCAGTTGCCTTTATGTCCTGTTTGTCCAATTTGGACAGCATACTATCAGTAGTCAGGTAAATGCAGTTTCTTTGCCCAGTGGCTAACTTTGCCACAAATGAAAGCAAACTCCACATGGAGGTTTTTTGATGCCCATCATTCTTTTTTGAAGTGGACTGGTGCTATCAGGAACAGACATGTCTCACTGTTATAAAAAGCTTTATGTTATTAAAACATCTTAAATGTCATATTCTATAGGTCTCTCAAGAATTTGAAGACCACCTGTCTATCTAAAATATGTTTGACCTTAAAAACCTATCTAACATGACTGTAAATTTGATGACTAACTGCTAACCTGTATTTCTTAATTATCCTAAACAGTTTGTAATAAAGCTTTTAAGAACTAGAACTATATATTACATTTTTAAATGAGCTGTAGAGGTATAATACCTTAAACAAGAGTACAAACATATATACAGCATAACAAAAATAACCTTAAATTTCTATTAATATACAAAAATTCATACCAATGTAAAATATTTGAGATTAATAGTTGCTTTTTAGTTTAAAAGTAGATTAAATAATCTACCCTTTTATCCTATCATTCTTATACCAGTCTTATCATGTTCCTGTTTTCTTAACGTTTTGGGTTTTATACCCCAATTCCACTTCCTCCCAAGTCCCGCGATTTCCATACAAAACCTGTAACAACAGCTTTATTAAAAGTTCTATAATTGGGCAATGGTGGCGCATATCTTAAATCCCAGCACTCAGGAGGCAGAGGCAGGTGGGTCTCTGAGTTCATGACCAGCCTGGTAACTCTCTAGAATAACCAAACCAAAAAAAATTAAATTAAATTAAAAAACAAAAAACAAAAAACTAAGGCTTCACAGTCTCAATATTCTACTTTCAGGAATTTTAAGAAAAACTCTTGTCTTTCCCCCAAAAATTCACAAATACTTATTATATCCTAACAACAGCCTGATTGCTTTGATTTTCCAGTTGAGCACAGGGTTGACTGTTCCATTTAAGTTCTCTAGCCTGCCTGAGCCTCTAAGAAACAAAGTTCACAAACCTGAAGTTTCCTGTGTATCATTTTAGGGCTTTCACATTTTGACTATTTTTAACGTTTTCCAAAACACTGCCATTCTGATTTTACAAGGCCCTTTATTGTAGAGCAATTGGGCAGTCTTCAAGCCCATTACAAAAGGAGCCACAGACACTACATCTAAGTCAAAAAACACACTTAGTTACTAACTCAGTATTACTTTAAGTATGATTTGAATTTTACTTGCAGTCTCTATTCCCCACACTGATGCCAAGTTACCTTTAAATCACTCTGTCCCTAGCTTAAAAAAAGAAAAGAAATTAGACCCTCCTTTGCTACAGAAGAAAGGAATAAACTTTTAGCTTAGCAAGCACAGCCCTTCACAATCTAGGCTAGACATACCTTTGTAAGGCTGTTCTCAAGTCACTCCAGTGTTCAGTAACATCCTACCACTGGCCTTACCCTCAAACCTGATACCTGAGCACACGCACTGTTCCCTTTGTTTAGAATGATCCCCATCTCCAACCTGGCAAGCTTCTAGTCAAGTGTTACTTTTTTTAAACTGGCACCACACCCTTTGTAAGTTTAATCATTCTTCTGTTCCTTGGAGCACTTTGTGCACCCATTACTCCTACGCAGGACAGGAAGGCAGAAACTGAATTTGGTCACCTCTGAATTATCATCTACCTCAGGACCATCATGCTATTCCTTGATGTGCAGCTTAACAGAAAAATATACATGGACAAAATACAAGTAAAGCCCAGAGGGTAAAATTAAGGCAGCCTGAATCAGCCTCCATCTTAGATTCAAGTAATATTCTTTTCTTCTTTAATTACTTATTCAAACACCAAACTCCACTGCATTTCACTGTGCTCAAATGCACACCTGCTATGCATATATAGATTATACTTGGGTCTAGTCAGCACTTAACTTACAAGTAGTGTTTATTAATCATATTTCATTGTAACATGGCTACATTCATAGCCTGATAATGGGTACAATTAAGGAGAAATGTAAATCAACAAAAGATTTTGCAGATAAGGTTTCAAAAAATTAAAACCAGATAGGTGACTATATGTGGGCATTCTCAAAGTGACGGAAGATTTAAGCCAGAGCTTCCTAACCAGTGGATCTTGCACATAGCAGAGGGCTGCAAATGTATTGAAGATACTGCTCTCTCACTACACAAGGACCAAAGAACACAACTATAAGCTACCTCAAACATTTACTCCAGTATTATATATATATTACCTTTCTGGACTGCACTGTAAGAAAAAACTTAGTCAAAGTGCTGCACACTTTTAATCCTAGCCCTCCAGAGGCAGAGACAGAAGGACTTCTAAGTTTCAGGACAGCAGGGACTTAAGAGTCCTGACTTTTTATTTTTTTAAGTTAACATGGGTACAATGGGATGTCGAAACATTAACCAAAATACTAGTTAAAACTGCATGTATAGTATTTATTTGTAGTCAGGAACAAGTTCTGTACTCCAACCTCTGTTCAATCAAAAAACAAAACAAAAACCTGAAAATTCCCAGCAACTAGACACATTTAAGTTACACAAGTACTGACTTCCAAGGAGATATCACCAGTCACACAAGAAAATGTCTTTTTGTCACATACTTTTTGTCCATGTTAGCAAGCACCTTGTCCACCTAGTGAGAAACGGCTACAATGATCTATCTACCTTAAATAATATCTATTGGTTAAAACACTTCCTTCTCTAAAAACCAACACTTAATAACTATGCCACACTTAACATGTCTTCATGAACACACAAAGCCTGATATTTACCCTCATAACTAATAATTCTTTCAGGATTCAGTTTCCTTGTGGCATCGTAAGAGAATTAGACTAGACCACAAATTCCACGTAACTTTAACTCTAAAATTTATTCTAGAAAGCATCAAATTCAAAAGCAATTACAAACAGCTAACTATGCTTTCACAATCTTTTGACTAGCCTACAGAACTGTTGTGGAACGGTGGAGAAGGCTAGGAAGTGTGGAAAGTGGTTCTATTACACACCTAATTGGTTTTCGCTTAATGTATAGTCCCGCTCTTCTCCCAAGGGAAAAAAATCCCAAACACAGGCAGTCTACCTGCAAAACAGGTCTGCCTGAACTCAAATTCGAGTTGACTATTTCAACTCGGTAACAAGACGACACTCGCAATTTGGTCATTTGCAGTTAAAAGCAAAGATTACAGTTGCTTTGGAACAGCCTCTGAAGATCACGTCAACGCAGAAAAAAGTCAAGGGGGGGGGGGGTTACCAAAGAAAATAACCGGTGTTGCTGAAACATGAAAAAGGCTAGGTTAGCTTTGGTTAAACCACGGAAAATTTCTTCGAGGAATTAGTTCGCCAAATCCTGATAATCTCGACATCTGAGAATTACTTCTTTGGCCACGTAATCCGCTCCACACTAACAATAAATATCTGCCTTAAACTGACTTTCCAAGACTCGGGGTGGGGGGGGGGAGAAAGGTGAGCGCTAAGTTTGTCCACGGAGTGCCAAGTTCCACGCCGCACAGAGCGCCACTCCACACGGCCACTTCACCAAAGTTGCCACCGGTCTTCGCCCCGAGTCCCGGGACACCAGCTCGTCTCCGGGCGCGCGTGACCAGAACCGGGGGTCCGAGGAGCTGGGGCTCACGCCACCGTCCCTCCAGACGCCGTCGCCCTGCCGTCAATCAACACCCCCCCCCACACACACACACCGAGCCCAGGGGACTCCGCGCGGGGGCGCGGCCCGGGCACCGACGGGATCGAGACTGCGGGGTGTCAAGGAGGGGGACCGAAAAACGTCACTCCGAGCACTACTAAGTTGTGTGTGAGTGCGCGCTCGGGGTCCCCAGGGCACGAACCCCCCCTCCCAAATCCCCGGGGGATGGGAGAGAGCGCAGGCAACAGAGCCTCGGCGGGACTCGGCTAAGCCGGCCGCGCTCACCTCTCGAGCCGCGCCGCCTTCCTCCGCCGCTGCCGCCGCCTCCTCCTCCCGGTGAGTGCAGCGGGGTCTGCCCTGTGGAACCACCATACCAGTCCCGCCCGCTGCTGCAGCGCCGCCGCCGCCGCTCCTCAGCCGCCTCAGCCGCCGCTCTTTGTTTCCCCCTCCTCAGGCGCCGCTCCTCAGCCGCCCGCCTCGGCCGCCCGGACCCCACGAGCCGCCGCTACGCTCTGCCGCCCTCTCGGCCCCCGGCCTCGCCCTCCTTGCTGAGCCCGCCGCCGCCTTCGCCTTCGCCTCCGCGCCGTCGACGCCGCCGCCACCGACGCCGACGCCTCCTCTTCCGCGCCCCCCTCGTTTTCATTGAAAGCAAACAAGCATCATGGCGGCGGCCGCCGTCCCCCTCCCACCCCAGCCAGCGAGCGCCCCGCTCACCGCCGCCTCGCCAACATCCTGGCTTCTCATTGGCTGATACTGCTGGGCGCGACCATTCCGCGTCGGGAGGGGGTGGCTCTTCGCGGGCCGTCGCTTAAACCCGGTCTCCTTCCCCCCCCGGTCGCGGAGCAATGAGCCGGCCCAGCGCGCTCCTACCCGCCCTCCCTGCATCTCTTCCCGCTCTCTTTGCTCTTAGCCTTCTCCATGCTTCCTAGCTCCTCCTCTTCCAAACGCCGTTCCTCCGCCTTTCAGCTGCTGTCTATGTCGTCCACCTTTATCTCTACTTTTCCCTTGATTTTTTTTTTCCTCCTCTCCATTCACTTTTCTTTTCTTTGGCCTGTCAGCCACTTTGAAGCACAGATAGGCTCTCAGACTTTTAACCTATCCAGTATCTTGATCTGCCCGGGGTGGGGGCGGGGGGGAAGGAACGTTCAATCTTGAATAGTTGACTAATTGTTCCTGCCCTAACTGTGCAGAAAAATTAATCAGCAGGCAGTTTTTGTTTTGTTTTTACAGAATCCTGGTTTAAGTTACGATCCAAAGCCGCATTCAAAGGCTTACACAGTCTATCTATTCTGGGCAAACTGTGGTTGCAGGTAAACCGGGAAAGAAATGGGCTGATTAACGATGTTTACGTCAGGGAATAATAGTTGACTGGTATTTGGGGCACAGGGATTAATCAGACTCCACCTTGTCTTGTGTCAGCGTGATGGTGTATGGGCAAGAGTAACATCTTGACAGACAAAATACACTGCTGATGTAAGGTGTAGTGTGAAGGACAATAGCTGTCTGTACCTCGTGTCAAATCAGCCCAAAAGATGAGGTGAAATGGTTTCCAGGAACTAACAAGGAAGAAATAAATGCACATCCCTCAGGGAAGTCTGGGAAATGGGTGGCTGTTGCCTGAGGCTGAGGAGAGCTGGGAGGGCAAAGCACTGAGGGACAAAAGCCCTTCCCAGAAGCAGATGTTCTGTTCAAGACAAGCAGTTTGTGTACGCTTGGTTCCAGCATTGCCTTGAGATGATCATTGCCCGCCATCCACCAGGATAGCAGTGCCAGTCTAGGCTTCTAGTGCCAAGGGACACTAGACAAAGTTAACGCAATGCAGGTGCCCGTCATCCATGAGGTATTAGTAAGCACTGGTGCAGAGTAGCTACCCGAAGATATTCCTCCATAACCTCCAAGCCCTGACCTACTCAAGTTGTTCACTAGGCATCTTATACAAAGGGGAGGCTGAGGGGCCACTGATCCCGCTGGGCCATTCCCATTCCACTGCTGTGCCCTGGCAACCTGTGCTCCCGCCTAGAGAAGATGGTTCCTTTTTGTAATTCATTTGCCCAAGGGGAACTGCCTGTTTGAGAGTGACTGTATGCCCCCAAAGGAGAAGAAGTCTGGCTGTGTAACAAACGCCTTGGCTTCATTAAGCAATAATTCTATTAGAGTCCATGAACCAGATGCTTAGCTAGACAGTTCTGCTGGTCTCACTTGTGGTCTTTCATGCCAATGCCTCGCAAAGGTGGGTGGATGTTGGATCCCTGGCACCTCCATGTTCCTTAATAAAGATCCATCTGTGTTGGGAGTACTTTGCGGATGCTCTCCTCCCCCTGAGGTCATCCTGGGTCACTAACAGGGTAACTCAGGGCTCCAAGAGGAAGAAATAGCAGGGCTCAGGTCTCCTGAAGTATATCTCTTCCTCTGTATTCATCCACCAAGCAGTCACAAGCCCAGGGAGGGTTTAAAAGAGGACAGGAGCAAATGAATAGCTGTGTGCACGCAGAGGGAGTGGTGGACGTATTCAGGGCCATGGAGGCACACACCCTGCAAATACTGGGGTTCCCAGAAATGCATGATACTGTTCATCTGATTCCAGTGACAAAATTGCCATGAAGACTGCTCATCAAAGCTGATCCTGACAATCAGAACTGCTAAGGAACCAGAATGCTTGTGACAGAAGATTCATGGTTCTTCTAGCGGGTAAGCACAGGGAAAACCAAGCTACACCAGATACTGGTGATCCTGAAATATGGACCCTGGTTAGCTAGTCAACTCTGAAAGTATGACATGTCCTCTGTAGGACTGGAGACTTGGTATCCAAGGATGGTCACTGAGAACCTGAGTTCTTTTTCCTTGTGTAATACTAAGGGTGTTGCATTTCTCTGGGCTCAGGGCCAGTTTTCTTTAGTTAGAATCTGGTATTATAAAGTTACAGGTCTCCATAGATCTTCCTCATGTTCTTTATTGTCTCTAGGTCTAGTGTATTAGACTTCATTTGATTCAAAAATCAAGTTCAAACAGCTTTAAGAAAAAAAGAAAGGAAAGGAAGTAGTTGGTGTGGTGGTTTGAATGTAATTGGCCCCCATAAACTCATAGGGAATGGCACTATTACAAAGTGTGGCTTTGTGGAAGTGGGTATGGTCTTGTTAGAAGAAGAGTATCATTGTAGAGGTGGACTATGAGGTCTTGTATATATGCTCAAGACACCTCCCAGTGTCTCAGATCACTTCCTGGTGCCTGCATAAGATGTCGAGCTCTCAGCTACTTCTCCAGCACCATGTCTAATACACTAGAAACCTTATAAACTTCCATTCTGAGCTCAACGTGCTCCCTGAGGACTCACCTTAAAGGAGCCACCAGAAGCGGTCAAGACAGCAGGTTTGTTTCTGCTTTTTTTATATATATGTCACAGTTTCAAAGAATGAAGCTAGTTTTCCATTGCTAAACAAAAATTATTAGGGACGAGGAAGACACCTTGGGGTGCGGTACTTGCCCATTGTACACAAGGCTCTGGCTTGGATCCTCACTGAAAATAAATAAAAATTGTTAGTCATGAATTTGAGGAAGAGAAAAAAACTTAAAAAACAGAAAAGTGCCAGTTTACGTTGGCACACGCTTTTAATCCCAGCATTCGAGAGACAGGGGCAGGTAGATTTCTATGAGTTTGAGGCCAGCCTGGTCTACAAAGTGAGTTCTAGGACAGCCAGGACTACACAAAGAAACCCTGTCTTAAAAAAAACCAACCAACCAACCAAACAAGCAAAAAAACCAGAGAAGCATGAAGACGAAAGTATATCTCACCCTGGTTCCCACCTCAGCCACACCCTGAAAAGCTGAGCATTTGGATTAATTATTGGTAAACCTCAAGCTTATCCCCAGGCAAAAGTACTTAGATGAGAAGTCACACTGAGGTGTCCAAACTCCTAAAGGTTTTGTGTCCTAAGGTTTAATATATGTGCTGAGAATATCTTAAAACAAGTTTTAAAAGTATGTCAATCACATTCCATATATTATGCCCCATTTGTTTTTATTTCAGTACCAGATACCATTTTAGGTGCGTGAGCCTGTAAATTTATATCAGAGGGGGAAGGGGGGGGAGATGGTTCAGTGGGGAAGGGCACTTCCTGTGCAAGCACCAGGACGTCCGTCATCTTTCTGACTTCCTCGTGTGTAACTCACACCCTGACTAGTATTTACCGTAGTTCCCCCAGGAATGTCTGAGGGTTTGAGGTGTGGAGTGAGAGACACAGGGCAATCAGGTGTGGCTTTCAGAGCTTTGGCCCCAGCAACTGGTAGGTGCGTTGGTGTCAGCTCGGATGTGCAGGGCAGAGGTTGGAGTTTGGTTTGGGCAATGCTGGAAAAGCCTGGCAATTCCTCCCACCTCAAATGTAAGATGCCAACGCCTACAAGCAATTAATCATCAATACTCCCCTGGGGGAGGAGCACTTCCAGGTGCATTCTTGTTATGAGATGTGAGGTGTGGAATGATGGCAGGAGCCTGAACTGGGGAGTCTGAAGTGTGTTTGCCGGAGAGAGTGGCCTAAACATTGAGAGAAGGACTTTGTTGCCGGCAGATAGCAAGCCTGTTAAGTTTCTTAGAACGGATTCTGCATCCTGTGATGATTAGCTTTGCTTGTCAATTTGACTGGCTCTGGAATCAATTAAATGGCAGGTCTCTATGAAGAATACTCTTTTTTCCTTCTATTTGTTTGTTTTGAGACAGGAGCTCACTATGCAGCTCTAGATGGCCTGGAACTCATTATGCAGACCAAATTTTAAAGAGGTTTATTAGAGGCATCAGCTCATGTTGCCTCCCCTGTTGCCTTTGCGTCAGAGGCAAACGAAGGGTACCCGGTGGTGGGAACATGCAGTGCAGAAAGCTACTTAACTCTTGGTGGGTGGAAAGTAGAAAGAGGGACAGGAAGGCACAGGGGTTGCAATATCCTTCTGAAGGGCATGCCTCCAATAGCCTAACTTTCTCCCACGAGGCCCTACCTCCTACAGCAGTGGACATTCCTAATGCTGTACTCTTAAATTCAGTTCCTCATATTGTGGTGATCCCCAAGCATAAAATTATCTCATTGCTACTTCATAACTAAATTTTGCTACTGTATATGAATTTTAATATAAGTATCTGATATGTAGGATACCTAATATTTGACCCCTGTAAGTTTGCTCGACCCCTCATGGGGTTTCTATCCTGCCAGGTCCCACAATCGTTCAGTCCCCAAAAAACACACAGAGGTCTACATTAATCATAAACTGATTGGCCTATTAGCTCAGGCTTCTTAGTAACTCTTTTTACTTATATTAGCCCATAATTCTTGTCTGTATTAGCCATGTGGCTTGGTCCCTTTTCAGCGAGGCATTCTTATCTTGAATCCTCTGCTGCTGGTCACAACTGCAGACTGACATTTTCCTCTTCCCAGAATCCTTCTGTTCTCATCGCCCCACCTCCATTTCCTGCCTGGTTGCCCTGCCTATACTTCCTGCCTAGCTACTGGCCAATCAGCATTTATTTAAAATACAAGTGACAGGGTACAGATCATTGTCCCACAGCACCCTCATAGGGGTTGCGACCCATATATTGAGAACCACTGTCCTAAAGTCTTCACCACCTCCCATCAACATCACCAGTTGGTGACCAAGCCTTTTAACACATGAGCTTTTGATGAATGTATCAGTTCCAAACTGTAACACATGAGATGTCTTTGGACTCTGGCATCAAGAAGGCTGTTCTCAGACATGGTCCTTCAAAGATGATCTAAAGCATGACTTGAAATAAACATTTCCCCTTTATAACTTAATCAGCCTTTTTTTTATGACATTAGCAAAAGAAAAAATAGAACAGAATGACGTTGGTGTTCATTGTCAGCGTGACCAAATTTAAAATCACTCTAGAGATGGGCATCTGGGTAGGCCCATAGATTATCCTGACTAGGTTAACTGAAGTGGGAAAGTCTGCCCACTGTGGGTGGCACCATCCCCTAACATATATCCTGGACTCTGTCCATGGGGAAGCAGACTAGGCAGCAATATGCATGCATCCACTGCTCTCTGCTTCTTGCTGCGGGTGCAGTGTGACCAACTGTCTCAAGCTCCCGCTGCTGTGAATTCCCTGCAGTGATGGGCTATCACCCGGAACCGTGAACTGAAGTGTTAGCAACAACAGAAATTAGGAACAGGTAGCAAGCCCAGGAAGCTGAGCAGCACCTCTATCCTCACTGAAAATTCAAAACAGGTATTTTCATTTTCTATTCAGTTGTGGAGAAGCTCATTTTTCTCCTCAAATAATTCAATTCGTCAATTTCCTTACTAAGGTAAGAGTCTTACTGTGTAAAAGTTAACCACTTTAGAATGTATAATTTAGTGGCATTTGGTGTACTTGCGATATTGTAAACCCTCCTCCTCTGTCCAGTTGTAAAGCATTTCCATCCCATAGAAGAGTACATTCATTGGAGTTGTCTTAAAATACTGCTTTAACTCATTTACTGCTGTGAAACAGCAGGCATTAGGCACACTAAATTACTCACTACTGATTACACTATTTCAATGTACAACTGGGACCTGGAGAGATAGCCCAGTGGTTAAGAGCATTTATTGTTCTTCCAGACAGCCTGGGTGCATGCATGAATCATTATTACCAGAGACTCTTCTTTTAATTTTGGCATGTGTACATGTAATGGTGTGTGAGGAATGTGTTTGTGTGTGTGTGTGTGTGTGTGTGTGAATGTGGGTGTGAGATTGCCACAGCATGTTACTGAAGTTGGAGAACACATCTAGTATTGGTTCTCTCCTTTGTGTGAGATAGAGTAGCTGTGTTATTCTCCACTGTGTCTGCAGGACAAGCTGGCCCATGAACACCTTGGAGATTCTCTTGTCTTCTCCCATCTTGCATTAAGAACACTTGGATTACAGAAGAACACTACTGCATTGAGTGTTTATGTGGCTTCTGGGAATTCAAACTCAGACCCTTTGTGCTTTTGAGGTAAGTTCTTCACACACTGAGACTCCCCCATGTCTTTAAAAAAAAAAAGATGGTGTCTCCTGTATCTCAGACTAGCTGTGGACTTGCTGTGTAGCCAGAGATTGTCTTGAACATCTTTATTGTTATCTTGTTTTAGGTAGGTTCTCATTATATAGCCTTGGCTGACTGGAACTGGCTATGTAGGCTGGGATTAAAGGAATGCACCACCACACCTATCTTATCTTATTTTAAATTATGTTCATGAGAGAGAAAGGTTTGTCTATATGAATGTATGTGCCTGCAGAGTCCAGGAGGGGACATCAGATTCCCCCAGGGGCTGGAGTTACAGGTAGATGTAAGTCGTACCTAACATGGGTACTGGGAACTAAACTTGGGTCATCAAAAAGTCAACCACAGAACCATCCCTCTAGCCCTCTTCCTTTTTGTTATTAGTTTTAACCACACATTTTTATTTATACTCTGTGTGTGTGTGTGTGTGTGTGTGTGTGTGTGTGTGTGTGTGTCAGGGTATGTGTGGAGGTCAGAGGACAACCTGAGAGAGGTGGTTCTCTTCTTCCATCATCTGGGGCCCAGGGATTGAACTCAGATCATCAGGCTTGGTAACAAGTATCTTTACCAACTGAGCAGTCTTGCAGGCTGGGACCTTGAGCTCCTGATCCTCTTGACTCCTCCTCCTGGGTGCTCAGCGCACAGGCATGCAGCACCACTGGTTTATGTGGTTCCATGTTTCAAGCTCAGAACTTTACGCACGCTAAACATGATGACTAATCTTGATTGTCAACTTGACTACATCTGGAACCAACTAAAACCCAAGTAGCTGGACATGCCTATCATGGATTTTCTTGATTGGATTTTTGAAGTGGGCTCACCCTAAATCTGGATCATTTGAAGTAGGAAGATTCACCCTAAATCTTGGTGACACCTTCTTGTGGCAACTTTTAGAAAGAACATGGAAGAATGAAGTTTTGTTTTTTGCCTGCTTGCCCTCGCTTTCTCTGGCAAATCCATCTAACCCGATGCTGAGGCATTCCTTTGCTCGTAGTAAAACCTACTTCAGGATTCCAGTGAAGACTGAAAGACCAGCTGAGACATCCAGCCTTGTGGACTGACCCACTACCAGATTCTAGGTTTTTCTGTCAGGAGACAATTATTGTTGGACTGGCTGAACCATGGTTTGTTAGCCACTCTAATAATAGAGAAAGAGAGAGATTGATTTGGGACTGAAAAGGTGGCTCAGCAGTTAAGAGTACTTATCCTTGCAGAGGATCCAGGTTTAATTCCCAGTATCCACAAGGGCTCACAACTGCCCACAACTCCAGTGCCAGAGGATCCAACCCTCTCTTCTGACTTCCTTGGGTACCAGGCACACATGTAATACACAGACATGCATTCAATCAAAGCACTCATTCACATAAAATTAAATAAATCTTTAATATACTCATTCATCCATTCAGTTCCTCTACAGAGCCCTAACTAATACAGTAAGCTTGTGCTTAACCAACTGAGCTACATGCCCAACTCACAGACACAGAGTTTTGTTTTTATTTTTAATAAATTGAGAATTGTACCGTCAAGGTTTTAGGAAGTTCCTTTGCTTCTTTTTTTTTTTTTTAAAAAAAGATTTATTTATTTTTATTTTCTGTACATTGATTTGCCTGTATGAGGGTGTTGGATCCCTTGGAACTGGAGTTACAGACATTTGTGAGCTGCCATATGGGTGCTGGAAATTGAACCCAGGTCCTCTGGAAGAGCAACCAATGCTCCCAGCCACTGAGCCATCTCTCCAGCCCTGACACAGAGTTCTTATCATGAATGTTTTATCACAAATACATGATGTCTTCAGCCAAATGCCTCTTCTGCTTAGGTTGATATACTTTCCTTGTTGATTTTCAAGTACTGCAACATCTTGTGTAACTGGGACGGAGCCCAGTTAGTCCGGGAATGTCATTCCTTTTGTACGTTCTTGGATTCGATCTGCCAATGTTTTCATGCGTGTATTTACATAAGTTTAGGAGCAATATAGATTTGTGGTTTTCTTTCTTGTGCTATCTTTGTATGAGAGTCAAACCAGTCCCTAAAAACCAGTGAAGCACTCCCTCTTCTATTTGGAGGAACAGATCTTATAGTTGGTGAAGTACTCCTTCTCAGCTCGGGATTCCTTATCTTTTTACATCTTTTTACTTTCTTGACTATGCCTGTTTTTGTTGCCATGACGAAGATACTTGAGGTAACTTACGGTGGCGCATGGTTTCAAAGGTTTCAGTACATGGCTACAGGTCCCATCGCTTGGGCCTGGTATGAGGCCGACCATGAGCATGCGGAAGAGGACTCTGTCCACCTAGTGGTGACTAAGAAGACAGTAAGAGAGTAAGGGACCAAGATATATCTTTTTAGTGACCTACTTCCTCTAACCAGACCCCACTGCCTGCTTTTTACTACCTCCCAACAATGTTGTCACATTGAGAAGCCATGAAAGATAAGCCCATTGCTTAGATGAGAGCCCTTAGGATTCAAGTATTTCCCCGAAGTCTACCAGCCATCAAGTCCCCACTACAGGAACCTGTGGAGGACATATATTCAAATGGTAACAGTTTTATTTGTGTGTCTTTTTTTTCCCTTTTGGTTTTTCAAGACAGGTTTTTTTTTTCTCTGTGTAGCTTTGGAGCCTGTCCTGGAACTCACTTTGTAGACCCTGCTAGCTTCAAGCTCACTGAGATTCATCTGCCTCTGCCTCCCGAGTGCTGGGATTAAAGGTGTGCACCACCACCGCTCGCCTTTATTTGTGTGTTATCAACCTGGATCAGACTTCGGGGAGTCTAATGCCTGGCAGATCATTGTCAGCACATTTAAAACACAGTACAGTACAGTTTGGGAAAAGTCTCCAGGCAACAATCAGTTCCATTCTAGGTTTCCAGGCAACAGTCAATTCCAATTCCAGATGCACAATAAAGCTTAAGGTGTGACACCTTAGAAACTCCTTTACAAAGTCCATGTGACTACGAAGATGGGTTCGAGAGCGAAGGGCCTAGAGTCTAGTGTGGTCTCTGACTGAGAGCAGAGAGATCAGCGAGCCATAAAGTACATGTGGCATCTTCCCTAAGGATGGGTTCTATTATCTGGAAGCTAAAATAATGGCCTAGGCAGTGAGAATCTGGGATGACCATTGTGGGGGATTTGGATGAGGTCTGCCTCCACAGAGAGTCAAAAGGTCACCAGGTCATTAACAATATCCACTCCCACCCTTCTGCATGGGAAAACAGGTGTTTTATCTCCTCTGTTGAAGAGAGGCCCATGTGTGGTTAACATTCCTGGTTGCCAAGTGCTCTGGGCACAAGGACCTTCTTGCCCCCAACATGCCAGCAGCACCTTTCCTTCATTTTCCTTTACTCAGGGTTTCCTCTTCCCCTTTAGTTCCCTAACAGCAGATTGACCTGCTATACAGTCTGGGGGTCTTGGTTCGTCCAGAAACTTGAAGGACGCCACTTCCTCCTACCCATCATTTCAGACGGGAATCCTGCCAGTGTCTAATTGTTCTTTTGTAGGTAATTGCCCTTTCTTCTTGAGCTGCTTTAAATATTTTTTAAGTTGTTTGGGTTTGAGAATTTTAATTATGATGTGTCTTATGGATTTCTTTGGCCTCCTATTTGAGAGTCACCCCTGTTCTATAGATTTATATCTTTCACCAAGGAAATAGCCATTCGGTGAGAATTTTTATGGTCTTGTTTGCCTTCCAGAATTCTTGTGGTATGAATTCTTTTCTATACAGTTTCTCCTTATCCTCAGAGTTATATTACAGGACTTATAGCATGGACGCTTAAAACTACAGTTTATATACTGTGTTTTCCCACCTATACATGCATTCCTATGGTAAAGCTTAATTTATAAATAAGTCAAATGTTAATTAGGCACCATGAGTTAAATAAAAGAACTAACTACAAAATTGGACAATTATAACAATATCATAATACAAACTTATACATTGGAGCCATTATTAGTTAATGTAAGGGTTACCTGAACTGCAATCCCACAACAGTTCATCTGATAACCAAGATGTCTGCTAAGGGACTAACAGACAGGTAGGACATGAAAAGGGGATGCTTTGTATCCTGGATGGTCTGGACCAGGACGGCAAGCGGTTTCATCATGCCGCTTGGAGGGGCACGTGGTTTAAAAGTTGTGAACTGAGACAGGGCTTCTCTATAGCTTTTGGAGCCTGTCCTGAAGCTAGCTTTTGTAGACCAGGCTGGCCGCGAACTCAGAGATCCGCCTGCCTCTGCCTTTCAAGTGCTGGGATTACAGGCGTGCGCCAGCACTGCCCTGCTTGTGAACTGTTTCTTGAAGACGCTTTCTCTAAAATGACTGCCCTTGACCATGGACAGCCGAAACCATGGGCAGTGAAATCACAGAGAAGGGAGGGCTGACGCCGTACCTCAAGTCTCAGCACATTGTTCCCTTTCAGTCTGTCTTCTTCTGTTCTTCAGACTGAGTAACTTCCTCCAGTCTGTCTTCAGGAGTCTTCTGTTACCCGTGCAGGGTTTTGAGAGCGACTGAAACCAGTCGCAAGGTGTTTGTCATCTCCATGGGACTAAGTCTGTCCTGTAAGACTTGAAGTTGTGATTCTTGCATTTCCCAGTTTTATAATTTCCCTTTTTGTTTTAGAGCTTTTTCTTTGCTGAGATTTCTTCTTCTTCTTTTTTAAACTTGTTTCAGTAGAGTCTGTAAGTGCCCACTGATGCCCTTTCCGATGGGTACTTCAGATTCCTTGTCACCTCATCCCAACATCTGGTTCACGTCAGGAGTGGCAGAGGTGGTCATTCCTAATGCAAATCGTGGCTTCCCTGGTTCTGGGTATGGTGAGTGATTCTCTGCTGCACCCTTCCTGTTTTGGTTATTGGAGGAGAGAACCTTGAACCAAGTCTCTTATTTCAGTCACCCAGGTTAGCGCATCCTGCCTTCCTTTGTGAGTGTTAGCTCTGACGATAATTTGACTTTTGAGCTCTTGCAATACCCTCCTGGTCTCGTTTGTTTTTCTGATGCCACCATGCCACCTCATATTCCGCACTCCCATTCCGTTCCTGCTCTCATAGTCTGTGACAGCAGAAGGCACCTGTCTACTTTGTTTTTCCTAAGTGACCTTTCAGGGAAAGAAAGGAAGAATCCGCGGTCTCTTTATGCCACCGTAAGGAGGGTAGAAGACACAGAGCTGTACTGATGTCACCACCGCAGGTCTGGCTGGCTGTAGAGTAGGGTCTGGGACCTGCCAAGGTTTTGCTACCATTGCTGCTAAAGACAGTGACCTCAAATAGTGTAATAGTCAGGGCCCTGACTGTGGAACAGTGGTACTATGTCCTAACATGGCTTGGTCCTGGAAACTTGTCTGGGAGTTATGAGAGAATGAAGGAAGGGTATGGCCACACAGACCCAGGCACAGAAAAACAGGTCAGGTGGGCTGTGCTGACAGAGGAGCCACAACAGGACAGAAGCTCGGCATGTCTGTTGTATACAGCTGAACATGGAGGAGGATTGTTGTGTGCAGCTAAACAAGGAGGCGGGGTTATACAGATCGACACACTGTCAGCATTCACACTCAGTCTCTCTAGCCTCACCCAGGGAAGGCTCTTCCACTGCCATGGGTCTGAGGCACTGGAGTCCTGGATATGGCTGTGCCCTGTGGAACAGTACACATTCACTTAGGACGTTACTCACTCCCAAAAGAACCAGAGTTGGCATGGTGAGTGATTTCACCACTCTACTGATGCAGGTGGATTGTATAGTCCTGACTGTAGTGCAGCAGATAGATGCATTTTGAAGAGATGTGTGTGCATGTATACGTGTTTGTGTGTGCGTGCATGCATATGTGTGTTATTTGTGCTTGGCGTGTGAGTTCAGAGGTCAAAAGAGGGTGTCAGATGGCCTCTCTCTCGCTCTTGGCCATAATCCATTGAGACAGGGTCTGTCACTGAACCTGGAGCCAGGGTGGCAGCCAACAAGCCCCAGTGATCCTTATGCCATGTCTCTGACCCACAAAGTGCTGGTGTTGTGGACTGTTGGATGACCACACCCAGCTGTCTCCATGGGTGCTGGGGATTCAGATACTCCTCATGTTTACCCACTGAGACATCGCCTTTGACCCAATATACTGAAGTTTTTGGGTTTTGTTTGGTTGATTTTTTTTCAAGACAAGGTTTCTCTGTGTAGTCCTGGCTGTCCTGGAACTAGCTCTTGTAGGCCAGGCTGGCCTCAAACTCACAGAGATCTGCCTGCCTCTGTCTCCCAAGTGCTAGGATCAAAGGTGTGCGCCACCACCGCCTGGCTATACTGAAGTTTTAATCTCAGTGTTCAGCTCGTTTGTTTGATCTGGAGTCTAAGTCAATTACGACTCAAGTGTCTACTTTTTAGCCTTAAAATTTTTGTTATCACCCCTTGCATTCTCCCTATTTGGGGGGAGGCTTGTTCTCCTGTCTTGATTCTTTTATTGTATTTTTCATGGGGTTTTTAAGAACAACTGAAATTGGGTCAGTATAGTCAACACACCGTCTTAAACAGAATTTGAAGAATCCTTTTATAGACCTGTAGATGGCACGCAGGCCTGTTACGAGAACCAAGTGCTCCACCACGGAACTCTACACCCAACCCTTTCCTGTGCACCTGTGCTCATAGTCCATCCCTCATATTACTTATGTATTATGAATTGCCCCAATATTTCTTACTTCTGTTTCTAATGTTTCTCCCCCTTTAAAGTCAAACTATGAATCCGAGTTTTTCCCTTTTTTTTTTATTTTTATTGGAATTTTAGAGAAGCCTTTATTGAGGTCACATTTGGTTTGTATTTCATTAGTTTCATTTCATTATTATGAAATTTCTCCTCTTACTGTCTTGGTAACTATTGCCTTCCTTGTTTTCTCTCAACAAGTAAAAGAAAATCCATCTCTTTTGTTTTTAATTGTCTTTATTTTTTAAAAGTTCACAAGACTATTTTTTTTCTGAGTTTTCATTTGAGTGTACTCAAGAACTTTGAACATCCAACACTCTAATTGGTATTATTTCAGGAATAATTGTTTTCTTTCCGTTTCTTCTTTAAAAATTTATTATTTGCTGGGTGGTGGTGGCGCACACCTTTAATCCCAGCACTTGGGAGGCAGAGGCAGGCAGATTTCTGTGAGTTTGAGGCCATCTTGGTCTACAAGAGTTAGTTCCAGGACAGCCAGGGCTACAGAGAGAAACCCTGTCTTGAAAAACAAAACAACAACAAGGAGAAAGAGAAGGAGGAAAGTTATTTGTGAAATTTAAATTTCTTACCGGTGTTAGAATTGTGGGTCTGCAGCAGGAGGATAAGGATGGGGCAGGAGGAATCTACATTTTGTATTAATTTCTCAGTTCTTGCTTCATGGTAAGGAAACATAGAATAACTCCTACATTTTTTAATTCACTTAGATGTCCCAGTGGCTGAGTAAAATGATTTTTGGTAATAACTTCATGCATATTTGAAGAGAATGATTGTCTCGAGGGACTCGCTATGTTATGCAGACAATAAAGGAAAGAACTTTCATTCAAGCTTTGAAACAAGGACTTGCACTTATTGATTGGGTCATGCACTCTCACTTTTTGAGCTTTGGAAAGTCTTTCTTGTAGGGCTACCCTGTATACCATGAAATGCTTAGTAACGTCCTTGGTCTCTAACCTACTGGATGCTGGTAACATCCCCATCAGTTCTTCCATCCAGAAATATCTTCAGATGTCCTCTGAGTACAGAATCACCCCAACTTGGGAACCAGTACTGCTCTAAAATTTCATATCTATGAATTACATTTAATCTACATCATAAATATATATTATACATCCTGATTTTACGTATAACAATTTGTAAACAGAACTAATATCCATAAACAGAAGTCCAAGGAAGTTAAATGTAATCTCAGCATCATTTGTAACTTTGAACAGAACCAAAACCAAACAAAAATCAAAGCTGGGGAGCTGGGGAGCTGGGGAAATGATTCAGGGGTAAGACGACTTGCTGTGCGAGCATGGGGACCCGAATTCGCATCCCAAGGATACACATAAATAGTCTGGTGTGACTGAGTACATGTCTGTAGGCCCAGAGCTGTGGGAGGGAGAGATAGGCTTGCTAGGGCCTGCTCCCTACCAGGCTGACTTCAAGTCCAGTGAGAGGCCCTGTCTCAAGAGAATAAGGCAGAGTGTTCTAGAACAGCACAGCTGGTGTCGTCTTCTGATCTCAACATGTGCACGCCCCCCAGACACACATGCATCATATGCACACACATAAACACTCAGAAAGAACCCAGAATCAACTCGCAGGCCCTTCAGCATGTGATGAAACATGAACCCAAGGAAATGTGGAACAAATTAGCTGATGATTAACTCTCATGACTAATGCTGAGAGAAAAACTGAGGTGCAGACATCTCTTAGCTAAACAGGATAGTCGGCACTGCTTTTCTCTAATTAGCTTTCCTTGCCATTGATTCTCCCACTTTTGGATCTGTCCCCATATCTGTGAGGGTCATGGCGTTAAGTCCGTCTCCTCCCCCTTTTTTTTGGCCTTCCTTTTTCAGGAAGCTGGTTTTCCTCAAGTGTTAATGGCTGGTTCTCTTCCTCCTGTTCATATTTATGTGGAAGAAAGAAGCAGGACGTTAGGGCTAGGACTCGTTGACTGACAAGTGTCAGTACAGGGCAGAGTAAGATTGCAGATAGTAGACACCTTTCTCCCACCCTGGCACTTTGGGGCGTTGCCAGGCAGCTGGGCGCGAGGCCAGAACTGACCTTGGTTGGATGCCTTGAAGATCTCAAGGGTGCTGCCACTTCCCGCATCTCTGTGGGTCCTTTAACTGTTGGCATCCCCTTTCCTTCGTGTTAGGAGTTCTAGGACCTTTATGCCTGGACTTTTCATTTCTGTGAGATGTTCAGAAAACAGCAGAAAATCAGTACACACAGCCTAGTCAGTTGCACTCAAGAGTTTGTTTCTGGCTTTCAGATATTTCTGGTGTTTCTCCCTCTGTCTTGCTGATGCTTGTAAGTTTGTGTGTGTGCAAAAGTGCACACTCATCCTTTCATAGTGTAGGGGATTGGCTACAGGAACCCCCCAGATACCCAAGCCCAAGAATGCTTAAGCTCTTTTATAAAATGGCATGTAAGTTCTTGTGTGTGTGTGTGTGTGTGTGTGTGTGTGTGTATGCATTTGCTCATGTATATCCTTCCATAGACTTTAAGTTATCTCTAGATTCCTCACAGTACCCAACACAATGTAATTGCTGTGTAACTGATTGTTGTAGGACATTGCTTATAGAATAATGACAATAAAATTAAGGCCTGGAGGGAAGTCTAGAGACTATCCCAGGTCACTCCCTGTCCTGGATAGCTTCTTCCAGTCTTCATCTATGGTAAACACATGCTTGCTTAGGAAGACAAAAATCCACATGCATGTGAGTGGTCCAAGGGCCTCACCACCAGTTCACAAAGACTGACTGACTGCCTGGAAGGTTTTATTTATTAGCCAGATTTATAAGCCATTGGCACAGACAACGGAGCTGGGATTTAGTTCTCTTCAGCATCTCAAGTGTGTGATTTATTTAGAGATGTTCTCTTGACGGTTTGCGTCTTGCCTTCCCCGTGAATGAAACGAAGGTGAGAGTGTCTTCTTGCAGAAATGTTGGGATTTAGAAGAGATAGTCTGGGTCCAAGAATGGAAAAATCTCCCTTTTGGAAGGTGGTGTGACCGCTATGAATGCCACAAGGTGGCGCTATTGGCCTCTTTGACTAAGCCCAGCAATGCTCAAAGGAGCAGACTTAATGCCGCTTAAGCCTCATTTCTGTTTTGTTTTAAAATGATGGCTACCCCACCCCCGGGAGGCAGAATCCAAGTCTTTGGTGTCAAAGCCATGCACACTTTAAAAATTACCAAATAATAACTGAGTGTTTACAGGGTACAGCCCGACACTTTGATGCATGTTTACAATGGGGAATGATTAAAGCGGGATAGTTACGAAATCCATCACTTCACATGCTTAACCATTTTTTAAATTGAAAACATTTAAAACCTGCTCCTTTAGCAATTTTGAAGTGTGTGATGCGCTATTATTTATCCTCGTCATGATTTTGTGCAATAGAGCATGTATATTTTAACAAATGTCACTAGTCCATGCTATAATAAACTTCTCTTCGCACATTGATCATCTCGGGCGTTTGTCACAGTGACAGAATTCTACCATTGCTACACTGATGCCTGTACCTCCTACCAGATCCCTGGTTCTTCGTGTGCCTAGTTCCTCTGAGACATTGCAACTGAGTGCTCTTAAGCTTGCAGAGTTCTAAAGGTCTAAAGGGAATTCAATAGTTACACACACACGCACACACGCACCTGTTCCCATTCCTTCTCCTCTGTCCTCTATCATGGATGATGTTGTTCCACCCACTCACAACAGCCAGAATCCTGGTTAGTTATCCCACTAGACCAGAACTTTTCAGTCTTGATGCTGTGCACAGACCATTGCACATTCTGAAGATGTGTTGCAGATATTTGGAGTGAGGTGGTAGGAGGAGAGTCTGAGGCTATGGGGGACACTTGGAGTTCAGGATAAGCTACGTTTCCTACTTGTGTCCTTGGTGACCCGTGTGCTCCGTCTAGGTTCTTCCACGGAGCTACCAAACCCCACGGCGAGTCACCCACTGGCATCTCGTGCTTACCATCCCCAAAGGAGCTCATGGACTTCTCCCCCACGGCCCCATCTGCTGCCTAGGTTCCCTCAGCGGATTGCATGCTGTATCAGGCATGTCCAACCTGCTTTGAAGGTAACGTTTCAACATATCAAAAAGTTAGGCCTGCCTGCTACCTGGTCACTTCCGCTAGGATCCTAGGCATTCCTCTTTCTTGTCGCCCAAGCTTGGTTGATGCTGCACCTCGAATACACCCACTTCTCATTACCACTTCAACTAAAGTGACGTCCTGGGATCCGGCCTTGACTCCTTCAACCCACTCTGCCGCTCTCAGAGAGGTGTTCTCCCAGTGCCGCTGTGAGACTACATGCTCCCAGGTCTAGTGGTGGCTCCTGCTGCTTTGAGACCACAGCTCAAACTTGTCACCAGGTCCTCAGCACATGAGATGTGGAGCAGCTCCTTCCGCTCCCCCTGGGCCAACAGCCTCCATCCCAGCCGGGCCAGCTTTCTGCAGCTGAGGAATTTCCGAAGTGTCTTGGGTCACCTTCTGTGCCCAAGTCAGAGGCTTGCCTACTCTAAGAACACTGAGTTCTACATCATGGATTAGGCCAACCCTAGATTTAAAATGTTCAAAATATTTGTCTGTCCCCAACATACACAGATTATTTTCTTGTCTCTGTTTCCTAAATAATGCCATATAATAATTGTTTATGAAGCCAACAAGATGGCTCAGCAGGTAAAGGTGCTTGCCGACAGGCCTGATGACCTGAGTTCAATCTCCAGGACCCACATGATGGAAGGAGAGAACTGACTCCCTCAAATTGTCCTCCGACCTCCACACTTATGCCATGGCACATGTGTGCCCACTCATGATATACGCTCTCACACACAAATAAATAAAGTGTATTTTTTATTTAAAAACTTATAAGACATTGTATTGTGTTAGATATAAGTCATGTAGAGATAATTTAAAGGATATGAAGGATGCATACAGGTTATATGTAAAAATTACACTATTTTAGAAGAGGGATTTGAGCATCTGAATATTTGGGAGGAAAATTCTGACACACAGCACCAAATGGACCAAGAGAATCCAATATGAGCTCAAACCCAAGGAGAGAGGTGCTCAGACCCAGTAGGGGCCAGGCTGTGGGCTGAGAGGTCAGAGCCTGGACAGTCTTGGAGGAGGGGTCTCATTTGGAGTCCTAGAGTCGATCTCTAGGACATCAGTGGCCAGTGTGTTTCCATCTTCATAGGTGTCAGCATTGCGACGGTATGTTTGACCATTTTCCTGGCTACTGTCTGTCTCTCCCCTGTGACCCTCAGTTCCATGCAACAAGGACAGCAGATGCCAGTGTCCCCCAGGATGCCTGGTGACATATCCTGGAATACATGCCTGTGTTGAGTGACTGGCCAATGTGTTCCAGGCTCCAGAGACATTCCATGTGTCTCTGACTGGAATGCTCAGAAAGAGCTTCCTGGAGGGCCTTCCTGAGATAAAGCTGGAGAAGGGACTGGCTTTGTGTAAGAATAGACTATTTCAGGCAGGGTAACGTGTGAGAGATGAGGCTGACACGTGCTTATAGGAGACAGGAGAGACTGGACCGTCTAAAACGAGGCCACAGGAATGGTTTCAGGGGTCAGGCATATCAACACAGAAGGCCTCAAATGTCAGGGGGAGGGGGCTGGACCCAGGAGACCTCAGAGGCCTCTGGGCAGAGTCACAGTCCTGTTGGACTACCTAAGCTCTGGTTCTGATGCCCTGATCTTGACCCTGCGCTCTGGGCCAGCTGCAGCTTGGCTCATGCTGGGACCCACCCAGGTCTGAGCTCACCCTTGCTTCTGCCGCAGCCCCTTTTGTGTCGCTCCAGCAGAACACCAAGTGTTGAATCATTTCTCGTGAACAGACGTTTACAGAGCTAATAGTTCTGGAGGCTGTGACGTAGGAAAGACCTACGTCTAATGAGGGTTTTAGCTGTATTCCATGGCAGAAGGCCGAGGGGCAAAGGAACCTATGGGGGTGGGGCTGGCTTTTATACAAGGCCCATTCTAAAGATAATGAATCAACCTGCGGTAATGGCATCCATGCATATATGGAAGCCAAGCTTTTATGACTTAATCCTAGAGACCCCACATCTCAAAACTGCTGCATGGAAGTCAAAAGATTTTGATTTGGGGTTTAAAAGAAACATTTATTTGTTTATTTGTATGTGTGTGTGTGTGTGTGTGCGTGTGTACACAAACATGCACTCCCATGTACACATGCATATGGAGGCCAGAGGACAACTTGCGGAAGTCAATTCTCTCCTTCTACCATGTAGGTCCTAGGACTCAAACTCAGGTAAACACGATTAGCCTCTACTAGTTGAGCCATCTGGTTGGTCTGGGAGATGAAATTTCTAACACATGAACTTCAGGGGCCCTTTTCAGGTCAGGCAGCCTCTCTGCTCTGACCCCCGTGACCTTCCTGAACTCTCCACCCTCTTGTTCCCTGTCCCAACACGAGCTGATCCCTTCTTCCAGCCCGGAGTCAGTGGTTGGGAACCCTGAGTTCCTCCAAGTCTATTTCCACTTGCCCCGTCCTACTGATGCTTTAACCCTACTCCGAACCTCAGCTTTTGTGTCTGAAACTGGGGAAAGAACATTCCTTCTCTGACCATGTGAAATGTATTCCTCTTCTTCCCCTCCTTCAGGTCCTTTGGGTCAGTAGGGAATAAGGACCAACTGGAGAAGTCCCATATCCACAAAGCAGTCACCTCTGGGCCTTATATGACCCGATCAAGCCTTTATCCAATGCCATGCTGGATAGGTAGCTCCTGACTCACTATCCCTTTAGCGCGCTCTCTCTCTCTCTCTGTGTGTACACACACACACACACACACACACACACACAGTGAATGTGTATGTGTGCACATGTACACATATGCGCCCAGCTGAAGTGACAGGTGGTTGTGCACCACCATGTAAGTTCTGGGGTTTGAACCTGGGTCTTGGCAAGAGCAGCAAGCACTCTTAACCACTGAGCCATCCTGCTCCTAGCCCCTGGATTCTTATCTTGAGTGCAGAGGAGGCATGACCTCATCTTGGAGCCCCAGGATACCTCTCCTTTCCCCTTAGTGTTTTCCTAGTGCAGCTCAGTTCTCTGCTGAAGACAGGGCGTACCAGCTGTCTGTAGCACCCGCCCAGGGCTTCCCCGCTGTGGCCAGCACAGGAGGACAAGACTGGAGAAACAGCCCACTCCACCCCAGTTCTCTGACTTCTGGAAAGCCCTGGGGAATTCCAAACTCATCACGGGCCCCAGCCCAAACCACCACACCCTGCCTCCCCTACAACACCGCAGCCTCGCCCACCTGAAAGCACCCTCTGCTGTTGGTGTCTGGGTCTCAGGCCCAGCCTCCTCCTCCACAAACCCCAAACCCAGGAATGGCTAATGCCCAGCTTACACACAACTTCATTCATGGAGTCAGTGCTATGTGGGGAGCAGGGTCTCCCCTTATTGTTTGCCCTGGTGCCTGGGGATGACATGCCCCTTCCATGCTCCCTCAACACACAGAAGGGAAAGCTCAGCCGAATACTGAGCAGCCTCCCAGAGGCCCCCTGAGTAGACAGGGTCAGATATATGTGAGAGCTATTATGCTTTGTGTCTGTGGCTAAGGAAGGGGTCTGGGAACCCCCTATCCTCCAGCCTCACTCCTCTGGAAGTGGTTAAGACCTAAAGTTCAGAATCTGAGGCAGAGGGTTGATTGTCCATAGAAACTGCTGCAAATTCCTAGGCCTTCCAGACCTGGGGGGTGGGGGCAGGGGGTAGAAGTCACTCTGCAAATGGGGTTATCAAGTGCTATCTGGAAAGAAGGTGTTGTTACAAGTTCACCGAGAGAGTTGCTTGGCATAGAGGGGCCTATTATTGCTCCTGGGATGAGCCAGTTGTGAATTTGTCTCTATCTAACTCTCAACCCTAAGCCCCAGCGACCCCTCTATTTGTCTATGGCCTTTCACACACCAGGGTGTGCCTTGCCAAGAATAAACAGGTTAGGTGGGCACCTCGGTCTGTATGGTAGAATTCAGTCCAGAGCTGTCCATCTGGGAACCTTGATCCAATTCACATCCTCCAAGTGACAGAGCATCCACAACCAGCTCACATCTGCACATTTTGCTTGGGCTGGCCCCAGCTCAGCAGTGACGTTACTTAAGGAATGTTTTGCTTCTCTACAATGTGGAAGCAATAGCCATTTGGTAGAAGGGACATTTCGGGTTTTGAATAAAGGCCTTTCCCTGGGCTAACCACATGAGACACACTCATCTCTTGACACTGAGGAATGGCAGTGGGCCACAGCTGCAAGGCCAGAGTGAGGAGTAGGAACCGGCACTCCTTCATATTCTGTCGCCTTGGTCAGTGCTCGATTGCTGCGAAGAGAAATCATGACCACGGCAACTCTTATAAAGGAAAGCATTTAATTGGAACCTCTTGCAGTTCAGAGGTTCAGTCCATTATCATCATGGTGGGGAGCATGGCAGCACACAGGCAGACATGGTGCTGGAGAAGGAGCTGAGAGTCCTACGTCTGGATCCACAGGCAACAGGAAAAGAGAGAAACACTCTTGAGCCCTTGAAAATCTCAAAGCCTGGGGCTGGAGAGATGGCTCAGAGGTTAGGAGCACTGGCTGCTCTTCCAGAGATCCTAAGATGGTAGTGAGATCCAATGCCCTGTTCTGGCATAAAGGCATACATGCAGATAGGGCACTGGTATACATAAAATAAATAAATCTTTAAAAAGAAAATCTCAAAGCCTACCTCCAGTAACACACTTACTCCAACAAGGCTGCACCTAATCCCTCTCAAGTAGTGCCACCCCCTGACCAAGATTCAAACCTATGAGCCTATGGGGCCAGTCTTATTCAAACTGCCACAGCTGTGTTGCTGAGCGGCTTCTTTGGGTGCACTGAAGGTGCGCGCGGATGCTTTCATCAGGACAGAACTCCAGTGTGAGCTGCAGGACACCTCCAGACTGCATAGTAGGCACAGTCTCTTCCTTTACACTCTCAATGCCCCTTTCAGCTGAGGAAAGAGGGAATGCCCATGCCATGCTGTCGCTCTCTCAGCCTGTGGTTGAACCAGGAACTGGCAATCGGGATAATGCAACCAAGAAGCCCTACAACTCAGAAGGCATGCCTGATGGCCTGTTAGCGGTGGGGATGTGGGGTGTGGTTGGGCAGCCTACAAGAGACACAGTGGAGTCAGGCGTCATCTGTGATGTACATGCTCTTCCTGCCAACCCAGCATCCAATCTCCTTTAGGAATCTTCCCAGCCTCAGTCTTCATAGGGGGTTCCCAGCAAGATGGCCTCTCCCAGAAGCCCCCACCAGGCACAGAGAAAAGACCCAAACACTGACTTGAGAATTCTACGATCAACTAGGGCTGTTGCCTCTGAAGTGAGCCAGAGTTCAGATCAGCAGGGATCAAGGACTGTGGGAGTTCTTTCCCATGGGTTTAGTAAACTAGGCACACAGCACAGAAGGAAACCTGTATGTAGTGCTGGGGCCCGCACAAGAGTAGAGAAGGCACAGAGCCTCAAAGCCAAGAGACAGGTGGCCTGGAGGAAAGCGCACATGTTGGAAGTTGGAGACAGCGGTCAGTGCTGCCTGGGATACACAGAGGGTCTCTGCTAACCCAAGCAATGCAGGGTCTTTGTCTGAAGTTTAGTTTTCACTGGGTTTCCGAGAGGAGTTCACTAAAGCCCAGAGCCCAGGGACTCATGTCCCAATGGAGCATCATCATGGGAAGCCACAGGAAGGCTGTACATGGACCAAGAGGATAGAAGAATGGTTTTAGTGCAAAGGGACAAGAGAGTCAGGAATCAGAGCCAAGAAAACCAAGGGAGTTGTCAGAACGGGGAGCATGAAGGAGAGGTACTAGGGAGGCCCAGGGGCTCTTCAGTGCCAAGCACAGGTTTCCATCTCACCTGCCGCCTGGAATTGTAGCTTGCAGTGGGCAGAGGAGGAAGATGAAGCAGAATCTCAGGTCAGAGAAGGGAGCAGACTAGGAACATGGTGCTTCTGACTTCCTGCATGAACCAGCTTTCTGAAGGACTGTAGATGCTCCCGATGCAACACTCTCAGGCAGGCGTACCCCTAAACCAATGTAATGGGGGACACAGAAGCTGGATCAGACTCAGCTCTGTCCTTGTCCTCCAGAGATCACAATGGAAAGAAGAGACAGTCTGGTCCTCACACCAGCCACCCCGTGTCCCTGCCAACAGAGTTCAAGGTATGCTCTATGATTTTATGGTTTTATGATTTATGGTTTAGGTTTTACGATTTGGATAATATTTAAGTATGTCCCGAAGCATTCATGTACTAGAAGCTTGGCCCCAAGGGTTGCAATACTGAGAGTTGGTGGCATCTTTAAAAGGGGGGCCAGGTAGAAGGGATTAATGCTGGTCTGTCAAAGTAATTTAGACCTCATTAGTGAGTCATTACAAAGTGAAGCAATACCATATGATTGGCTTCTTCCTAACGCGGCTGTTTCTCTGCTCTCTATCATGCTGTGATGTAGCCACGGGGATCCTCCCCAACTCCCAGAAAAGATGGGCCCACCTCATCTTTGGTTTTCAACCCCCCAAACTGTCATTCAAATCAACCTGTTTTCTCTATAAATTCTCAGACTTAGTCACGAAATAATCTAATCTTAATCTGTGCAGGAGCTGGCTACCCCAAGATGAAAGTCAACTTCTCCTGCTGCAGAAAGGGCAGTCTGCCTCCAGGAGGCACAGTCCAGGGACAGATATGGAGATTCTGAAAGGTGACATGGCAGATGGGTCTGGGTCTGAGGATATCGTACTGGACCTGGACTGGAAAAGGATGCTGAACACCAGTGTGTGACCCTCCCACCCCACTTCTAAATCATTCCCTAGAATCTTAATAGTCTTTCCGGCCAGGTTAGACCACAAAGAGGACCCCAGGGGAACTGGGACACCAGTGCATCTGGAAACCAGCAACACCAACAGGCAGACACTCGCTCTGGGAGATCTGGGAGGAGGGCAACTTGTAAGATACCTAGCAACAGCCCTCAGTAGACAAAGCTTCAGCCTGGGGGTGGAGAGGGAGCTGGAGGTTTACAGGGCCACTGATTTGATAATTTTTCTGTGGCCTCTCCTGGAGTCCTTTCCTGGTCAGTTGAGCAGCCAGGCCATCAGGTCACAGCCCCCAAGACTGATAGAATAAATGGCCACACGTTTGTTACTTACATGAAATTATTCTCTTGCAGTTATTGAGGTCAGAAGTTCAAAACCAGTAAAAAGAGTCAGAGACAGCCCCTGATCCCACTTAGGAGCCCCACAAGACCAAGCTCTTGACCCCTCCGACTCCTACAATATTTCCTCTCTTTCTTTAGCAGAATTTCTTCCTCGGTCTGATGTTTGACTATTGGGTTTCTACATCTGTTTCTACCAGTTGCTGGATATGGTGGCTTGAAAGAAAATGGCCCCTAAAGAGAGTGGCAATATTAGGAGGTGTGATTTTGTTGGAGCAGGTGGTGTGCTCTTGTTGAAGGAAGTGTGTAACTGTTGAGGTGACCTTGGAGGTCTTATATATGCTCAAGATACCACCCAGTGTCTCAGACCACTTTCTGTTGCCTGTAAGATGTAGGACTCTCAGCTCCTTCTCCAGCACTAGGTCTGCCTGCAGATCACCATGTCCCTCCATGATGATAATGGACTGAACCTCTGAACTATGATCAAGACAGGCCAATTAAATGTTTTCCTTCTAAGAGTTCCCGTGGTCATAGTATCTCATCACAGCAATAGAAACCCTCACTAAGACACCGATGAAGCCTCTCTGATGACTATTAGTATCAATCTATGAGTATAGCAGAATATCATTACATTGACATCTTTTCCCCTCAAGTTGTGTTTGATTTTATCCCAGGTCCTGGCACTCCAAGCAGTATCAGGAGTGGGCTCGCTCTTGTGGCCTGGGCCTCAGACTGGACCAGTCATTGGTTGGTCACTCTCACAATCACTGGGCTACCCTTACCCCAGCACATCCCACAGGCAAGACAGGCTATAGGTCGAAGGTCATGTGGCTGGGTTGATGACCCAATCTCTCCACTGGAAGTCTTGCCTGGTCACAGGAAATAGCCAGTTCAGACTACTACTGTAGTAGTCTGTAATTGCTAGGAGTCTTAACTGGGCTCATCCTTGTAGATTTCCTTGCACCAGGTTTCTACCTGACCTCAAAACGCTTCTTTTCCAGTTGTCCTTTCAGAACGCTGCGTCCCACCACCACCACCTGATCCTTCATCTTCCCATCTCCACCCGCCCCCAGTCAACCCATGAAATCTCTTCTATTTTCCCTTCCCTGGGAGATCCAAGGTCTCCCCCCACCACCACCTTGGGCCCTCCTTATTACCTAGCGTCTCTAGATCTGTGGACTTTACAGCTAACATCCACTTATGAGAGAGTACATGTCATGTTTGTCTTTCTGGAACCGGGTTACCTCATTCAGGATGATTTTTTTTTCCAGTTCCATCCATTTGCCTTTGAATTTCATGATGTCATTGCTTTTAACAGCTGAGTAATATTCCCTTGTGTAAATGCACCACATTTTCTTTAAACATTCTTCAGTTGAGGGGCATCTAGGTTATTTTTAGGTTCTGGCTATTATGAACAAAGCTGTTATGAACATAGTTGAGCACAGCGTCCTTGTGGTATTATTGAGCATCTTTTGGGTATATGACCAAGAGTGGTATAGTTGGGTCTTGAGGTAGATTCTTTAACTGGCTTGGAACCCATTTCTCATATTGGGTGGACTTGCCCAATCTTAACACAAGGCCAGGTGCTTAGTCTTACTGTAACTTGATATGCCGTGTTTTGTCAATATCCATGGGAGTTCTGCCCTTTTATGAATAGAAACAAAAGAGGAATGGTTGGAGGGGCAGAAGAGAGGTGAGAGAGACTAGGAGGAGAGGAGGGAAAAGAAACTGCAGTTGGGATGTAAAATAAATAGATAATAATAAAAAAAGAAGTTCAAAATACATATCATAAAGCTAAAACTAAGTCTGTTTCCTTCTGGAAATTCTAGAAAGTCTGTTCCAGGCCTCTGCCTGCTTCTGGTGGTTGCTAGCAATCCTCATCCTGTGGCCAGCTCACTACAGTTTCTACCTCTGAGGTCACATTCTCTTCTCTATGTCGTCTCCCTCCAACACCTTCCTAAAAGGGCACTTATGATTCACTTAGGGCTTTCCTACAAAGTCTAAGACCATTTCCATCTTGAGATCCTTGTAATAGTTTGCTTCCTGTTACTGTGATAAACACCAGAACAAAGGCAACTTGACTAGGGAAGAATTTATTTGGCTCACACATCCTGCTCACAGTCCATCACTGAGGGGAAGTCAAGGCAGGAACTCAGGCTGGAGCAGAAACTATGGAGAAAAGTTACTGGTTTATTTCCCATGACTTTCTCAGTCATGGACCACCTGCCCAGGAGCAGTACTGTCCACAGTGTGCTGGGCCCTCCCACCTACATTGTAAGTTAAGAAAACATACCACAGGCATACCCACAAGCCAACGTGATGAGGCCATTTCCTCAGTTGAGAACCTTTCTTTACAGGTGCCTCAACTGTGTGCTAAGTTGACAAAAACCAACCAGCATGATCCTTATCTTAATCATGTTGGTAAAATCCCTTTACGAGTGGTTCTCAACCTCCCAAATGTTATGACCCTTTAATACAGTTTTTCATGTTGTGGTGACCCCCAGACATAAAATTATTTTCATTGCTACTTCATAACTGTAATTTTGCTACTGTTATGAATCGTAATGTAAATATCTGATATACAAGGCTGTCTTAGGTGATCCCTGTGAAAGGGTCATTCGACCCCCGAAGGGATCACGATACAAAGGTTGAAAAACATTACTTTAAGCCATACAAGGCAAGATGTACAGGTTGCAAAGATTAGGACTGAATAGATGTGGGGGGTCTTTATTCTACCAGCCATAGATTCTCTTCTGGGCCTCAACCGGGAGCATTCCGCAGCATGACTGGAATTCCTCTTTGGGCTCCCGGGAAGAGGCAGCTCCCTGGAATCAACAGCCCTTCAGTGTCAGTAATGAAGGCCTCCATGTCACACACTGCTGGAGAAGTCCAGGAGCTTCCTGAACAATATGGCCCTTCTGGGCTCTGTTGTGTGGCTCAGTGGTGAGTGGACATGACTTCACCTGATGCAGAGCCTTGAAGAATGGGACTCTCACTCTCCTAAAGTGTCAGGGGGTGGTTATGCAATGCTGTTGCTTCAGTTTACTGTGGAGATATGTAGAAATGTCCGTTCACCTCAGATGGAGTACCAACAACAGACCAAAGAGATGACAACGGCCAAGTCTATCTTGGTAAGCTTGTTGAGGTTGCTTATAGGATGATGAGGGGTTACTTGGATCATAACTGAAAGGCTGCTACATCAAAAAGGCCTATCCCAGCACAGGCGATGAAAACTGCATCCCTAGACTCCTTGCTTAACTTTAGTGCAACTCTATCAAATGCTCTCCTCTCCTCGCAATTATTTGTTTATTTTTATGGAACCTTATATGGGGGCGCATGAGACTTTCTAAGTTGCCAGAGTCTTGTAAGTTTTGTGAGCTTCCAGAGCCAAAGGAGTCTCCTCCAGGTGGGAACACTTCCATTTGGAGGAATGAGCGTCACAAAAGGTACGGCATCTTACGCTTGGGATTCTGGGTCTTTGTCAAGTTCACCAGAGGACTCAGGTGCTATGGAGACATGGGCAGCATTGGAAAACTATCAACCTCGGAATCCCTTTGGGAGTCACTATATTGGTCACTTCTTTTTTTATTGATTTTATTGAGTTATACATTTTTCTCTGCTCCCTTCAACCCTCTCCCAAGGTCCCCATGCTCCCAATTTACTCAGGAGATTTTGTCTTTTACTATTTCCCATGTAGATTAGATCCATGTATGTCTCTCTTAGGTACCTCATTGTTGTCTAGGTTCTCTAGGATTGTGATTTGTAGGCTGGTTTTCTTTGCTTTATGTTTAAAAACCACTTATGAGTGAGTACATATGATACTTGTCTTTCTGGGTCTGAGTTACCTCACTCAGTATGATGGTTTCTAGTTTCATCCATTTGCCTTCAAATTTCAAGATGTCATTATTTTTTTCTGCTGTGTAGTACTCCACTGTATAAATGTACCACATTTTCCTTATTCATTTTTTGGTCAAGGGGCCTTTAAGTTGTTTCCAGATTCTGGCTATAACAAACAAAGCTGCTATGAACATAGTTGAGCACATGTCCTTGTGGCACGATTGAACAACCTTTGGGTATATACCCAAAAGTGGTATTGCTGGGTCTTGAGGAAGGTTGTTTTCTAATTTTCTGAGAAATCACCATACTGCTATCCAAAGGGGCTGTACCAGCTTTCACTCCCTATCTTGGTCACTTCTGACACCCAGGGGTTCTTTCCTCATCCCTGAAGATATGTCTGGCCTTGAGGTCATGTGGAACAGACCAGTCTCAGAGGAACAGTAGTAACTATTGCTTAAACAAGAAAGCCCTGAATCTGCCTGGAGAGGCAGCTTAGTGGTGCTCATAACCATCCATAACTCTGGCTCCAGGGGATCTCTCCTTGCTAGTCTAGGCAGGCATGAGGCAGGCACATAGCGCACATACATACAGGCAAACTATGCATACATGTAAATTTAAAAATGAATGTTTTAAAAAAGAAAGCCTGCAGGACATGGTGGCGCACAACTTAAACACATTACTTGGGAGGCAGAGACAAGTGTATCTCTGTGAGTTCAAAGCCAGCCTGGTCTACAGAGTGAGTTCCAGGACAGTCAGGACTGTTACATAGAAAAACTGTACTGAAAAACCAGAAAGAAAAAAAGGAAGGAAGGAAGGAAGGAAGGAAGAAAGAAAGACAAAGAAAGGAAGGAAGGAAGGAAGACAAAGAAAGGAAGGAAGGAAGGAAGGAAGAAAGAAAGACAAAGAAAGGAAGGAAGGAAGGAAGACAAAGAAAGGAAGGAAGGAAGGAAGGAAGGAAGAAGCTGGCTGGTGGTGGCGCATCCCTTTAATCCCAGCACTTGAGAGGCAGAGGTAAGTGGATCTCAGTGAGTTCGAGGCCAGCTTGGCTTACAGAGTGAATTCTAGGATAGCCAGGAATGTTACACAGAGAAACCCTGTCTCAAAAAAAAGAAGGAGGAAAAAAAAGAAGGAGGAGGAGATGATGATGATGAAGAAGAAGAAGAAGAAGAAGAAGAAGAAGAAGAAGAAGAAGAAGAAGAAGAAGAAGAAGAGGAAAAAAGAAGAAAAGGAAGAAAGAAGAAAAGGAAGAAAGAAAAAGGAAGAAATCAAGAAGCCCTGGAAACAGAAGTAGATGTAGGAACTGGAGGCTTCTTACACAATTCTCCTGGAGGCTGATCTTCAGTAATCTCATTGTTAACTCAGGCAGACAACTTCCTTGAAGTCCACCTCCACCTAAAGGTTGGGTCTTATCATCAAGGTGTTTATCCTGTGGATTAGCCTTGCTGCTTAAACGTGCTCTGTAAAGATGCTGCATTGGCCATCCCAAGGAAAACACAACTGCCACTTCAAGTTGGTTACTTAGACTGTTGCTAATGCTCTCAATGGATCCACAGATGTTGACAAAAGGCTTACTAGAAGCCGGACAGTATTGCAGGATATTTGATTGCACTGTGAAACTTCGAGACTGTATTAATAAAATTAACTTTGGATCAGGGAGCAGAGCCAGTGACTAGTTGACAGGAATTAGCCACAGAGAGGACAAGGAAGCCAAGAATACAGATAGAGATACACACAGTAAGGAGTAGGGAGGAGCTTAGAGATTCACTGCCTTTTTTGTTTGGGAGGCGTGGAGAGATGCTTCTCTTCCTGGGTCTGTGACCAAAAAGGAAAGTCAGCAGTTACCTGGTTGCTTCTCAGCTTCCCTGATCTTGCAGGTTTTCACCCCAACATCTGACTCCCGAGTCTACATTGGTAAATACGATGATAGAGACTTAGTTAAAACCTACACTTGGTGGCTGCAGCCAAGCCAATGTCAGTCAGGTCGCAGTCTGAGTGGCAGGGAGCTGTCACTGAGGGCCATGTGGTCACAGGCAGTAGTTAAAATATCAGTAGATTAAGGTATGGGTGCTAAGCTGAAAGAAAAACAAGAAGACACTGTTGGGGATACTTGAGACAACCTTGTGACTCAAAAAGACAAAACTATGTCACCATGGAGCTGATCTTCCAGAGGACAAAGCTGTTAGGATCGAGTCCTTCATGGTAGCTAACAGCAATTAGCCACTTGATACGATCTGAATTCTCCTAGAAGACAAGCTTGTTGGCGTGTCCATGAGGAAGTTTCTAGACTGTGTTCAAGTGGGAATACCCACCTTAAATGTGGGTAGCACTATCTTATGGGCTGGTGGCATCTTGGACTGAATAAAAAGGGGAATGAAAGCTGAGTATCAGCATTTGTCTCTCTGCTTCCTGTGACTGCTGTCTGAGCAGCTCCCTCAGGCTCCCACTGTCAGGCCATTCCCTTTATGGTGCACTACACCCTGGAATTGTAAGCTAAAATAATTCCTTCTTTCCTTGGGTTCCCTTTGTTATAACAATGAGAAAAACGACAAATTTACCCGTGTCTTTGTGAGGACGCAGTAGGGCAGAGGACAGAGAACAAAGTCATTCACTTCCTTTGATTCTACCTGCTCTCTCACGTCCCCAGCAAGGATCTGCTCCCCAGGGCACCTGGGCTTCTCTGTCATCTCAGCTATCTTTCTCTTGGCTGCTCTGAGTCTTAAGATGTCCTTCCCACCATAATCTTGTCCCCAGTCGAGGACAAGGCCAGCTTCAAGTCCACAAGAGAGGAATATCACAGACAAGGTCTGAGTCTAGAAGCCATGGCTTCACTACAGACTCCAGCTGAGTGCCCACATTTTGGCCTTCTAGTGCCTTCTACAAGCTTAGCCACTGGTCTTTCTGGTGCTATTCATTTGGCCTTTTGGGGTGCTTTTTAGTTTCTGTCCTGGGAAGGGGAAGAAAAAGTAGAAGAAGCCTGCCTCCTGAGGAGAAGGTGGGACTTTATAGTATGAGGCCACTTGTTTGTTTTCTGGCTCCCAGACTCCCAAAATAATAACACAGAAACTATATTATTTAAATCACTGCTTGGCCAATCACTTGATCGCATTGTTAACTAGCTTTACATCTGGAATTAACCTATTTCCTTTATTTTATATTTTACCATGAGGTTTGTGGCCTACAGGCAAGGTTCCAGCTGGCAGATTGCATCTTTCTCCTGTGGTGTCTCCATGGCTTCTCCTGACTCCATCTTCTTTCTCCCAGCATTCTGTTTAGTCTTCCCCGCCTAGCTCTACTTTGCCCAAAACAGCTTCTTTATTAACCAATGGTATTCACAGCATACAGAGGGGAATCCCACATCACCTCCCCTTTTCTGTTTAAATAAAAAAAAAAGGCTTTAACTTTAACACAGTAAAATTACATATAACAAGACAGGTATCAAGCAAGAATTACAGTTACAATATTTATATCTACTTTATCTTTTATCATAACTAAGGAAAACTATAACTATCTATTCTTCACCTCCATCAAAGGCTCCAGAAGGATGTTACCTAAGTTAACAGGAAGTACATTATAAGCAACTTCCTACAGACCCATAGTATCCAGCAGACTTTTCCATGAAGCAGGAAATCTGAGATCTGTTCTGCCTTGTAATGGCAGTCCATTAGTTGCTTTCTTCTGTGTCCTGCAAAATGTCTGGCAGACTCTTTCATGTAGCAGGAACTCCAAAGGACCATCTCACCTTTAGGCAAGTTCTGCAGTCATTTCTCTGTGGGTCCTGCATGTCCCGTTCATACTGCATAGCATCAAGCACTCCAGGCAAGAGCAGTTTCTTACCCAAATGGCTAACCAACACCATAAGGAGCCTCTTCGGTGCCCATCGTCCTCTTGAAGTAGGTTGGTGCTGCCAGGATCAGATGTGTCTCACAATATGAAAAGTCCTAAATTCTTAAACATTTTAAATTCTATATTCTGTAGTCTTTGAATGGTTCAAAGAATACCTATCTAACTATATATATATTTCTATATATCTAGAAAACCTAACTAACATAACTACAGGCTTGACTATTATAGATGATTATCTATTAACCTGTATTTATTAATTATACATTACATTTTTAAATAAATTGCACAAACACAATACTTTAATCAAGAGCAGAAATATACATATAACAAAATTGATCTTAAATTTGTATCAATAAACCAAGATCCATATCAATGCAAATCTCTGTAACATATCCCCCTTTAAATGTAAATAAACATTTATAACCAGTCATTTAAGGAATTTGGTCATAGTTCTCTCCAAACTGCTTCCTGCTTTTTGTTGGCTGAAGTATTTTCTTTTGGGGGGGTTTTCATGGAGATCTTTCAGGGGCTCTTGGTCCATCAAACCACATTGGTCTGGAATTAATCCACAGGTTCTCATCTTCTGTGGAAGCAAAAGCAGAACCTCTTTTCCAAAGTAACAAATCCTTAGACACAAATTTTGGAATCAAGATACCTTTAAAATACATAGGTTGGTTTAATTTAGCAGCCCATAATGAAATGTCTCTCTGTACTTAGTTCCTTCACAGTCAAAAAAAAAAAAAAAAAAAACAAAGACAACACAATAATATACATAATCCAGACTCTGTGTATATTCCATCTTTACATGGCTTATTTTTTCTTACTCTATTACTTTTTCTACAAGTTTAGTATTTATTTTATTATCTTTACTCCTTTACTCTATGACTGTCTGTACTCTTTTATATTACATTTATTGTCTCTTTACTATTTCTTCTCTCTCCCAAGCCAACATACATTTTTTAAACACACTGTGTCTCATTTAGATTTCCATAAAGCGGGAAATCTGAAGATCTGTTCTGCCTTGTAATGGCAGTTCATCATTTGCCTACTGATATATCTGTCCTACTGTGTATCTGTAATTCTTTTCTGTCCTAGAGAGCTTCTAAAATGGTAACCATCATTACTAAGACTAAGACTGCTTTGCTTTTTGGCTCTGCCCAGTCCAACATGGTGGAAGTTCATTCAGTGCCTCTGAGATTGCCAGGTGGGAGCCATGCCCATCACCTCAACTTTGGCAACCAGTTGGCCCATGCTGCCACCAAGTAACTTGCTGCATACTGTCCACAAACCCCATTCAAGTGCTGAGCCTCCTGAAAGAGCCAGAGTTCATGCTGGCAGCATGGCCCAGGAAGCTGCCATTTTGAAACTGCATGTTTGTTTGCTTTGTTACCACTGAATCAGAAAGACCTCTCTTAAAGGAGAGGCTGCAGCATACTCCCAGCAAGCATAACCCACCCACCCCCAAAATGAGGCTAAACTTTGTTTTTTAGTGTCTAGAATTCCTTTCCACGCCCTCTCAGGTTTTATGTGGATTTAGCTAGTACATGTTGGAGTGCCAATCTGTAATATGAGGCAGCTTGTTTGTTTCCTGGCCACCTAGACTCCCAAAATAATCACACAGAAATCTGTATTAATCACAATACTGTTCAGCTTAAGTGTATTGTTAGCTCGCTTTTACATCTAGAATTAACCCATTTCCATTATTTTATATTTTACCATGAGGCTTGTGGCCTACCAGCAAGGTTCCAGCTGGTGGCTCGCGTCTTTCTCCTCTGGCGGCTCCATGGCTTCCTGACTCTGCCTTCTTTCTCCCAGCATTCAGTTTAGTTTTCCATGCCTTGCTCTACTTTGCCCTATCATAGGCCCAAAACAGCATCTTTATTAACCAGTAGTATTCACAGCATACAGAGGGGAATCCCACACCAGGACTTAAAGTCCTAAAGGAATTCTACCAGCGTAGAAGAAGAGATACAACCATGGGTTAACTCTTGAAGTGTCTCATTGCCTAAGTGCCCAAGTTTATCTTCTTAAAATATGGTAGCCGGGGGGCTGGAGAGATGGCTCAGTGGTTAAAAGCGTTGCCTGCTCTTCCAAAGGTCCTGAGTTCAATTCCCGGCAACCACATGGTGGCTCACAACCATCTGTAATGAGGTCTGGTGCCCTCTTCTGGTCTGCAGACATACACACAGAATATTGTATACATAATAAATAAATAAATATTTTTAAAAAAATATGGTAGCCAGATGGCGCGCTTGCCACAGAGAAACAAAAGACTGGGTTAGTGGGTAACAAAGGTCCTAATTTTCATAAGACCACCAGTGAAGTGAAGTAAGTGAAGGCTTCAAGGAGCAAGGGATATTTGAGGAGAAATGTCAGAAGCCTGAAGTAGGACCGTGCTGAGCTACAGCCTTAGAAAGCCACACCCACCAGCCATAGACTAGGCCCTTGACACCTGCAGGCTCAATCAGTGTCCAGTTCTGGTCACAGGGATTGGCCTGCATGGATGGGAGAACTTTCAACCCAAGACAAGTACTGAGATCTCTTCAGAGTCAGAGGGAAAAAGAAGCCACTTTCCCTCAATGCTGGAGCTGAGAGCTTCCAGCATCTCCCCACCTCAGGGAAAAGCTGGTCTGGGAGAACCAAGTCAACCCATACTTAGAAAGCAGTCTGGAAAAGGCAGGAGGGAGCAGTGTGGCCTTCCCTCAAGGCCGACCTCTTTCTGCCCTTCCTGTGTAAACTACAGCTAATTCCAGTTGGCTTTTAAGCTATTTATATTGCCAAAATTTTCTGCATATTTTGTTTTGACATTTTAAAACAAAACAAAATAAAAACCAACTAAAACCCAAAATAATACAAAGGAAGATAAAACAAAACCTCTTTCTGGCTCAAAAGAGACTGGTTCTGGGTCCTAACACACTTTTTTTTTCTTTTTTAAATTGAGATGGGGTCTCACCATCTAGCCCTGACTGGCCTGGAACTCCCTATGCAGGCCAGATTGACTCCAATCACACAGGGCTGAGCCTACCCCTGCCTCCCAGGTGCTGGGATTAAAGGCATGTGCCACTTTGCCTGACCCTAGAAAACTGTGGCAAAGGCTTAGCAAGAAGCACACAGCTCATAGGCAAGCAAACAACTCTAAGCCACGGTTCTTCTATCTGACTTGTATACCTCAGGTGGCAACACTAAGCAGGGCAGGTACCAGGCAACTAGAGACCATCCTAATAGTGACAGTCGATCTAGCCTGTCCTCAATCATCCACCTGCCCTGCCTTAGTTTTCTCAGGGTCATACCTATAAAGGTTCTGGTTCATACTTTCACTGACTTCTTCTATCTTGGTGTGTGTGGGCGGGGGAGTACTGAGATTTCCCAGGCTCTTGCATCCCAGGACAAAGAATTGCACCAGGGACACATGGTTAGAAATAAAAATAGAGGCTGTTTATTAGGAAAGGGAAAGTACTCCTGAGAACAGGGTGGACTAGGAGCTGAGGGGAGATATATGCCCAAAGAACCTGGCCAGGAGCCTCAAGATACTTATAGGTTAGTCACATAGCATTTGCCTTCTCTTTTCTTAAAACGATTTTCTTTATTTTAATTATTACATCTCTTGTGTGTGTGTATGTGTGGTATACGTGTGTGTGTGTATGTGTGTGTGTGTAAGTATGTGTGTGTGTGGAGGCGGTCAGAGGGGTATCAGATACAGAAACTGGAGTTAGAGGCAGTTATAAGCCTTCTAATGGAGGTGCTGGGAATAGAACCCAGGTCCTCTGCAAGGCCAGTATGTGGTCTAAGCCACTGAGCCGTCTCTCCAGCCCCAGCATCTGCCTTCCTTCATGTTTACATATAGTGGACTTTCAAGGGTTTTTGGTCTTTTTGTCAGCTGGCTTCTTTCACACAGTGATCGTGACACTACTGTCTCTAGTACCATTCTTCAATCAGAAAATCTGGTATTTCTCACCTGGGCCTGCGAGGCACGCTGTGTCTTCTTGTGTCTAGAACTTGTAGGTCTTGGACTTCTCTTGTGTTTCCTTTTGGGAACATATCTGACACTGTTACTGCAGCACTGAAGGCCCATTAAAGGAAAGCTATTAGCTCTGAGCCTAAGGAATGGAATCCTCCTCTGGGTGGAGACATACTATCACCTCCTCCCACAAGAGTTAATCCAACTGGGCAGGTCAATCACCTGCCCAAGGGCCTACCCTCAGTAAGACGTGTTCACTTGAAGCCATGCTAAGGAGACGGGAAGGAAAAACTCTTTAATGAGATAATGTACATTTCCTACCCAGAGTTCCCACCCCCTGGCTCTGTTGCCTCAGGCCCATGATGAAGTTCTTTTGGGTCTGCCTGTCTTTCTAAGTACTGGCCAGAGGCTAAGCATGACTTTGCTGGTACTTCGGGCTTTTTATTCTTTCTCTAAAGCTCCCATTACCACCATGTGGCTGCTTGTCCACCATGTGTCCACCATGCGTCCATGCCAGCTTAATTCAAATGGCACGGCCTTTTCTCTTTCTTCTCTATCTCCCTCCTATAGGCAGCTGCTGGGATTTGCAGCTTGCCTGCCCTGGGATTTTTCTTTTAAACTCTAATAATATTGTTGGCAAGGTTCCATTTGAGTCCATTTGTAAATTCCTTTATTAATGAAAACCACAAGAGGGAACCCTCGTTTTCTCAGTATGAATATCATAGTTTAAAAAAAAAAAACAGAAACAAAATCTCACAATAACTTTCTCTACTTCCTACCAGAAAATTCCTCTCTTCATCAGAAAACTCTTCCTTCTTCTTTAAGGTCCAGCTTGAGGGTCAGTGTTTTAAAGAGACACACCCCAGGAGCTTCTGCAAGGGCCCCCTCTGGATCCTGGAATCCCGAAGACCTGTGAAGCAGAGTTGCTAAATTCCTAGTGTCGCTTTGAATCCAACACAGTGCTCAGGAAGTGGCAGAACTCCAGGTCATAGCACAGTGCTTAGAGTGGAGTTGACACAACTCTAGAGAGGAGCCTGGCAAGAACCTTAAACACTGTGTATAATTGGCTCAAAACTTCCAGTTTTAGTAAAACCTTTGAAAGCAATGCTCAATTCTATTTATTTGTTTATTTATTGTGTGTGTGTGCATAAGTGTGTGTGTGTGTGTGTGTGTGTGTGTGTGAGAGAGAGAGAGAGAGAGAGAGAGAGAGAGAGAGAGAGAGAGACTTAGTCTGACCTTAGGCGGGACCATGTTTATTCACGGCAAGGAGGGACTCTTATCACCTACATGTGCAGATGTTCAAAATGCCTACAGAAGATGGGATGTGGACCCTTACAGAGGTGGAAATGACTTCCATAGTCTGCAAGGGAAACTGGGAAGTGTAGGCTATCAGCAGGAAATGATCACTCCTAGCTCTGCAGTAACAGAAAGATGCAGAGCAGGGCTAGTGCTATTTTCTGCTCAGGAGGCTCTTTTTCGGAGGGAGTAGTTTTCGGTCCATTGAAGAGGAGCCGGCTGGTCGTGTAGCTTGCAAAGGCAGAGGGCAGAGTCTTATCTTACATCAGCTGCAGTGGACCAGCTGATTGCCACCCTCTTTTCCTAAAAAGACTTAGAAAATAATTATCAGAGGGTTGTAAGAAGATGATTTGCTGGGAAAGTTGCGGGAGGAGAAGGGCCGGAGGAGGAGAGAAGGAGCGGACTGCTGAAAGTGGGCCCAGAATTGATTCAGGGTGACGGCAATTTTATCCCAATTACCTGGGCTGTTATAAAAAAAATGAGCTAGCAAAAGTAGCAGGGAGCTACAGAACATTAAAAAAAAAGGGGGGGGGGAACCAGAGAAATAACGTAAAGGAAACGTAATGAAAAGAGACCAACGTAAAGAACTGTACCTGGCCCCGGGGGAAAGCAATGAAGGTCCCTCTCACCTAGAGTTTCTCTGGGGCATCCACAAGGTCTCTTTGCGGATGTATCAGGAACAAACTGGGCCACTGTAGCGTGAGAGCTCTGGGAGAGCTCACGTGGGACATTTTGCTCGGGTATAGCGTGAAGTTCAGTAAGTACAAGATTTATAAGACAGGGTAAAAACGTAAGTGTGAGACTAATAAGAAAGAGAGGCGTGCTCCAGGGGAGGAGCGGGAGTTTGCGGGAATCGGAAGCCTATACAGGCTGGAAGCTTGTGGTTGAATTTTTCTGATCCCTCCCTGTCTCTAGGCCCAATTTCAAACTAGATAGGATTGGTTGGCCTGGAAGCAGCATGTTCTCAAAGGAGAGCACCAATCCCATCACTGTAGTCAGATCTAATTTTTTTAAATTGTGGAGTGCTGCGGCAATCAACGGGTCAAGCCTGTTCTGAAACATAGGAAGCTGATCTGAGCTGGTAAGACAGATTAGTTCTTACAAAGAAGGCTTCAGCCCAGCTTCTTTAGTTCTGAGTGGCAAGAAGGGGGGGATGAGTTGAATCAAGGCCCATTAGTCCTTTTTTCAGGTCACCTGACCTACTTTTAGGGGTTTCGGTCTCTGACCATCCCTATAACTGCATCATGGCTGACAGAACATGTTGAATGCTTCAGAAGAGGGTCCCTCCAAGGGGCCGTGAATTGACTAGTTTGACACAAGCTAGAATCATCAGAGAGGAAGGAGCCTCAATTGAGAGACTGTCTCCCTAAGATCAGATGGTAGGCAAGCCTGTAGGACATTTTCTTCATTAGTGATTCATCAGGGAAGAGACCATTGTGGGTGGTACTATCCCTGGGCTGGTGGTCCTGGATTCTATAAGAAAACAGGCTGAATAAACCTTGGAGAGCAAGTCACTAAGCAGTACCCCTCCGTGGCCTCTGCATCAGCTTCTGCCTCCAGGTTCCTGCCCTCTTTAAATTCCTGCCCTCGTTGCTTTGGATGATGAACTGTTACACAGAACTGTGAGTGAAGTAAACCCTTTCCTCCCCAAGGGGCTTTCGGCCTTGGTATTTCATCACAGCACCGGTAACCCTGACTAAGACAGGCTATGAAAAAACGTTAACAGTTGGGAAAAACTCTGAACATAAGTCCGAAGTCAATAACTGTTAACCACTTTGTGAGGAGCATTATGAGACAAAGTTAACGAGGGAAATCTTACATAACACAAGGTTAACTATACAGTTAACGTAAAGTTAAATGCAATTGTACTACTGGCTGGACTAGGTATCAGAGTTCTGTAGAAGGATGAAGTAGCTAGTTGGTAGGATACGATAATTAGCTGCTTGTTTACATTAGAAACTGTGAAAGGAGCAAGCACCCCGAAGCCTTATAAGAGAATTCAGTTAAAGTTAGTATCTAAGGAATGATTCTGAACAGAAAGTGTCTAAGTGATATCCCTTGCTGTCATTTATGATGAACTTTGTATATTTATTTCTAATATTAGCAATACCCATTATTATTTAATCAACAAAATCAGAATATATCATGTAAAACACAATATTTGGTTAGAAACAGTTTGATAAAGTAAAATTTTTAAAATTTGGACTATTACAGAAAATGACCATATCCGGTATTTGGGAACATGACTTAATAGATGTTTTTGCTAATATCAAATTGTTATACCTATATACAGTAAATGTATTTTATATTGTCAGGCTACATAAAAAGACAATTTAATTCTCAGTTGTAATCTCCCAAAAGAAATGATTCTTAGACAAGGAGATAAGCGGGATTGGAATGCATGATGTGTAATCCCCAAAGAGTCGATAAATTAAAAAAATGATTTTTAATTTTCAATTTAAAAGTACTTCCAGGAACAGTGACTGCCCTGTCTTCTCGTCAGCAGGACACAGTTGCTCTCTAGAATTCCTTAGTTACTACCTGAGTCAGCCACTCCCATGCCAGGAGTAAATGATTCATTTTCCAAAGCTTTCTAAATTAACCCTATTAACAGAACCTTTAAAAAATTATCTGCAGTGTTTTCATTCCATCCACTCAACCAACATGAAAGATGACGGCAGTCAGTCCTGTCAAATCTGTAATAAATAACTTACATAGAACATGGACCGAACTAACAAAGGAGCCTATAGACAACTCTATTCCTTGTGGGCTTCAAGGTGAGAGTGCAGGCGGTGGGCTGGAGCTCTCTAGCTGGGAGGAGACTAGATTGTATTGTCAGGGCACCACAGGAGAGCCCAGTCGGAGAGAATCTCCTTCAACTAAGACATTCCTTCCCGAAGAACCCGAGAGCTTGGGATATCACTTAATAGAATTATCATTGACTCTACAGATATGAAACCCACTTTCAAAGATACCTCATGGATAGTCTCAATAAATTTCCGAAGTTGTGAGTTTGATGGCAGAGTTCCTGGCATCCTCCTTTAATGAGGGAACGTGGGTAATTAAGGTGTGGATCCTGGGATGCGCCCGTGCTTAGAGGAAGAACTGAATGCCAGGGTAGAGGACTTGACCAACTGAATTAGCATGCGGGTCCCTTATTGGGCTTATGTACCAGGTTCCTCTGTGTACAGAATCCTCAGTTCAGGAACTACTGAGGGCAGAGTAATTGCTATTTGCCTCTCTGAGACATTTAGGATGTGGGTGTGAGGTCTTCCATTGGGCAAGAGCACCCATCCCCCACTCATAGGAGACATGAGGAGTAATTCATCTTTACATAGGAGCATTTTTGTTTTGGCTTGTTTTCTGATTTGGCCTATGTGGCTGGAGCTGGTCAGACCCACGTAAGAAGAGGTAAAAGCAGCAGGCTTCTGGCAGGTCTTACCTCCCACACCTCCTTGTCTCTTCATGAGGCTAACCTGCAACTTACTCTGGTGGGATGAGATGTTCCATCCAAGGGAACACTGAGCCTAGGGGTTTCCTGCCAGACTAGTGTATTATAAGTTTAATCCATTTTGCTGAAGCATTAAATCTTTTATAAATAATTTTTAGCATGCCTGATTTTGAATATTATTTTACGTTAAACAAATTTGAAGTTTACTTTAAACTTATTTTGACAGAGTTGTTTCAAGCTTAATTCTGTCAACATATACAGAGGTATGTATAATGGGAGATATAAATTGGTCTGTCCCTCTAATCTTGCTCTGTAAGTAAATTACATTTGTCCTTAGCATGACTAAAAGCATAGTTCTGATCACAATTAAACGTTTGATCATCTGTAGGCGACATTGACAGAATAACCAAATTATCTTCAACAGTTTACAAACTGGTACTTTTTATGAGATTAGAATTTTTACGGTTTTATTCCTGTCAAGTTTGAGCCTTAAAAAATAGAATTGGAGATTTAATTGAAGACTTTTTTAGCATCAAAATAAAACTTTAAACCATAAAAATAGTCCATTGGAGAGACTGGGAACCTTATTTTCCTAATCCTTGTATAATGCACCTTTACAGAATATCACAATTTTTTTTGTATGATTCAGTTTGTCCAAATTTGAAACACATGGCAGGGCCCAAGAGCAAAGTAAAAACAGGAATCAACATCCAGGTAAGCAGAGTGTCTTCTAAGTGTCAAAACAACCAAATGCACCTGGAAAGCAAGCAGGGGGGAGGGGTCCCCAACCTCTACAGTTCCAGGGTTCAGAAATCACAGGGCCGGTGGAAGGTTCTCAGGGCTTTCAGTTAATTGAGTGGTAGGCCAGGGGACAATTTCTAGAACTAGAATTCTCAGCCAAACTTTCTCACAGATGGTGGTGTCTTCGACTGAGCAGGTCTTAAAACAGACAAGAGGAAGCTCCAGTGAGCTCCCAGACCTAGCCAGGGCATCTCTTAAGGCCAATGGATTACCTTGAACCAGTGTTCTGCTATGCTGCACGGCGTATTCTGGTTGAATGCTGCATGCCCTCCTGCTTAGAAGGTCAGACTGTGTCAGGGCAAGACAGTAAGGTGAGAGAGAAAAGGCAGAGCAAGCAAGTGAAAGAAAAGGCATCCTGAAAGCCCAAGATGGGGGTGGGGGCGTAGCATGTGTTTTAAACCCCAGCACTCTGGGAGGCAGAGGCAGGCTGAGCTCTGAGTTTGAGACTAGTCTGGTCTAAGAGCAAGTTCCAGGACAGTAGGGGCTACACAGAGAAACCCTGTCTCAAAAAAAAAAAAAAAAAAAAAAAGCCAAAAACTAAAACCCCCCCAAAAAACAAAACAACTACAAAAAAGCCCTACTAGGCCCTCTCGGCTGGAGCTGGGAGCACATGAGAGCCAGGGAAGTTTGTCCACAGCTGAGCTTCAGCCACTAGTTTTCTCAGTTCAGGTTTTTGCACCATATGTTAAATTATTAAAGGAATATATATAGAGAGAGACAAAAGGTGGAAAGAAAGAGAAGGTTGGCCAGACCTTAGGCAGGACCATGTTTATTCATGGCAAGGGGGCACTTTTACCATTCACGTGTGTGGCTGGCCAAAAAAAAAAAAAAAAAAAATGTCTACATAGATGGGACGCTGCCCTTTATAGGGGGTGGAAGCGACTTCCGTAGTCCGAAAGGGAATCTGGGAAGTGTAGTCTTTCAGCAGGAAACTGTCATTCTCCATCTTAGTCCCTTGAGACAGGACCTTTCGCTGGGAAGGTTGCTCAGTGGTCCAATACTTGCCTAGCAAATACCATGAAAATGTGATCAGACTCTGGAAAAACCCTTTCGGCATATAAAGTGCTCATCCCAGTATAACTGGATTTAAATTTCAGGAGCCGGGAGGTGGTGGCGAATGCCTTTAATCCCAGAACTCGGGAGACAGAGGCAGGCAGATCTCTGTGAGTTCAAGGCCAGCCTGGTCTACAAGAGCTAGTTCCAGGATAGACTCCAAAGCTACAGAGAAACCCTGTCTTGAAAAACCAAAAAAAAAAAAAAAAAATTTCAGGTTCAGCACTGAGCTATGTATATATGTATATATGTATATGCTCAATGGAAAGACAAAACCCTGCACAAATCGTATCGAGAGCAGCAGTCTCTCCATTTATTCTTAGACCTGTCTCATTGATCCTTTGTCATTAACTTTCATATTTCCAAATTCCCTGCTTATGTGATTCCTTCTTGTTGGCTTCCTTTTGAATCTTATTTCGTTTCCACAATATGCATAAAATTTTATCTCTTTTCTCTCCACTCCAAACCCTCACACCGCCCTTAGCACTCCAGTTTTCTTGTTGTTTGACTTAGATTGCTATTCAGGAGCAATGCCATTGTGGCTATGTAAATTACACAGCTGGACCATGTATTGCCATAATTACTTTTCTTTCCTAAAACAGCTCTTCGTTAGCACTGGAGGTTGCAACTGGCATCCATTTCTCCATATTTATCCCTAATTTTATCCTCAAACTTTTCCCCACTTGGTTAAATTGCTTCGGGTTCTACGAAAACACATTTAGATGTATTTATAGCTTAAACTCACCAATCTTTCTCCTAGAGCTGAAGATCTGCTTCAGTCTTGTTGCTTGCCCTGTAACCAGATGTTCATCTCTCGAAAGCCAGTACTTGGGGCGGGGGTTAAGAGCACTGGTTATTCTTCAGGATGACGAGGGCTCTGTTGCCAGCACCATGTGGTGGGTCACAACCATCTGTAACTCCAGTTGCAGGCAATCCAAAGCCTTCTTCTGACCTCCTCCAGAACTGCATGCATGCGGTGTGTCTAGTTGCACACCGTCAAACATGTGTGCATGCAGTGTGTCTAGTTGCATGCCGTCAAACATGCAAATTTGTAAAATAATAAATAAACAGATCACTTTTCAAAGCTGATACTTGGGAGTTGATGGAAAAAATAGATTTTTCCAAGGGCCATCCTTGAAAGGCACAAGAACTATCAACCTCAAAGCCATATCTTGGAGGACTCAAGTACATAAACAGGTGTCTATGGGGAAGGCGAGAATGTATAGGGGCAACCACAGGAAACGTATAGGCTACATGCTGGCCAGGAGCTGCATCTTCTAGAACAGTGGTTCTCAATCTGTGGGTTGTGACCCCTTTGGGACTGAACAACCCTTTCACAGGGGTCACATAGCAGATATGTACATTACGATTCATAACAGCAGCAAAATTACAGTTATGAAGTAGCAACAAAATAATTTTATGGTTGGGGGTCACCACAACATGAGGAACTGTATTAAAGAGTTTCAGCATTAGGAAGGCTGAGAAGCACTGATCTAGTACATATCTCCATTATTTTTCCTCACCCTCAAAATTGACCTTGACCTTCTGATGCTAGTTACAATCATATTACTCGTCTGCAGGTTAAGCATCATAGCAATTAACATACTACGCGTTAGCTGACGGAATTAAAGAATGACAAGGCGCGCCGTACAGTGTAATGCTATCCAAAGGACTACAGTTCTAAAAAGGAGTATTTAGCGGTTGACATCTTAATCATTTGGGTGTGGGAAAAAGAGGAAGCAATTCTGCAAAGTTTTGCAAAAAAAAAAAAAAATTCTGAGGGCAACTCCTCAGAGAGCAACCACTGCAAAGTGAAGGACGTTCCTGGTGCTTAGACCCAGTGTTCACCCAGGAGCCATCTTCCTGGGGTTCCCCTCAGCTTAGACTCAGTCCTGGAGCCCGTGGAGCCTTTTTCATTATTCTCTTCCTTATATTCTGAGCATGATGCAAATTAGTCTTTAGAAACTAGAAGCATGTGAGAGTTTGAAAATATGAATTCCAAAAGCATGTAATCCAGACTCTGCTGCGGTTGTTGCTTCTGTTGAGTGCTGGCATCTGAGCTTGGAGGGTTTCAGCCCCATCATTCTGAGGTGCTGTTGAAAGATTGTGAGACACATACAGGAACAAGAACAATACAACTTGCAAGTTAATAGGAGACCAAACCAGGAAAGATACACCTGGTAGGTGAAGAGTTCTGATCGCATTAAAGACAGTTAACATTAAGTTCCTGTTTGTCCTGTGTTGGTTTGACTCACCTGCACAAGATGTGCTTCGGCAGTGCGGGGGGGCGGTGGTACATGGGCTGGAACTAGATCAGGATGGACACTTGCCCCTGTTTGGATGTGGGTGGGAGGTATCCTATAGTTTTGCCTTTTTAAGCCTCAGCAAAATGTGACTAGTCACCATTTCCTGGGAACTCAGGAATGGTCCTGGCCAGAGCCCATCATCCTGGCCTGTATTTAATTAAAACTTGCTTCAAATTTGGCTCAAAATTGTGAAACTGGTTTTTCTCCCTTGATTCTTAGTGTTGATATTTTAAAAAGAACTCTTCCCTTCTTTCTAACTAGGACCTTCTACAAATATGCCTTTTCTCTGCTGTGCTGAAGCTTCCCAACATTGAGGTCCAGCATTGCTGTCTTTATCCTGTGTACAAAGCCCTGGCTGCTTTGTTCTCTGGAAAACTCATTGAATTATCTTTTAGCTTTGTCTCCTCTGTTTTCTCTATTCCTTAAATACCTCAATTCTTTAAACGTCAGCTCTCTGGCACTGAGTTACAAATTTTTTAGGTTATTTTTCTCCCCTCATATTTTCCATTTCTTTATTGAGCTCTGTATTTCTGGGGTTATATTTTTATTTTCTAAAGCATTTTTTTCTGATTTTGTTTTTATTCTTTTAAAATAAAAAGTTTGTTCTTGGGCCACAGATGTTCTGTCTCCCTAAGGATATGAATAATAGACTTCTTTGTTTTTTGTTATTTTTTTTCTACGCAAGCCTTTTGCTCCTTCGAGTTGCTGGTTTACTTGCTTGTTTGTGTTTTAGTTTTTAGTCTCTGAACTTAACATAAAAAGCTTTCCTCCAGTTCATGATGATTCTTAGCTGTCCATTCACATTTATTGAAGAGAAGTAGAGAAGGGGGGATTTTAAAGATCCATCCATGACAGAGAAGTATATATTGGACTTCATCTTCCTATCTTCGGCAACAACAACATTGTAGAAAATATATGAATACCACAGAGATTATTTCAAGACAAGGAAAACAAGTGCTGTAAGTTCTGCTTTCATTCCAACTCCCAGACCAGAATTTCCTTAACAACAAACTGTTGCTGAGATAGAAAACGCTGGTCTTGTTGGTAGAGGAAATGGGGGTTCGAGTCCACACCTGCTGCAATAGATAAACTCTTCAAGGCAAAGTATCTTCCTGAATGTCAGTCATTCAGATGAGATACCATTAAGATAAACAAAATACAACACTCTTGTAATGAAAGCATGCAATCTAGCCCCATGGAAGAGATAACACCAAAAATTTTCTAGACACTGGCCAGTGAGATGGTTCAGCTGGTAAAGGTGCCCAAAGCAAAGCCTGCTGACCTGAGTTTGAGTCTCGGCTCTCACACCTCTCTCCCCCACCTCCTACTTCTTTCATGCAATAAAGTAAGTACCCTTTGTCACACACCCTTGCTACCATGACATTCTGCCTCACCGGACACCAGAGTCAATGGACTAAACTTTTGGAACAGAGAGCTGGAATAAGTCCCATCTCTTTCTGACGTAAGTTATTTCTGCTAGGTGTTTTTGTTAAAGCTAAGCAGAGTCACCGTTATGATTAAACCTGACCATGTGATACTTAAGCCTTTTGGAGCTGTTTGTGGAAGGGCTTTAATAAGGTTTGGAGATGCAGGCTAAAGAAGCCCTAGAATGCAGTGAACTCAGTTTAGTGAGCAACTCCAGGAGCCCAAAAGAACACAAGGCTAACAGGATTAGAGTAAAAACTGTGGTTTGTGTGTTTCATATGGGAACCAAAACTCTGTGGGGGGCTGAAATAAAAGCATTCAAGCTCTGTTCTGGTATAAAGAACCTGTCTATATTTTATCCATTCTAAGAATTAGTAGATGGAAAAAGTTAAAAGGGAACAAAATAACTAATCAGATTCACGATGTATCAAAACAGCCCAGAATTCAGGTCCTGGCATTGCTGTTGCTAGATACTTGTAGCTGAGTTTTCACTGAGGGTGATGGGTAAAATAGAGCAGAAAGAGTTGAGAAACTTGCAGTTTGATTGGAAGAGGCCAGTGTAAAGAAGTTGGAGGGGAAATTGGGGCAGGGTAGAAATAGTTTCTGAAGAGATTAGCACTAGTAGAAAGAAGCCAAGTATTTGCATCAGGACAGTAAAAAAAAAAAATGCCATGTAGGTATCTAGGAATAAATCAGACCCCATCATTGTGATGTGAAGGGTGTGAAACTCATCTGAAATACTTTCTTATGAGAAGAATGGGACTCTGTGGTTCTCATGAATTTCCCAGCTCATGAATTCTCATGGGCCAGCTCTGAATTCCCCAGAACTCATTTCACCATGCCAAGACACATATGGATTCCCTAGGATTCCGCTCGCTATCCTCAGCTTTAGCCTGGAAAGCCACCAGACACGGAAGCCACTGCGGTCATAATCCAAAGGACCCTGAATACGACAGTTCAAGGTGGTGGAAGACCTTGACATTACCCACGTGAAGCCTGCTTTGCAGGCATGCAAAAGGCAAGAACGTCGGGATCCTGGAAGCTTCCATCTACATTTCAAAGAAAAGTCTGAAGGCCAGGCAATGTACGAGAGGGTCAGAATGCCTTCAGACAGCTCATGAGAGGGCATTGTTCAAATTGTGAGGGTAGAGCCACGGGCAGATCTCTGTGAGTTTGAGACCAGCCTGGACTACAGAGCAAATTCCAGGACAGCCAGGGCTACACACAGAAATTCTGTCTCAAAAACCAAAACCAAACAAGCAAAAAAGCTGTAAGGGTAAAAACCAAAGTCACAATGGAGGTTGAAACAGGAGAATCACTTTGAGTTCGAGGTCCGCCTGGGCTACGTAGCAAGCTCCCGTCTCAGAATTATAAGGAAGAGGATTAAGAAGAATTACCAAAAACTGTGAAGAAACAGGAAAGAAAGGTTGTATACTGTGCTTCACCCCAAAGGTTTTGAGACATGGGATAATGCATGTGAAGACGGGGAACCAATAAAACTTTTCTCTTCCACTCCACACCCCTTCCCTCTCTCCACTCACTCTCACAATCCCATCCCAGTCCCCTGAGAAAGGCTCTGTCAGGAAGAGCTTGTCGGTGTGAGCACAGTCTCACAAGGAAGGTCAGGACAAGTCTTCCCGGACCGCCAAAAGCACCAAGTTCACCACCTGCCTCTCACCAGGTAACAGTCAAGGGTCACTGCACACATTTCTACTGGATCCCACTTGCTTGTAGCCCTGATGGTGTAGCTCCAGCTTTAACCTTTTCTAGAGATTCAAAAGGGCCTCAGGCCTCTCTCCCCCATCCCCTGCCTCCCACAGGTCAGCCCCACTCTCTCCCCAGCCTCAGCGGCTCTCATTTCCAGGCTCTCCACTGGCGGGGGTCCCAGACACACATGCCTCTGCTTGGCTGTAATCACAGCACACGCACTTCCCAGCTTGTAGCTCAGGCTTCCAAGTTGCAACACAGTCCTTAGAACTTTGCTGTCAAGCGGCCATCAAGCCAAAACACGTAACTCACAGAGCCACTCCCAGGCAGAGAGAGCATTTCCAGCCCCCGCCCCTGCCTTTCAAAATAAGTCAGAGTACATTCCCAGAAGTCCAGTTCTAGAACTAGAAAATAGGATTTTTTTGTGTTTCAGACTGCTCATTGTCGGATTATTTTCCTGTGTGCTTACATGATTTCATTATCAATAGTGGAACGCAGTGGTTTCACGACAGCATCACTGTCACCGATTCTTATCACTAAATTGAAAAATTTTGCAAGTAACTGCATTCTTCGTTGTTAGAAATGAGAATTGCTCGCAAAGCATTCTTATGCTTTAGACTAATCGAAAAGCCAGTGGTAAACAGACACACCAAATAACCAAAGTTTTGATCTGCCCTCATGGCTGTTTCAAAAAACCAGACACTATTTCACCTCTATACAGACTTCATAGGGACACTTCCCCTATGGTTTTGCGATGCCATGATGACCGTAAATAATCAAGAAGCTTTTGCCCAGCCTGGTGGTGGTGATGCAGACCTTTAATCCCAGCACTCGGGAGGCTGAAGCAGGTGGATCTTTGTGAGTTTGAGGCCAGCCTGGTCTACAAGAGCTAGTTCCAGGACAGGCTCCAAAATTACAGAGAAACCCGGTCTTGAAAAACTATAATAAAAAAGTCTTTGCCCAATTCACAGCCGCTTTCCCAACTGTGTCTAAGATAAGGGTTCTCTCTGTGTACCTTGTTTACACAGAATTAGGAGCCAAGGATGCCCATAATATTGTGTGTTCTACTTTTTAATCCTCCTTTAATCTTCCCCCTCTTCTGCCATGGACTTGTCGCATTAACTGAGCCAGTGTTCTTAGACACCAGGACTCTTTCCCGTTTGTCTGACCTACCCTTGCACATCCTTTAGCCGGATTCACCATCTCCTCTTTATCCTCAAAGCCATAAATCAATTCTAAAGCAAATTCATTGGATTCAGGCCCAAAATTTTTGGTGCTAAACTCCGAGGTTGTTGGGCAGGGGTAACGCATGCCTTTAATCCCAGCACTCAGGAAGTAGAGGTAGGTAAATCTCTGAGTTCAAGGCCAGCCTGGTCTACTGAGTGAATTCTAGGATAGCCAGGGCTACAAAAAAAAAAAAAATCCTGTCTCATCAAGTAAATAAATGTAAAAAAGAAAGACATAAGAATAGAACATGAAACTATGCAGTTTATAATGATAATGGTAATAATAATAATAATAATAGACTCTGTTACAGGTGTATGTATTTATGACATTATACTTTCTATTGTGATTTTAGGTGTGCCTGTGGAACAGCACGCTGGGTTAAACCAGCATACAGCCTCTACACTGTGTTTGTAGTGCCCCATGACTGCATCTTTTTCTCTAGTGTTGTATAGTTGATCATGGCTCTAGGAGTAATGGGCTACATCACACCTCTGTCTATCGTCTCTCCACACCACATACCCTCAGTGTGTGACAGATCATGCTGTCTAGGTTTGTGTAAGTACTCTGTGATGTTCATACCACAATGAAACAATGTACTTCTTAGAATCTATCCTCTTCGCTAAGTAATGCACATGACAGTATCTAATCTTTCCACACGTGGTGGGAGAAAACTAAAGCTGGCATGTCTATAGTAGAAACAGCAGCCAGTACCATTTGGAAGTTGTCACTTTATTCAGTCCTACCCTTGTGGTATCATTATCTCCCACTTATCAGGGAGGAAATCAAGACTCAGCTATGATCCTGGCCCGCTAGAGGGCACAGAGCCAGGGGAAGGCAGAGCAGGACGTGAAGGCAAGTGCTAGCCTTGTTGAACATGTCTTTCAGTTCTATGCTGAATCACAGCTAGCCTTGTGCTTTCAGGACTGTGGTGACCAAGAAACAGGAGCAGTGCACCTATGTACCTGACTCTGGCTGCCCTTTAAAGTGTCTTCCCGAAAGATATAGTTACATGCAACAGTGTCCTTGAGTCAATAAATATACCTTGCAAAACACAGAGGTCAGACTGCAGGCCTGGCCACTTAGTCAAGGTATCCAGATGAAGGCTGCTGGAGACGGAGCTGTGGGATCCGAGATCTAAAGAGGCAAGGCAAGGCAGAGGGGCAGATGGCTAGGCTGTGGACAAAGCAAAGGGCTAGCTGGGGCTTTGAGGCAGCTCACAATGTTGGAGGAGAAGCTGTTGGGGAATATGATTTTGAGGTGTATGACTTTTGTTTAGGCTGCATTTGTTTAACTCTGTGAAGCTGTGACTCTTTGCCTGTCTAAAACACCTGATGTTCTAATAAAGAGCTGAACAGCCAATAGCAAGGCAGGGGCTGGCAGGCAGAGGGTATAAATAGAAGGAGAACTGAGGAGAGGAGGAGCAAGAGAACAGGGAGAAGAGGACATCGAGGGACAGCAAGCCATGGAGAAAGAAGTAAAGAAAGGTACACAGAAATAGAGAAAGATAAAGCCCCAGAGGCAAAAGGTAATTGGGATAATGTAAGTTAAAAGAAGCTGGCAAAGAACAAGCCACACTAAGGCCAGGCATTCATAACTAAGAATAAGCCTTTGTGTGTGGTTTATTTGGGAGCTGGGTGGTGGTCCCCTCAAAAACCCAAAAGAGTAAAACATCACACAACAAGAAGCCACCTGACCCCAGGGAAGGTGTGTTAGTCCATTTCTCTGTCCAGACTAAGATAGTCTGAGTAGTTTCTAAACCACACAAATGTATTGTTCACACTTCTGGCAGTTAGGAAGTCCAGGTTAGGAAGATACATGCAGTGGGTGCCTGATAAAGGCCGGCTTCCTGCTCCATGCATGGCAATCTTTTTCCTGTGTCCTCATGTGTCAGGGTGTGGGCATGGAAGTGCTCTGGGGTCTCCACACGGGGATTAGCATCATTCATGAGAACACCACCACCTCTCAGAGACATCCTCTCCTAAAATCACCCTCCTGGAAACTACATCCCATAATACAGGTGTTAGGGCAAATGCGCACACTGCCCACAGCAGAATGGAGCTGCAGACTCTTACCCAGAGCTGCCAGCGGCAGACAGACTACCCAAGACTGTCTGTCCTGAGGAACACCGCAGCCACACACCAACGTATGCATCCCTCAGTCATGCAGGCGGATGGTGAGAAACACTGAACTGAAAATCAACACGAACAGATTACACTATCCGTGATACATAAGCAGAGATGCCTCATGTGTGCCAAAGTGGGCGTAGTGCAGAGGAAAGGCCTGCAGGGAGAAACAAGGTGTTCTCTGGGGCGTGGAACTTGGGGAGGCGGTCAGGGGATCCAGACACATATATTCATGGGTTTGCATATTTCAGGTTATGTCAGCAATAATGGTAATCATGGGTTGCACCCCGACAGATTCAGTCAACAGTAGACTGAAAAACTATGAGGGGAGAGCAATAAGAATAATGGTTGAGGGACAGTAAACATTAGAAATAAAAGCAGCACAATACAGCAATGATGTGCATAGCATTTCCATGACATTGGGTATTGCAAGGCATCAGAGGAACGGCATAGAGGAGAAAGTGCATAGGGTACATATGAATACCATGCTGTTTTACAAGGAACTAGAGTGTTTGCAGATTGTGGTGTTTGTAGGGCATTTTAGAACCAATGCCCACTGATACCAATGGATGATTGACTCTGAGAAGGACTCTGCTCAGGAAATGTGTGCCAGCTCCTGCTGTCATCTCATCCTGGATGTTTCCTAGGCTCACAGTCACGCCAGGGACAGAGGGAAGCTGGAGAGACCTTTGGGTCCAATATATGGTTACTGCCCTAAGCACTGACGAATACAGGAGGCTCCACGATTCTTATAAAAGGAAGCATTTGGGGGCTGGAGAGGTGGCTCAGTGGTTAAGAGCACAGACTGCTCTTCCCAAGGTCCTGAGTTCTAGTCCCAGCAACCATGTAGTGGGTCACAACCATCTCTAGTGTGATCTGATGCCCTCTTCTGGCATAAAGGTGGACATGCAGATAGGGCACTCATACATAAAATAAAAAAATCTTTAAAAAATAATTATAATTAATAAAAATAAAAAACAAAAAGAAGCATTTAGCCGGTTGGTGGTGGCACATGCCTTTAAACCCAGCACTCAGGAGGCAGAGGCAGGCAGATCTCTGTGAGTTTGAGGCCAACCTGTCTACAGAGTGAGTTCCAGGACAAGAACTACAGAGAAACCCTGTCTCAAAAGGAAGGAAGGGAGGGAGGGAGGGAGGGAGGAAGGAAAAGAAAAGAAGAAAGGAAGGGGAAAAAAGGAAGGAAGGAAGGAAGGAAAATAAGCATTTAATTGAGTCTGACTTACAACTTCAGAGGTTTAGTCTATTACCATCATGGTGGAAAACAGGCGGACATGGTGCTGGGGAAGTACCTGAGGGTTCTACACCCAGGTCCACAGGTAGTAGAAAGAGGAGAACTACTGGACCTGGCTTGGGCTCTTGAAACCTCAAAGCTGACCCCCAGTGACACACTTCCTCCAATAAGACCACACCTATCCCAATAAGGCCACACCTCCTAACACCACTCCCTGATGACTAAGCATTCAAACATATGAGCCTATGGCGGTCAAAGTACGACAGCGGGTAGACTCTCATCCTGTGGCTTTTAGGAGGGTGAGCAATACGCAGAGGAAGGTGTACAGCAAGCCAGATGTCTGCTGGGAAACTTGAAACCAATGACTGGATCATCCACAAGCCTTACAGAAATAACCTTTGTGATTAAAATCTGGTGGGTGCTCAGTTCCAAAGTAGAGAATGGGATACTGCTGGGAAACAGTATGATGTTCATGGAAGCTTGTTCCCTGGGGTGATGGTGTTGAGGTGACAGGATCTTTAAAAGGTGGGGTCTAGTGGGAAGAGGGTCATGGACTCAACCCTGATGACCGTATTCACGCTGCCTCCTAGTAGTGGGTCAGGTCTGCTCAGTGTGGACAAGTTCCCATGAGACCATGCTCCGTCCCTTCACTTTCTTGCTTCTTTGCCTGTGCACTTACTCCTCCCCCTGGCAGATTCTTTCCATCTCTCAGGACTCTTCAGAAAGCCCGCGCTGTGTTGTAACCTTATAGTTACCAGACTCAGGAGCCAAATGAGCCTCTTCATATTCTAAGTTACCCTATGCTATAGTTTGGGTATGAAGACGTCTATGTGTTGAAGGGTTGGTCCATAAGTTCTACTACTGGGAAGTTACTATTGTTCTTTAAAAAGAATATGATGATGGGATGCCCTGGGCAGCCCGCAGAGCAGCTTCTAGTCCAACAAGGATGGCTGTGGGTTCCTGCAAGATCTCCAGGGTGGCAGCGCCATGCGGCCGGGGGAGTCAGGCGGGCGGTTACGGCGGATAAAAGGCTCACAGCACATAGTATTATTTAAAGAAGAGGGAGACATTTATTGCTTAAAGAAGAGGAAAACAGAGAGACATAAGAGAAGCGTAGAGAAAAACAAAGACACATGTACACACAACAAGAGACAAACACAAGAGAGAGAAAAGATGGCGATGAGGGCGGTCAGAAGTGGCTGGGGTGGGCGTGGTTAATTCTTAAAGTGACCGCAAAGGAATAACATTCCCGGATCCTTTTTATAATAAAAAGTAGGTTAGACATTACAGTTTGAAGGAATTGGGGCGGCGAATTCTCAAGACTGCTTCCGACTGATTTGTGGACGTCGTCTTTGGGGGGGGGGGGGGGGTGAGGGAGATCCGAGAGAAGCTGGGTGCTGGTCACATCCTGGGTGACCAAGAGCCCTCTACAAAGGGCAGGCTCGCTGGTTCTACATGTGTAACAGCCAGGTGAAGTGAGGAATGAAGTCCGAGGTAGGTCCCCAGACAGAGAGACCAGAGGGAGAAGGGCCAGAGGCAAGCCAAGAGCCAGGACGGACAGAAATTGGAACATTTAGAGCAGAGAGAGTGCTCCACCGGAGCTGACATGAGCATATGCAAAACTTTGAACTCAATCCCCAGGCAGAGAACCAGGAGAAGCCAAATCAATAGACACGTCAAAATGTCCAAATCAGAGCCCATTGGATTCCTCAACATGCTCACAAGGGCGTCAAGTCAGCCTTGTTGGGCTCCCTGGCTTTTCTCCTCTGCCCCCTAACGTTTGACTCCAGAGTGATGACCCCAGGGGGGATGGAGAGATGGCTCAGTGGTTAAGATCTCTGGTTTCCCTTATAGAGGACCCAGTTTTGATTCCCAGCACTCACATGCTGGCTTATAACCAACTTTAATTCCAGTTCTAAGGCATCTAATGTCTTCTTCTTACCTTTGTGGGCACCAGGCACGCATGTGGTACACATACATATATGCAGGCAAAATACTAATACACAGAAAGTAAATAAGTCAGATAATTTTTTAAAAAAAGAACAATAAATCCAAGATTTGATTTCAGGCACTTTGTAAGCCTAAACTAATAGCCCTTTGTCTAGGTTCTAGTCCTGAGGAGGCTTTGTAGTGTTTGTAGAAATCAGTTTCTACAAAGCAAAATAAGGGGGCTTATAAGAGGGCTCAGCAGAAAAGGAGCTTGCTACAAAGCCTGGTGATCTGAGTTCAAGCCCAACCTAGGACCCACAGAGTAGAAGGAGAGAAATGACTTCTAGGAGAGTTGTTCTCTGGCCGCCACATTGCACACACATGCACAAATTTTATAAAAATATAACTGGGGGAAAATAAAACAAGCAAAAGCTATGATAGCCTAAGCAACAGGTTTTCTTTTTTTAAATATTTATTTATTTATTAACTTATTACATATACAATATTCTGTCTGTGTGTCTGCCTGCAGGCCAAAAGAGGGCATCAGATCTCATTTCAGATGGTTGTGAGCCACCATATGGTTACTGGGAATTGAACTCAGGACCTTTGGAAGAGCAAGCAATACTCTTAACCACTGAGCCATCTCTCCAGCCCCAGCAACAGGTTTTCTTAAGAAGAAAATGATTAGTGAGGAACAGTCACCCACACAACATCTTAATTGGACTGGAGCTGTGGAATGAGGTTTCCTGGGCTGTTTTTAAAATGTCAGATCATTTCAGTCTTCAGCTACTTTCGTTGCGTGCTTAAGAGCATGTGGGTGGCCATAATTAATGTTTGTTCTGTCAAAGCTAGCCTAGACCTGGTCTGCTCCTTAGCAGTCACTTGAGACAGGGCGAGCCCTTCGCTCCTTTCGTCTTTCTTCTCCCAGTTGGGCCATCTGTCATAAAGAATGAGATGTGATTTGTGACGAGAAGGTGGAGCTAGAGATCACTGTGCGATGTTGAAATAGCCCAGCACGGAGGTACAAGGCCTGGAACGATCTCATTCACACATGGAATGGAAAGCAAAAGAGGTCGTCTCACCGAGGCCGAGAGTGGGTGGTGGCTACTCGAGGTAGTGAGAGTTCCAGAGAGGCTGGGATGGGGACAGGTGACCGGAATGGGCACTGAAGTCAGATGGGTGCCCATGCTGACTCTTCCCTGGGCACTGTTACCTAAGAAAGGGCAGTGCAAGCTTCCGGCACAAAGAAACAGCCGACAACTGAAGACAGCCATGCTCACACTGAGTCCAACGGTACACAACGCACGTATCAAAACATCACAATACTACCCATTATTGCATATAATTTGTGCCTTTACATGCCAGTTAGAAATTAAGACTTAGGAGATGTTTTTCCCGAGTTCTTCATATGTAAGACCAATACCTATTACCTCTAGGACGTTTTGAGTATCGTGTCATGGAACTGAGTCTTCTTTATATCCTGTAGAGCAGGGGTTCTCAACCCTCCTAATGCTGCCACCCCTCATACAGTTCCTCATGTGGTGGCGACCCAACCATAAAATTATTTCACTGCTACTTCATAACTGTAACTTTGCTACTGCTATGAATCATAATGTAAATACCTGATATGCAGACCCAAGGGGGTCTTGACCCACAGATTGAGAAGCACTGCTGCAGAGGCTCCTGAGGTTTTGTGCTGTACCCGGCTGGCTCCTATCCACTTTCTGAAGGCTGTATTTCCAACCTCTAGTCGGTTTTTTTTTTCAATTTATTTTTATTAATTTTATGTGTCTCTGCATATGTCTGCATGTGGATATGTGCACAGGTAAGTGCGGGTGCCAGCAGATGCTAGAGGCTTCACGTTCTCTTGGAGCTGGAGTTGTGAGCTGGCAGGCAGATGTGGATGCTGGGAAATGAACTTGGGTCCTTTGCAAGAGCAGTAAACTCTTAACCCCAAGTCACCTCTCTACCCCTCGGTGTCAATTCAGGTTTCAAAACCTTTGCAGTGGTGGCACCTGTGTGCTGGAGGTGTACCATCCATGGTGGCATCCGTGCACTGGAGGTGTACCATCTGTGGTGGCACTGTGCACTGTAGGTGTACCATCCGTGGTGGCACCATGTGTTGGTGGTGTACCATCCATGGTGGCACCGTGTGTTGGTGGTGTACCATCCGTGGTGGCACCTTGTGTTGGTGGTGTACCATCCGTGGTGGCACCATGTGTTGGTGGTGTACCATCCATGGTGGCACCCATGGCTGAAGGTGTACCATCCATGGTGGTACCATGAACTGTAAGTGTACAATCTGTGGTGGCACCTATGTGCTGTTGGTGTACCATCCATGGTGGCACCATGTGTTGGTGGTGTACCATCCGTGGTGGCATCCGTGTGCTGAAGGTGTCCCACCCAGTGTCTAATCTGGGGCATCCATGGTGTCTTTACCCTGAAGATCTAACACCATTGATTTGATGTTAGTGTCAGATCCAGGCTTGGACAGCTGAGTGAGTCTGAGCTATGACACAGACTTATGGGGGTTGGGTGGATTTTATTTTTTAGCCCCTTCCTCAATGTGATCTCATCAAGATTTTCTCACATCCAATCCCCTCTCCCGGTCAACTTCCTGGGTTTCTAACTGGAATACAGAGACTATGGTTTCCCTGAATGGTCATGTAATTCCTGTAAGTCTGTCTGCTCTGAAGGCTGCCAGGGAGACAATAGAGGGAGCCTAAGCTAAGCGGAAACCCCTTACACTTTTGAGCTGACTGTTCCTTTGGTCGGCTGTGTTCCCATCATGCCCACCGCTGATAGTCCTGTGGCTGACCTCTAACCCAGTCCCCCTCTCAGGACATCCTACATTTGCTGATTAGTGGTAACTTTACCCTCATCCTTCATCTCTGCCTAGGGGACCTGAGAATGAGGAAAGTCCTGGAGTTTGCTTTATGGGCCTGATGGACATAATGATTTTCTTCCAAAATATACAACCTTTGACAGACATTGAAACGCAACCAGCAGAGTAAAAAGGCAACCCACAGAATAAGAGGAAATGGGCACCAACCAAATGCCTGGCAAAGGATTCATAGGAAGAGTATATAACAAAGGAAGTCCAACTCAGAAACAATGACTACCCTGAGCGCAGGATGAATGGCAGCCTGGAATAGACATTTCTCCCCAAAAGACATCTAAAGGGCCAACAGGTACAGCATCACTAACCACTAGAGAAATGCAAATGAAATCCACAATGAGCAATACTTACCACAACTTACAATAGAAAATAAGAAATGTTAACAAAGACTAGGAAAAATGGGAGCCTTTATGTATTGCTAATAGGAAGAAGCAATGGCATAGCCACCATGGGAAAACAGAAAGGTAATTCCTGAAAACGCTCAAAAGTGAACCAACACACAACCCAGAAAGTCCCCTCTTATTTGGATATATACCCCAAAGAATCAAACACAGGACCTTGAGATATGTTTACACCCGTGTTCACAGCAGCATAAAGGAGGGAAGTCACCCACGTGTCCATGGATGGATAGGTGGATAATTTAAATGTGGCATATGCACGCTGTCATGACATCTCCCTGCTTCCTCCCAGCTCCCAGCCCAGAACTCACCTATACACCCCAAATCCTTCCTTACCCAGCACCATCTCACATCTGCAAAGTCCACTGGCCTGTGTGTTCACTTTCTCTTGATGCAGCCCAGTCTCGGCTGCAAGTGTCGTTCTAGGAGCCTTTGGTAGGATGCTGACAACAGCAGATCTCTCTTCCCTTTTCTTCCTTTCCCATCATTTTCCTCCTCTTTCTTCTTTTTCAGCACTGAAAATCCGACCCAGAGCCTCACTCGCACTTTGGACAGGCTACTTCTGGAGCCCCTGGGTCAGAGGGACGTGACCTTCATTCATTCTTTACTAATCGATATCTAGTATCTGATCCCGGCTTCATTCTTTCTGCCCCAGGTTTCAGGCCCCATGATGTTCAAAAGGGAGGTGTGTCTATCCAATCAAACCTCATAGTTTCTTAGGTCCCTCTGTCCCTGAGAGATCAGGGCTCCTGCCTGAAGAATTCATCAGTTTCTGTTGTCATAACAGAATGCCTTAAAAAAAAAAGTTTATTCATCCCATGGTTCTGAAGGCTGGACATTGAAAATGAGGCAGTCAGGGGCTGGAGAGATGGCTCAGCGGTTAAGAGCATTGCCTGCTCTTCCAAAGGTCCTGAGTTCAATTCCCAACAACCATATGATGGCTCACAACCATCTGTAATGAGACCTGGTGCCCTCTTCAGGCATGCACATAGAATATTGTATATATAATAAATAAATAAATAAATAAATAAATATTTTAAAAAAAGAAAAGAAAATGAGGCAGTCCACCTGGTGAGGGTCCCTTGCTGCACAGCAGCACAGTGAAAATATGGAAGGGTGAGAGTGGGTGTGGCAGAGAGAAAGTAAGGGGTAGCTTCACCTCAGAACTCTTAAGGTCCTTGCTTGTCCTTCTTACTGCCTGTCACTTCTTACTGCCTGCCATTTCTAAAGGCCTCTGCAATGGGAATCAGATTTCACCACGAACGTTTGATGGGAACACACCGCATCAAAATCACAGACAAGCTTCACCTCTCAGAGGAGGCTGCCCCGTGGAATTGGCCAAGCTCACGTGAGCGGCTTCACCTTTGTTCTGACCAGGAAAGCTCCAATGAGAGGTTGGCTCTGAAGCAGCTCTGGGGAATGAATGCTAAATATAGTAAGGGAAAAAAGAGAGAGTCAGGCCAAAACCCACCATTGGTCACAGACGAGAATGAGATCAATGGGTGGGTGGCCAGGAACAGGCTGAATTCACAGAGGTGCCCATTGTGGTTAAGACTCAATCCATGGCAAACAACATGCCTTTGAAACTTTCCTCTAAGCACCTGTTTTGGGGGACCTCAAGACCAGGCTAAGTTTGATGATTTACTAAAAGAACTCTCTTGGCTCAATCCCAAGTCACACTCATGGCTTCTGTAGGCAAAGGCTGTTTGTTCATTTCCCTGCTGCCCAGGCCCAAAATTATCACACAGAAACTGTATTAATTACAACACTGTTTAGCAAATAGCTCATGCATATTTCTAACTAACTCTTATATCTTAAATTAACCCATTTCTATTACTCTGTGAATCACCACAAGGTTGTGGCCTACTGGTAAGGTTCTGGCTGGTGGCTGGCATCTTTCTCCTTTAGCAACTACGTGGCATCTCCCCGATTCTACCTTCTTTCCTCCTCTGTCTGCTTGGAATTCCCATCTTACTCTAGTCTGCCCTGTTGTAAGCCAAAGCAGCTTTATTCATTAATCAATAAAAGCAACACACATACAGAAGGACTTCCTACACCAGTTCAGTATGGAAAAGGACATGGGGAGAAGCAGAGGCAGAAAGGCTTGTGTCAGGAGAAAGAGTAAGCATATGAGCCAGTCCCTACCAACACTGGGGTTGCCCAGGGCACACCAACTCTGTAGCAATTACATGGTGAGATGTTCTCACCCAGGGAAGTCGTGCGAGTCTCAGGATTTAGGTTCCTACCGGGAGCTTCCCACAGGCACAGTATGCTGTGGTAACCATCAGTGAAACCAGATCTATTGGTTATCTTCATGTTTGCACAACTCAATCCTGGCAAGTCCCAAGAAAACTGCACTTAGCAGTGGCCCCGTTGACCTGGGCGTACACAAAACATCGCTAATCAGGAGTGAAGTGTCATGGTCCCGAGAACAGGCTTCCAGGGAAACATAGAGGGATTGAGCAACCACACGTAACACCTTAACTCCCTCCTCACAGCATCCCAGCAAGTCTGCACTTGAAGATTACTGGTCCATTCACAAAGTGACAGGAACACATTCCTCGGGCAGTGAGAAGAGGAAGTCATAGCAATTAAAAGTAAGGAGGTAAGAGTTGGAGAGGGTCTCAGCGATTAAGAGCACTTGTTGCTCTTGTAGAGGACCTGGGTTCTTTTCCCAGAACCCACGTGGAAGCTCACAATCATCTATAACTGCAGTTTAAGGGAATCCAAAGCCCCCTCCTGACCTCTGCAGGTAAGAGGAACACACATGGTACACATACATACACGTAAACAAAACACTCATGTACATAAAATAATATAAATAAATCTGAAAAAATATTTTAAAGGCAGGTTAAAAGCTAGGGAAATCTTGATCCTGCGAATGGTACTGATCTTCATTCCAGAAGTGCTGTGGGAAATTTCAGTCCATATAAAGGATAACTTTAAAAATAATAGTTTCTATTCAGTCCTAAATAGGATGTCTTTATCAAACGCCTTCCCTCAAGGTTCAAGACTGAGGGATCTGTGTGAAAGAGGAGATAAAAAGACTGTACAGGCCAAAGGTAGTGGAGGACTCCAAGGAAAAAGTGTCTTCCTGTTCCACACACGAATTCACTGAAACAGACGGCACAAACAAGGCCTGTGCAGATTCAGACCAGATGGAAGTCCAGTGCTGAGAAGTGGACACAGACCCACCCCTAACTGAGAGACTGTATGCAATCAGTACCTGTGCATGTAACAATTCTGGTTTCTCTAGCATGCATCTTCAAGTACAGGACCTCATGTCCTTCTACAGCCACCTTGACTCCAAGTCAACTGTTCTGATCTCCCTCCCCCACAGTGTGTCTGTTAGAACCTGGAAAGGTAACTGCAGCAGCCTCCTTGAGACAACTTCACACTGTGAGTCTTAGCTGGTTAGCCTGCCAGTCAGGTATATTGGGTAGCCCAGGGGCTGGATGGAGAATGATGGAGAGATGTCGTTGCATTTGGTCTCTGCCAGAACCGGAAAACCCTAGGCCTTGTGAATCATTTTCTTACCTGTCCAAGTATCTCTTGGGTATGTGGGGGGTTCTGAGATCCAGACTGAGGCTTAAGAAGCCCCTTCTTATGTGTCTGTTGGGAATATGACTCCCATGAGGTCCTCACAAGAGAGTAAAACCTTTAGCCTTGCACTTGACCCAAGATGGAGAGATGCAGGGTGCCAGATCTGTCTCTGCCTTCTGTAGGGAGTCATGGCAGCCTCTGGGCTTCGGTACCCTTGGGTCTAAGTCAGGTGCAACATTTTATTAAAGAGCAGAGGACACTGATGGCCATCGGAGCCCACTTCAGCTCTTAAGTTTGTTTGAATCGGCTCCCTCAGAGCATTTGAACATTCGGAACTGTAGACAACATTTTAACACCAGAAAGTATTGACCTAAGATCCGAACCTGTTTTTAAAGAGGGGAGAAGGACCAGTGCTGTGGTCTAGCAACATGTGACCCACAGTTTCACAAAGCCATGGTGGCTAGAACCTGGGCAACAGCCATCACTTCAGTCAAGGGTCCCTCCAGTTGCTCACAAAACCGACAGCCACTTGCTTCTCCAGCAGGTGGTTATGTCTGTAACCTATTGGCTCCATGGCAAGGGCTAGACCACTACTGTGACCATTCCACCAGAGAGCTAGATCAGATGGAGACATCCTACACACACACACACACACACACACACACACAGCTTCTGTCAAGGCTCTGGTGTTGACTCTAATCCTTTATGAGGAAAGTCATTTTCTCTTACCCACCAGCCATGACCATGGGCACAGCGGGTGGGGACATAGGGACAGGTGCTGGCAGAAGCCCACAGTAGGGATCACCCTGATCAGTCCCCCCACCCTCATCCTTGGTACCCAGGTAGAGAACCTGAAACCAGCATTCAAGACCTGACCCCAGGTAATAACTGAGGCATTGAAGGTAATCTCCCACCTTGTCTGAAGTTTATAGCCTGAATGGGGAGCACTCAAACAGTATAGAGATGGCAGGATGGGTGACAGGAAGCCTGGAGGTGTGAGTTCTGGACACTCAGAGGACCAAGCTCACATTGAATCACACTGTCATCTCTCACAGCCAACGCCTTGGAGATTGGAGAGAAGGGAGGGGGGGCTGAAAGGCGCCCATCATTGAAAACTTGCAGGGTGGGGCCATGCTTATGAGCCCCACACAGTGAGCCTGTGATTCTTGGTTAAAAGAAGAAGAAAACAGAGGCAAACAGATCAACACTGCCTGGATCCCAGCCCTTGGCCATATATCATTCTGGCAGATGGCTCATCTGTTCTCCCTGCCTGAGGTCTTTTCCCTTATCTTTATTGGTAAGCTCTTTCAAGACATAGTGGAAAAATCTGTTCTTTTTCCAAAGTTTCCTCCTCCTCTTTCTGCCGGGCGCTCAGAGGTCTTGGGCTTCCCTGTTTTCCTTCCTGGCCTAACATGATAAGTGGGGATGGAATATTCCTCCACTAGACCCTGAGATCAGGGAGCAAAAGAACACTCCCTTATACTGTCAAAACACAAAGCAAGGATGCCCAGAACTTCTGACCTATGGGCCATGGGTGTCCAACCTGCATGTCCTCCCCTGGAGGCCCATGTGTTGTATCTGGCCATCTGTAAGCCTGTGGCCAAGAAAGCAGAGCTCTGACGTGTTCGAACCGTGTACATCAGGCCCAGGGGACAGGAGGGGTCTGTCTGACCTCAGAGGGGTGTGTGGGGACACATAAAGTCATGCTTGTTTGTGTCACCCGTCATTTCCTCCCTGCTGAGCCACACAGCTTTCCCTACCCTTCCGCCAGCCTCTGACTTACTCCCCGGCGGAGTCACACACTCTCAATCGTGCTGCCCATGGGGCTGGCGAGGTCAGAACTGTTTGTCTGCAGCAGAGGATGATGAATGTCAGTGAGGAACTCTGGCTCAGGCCAAGTGAGACCCTCCCAGCAGCTGTCTAATCCAGGCCTGGCGCAAACTGGGAGACACCCCAGCCACAGTACAGCATCTGTGCAGGAGGGACAGATTTACAGACAGTCCACACCTGGGAAGCTCCTGGAAGGACCGAGTGAGAAGGCCACCTGCTTCTACAGAGGACTCACTGGCGTAGCTGTTGGCTGTCACTCTGGACCTGGGGGCATTCACTCCAGGTCCCACTTGTTCTGCTATGTCCCCAGCTGGTTAGTAGAAGTAACTTTCCCTCTGGGGGCTGAGAATGACACGTGTTTGGGGCCCCCGCCCAGGCATGAGAGAACCAGGATTAAGGCTGAGGACTGAAGGGTCAGCAGGCTGAGAGGGAACACCAGTGGGAATGGTCTAGGGATGCCAGGCAGTGGTGACACAAACCTTTAATCCCAGCCCTCGAGGGCAGAGGCAGGAGGATCTCCGAGTTCAAGGCCAGCCTGGTCTACAGAGCGAGTTCCAGGACAGCCAGGGCTGCTACACTGAGAAACCCTGTCTCAAAAAACCAAACCCAACAAACAAAAGAATGAATAGTGGTGGTGGTGGTGGTGGTGAGTTAACCAGTGAGGACAAGCACCAGGGAGGAAGTAAAGCAAGAAGGTCCTGGAGTTCCCCTGCCGAAGATAGGAGGGAGCCTAGTTCTAATTCATTTCCTTCAGTACTGCTACCTGAGGCAAAATGCACTCAGGGGCTAGACTATGGGATGAATGACAGACAAGTGGTATGGGCAGTACATAAAGCTACTCAAATGTTCTCACGTTCATTAAGGTCGACCAAGCAACTCTGTGCTGGGGTGTATGAACTGCACAGGGAAATGTAAACACCAACACAGATGCACACAGACATACATGTGCACGTGCTGTCCCTTTTGGTAGGCACGCAGTCCCTCTGTTGTCCCCTGGAAGTCTGTCAGGCACTCCTTAAAACATCTCCTCTGTCTGCAGTGTCAGGGACTGGATCTGTCCAGTCTCTGGCTCTTGTTTTTTTTTTTTTCTTATTAAGATATAGTTTACATGGAGCAAAATTCTCAAATCTCATATTTGGTATACTTGTACACCTACTCTTAGGCCCTTGTGACCTCTGCCCAGATTAAACCTACCAAGAATTGTTGCAGGATAGTTGTTTACACTGCGTGAAGATGTGTCTGTTTTGTCTCACCTGCCTAAGGCACCTGACTGGTTTAATAAAGAGCAATAGCTAGGTAGGAGAGAATAGGCAGAATTTCTGTACAGAGAGAAGAACTCAGAAAGAATTCAGGCACACGGGAGACACCGTCAAGAATGGAAGGAGCTGAACATACAGTATGGAGGAGAGGTAAAGAACCACGTGGCAGAACCTAAACAGAACAGAAACAGGCTAATTTAAGTTACAAGAGCTAGTCAGGAACAAGCCTAAGCTAAATGCCAAGCTTTCATAATTAATAATAAATCTCCATGTCATTTTTGGGGTACTGGTGGTCTAAAAAAGGTCCGACAAGAAAGACCAATTACAAAGACTATTTGGGGGGCTGGAGAGTTGGCTCAGTGGTTCAGAGCATTTGCTCTTGTGGAAGACCTGGGTTCAGCTCCCAGCACCCATATGATGACAAACAACCACCTGTAACTCCAGTTCCAGGGGATCCAGCCCCTCTTCTGGCCTCCAGGGAAAACAGATTCAAATAATAAAAATTTAAAAAATACATAAATCTCTTAAAAGTAATAAATAGGCCAAGTCATGGTGGCCCATGCCTTTAATCCCAGTAATTGGGAGACAGACAGAGGCAGGAGGATCTCTGCGACTTTGAAGAACCCTCTCTCCAAAAAAAAAAAAACAGTAATAAATAAACATAGCAATACTAAAGAGAATGTAGTGACCTGCCATTGTGATTTTGATCATTTTCCTCATGATGATTTTCCCCACTTTTTATTGGGGGAAGGGGCGGGACTTGATTGCAGACTAGGCTGGCCTAGAGCTCACAGAGGTCTGCCCGCCTTGGCCTCTGGAGTGCTGGGACCAACAGTGGATGGCCATCACACCCAGCTCATCTTTTTTTTTTTTCAATGAGTACTTATATATATATATATTCCCTGTCAGATAGTCTATGAATAATTTCTCCTAGTATGTGGCTTGCCTTGTTACTTTTTAAATGGTGTCTATGAACAATCAAAAATACTTTATATATATGGTCTTCTTATGTAGTTCAGGCCACCCCCAAACTCTAGCTCCTCCGGCCTCTCTGCCTTTCCAGGGACTGTAGGCACGCACCGCCACACCAAGCTCCTGGAAAGCATTTTGAAATAAGTCACAGATTTAAATGTGAAAGACAAAACAGAAAGACTTTTTTTTTCTTTTTTAATTATTTAGTTAATTTATTTAAAATTTCCACCTCCTCCCATCCTCCCATCTTCCCATTCCCCTCTCTCTCCAGTCCTAAGAGAAGTCAGGGTGCCCTGCCTTGTGGGAAGTCCAAGGCCACTCCCTCCATCCTAGGAAGGTGTGCATCCAAGCAGACTAGGCTCCCAAAAAGCCAGTGCATGCAGTAGGATCAAAATCCAGTGTCATTTTCATTGGTTTTTCAGTCCGCCCTCGTTGTCAGCCACATTCAGAGAGCCACATTCAGAAAGACTTCTAAAAGAAGAAAAGAATATCTTTGATCTCAGAGTAGAGAAAGACCTTTCTCATTAAGGCATAAAGTTAGCAAAATCCATAAGCTGAAACAGAAAGCAAGGTCATCAGGGGAAAGACTGTAGAGATGACGACAATAAAATTGAACTTTTGACTTTTGCTTATGCGATTTTTTAAAATTAACTTTTAAAGATTTTTTTAATATTTATTTATTTTTAAAATTGTTTTACTGACTTTATTGAGCTATTATATTTCTCTGCTCCCCTCCCTTTCCCTCCCCTCCCCTTCTATTCTCTCCCATGGTCCCCATGCTCCCAATTTACTCAGGAGATCTTGTCTTTTTCTACTTCCCATGTAGATTAGATTCATGTATGTCTCTCTTAGGGTCCTCATTGTTGTCTAGGTTCTCTGGGATTGTGAACTGTAGGTTGGTTTTTCTTTGCTTTGTGTCTAAAAGCCACTTATGATATTTGTCTTTCTGGGTCTGGGTTACTTCACTCAATATGATGTTTTCTAGCTCCATCCATTTTCCTGCAAATCTCAAGATGTCATTATTTTTTCTGCTGTGTAGTACTCCATTGTGTAAATGTACATTTTCCTTATCCATTCTTCGGTCGAGGGGCATTTTGCTTACACAATTTTAAGACACACTTTGATCTCTTTGTCTTTCTGGGTTCTTGTCACTTTTATTAATATTTTAGAATTTGAATAAATCTGATTTAACTCATTATAACCCAATACAGCATGATCTACAGGTTAATACCTTATGAAAAGTTCACAAGAGCCTACACATGATACTGAATCTGAAAGCACTGTGTTAAAATATTGTGTTAATCCTCACAGACTTTTTTCTTTTCTTCTGTGTATGTGATACATTTGGAACACGTATATACATTCATCTCCCGTTGCTCTCTCATCTCCTCCCATCCCCCTGAACACCTCCTTCCTCACAAGTCTCCCTCTTACATGTCTCGTGTCATGTCTTTTTTCTAATGATCTACTAAATTTAATTAGGGCCATTTGCATGAGTTTGGGTGTGGAGCTGTTTCCTGGAGTGTGGGCAATTTACCAGTGGCCACATCATTGCAAAAAAAAAAAAATGACTCACTTGGCCCCAGCAGCCATTAACTGGCAGTGGGTCCCTGAAGCCCTGCCCCATTCATACTAGAACAGTGAGGAGCTTGGTCTTGTGCAGGTGACCACAGCTGCTGTGCATTTGTAAGTGTAAAGACTGCCCTTCACAGCCCTCCTCCCCTCCTCTGACTCTTACATTCCTTTGTGTCCTCTTCTGTGATGTTTCCTGAGCCTTGGAAGAAGTGACATGCATGTCCTAGTTAGGTCTGAGCACTCGACAATAACTCATTCTCAGCATTTTGGTCAATTATGAGCCTTGGCATGAGCCAATGTCCACTGCAAAAACAAGCTTCCTTAGCCAAGGTCACGGGCAGCTCTGAAACTCTGGGTATAATTCTAAATACTTAGAAGGCAATTTGACAAAATATCCGCTTAGCACAACAGCAATAACAGCTTTTCCTACCACTATGACTTCCCTAGCCATGGCATTTTAACTTTTATTTTTGCTTTATATATATGAATGTTTTACCTGCATTCTGTATGTCTGCGTACCCTGTTTGTGCCAGTGGCAGCCGGAAGAGACATCAGGTCCCTCGGACTTGAATTACAAGTAGTCGTTAGCAGCTGTGTGGGTGCCAGAACTCGAAACCCAGCCTTCTGGAAGAGCAGGCAGTGCGTTTAACCAGTGAACCATCACCCCAGGTTACAGTACCAGGCATGGATTCCCTGTGGCACAGGATTAAAATCCAATCATGAAGTGGTTGTTTGCCTCCATAGCCACTGTCTTAGTTGGGGTTTTTATTGCTGTGAAGAGACACCATGACCTCAGCAACTCTCATAAAGGAAACATTTAATTAGGATGCTCCGCTTACAGTTTTAGAGGTTCAGTCCATTATCATCAGGGTGGGGAGTATGGCGCCATGCTGGCAGACATAGTACTGGAGAGGTAGCTGAGAGTCCTACATCTTGGAGGCAACAGGAAAACAACTGAGACATTGGGCTATATCCTAAGCATGGGAAACCTCAAAGCCCACACCTACAGTGACACACTTCCTCCAGCAAAGCCATACCCACTCCAACAAAGCCACACCTCCTAATAGTGCAACTCCCTATGAGATTGTGGCACCCAGTTACATTCAAACTACCACAACCACCACGCAACAATTGAATCAATGCACCTATTTTATTTCGTAGGACAGTATTGAAGCAAACAAGATTTATGGCTGTATAATACTTTGGATGATGTCTTTTCTCCCATCAGCCTGCATAGCACCTTCTAGCATGATGAAAGATAGTCAGCAGGGAGAAAGCTTCCAGCTCAGTTCCCAGCTTGATTTCTTTAAACTGCACATAAAGTGGACGGTATCCGCAACAATAAGGTCTTAACATCTAGTTCTGATGGTCAACAAAGAGTAATGGCAATGGCCTGTGTGGTTTGGGGGCCTCTGGACCTCCCTGACCAATAACTCATAGGGAGGTATCCCACCACACCTGCACTTTGGACTCTTCCTAATAATATGTCTCGTGTGTTATTTTCTCTCTCAATCACTATATATAAATTCTTTGTATCCATGTGTATACACGTGTGTGCAGGTACATGTGCCCCATGTGTGACCATGTGGAAGCCTGAAGTCACTGTCCTCCTGTATTGCTTCCCACTTTATCTTTTGAAACAGTGTCTCTCACTAAACTCACCAATTGGCTAGACTGGTTGGGCAGCAAAGCCCCGCAACCTCCCCGTCTCTGCTCTTCCTTCCTCCAGTGCTATGATTATGACCTGACTTGCCATGCTCATCTTTGACATGGGTCATGGGGATCTGAACTCAAGTCCTCATGCTTGCATAGTATGCTGGAGAGTTTTATGTCAACTAAAGTCACCTGATAGGAGGGAATCTCAATTAAGAAAATGCCTCCACAAGATTGGGTCGTTGGCCAGGTGGTGCTGGCACATGCCTTTAATCCCAGCACTCGGCAGGCAGAGCCCAGCAGATGGCTATGAGTTCGAGGCCAGCCTGGTCTACAAGAGTACAAGAGCTAGTTCCAGGATAGGCTCCAAAACTACAGAGAAACCCTATCTGGGGGGGAAAAAAAAAAACTGGGTTGTAGACAAGCCTGTAGGGCATTTTCTCAGTGACTGATGGAGGAAGACTCAGCTCATGTGGGTGGCGCCATCCCTGGGCTGGTAGTCTTGGGTTCTACAAGAGAGCAGGCTAAGCAAGCCTGTAAGCAGCACCCCTGTATGGCCTCTGCATCAGCTCCTACCTCCGGGTTCTTTCCCTGTTTGAGTTCCTGTCCTGACTTCTTTCTTTGTGTGTGTGTGTGTGTGTGTGTGTGTGTGTGTATGTGTGTGTGTGGCGGGGGGGTGTTTCAAGACAGGGTTTCTCTGTGTTGCTTTGGAGCCTGTCCTGGAACTCACTCTGTAGACCAGGTTGACCTCAAACTCACAGAGATCCGCCTGCCTCTGCCTCCCAAGTGCTGGGATTAAAGGTGTGCACCACTGCCACCTGGCCCTTACTTCTTTCAATGATGAACTATGATGTGGAAGTATAAGTCAAGCAAACCGTTTCCTCCCCAACTTTCCTTTTGGTCACTGTGTTTCATCACAGCAATAGAAACCCTAAGAACCATCTCTTCAGTCCTGTGTACATATTCTTTTGTTTGTTTGTTTGTTTGTTTGTTTTTTCTAGACAGGGTTCCTCTTTAGCTTTGGAGCCTGTCCTGGGACTCGCTCTCTGTAGACCAGGCTGACCTCAAACTCACTAAGATCCACCTGTCTCTGCCTCCCAAGTGCTGGGATTAAAGGTGTGTGCCATCACTGCCTGACCTGTGTACATATTCTTGATGCAAATTTTAAAATGAGCCAATCTGAAGGCTTCTTCAATATCATAGCTGCCCTAAGCAGGAATTCAACCTTATCCCACTACCAAGTACAACACATTCTCTGACCAGAGGACTCCAGCCACAGTAGTTTTTTGTTTGTTTGTTTGTTTTGTTTTTTTATATAGGAAGTAAAGATTGGTACCAGCATGCCCATTGAAGTTCTGTAATGTGATGAAAGAAGATGGACCCAGAGGTTTGAGCAGTGTGTTCACAAGCAAAGAAACCCCAGAGTTATCCACAGCCCTCAGGAGCAAGGAGAGACATAAGATGGAGTCTCTCTCTCTCTCTCTCTCTCTCTCTCTCTCTCTCTCTCTCTCCCTACAGGACTAACCTATTGATACCTGATTTCAGACACCCGGCCTTCAGAAGTATGAGAGAATAGTTGTGTTATGTCAACTACATAAAACTAATGGTATCGGGACTAATAGCAGACATTATTAATTTATGGACAACTTCAACTGAGTTTAAGAGCTAAACTTCATTGGGACCCAGAACACGCCCCACATCACATCCTTCCTCCATGCTATGGTGATTGTCTCTCTGAGGACTTTACAATAACCAGAGGGATTCCTGAACTTCAGTGGGGTCTGCCTTGTGCTGGGGAGGCCTGTGTAGCAGGAAGCGGGAAGGGGTGTGTTCCTTCGCTATTCTGTAGTGAGTTCTTCCAGCTCCTGAATGGTTGGGAAGCTGGTGAGATATCCAAATGTTAATTCCTTCTCTGGCTGAGACCATCTGGGGTCCTCCTGTTGACTCCTTGAAGGAAGTCAAAGCTGCTAGGCTGGAAATGTCTCTCTGGTTGGTTGCAAAAGACTCCTACCTCTTCTGTGGAAGTTTACTCTGCTTCCAGCAAATCAATGGTTCATAGGAAGAGCATGCATCTGACAATGCCAGACTGTAAATGCAAGCCATTCCAACATGCTTGTTTCATTAATACTCCTAATCACTTTACTTTAATAATTTTCTTATACACTATGTATGTTGGAGGAGGCTGCTTGTTCTTCCCGGCTGCCTGGCTAGCTTAGACCCAAAATAATCACACAGAAACTGTATTAATTAAAATACTGCTTGGCTCATTAGCTCTAACTTCCTATTGGCTAACTCTTACATCTTAATTTAACCCATTTCTGTTTATCCATATATTGCCACATGGCAGTGGTTTACCAGCAAAGTTTCGGTATGTCTGACTCTGGCAGTGGCCCCATGGTGTCTCCCTCTCTGCCTTCCTTCTTCCAGCATTCAGTTCAGTTCCCCCACACACACCTAAGTTTTGCCCTACCAACAGGTCAAGGCAGTTTCTTTATTCATTAGCTAATAAAAGCAACACATAGAAGGACCTCCCACACCACTGTGTACTATGTGTACGTATGTATGTGTACACGCTCATGTGTATGAGTGTAGGCATGTGCATATCATGACATTTGTGGGGTCTACAGAAGGCAACTTCTGTAGTTGGAATTTTCTTTGAGCTACCAACCAGCTCCCAAATAAACACACAGAGACTTATTATTGTTATTATTATTATTTTGGTTTTTCGAGACAGGGTTTCTCTGTAGCTTTGGAGACTGTCCTGGTGAGACTTATTATTAATTATGACTACTTGACCTTAGTTTAGACTTGTCCCCCTAGCTCTTCTAATTTAATTTAACTGTTTCTGTTCACCTATGTTTTGCCTGGGGGCTTTTTACCTTTCTTTCATTCTGTATGTTCTACTTTCCTGCTTCTTCAGTGGCTGGCTGGCCCCTGGTGTCTCCCTGGCATCTCTCTCTTTCTTCTCTCTTCTCTACAGCCTAAATTCCTCTTATTCTCCCTGCCTGGAAGTTCCACTTATATCTCTTCTCTCACTATTGGCTGTTCAGTTTTTCATTAAACTAATCAGGTGCCTTAGGCAGATAAAGTAAAGCAGCAACACATCTTTACCTAATTAAGCAAATGCAGCACATCTTTGCATAGTTAAACAAATATTGCTTCAAGTCCTCCTTCTCTATTTTGAGACAAGATCTCTTCTGCTGTATAAACTTGGTGAGCTGGCTTGTGAAATTCTAGGGATTCTTCTGTTTTCCTTCCATCTCACTGCCGAGGAGTTCTGGGTTGACAGATTTCTGCCACCTCACCTGGTCCTATGTGGGTTCTGGGGATTTGAACTCAGGTCCTCATACTTGCATGACAAGTACTTTACCTACTGAGCCATCTCTCCAGTCCTGCTATAAACCTTTCAATTATTTTATTCAGCTCCATTTCTTCCTCCTCCTTATCTCTCTCCCTCTACCCATTCCAGAAGCCAAAATGCTTTAAATTCTAACCCAAAGGAAATGCCATTTTTAATGACATTATGCTTTGCCATCCAAGAATGTGACTGTCTTCACTATGCTCTGCATCTTTCTGCTCGACTTCAGTTTTCTTGCAAAGGCTTGCTATCTTTCTACTTCCACGAAAATGTTACACTTACGCAAACGTATTTTTTTTCTGTTTTTATGTCTGTTTTAGAGAGAAAACATTAATTTTAACAAATACTTCCTATCATGTAGAAGGCTGAAAACACATGGTATTTATTCTTAAATAATCTCATCAATTCTTTTGTGTGTTTCCAAAAGATGCCCGTGAGTTTCCGAATGCACGACAATTTCATTTGCAAGTCAAGATAATTTTGTCTGCTCTTCTCAGACAATTAACCAACTGCCTTATTTATTTGGGGGTTGGATGAGACCCAGGCTGGCATTGCACTCACTGTATTTCTGAAGATGGCCTTGAACTCCCAACCCTTCCGCCTCTGCCTCCCAAATGCTTGCATTACAGATGACACCATGCCCAGCTTCAGTGGCGTTCTTGTATTGACCTGTTTCTTTGGTTGTTGTTTAGTGTGTTTAGTGTGCTAACAGGACCTGTCTACATTGTCAAGCATGGCCTTGAACTTGAAGCCTCTCGCTTCAGTCTCCTCGGTGCTGGGGTTTCAGGTGTGCAACCACCACACCAGTTCTTGCACTGTTTCTTCAGCAAGCACTCTTGGAGTTTGCGATTACAACAAATATCCAGACTTTGTTGATGATTTTAAAGGAAGCTATCTCAGTCTATCAGTGATTACCATATTTGCCGCTGGGCTTCTTGAGGGTTGATACCACCAAGGAGATGCATAGTCCTAAGGGCACCTTCTGTGGGTAAAAGCCATCCTGTGTGGCCTTTGGGGACCAGTCCTACTTCTAGTCATCCAAAAGAGACTAACTCTGAAAAATCAGAGGCAGCCAGGAGGTGATAGTGCATGCCTTTAATCCCAGCATTCTGGATGCAGAGGCATGTGGGCCTCTGTGAGTTCCAGGTCAGCCTGCTCTACAAGAGTGAGTTCCAGGATAGCCAGGGCTACACAGTGAAAAAAAACAAAACAAAACAAAAGAGAAAATAGAAAGAAAAATCAGGCTCCATGAAGACTGTGGCTGGAAGACTGGTTGACCTGCAAGAGGAGCCCTGGCCACAGGTGAGGCTGGGGGCAGAGGGGCGGGGCATAGTCTCCAGGTCTGAGGACGATGGACTCAGAGAGTTACCAAGATCCTTGGAGGGGTAAAAGGAGGGAGTGCCCCCTACAGGCGATATATAGAAGTGGAGGCAGGTGAGATGAAGTACAAGACCTGAGGCGAGACAAGCCAGGGAGACAGCTGACCTCCAAGGCCAGTGCCTAAGGAGGGCCTTACGGAGCACTACACAGTGTTAATGAGGAGCCAGAGACACACAAGACAACCCACCACGCTTAGCCGACACAACTGTATCTTTTTTTGTGGAACAGAAGTCTTGACCATGTGGCTTTTTCCTCTAGTGTCTTCTCCGCACCCCTAGTAGCTCTCCCCACTCCTCCTCCCCACAGCCTGGCCTCCCACTGCCCTGCTTTGTCAGGCTGAGCTTCAAGCTGTGTCTGGAAGTCATTAATGAACAGCAGGGGCCTCTGGCTGTCTGCTTGAGGCCTGTAAAGCCCTGGGGTGAAGGCCACGAAAGGGTCCCCAGTACAACCCAGAAAAGCGGGGTGAGGTGGGGGTGGAGGGCTCTGCAGGCTTGAGAGGGAGGACTGGGAAGTGAGTATAAACAACACGAAGGTGCTGGAGCAGGTGACCCAAGAATAGAGCGGAGTCTAGAGGGGCTAGAGAAGAGAAGCCAAGAGGGTCAAGTCACGTGGGAGTGCCCGCGGGGCATGTGGAGCGGCAAGCTAGGGTCTCCCTCTGTGGATGGAGGCAGAAGCAAACTCACCAACTCCCCCCCCCCCCTTTTACTTCCTCTAAGAACAATGCTGCTTGGACAGAGGGAATTTTGGTTTAAGGGAATACAGAACGAGGGTCCTAGTTGGCTCCTAGTTGGCTCGTGCCACACTGGAAGCCTAACCTGAAGAGGGAGTGCCTTCACCGCCCGGGGAAGGGGATACTATTAATATTGGCCCATTTTACAGATAGGAAACTGTGGTTCAGCAGGACAAGGTCACTTAGATCAGAACTGCAGCTGTTTGGCCTATCAACTTCAAGGTCCTGTTGGACTGCCCAGTAAGCCATCTTCACCCCAGAGGAAGTGAGGGTCCCTCTTCCCTCCTGCCCACCTCCCTGCCCAAACCCCCAAGGTGCTGGCTGACTCCTCTAGCACATTCTTGGCTGGCCCCTCGTTCCAGGCTCCCCAGGGGCAGATCTTTCCGGTCCCTTCCTGTTCCAGTTCACAAACACAGGCTGCAGACTCACAGTTCAAAGGACCAGGTGCTCAAACTCCCGAGCTTGGCTGAACAAGGTTTCTGTTCTTGCTCTGTGAGATGGGGGCTGGGGTGGGAGATCTCCTCACCAGTGAGAGGAGGGGCTTGGCTTAGCCCGGGAATCTCAGAAGAGGGGGCCTTCACCGCTTCAGAGCTCTGTGTTCCAAGTTGGAAATTAGTTTCTGTGTTTGTCTTTGAATTTTGGCAGGGACTAGGCTCGCGTTTGCAGGGTGGAGGGCTTCCACGTGTCACCGAGGAGGCTCTTGAACGCTGAGCTTCCGCCTTGGTTTACAGATTCTACACTGAGCACAGACTCTAGGGATCAGGGACCCTACAGAGGCACTCTCTGAGAAAGTGGTTGGAAGTGTCACCCCAGGCCCTGACATTCATATGCCCAAAGAGCCTGGGATGTATGTGTTATGGCTTCACCCCAGCCCCTGGCATCCATGTGTCCAAAGAGTCTGGAATGCCTGGGTGGAAACCCCTAGCTCCCTCCCCAGGAGTTGCCTAGGTCCAGACTCCATCCGCCCCACCACCACCACAAAGCCTGCCAAACGGTGACCCCTCCCCAGAGAGGCTCAAGACCACTCCATGGGGTATTTAAACTGCCCCTCGGAGAACAAACACATGGTTTTCCCGTTTTCTGATCTTCCTTCCCCATCTCCTCTCTTGGGGGGGCTGGAAGACCTGGGAGCAAAGGTATCCATTAAACCTGGCCTTTTTCTAATTCTATTTGATTTGGTCTGATTTGGGTTATTGCTTCGGCAGAGAGGTTTATAGGGACATAAGAACTTTTCAGAAAGGTCTTTTTAAATGTGCTTGGTGACTGTCTTCCTTACTGTGGTTTACATTTATAGATGTTTGGTTACAATAAAATAATTTTGCTTTTAAAATGCAAACCAGAAAGGTTACTGGTGGAGTTATTTAGAATTTATTGAAAGCAGGGAACAGAGAAATGATTCAGAAACTTCTCTGAAAATTGTTTTTAGCAATGCACAGTGGCACACACCTTTAATCCCAGCACAGGGGGCAGAGACAGGCGGATCTCTGAGTTTGAGGCCAGCCTGGTCTACAAAGCAAGTTCCAGGACAGTCAAGGCTACACAGAGAAACCCTGTCCCAAAAAAATAATAATTTTTATCTTTGTGTGCTTGCCTCCCTGTCTGAATGTCCACCTCTTGCACGTAGTACCTGTGGGAGCCAGCAGAGACTGCCAGGAGAGGCAGGCAGTCATGAGTTGCTCCAGGTGGGTGCTAGGAACCCAACCAAGGTCCTCTGCCAGAGCAAGTATTTTTAACTGCTAAGCCATCTCTCCAGCCCTTCAGAAACTTCTTAATGTGTAAAGAGATTGAGTCAACTTTCTCTTTCCTCTTCCTTCTTTCTTTCCTTCCTTCCTTCTTCCCTCCCTTTCTTTTTTCCTGTGTGTGTTGCATTTTATGCCCATGTGGGTGAGTATATATGTGTCTACATGGCAGCAGAGGTTGCTGCTGCTTTCTGTATGATTCTTTTCTTTATTTTTTTAAGGTCAGGTTCCTCACTGAATCAAGATACCACCCAGTTTGCAAGACTTGTTTGCCAGCCACAGGGATCCTCTCATTTCTTCCCCCATCTGTCACTCAGTGCTGGGGTTACAGGTATACAGCCATGACCAGCTTTTTCCATGAAGGCCCGGGATCCAAATTCAGGTTCTCATGCCTGCCTAATAGGTGCGCTTACCCACTGAGCATCTCCCACCCTGGAAGATGTTTACTTCGCTTGTGGTTTTTGGAGATTCCAATCAAAGTGCAGGCAACCCTTTGCCTTGGGTCCTTGATTAGGCAACACATCAGGATAGAGCACATGGAAGCAAAAAAGAGACAGGGAGGGCTGGGGTCTCACAATCCCCTTCAAGAGTGTGCCCCTAACAGATGGAGACCCCTTCTAGGCCCAAACTCTCAGAGGTTCTACCACCTCCTTAATGCACCATCCCGGAGACAAAGGATGGCAAACCCAAACCTTTGGGGCTGCTCCTTTACAGCAGAGCTTCAGGCATCTCCTGCCTTGTTTCATCCTACACCCCAAATACATGCACTCATTGGCCAATGTCTTAGTTAGGGTTTTTATTGCTGTGATGAGACACCATGACCATGGCAACTGTTATAAAGCAATTAAGGTGGCTTACAATTTCAGAGCTTAATCCATTATCAACATGGTAGAACATGGTGGTGTGCAGGCAGATATGGTGCTGGAGAAGGAGCTGAGAATGCTACATCTTGACCCGTAGTCAACAGGAAGTGTTCTGAGACACTGGGAGTGACTTGAGCATATAGGAGACCTCAAAGTTCACCTCCACAGTAGCATTCTTCCTCCAAAAAGTCACACCTACTCCAACAAAGCCATACCTCCTAATAGTGCCCTTTCCTATAGGCTTCTGGGTGCTAGTTGCATTTAAACCACCACAGCCACTGTATATTTTCTGGACCGCTCCCATACAGCAGGCACCATTTCAAAGCTGAGGTGATAGCAGCAGACAAAACAGGCAAAAACGTGATCTTCGTGGATGTGATTGCCAATAGTGATGGTCAGCTAGTATCTAGAATCACCCAGAAGGCAAGCTTCCTGGCATGCCTGTGAGGGATTATCTAGATTAGGTTTACAGAGACGGAGACATCCACCCTGAATGTAGGCTACGGCGACATTGTCTGATCGCTGGAACCCGGAACTGAAGAAAAAGAAGAAAGCAGATGGAACGTCAGCATTCACCTCTACTTTCTAACTATGCACAACGTGACCGGCTGCCTCCAGCTCCTCTTACCATCCCTTCCCTCCATGATGGACGGTAACCTCAAACTGTGAACCAGAAATATACCCTTCCTCCTGAAATTGCCTTCGTTAAGTATTTTGTCAAAGCTGCAAGTAACTTGTATAATGGAGTTGTCCTTCTAGTGAGGGAGACGATGAATACATCCCTAAGCTAATGAGAACTCTGCAGAGAACCGAGGGAAGAGGGGAGAGGCACTGGGCAGAGAGGGAAGACAGGACAGGGGAGGGAGGGGAGGGAGGCATTAGGAGTGGGGTCTAAAGAGCTTCACTACTCAAACATGGCTTTCAGAGAATATCTCGTTGAGGTGGGATTCTGGAAAAGGAGAGCTCCAGGTAGGAGAGTCTAGCATGTTCTAACAGCATCCTTCAGGATAGTTGTAGTGGCATGAGTGAGCAGGAGACTGAGGAGAATACTGTGAAGGCATTTGAGCAGAGAGCGGACAGTTCTTGGTGTGTGGAGAACATCCCTGGGGTGGCTTGAATGTTGATCTCTACCACAGACTGGACGCCCTCACCGCAGGCTGGACGTCCCCACCGCAGGCTGGATGCCCTCACCCCAGATGGATGCCCCATCACAGGCTGGACGCCCCCACTGCAGGCTGGACTCCCCCATCGCAGGCTGGATGCCCCCACTGCAGGATAGATGCCCTCACCCCAGGATGATTGCTCCCACCAAAGTGTTTGTTGAAATATAAACCTACTATGAGGTGTAGAAGTATAGAAGCTTAATCCTGCAATGAAGTTAAGCTAGACCATAAGGCTGGAACCCTAATGTAATACATGGAGAGAAGGAGGGAGACCTGAACTCTGTCTCACATGTGACCCTGCCCACCATGTCATGATCCAGCAGAAGGGCCCTCAGTACATTCAACCATCTGATCTTGAACTTTTCAGAACCCAGAACTATGAGCTGAATAAACCTTTGTTCTTTATAAATTAGTCTGTCGTGTTTAGGTATAGCAACAGAAAAAGAAATTAGACCATCCCTCAGAAAAGGTATATCCATGTCCAAGAATCTGTGAATGTGGCCTTCTTTGGGGGAGTGGGGAGTTCTTGCAGGAGTGATTAATATAAGGATCTCAAAAATGAAGTTGTCTTGAGTTATGTAGGTAGCTCCTAAATCTAATGACATTCCTTTGTGAGAGATCCACGGAGGAGAAACGGTGGACAAAGAAGAGATGACCATTAAATGTCGACAATTCCAGGACGGACGGGAGATTCCGGGCACTGGAAGAGGATGAGCACGCTTTTCCCTGTAGACCTCTGAGCGAGCACAGTCAAACTTCCGGCTGCCAGGGCTGTGTGAGAACGAATGTGTGGCCCTCTGAGTCACCTGTCTTGGAGGGCTTTGTTACCATGGTCACAGGAAGCTGATGCACCGCTGTAAATGACTGGGGTGAAAATAGGAGGCAGGCTGGGGAGCACACACCAAGGCTCAATCACCAAGTGACTCTCAAGTCTACCAGACACACCCGTCATCAGTATTCACATTTGCTCACCACTTGGAGCTTAAAAAAGAAAAGATCTGTTTATTTTAAATAACCTTTGTTTTTAAACTATAACATTACACCACTAAGTTAAATATAAAGCTAGATTAGTTTTTCATAAATAGAAGGTACCCATGAAAATAAATTCAATAAGCTGGGTGGTGGTGGTGCATGCCTTTAATCTCAGCACTCGGGAGGCAATGGCTGGCACATCCCTGTGAGGTCTACAAAGTGAGTACCAGGACAGCCAGGGCTGTTACACAGAGAAGATCCTGTCTCAAAAAAACATACCCCCACCACCAAAAAAAAAAAAAAAAAGAAAGAAAGAAAGAAAAAAGGAAAAGATTTCAATAAAAACACAATTGTCTTTACATTCTAGTAACATGCGTGGCTGCCCAACAAGGTCTCCTGGGTCTGCGGCTCTATGTTTGTCTAAAAGCTTTCTAGCATCTGAGGAGCCAAAGGCAAGCTGTCATGTGAGAGACTTCTTTCACCATGTAACTGTGTCCCTACATCCCCTGTTCTAGTCACGTTACTCACAGCTGTGATAAAATACCTGACAAAGGCAGCCAAGAAAGGAAGGGTTCAGTGTTGTCTTACAAATGTTTTTTTTTTATTAGAATTTTAACAAATACCAATCCAAGTTCCCATTCTCTCTCCTCCTCTCACTCCCTCCATATCCCCCCACCCCACCTCCATCCAATCCTCTTTTTTTTTAATTTATTTATTTATTTATTTTTATGTACACAGTGTTCTGCCTGCATAAATGCCTGTAGGCCAGAAGAGGGCATCAGAGTTGCAGATGGTTGTGAGCCACCATGTGGTTGCTGGGAGTTGAACTCAGGACCTTTGGAAGAGCAAGCAGTGCTCTTAACCACAAAGCCATCTCTCCAGCCCCATCCAATCCTCTTGGATTACAGTTTTAAGGGTTACAGTCAATCATGGTGGAAAGGTATAGTGTGCCATGTGAAGTCGGCCATTCACAGGAGGACAAACACTGCTGGATTCTACCCATTAATACATAAAGTATTGAACACTGGCTCACAGAGTAGGATGACAGCTGCTAGTGGCTGGGGAGTAGGGGGCACATTGTTTCCTGGTGGATTCTAGTTTTTTTTATGCAAGTTGAATGCATCTAGAGATTGTTGACATAACACAAGGCTTATAGTTAACAACGCAGTGTACTCTGATACACGGTAGGAGAGTTGAGCTCACAGTAAGTGCTCTTACAAAACACACACAATCAAAAGAGCACAAGAAAGAATGATGGATATGTTTATAGAGGTACTGTTTTTAAAGGCTGTGATAGTATCACAGGTGCATGTAACACACACACACACACACACATACACACACAGGTATGTGGTATTCCTGTATCAGCAACAACCTAACTAGGCTTCAAATGAATATCACAAAAGAAATATGTCTCAACTGATGATATTTGAATCCTCCCAGATACTCCAAAGAGCCTCTGGGACCTTGTCAGTTTCAGATGCCTTTAAGCAACACAGATCTCACCTATGTGGCTATATGGACATGAACCATGGGACATCTAGTGTGTGGTAAAGTCATTATTACTCAGGATGGCTGTTGTTAGCATGAGATAAGCATGGGTGGAGAGTGAGGCATTAGAGCATCAAGTAGCTGAAATACGGGGTTGCTATAGCAACCGAGAGCCAAGCAATAGTGACAGACCTAGAGCAATACTTTTTTTTAAGGTGTTGTACTTATCATTTATTTCAAGCCATTTATCCCCAACCAAGTGTTTGTCAACCCTCTCCCCCTCTCTCTTCTTATCTCTCCCTTTTCTCTCTCCTCCCTCTCCTCTCCCCATCACTCTTCCCCTTCCTCACCTCTTCCTTGCCTTCTTTCCTTCCTTCCTTAGAACAGTATTTTAAAAATGTGTTCCTATTAGCTGGGCATGGTGGTGTATGCCTTTAATCCCAGCACTCAGGAGGCAAAGACAGATGGATCCTGTGAGTTTTAGACCAGACTGGTCTACAAGGCAAGTTCCAAGACAGCCAGGGCTACACAGAGAAACCCTGTCTCAAATATTATTAATAATGATGATGATGATGTGTTCTATATATCGATCCGTGTGTTTCATAACAGTTTTCTCTTAGATAAAACATTAAAGAGCTAATTAAGACACAGGATATTCTAAAGGGAGGTAAAATATTCCATCCTGCAAGGAAGCTTGTTAAGTTTCGATAGTCAGCCACTCAGTAGTTTCAGGAAGTCCCTGAAACTGACCAGGTTCACTAGGCCCTTCTCTCTCCATGCATAACAAGCTGTAATGGCTGCTAAGAGACACTCTTGGTCTAACTGAACTTCCTAAAAGAGGCAGATCACTCAAGCTGCCTGGAAGCACCAGAGAATCAGTCAAGATGCCTGGAAAGGATGCTCTAGGCTGTAGAGCTGCCTGCAGGTTGTGAAGTGCCCTCCAGGTTCCCAGCTTCCCTGAGCCATCACCCATGCAAGGGTAGACTTTTGGTGACGCAACTGTCTTTGGATTATGCTATTCCAGTAAGTGACTCCAATAAAGCTCATTGTCACCAAGTCGTACTTTGGTGGCATCCTTCCTTTGGTCTGTCATCAGTTCCGTACGTGGGGTGAGTAGATATTTATTCTTATTGCCCTAGGAATGTTGTCACACAGCACAGGGCCATCACTGCCTGTTGCTTATTGCAGATCAGATAAGCGCTGAAACTAAGCCTAGTTGGAAACTTTCATCACCTTCCGATACAGCGGTGACATCCAAATACATTCAAGAGCATGATTGATGTACTCATTGGATTCCACAAGGCTAGACCTGTTCCGACTTTCTCACACTCATGTGGGGAATCTCCCTCCGTACAAGCTTGGCCAGGTCACACACAGTAATACTGGGACGTCACTAGGTGTGACGTTCTAAAGTTAGCTTTCTCTGCAACCTGAAAGTATTTGAAACATGGAATTTACTTCTTTCCTTGGAAGATAATTAAGTTCCACTACAGCTTATGAAATAAATGGTGATGTATGGCACTAGGGAAGTATTGAAGGTTCTTTTTTAAAAGATGTCATTTGCTCCATTTCAAACAAAAGTTTAAAATTAATTCCTGAGCTCAGGGAAGTAGTTTTGAAATCTCTATGTTTAATTCTATCAACAGAATAGTATTGTACCAATTCAATCTTGGTTAGACTAGGTTAGTATGCAAGGACTAATACTAAAAAAGAAAGATTGGTAGTAAAATCACCAAAATATGGGACTTGGATCCCTTTTTCTTTATAACTGCAAAATGCCAAAAATTATGAATGTGGTTATGATTCTTTATATTAATAATGTAGTGTAGATTTTCAGATGCTTAAAATTGTGACTAGTACTGAGTTCTATTTTCCTACACTCACATATCTATGGTTAAGTTTAACTTATAAATTAGGGACAGTAGAGATTAACAACAAATAGCAGAGAAGAACTATTACAAAAGTAACAGAAGTTGGGAAGTATGAATCTGTCTCATGCAGCCGCCATGAGGCAGCATTGTATACCACACAGATACACTTAACAAAAGTAATTCTCGTTTCAGTCAGGATAGAGACTTCAAGACCTTCAGTACATTATCCAGAGTGACAATTTAAATGTTATATATCTATTTCTTACATGGAATTTTCCATTAGGAGTTTCAGACAGGTGTTGGCTGAGAGTGAGGCATTCACTTCTGAAAGTGAGACTTCAAACACTGTATTGGAAAAGTTTTTTAGGTGAACATTTCTCACCAGAAGTTTAAGAACCACACTAGAATCTCCTTGGTAACAAGAAGAAAGGAACAGTGGTAATATCTAGAGTGTGAGTGTAGCATCCAAGAACTCCATGCAAACCTGGGAGATGGTTTCATCACTTGTATCAGGAAGTGCAGCTAGCTCACCACAGCAGATAAGGCAGCCTGGGAATCCCCACCCACATTGGAGCCACAGGAAACTCTCTATTCAGGTATACACTGGTACCTAATTCAGCACAGAAAAAAATTTCAGAGTGTTTCAGAGTGAAGCAAAATTAGTAAAATCACTGACTAGACAGAAAGATGAGGCAACACTCTGAGAGACTCAAGTGTGATTATTTGTTATGGAATAATCTTTTTGTACATGGTGAAGATGTGCCATTGTTATTGGCTTAATAAAAAGCTGAATGGCCAGTAACTAGGCAGGATTTCCAGACACAGAGGATGCTGGAAAGAAGGGCGGAGATGCCATATGCAGAGGAAGCAAGAGATGCAGGAAGAGAGGTAAAAGCCACAAGTCACACGACAGCACATAGATAAATAGAAATGGGTTAATTTCAGTTGTAAGAGCTAGTTAGAAACAAGTCTAAACTATCAGTCAAGCTTTCCTAATTAATAATAAGTCTCTGTGTCGTCATTGGGGAACTGGTGGCCCAAAATAAAAATCCATCAAAAATTGTTAGAGGAGGGTTGTGTCCAATCTCCATGCTGCCTTTTCAACCTCACAGTTTCAGACACTTGGGGTACCAGAGGATGAATCATGCTTTCTCTATGACTTCCCACATCTATATGAAGGGAATGAAAATTTTAATTTAATCTTTAAATTATTCATATTTCAGGTGACATCTGTGTCCTGAGGGGGCTTTGACCAATGCAAAAAATAAGTTTGCTTATTTTTTTCTCTATGGCTAAATTTACCTTGGAACACAAACCCTATTCCACCAGGATTGGGTTTTATTTTAGTAGATTTCTTGGAATCTCTATAAATTCAGAGTTACAAACACACGTATGCACGTGCATGTGCATGCACACACACAGAGAGACACGGTTGTGTGTGTGGTTCACGCCTAGGCTTCCTCTGGAGCCATATGTGAGGAGAATAACCATACCACAGATTTGTGCGACTAGCCCCCAATTTACATCTGCTGTCTTGGCATAGGTAGAATGCCCTGCTTCCTTCTTAGAAGTCTTTTAGAAGGTGCTAGGTTGGTCTGGGAAGAACATACAATGCTCTTTGTTCGTACTTCCCAGCTGATCTCAGCCACATTAATACTTGTTTAATTTGGCCCTAAAATCACAATCCTGAGAGTCTCCGGAGCATTCCTTCTCTTCTTCCTCCTTCTCCTCCTCCCCAACCTCTTTCCCCTCTTCCTCTCTTCTCCCGACCACAAAGCCTTCTTCACTCTGATCTATCAACTGCTTTTAACCGCCTCAGTTCTAGCAGCTGGAGCATGAGTGAGTGAAAGAGAGAAGGGGGAAGCTCTGCCTGCAAGGGTCTGCTTATTTATTATTCTGTGTGTGTTTGCATGGGTGTGTGTGTTTCGAGGGGGCGCGTGTGGAGGACAGAGGTCAATACCAGGTATCTTCCTTAAATGGTTCCCTGCTTTGTTATTTAAGATTTAATTATACTTATTATTAGTGTGCACTGTATGTATGTGTATGGGATTATACACACATGCTGGCACGTACATGAATTTAGGTACTATTGTGTCATACATAGTATGTATGGAGGCCAGAGAATGCATTTGAAGGTCCCGTTCTCATCTATGGGCACATTGGTGCAGAATGCCTTTGGGTCCCTGCAGCCTGCCGTGATCTCAATCACATGTTTCTCAAACAAGCAACACATGGATCATTTCTTTTATCTGCCGATGGTAAGACAATCTCCAGAAATCTCTCTCAGCTGGGATGGGTGAAAGAGAGACCACCTGGCCAACACCCATCCTGAGGCCAGAGATCACTTGGTTTCAAGCTGTGGTTCTGGAAGAGAATAATTAAGGTTCTGGATGCTGCTAACAGGGTGACTCTTTGTTGTCCTTGGTGATGATCTTTGATAGGTCTCCCTTTATATGTTACTTAACCTTTTTCCTTTGCAGCTTTTAATACTCTTTCTTTATTCTGTATGTTTAGCGTTTTGATTATTATGTGGCGAGGGGACTTTTTTTTATCCAGTGTATTTGGTGTTCTGTAAGCTTCTTGTATCTTCATATGCATATCTTTCTTTAGGTTGGGAAAGTTTTCTTCTATGATTGTGTTGAATATATTTTCTGTGCTTTTGAGTTGGAGTTCTTATTCTTTGTTCCCTATTATTCTTGAGTTTGGTCTTTTCATGGCATCCCATATTTCCTGGATATTTTGTGTTAAGCTTTTTTTAGATTTAATGTTTTCTTTGACCAATGAGTCTGTTTCTTCTATTGTATCTTCAGCACTTGAGATTCTCTCTTCCATTCCTTGTATTCTGCTGTTTATGCCTGTATTTGTGGTTCCTGATTGTTTTCTCATTTTCTGCTTCCAGAATTTTCTTAGTTTGTGTTTTCTTTATTGTCTCTATTTCGGTTTTAAGTCTTGAATTATTTCCTTCATCTGTTTGATTGCTTTCTCTTGGTTTTAAGGGATTTGTTGATTTCTTCCATTTTTTGTTTGTCTTTTCCTCTATTTCTTTGAGGGAAATTTTCATTTCCTCTTTAAGGTCCTCAAACATTCTCCAAAAGTTATTTTTTAGGTCATTTTCTTCTGCTTCATCTGTATTTGGGTGTTCAAGTCTTGCTGTTGTAGAGTCACTAATATTGGTATCGTGTGGCTCTTTGTGGTGTTGAGCATGTTCTTACCTTGTTACCCATATTCTCCTCTGATTGGTATAGTTGGGGCTGTGTCTCTGGTGATCAATCTTCCAGACACCAGGGATCCAAGGCTCAGATGGTTGCTCCTCATGGTGCAGTCAGTTCCAGTGACATGGGCTGCGGTTCCAGTCACTCCGAGGTCGCTGCCTCAATCCTGTGTCGCTCTGCAATTCTGGAGGTTGTTTGGGTCTGCTCCCATAGAGGTTGCTTGCTTGGAGCTGCTTATGCCGAGGTCGCTGAGGTGAGTGTACTCTGGCAAAGGTCGCTGGTTCAAGACTACCCTGGGAAAGGTTGCTGGCTTGGGCCTGCCTGCTCAGAGGTCCCTGGCTCAAGCCCGATCCTGCAGAGGTCTCTGACTTTTTGTTCCTGCTCCTGTGAAGGTCGCTGCCTCAGTCAGCACTGTTCTGCCTTGCGATGATCCCTAAAGCAGAACTCCACAGCGAAGTTCTTTGCCCTGACTCCAGCCCCACCCACCAGTCTCTGCTGTGGGACCTTTGTATTTAGCTCACTTAGGACCTCAGAAGTAAGTCATTCCTTCTTCCTCATGGATATCTGATGCCCCTTCCCTAGCTGCAGCTGTTGGGCCCTCTTTTGTCCCACTCCTGCTCTCCCTGCTTCCCCGTGGGCTCTACTCTGTGTTTCCTGGGTTCCCATCTGCCCTATTGTTGGCTGGGAGCTGGGCTCTCTCGGTCCTAGTTCACCGACAGTGAAATCAGGGCTGTGGGAACTAATAGCTCTTGCCCATGGTCCAAAGCCAGCAAACCTGGACACCTGACATCAGATCTAGTCTCCTGCTGTGGTTTCCCAACCTTCTCCCTTCCTCCACTCATCATTGACCACTTCAAACCTCTGTCTTCTGGCTTGGCTCTGTCTCTTGCAGGTCATTTTCTGAGCTTCCAAACCATAGCTGATAGACTGCAGACCTCAATCAGGGGTTGGGTATCCATCAGTACTTCAGCTGAGAAAATGCCTTTATCAGATTGGTCTGAGGAAAGACTGTGGGTGTTTTCTTGATTAATGACCGATGTGAAAGGACCCTGCTCACTGTGTGTGGTGCCAGTCCTAAGCAGGCAGTCCTGGGTGCTATAAGAAAGCAGATGAGCAAGAAATGATGAGCAAGCCAGTAAACAGCCTTCACACATGGCCTCTATCACGGAGGGAAGGTAGGCAGGAACCTGGAAGCAGGAACGGAAGAAGAGGTTTCTCTCACGTTACTCTTTCCTCTCAAGTTACTTTTGATCATGGTCTTTGTCATAGCCAACAGAAACATAACAAGACAATCCCTCCTCACCAAAGTGCAACCTGTGACTATCTTATATGTTGAAGTTCAGCAAGTGACTTTCCTGTTGGCCCCTAGAGCTGAAATCATGGGGTTCAGTTTATTTTTGTCTTACCCCCAGCCTCCACCTTGCTGCTCTGGAGACCTGTTTGGGCTACTTCCTAGGGCTCCCCAACTCACCTTCCTTCTATCCCAGTTTGCACAGAAACTTACCTACCCGACCCTGAAATCTTTCTAAAATGATATTCTCACCCGGTCACTTCTGTTTAAATGCTTCCACTAATGAGGCTGAAGAAATACCCCAGAGGTTAAAAGTAAGTACTGCTCTTCCAGAGGACTCTAATTTGAATCCCAGTAGCCATGTCAGCTGCTCATAGCAGCCTATAACTCTGTCTCCAGGAGATCTGGACCTCCCTTTGGTTCTATGGGAACCAGTGCATACGCGCGCGCACACACACACACACATGCACACATGCACTCTCTCTCTCTTCTCTCTCTCTTTTCCTCTCCCCGCCACCACAAATAATTAAAAATAAAAATACATCTAAAAAAAAAAAGGATTTCTACCAAGTCTCTTAAAATAGAGAGAGCTGGGAGTTTACCCAGGCCTGCCCTGTTCCTGGTCCCCATCCCCAGGCTCCTGTGCTGAAACTCCTCTCTGAAACCAAAGTTCTAATTCTTGAAGGCCCAGAGCCCATGTCTTTCTTCTGCCTCTCTCTGCCTGGTCACATACTCCCACCACCTCCAATTAATTAGAAAATATCTACCCAGTTGTGATGAGGAAGACGCTTTTATATATCCTTGGCCTGGCAATAGCACCTCTTGCTTAAGAATTCCCCACCCCACTACCACCCCCACAGCGGGTCTAGAACACATACCTATCACATCGCGTGCTGTGATAGGCTCGAAGCATGATTCCCTGGAGGAGCCTAAGAAATCCCAGGGAAGGATGCTCTCCAGTTCCCTAGAGTGACTCAGCCAGGAAGAGGTGAGCCTGGAACTGCCAGAGGCTAAAGAAAGCTGACTAGGAGTCAACAAGTGGGAGCAGGGTGGGGAAACAGAGCCAAGGGATTGGAAGAAGAGTCTTCAGATTCTGAACACCTAGATACAGCTGTACCTTCACCAGAGCTCTGGAGTTCGGGTGTGTGAACAGGTGTCTTTTCCACTTAAACCATCAGAGTTTTCTTCAAATTGCATGCTATGGGGTAACCACAAGGGACTCTGTTTCTAGGCACAGTGAGTGGCTCCTTCCACTTACTCCTCATTATCTACTGTACTTTGTGGCGTAGTAAGTTTGTAGTGCCTTCCAACTTAACCATGAACTCTCAAGATCAAGCATGGAGGTCAGCTGTCACACCTTGCAGCACCAGCTCAAATCCTGGTGCAAGATCAGCCCAAGATATGCTCCAGGAATGGATGAGTCCTCTCCCTGGCTGGGAGAAACTTCCCCAACAGCGCCCCACTCTTGCTTTGGCTTTACTACACCTGTCTTTACTTCCCCCAGGCACTCAATGTCGAGGAAATAGGAGGAAGGAGGAAGGAGGAAGGGAGGATGTGGATGATCCCGCCCCTCTGCAGCTTGCCCTGCCCTGAGCTGCCTGAGATCCTCCGACAGTGAATTTCCAGCACCCTGTGCACGGGGACCACCAGCCCCTTCCCCTTTTCCCTCTTATGCTAGGCAGTTTCAACATGAACTCTGGTTCCCAGCCTCCAGAGCAAACCCACGGCAGAGTGAGCTCACTGTGCGCAGACCTCCTTGCCTTCTAGGGAGGGCACTTGCTCAAACCCCTAAAGGCAGACTTAGCAAAAGATAGGGCTTGTGAGGGGATTAGCATCAGGAAGATAGTGCTCAGGCCCCTGGAATGTGCATTTCCTTTCCTTTTTGCTCAAGCTAGTTGGAAGTGAGTTCCTGCCCATCACCCGAGCAGAGCCCCAACGCCAGTGCCGCCTGAGACTACAGTGTGAGCACAGAAGCTGGGGCAGGGGTGGAGAAAGAAAGAGCCAGAAAGAGCCTCATGTTCCATGGAAAGCCTAGGGCAGGACGCACATGTGGAGGAATTAGAGAACAAAGTGTCACATCCCAAGCCATCTTCAGGCAACCAAGGATTGCAAGCACCTGGCATAAAGTCACACAATAGCTGAGCTCCTGCACATCCGGGACATGCAGTCACTATGTCCTGCCTGTGCATTTGGTGTCACTGGAAGAGAGGACAGGATGGGCATCTCTGTGAGCAAAGTGACTGCCTGCTACAATCCCATCCATGCCCATGGGTGTGCCCGGCTGCAGACCAGGGTGTCTGGATGGTGATCAACTGTCAGTAATGTTTCTGAACAACAGGCCCACCAAAGGGTCCAGAGCATCTGAGTCCACAGGCTGAGGTCACGGCAGGGGAAAATCTGTGCTCTCAGAGGGCAGAGTGCCTTTTTTTTTTTTTCTGCTCTGACTTCATTACCAAGGTAGTCAACCAATTTTGGGTTTTTAAAGACATATTCATGAAAAAGAATTGCACATTTCAAGTGTGACTGTAGTTGCCGTACTGTGTGCTTGTTCTGCAGAATTTATTTCTCCTGTCTCAATGGGGCTTTGTGTCCTCTAGCCAATACTTCCTATTTCACACGTTTTCAGTGGGTGATATCTATGTAAAGCCATTAAATATAAAACAAACATGCTGGGTGGTGGTGGCGCATGTCTTTAATCCCAGCACTAGGGAGGCAGAGATAGGTGGATCTCTGTGAGTTTGAGGCCAGCCTGGTCTACAGAGTGAGTTCCAGAACAGCCAGTGCTGTTACACAGAGAAACCCTGTCTTGAAAAACCAGAAAACAAAACAAACAAACAAAAAAACCCCAAATATAATAGTTGATTATGTAACACAATGGCATCTTTGGTACCCTCTTCTTCTACTTAACACAGCAGCCATCTCTGACATCTCTGATGCCAAAGGGAAATTCCTTGTGAGACCCATTCTTTTTGTTATTATTTTTGTTTGTTTGTCTTTGTTTTTTGAGATGGGGTTTCCTCTGTAACAGCCCTAGCTGTCCTGGAACTTGCTCTGTAGACCAAGCTGACCTCGAATTTACAGAGATCTGCCTGCCTCTGCCTCTTGAGCACTGGGATTAAGGTGAACGCCACCACTGCCTGGCTCTTTTTTGTTAAAATTTATTTATTTTTATCTTATGTGCCTGAGAGTCAGGTCCTCTGGAACTGGAGTCACAGACAGCTGTGAGCTGCCATGTGGGTGCTGGGAATTGAACCAAGGTCCTCAGGAAGAGCAGGCAATGTTATTAACCTCTGAGCCATCTCTCCCACCCTATGAGGGCCATTCTTCATGCAACCAACATCTCTTACTGAATGGTGTTGGCACTAGGTCAACAGATAGAGTGTGTTTGCTCAGTTGTTCATTATTTTAATGCTTTTTCCCCCTTTTTTCTTTTCTTTTTATTTTCCTTTTTTGTTTGTTTGTTTGTTTGTTCTCCCAAGACAGGGTTTCTCTGTAGCTTTGGAGCCTGTCCTGGAATTCACTCTGTAGACCAGGTTGACCTTGAACTCACAGACACCCACCTGTCTCTGCCCTCCAAAGTGCTGAGATTAAAGCCATGCACCACTATCACCCAGCATATTTTAAGATTCTTGCTACATAGTGGCAAACTTCTCTCCAGAGGTTGTGCCCATTGCTGCTTCCTGAAGCACTGTGTGAACGGGCCACCAGTTCCATTTTCTAGCAGAAGACGAGTTTGTTTGATGCCACAGGGCATCTGAAGCTTGTTGTTGGCCAGCCAACTCCAGGGCCGGTTCTCTTCACGACCCGGTAGCTGCCTCTTGAGTATGCCGACTTTTCCAACCCTGCCTCATCTTCAGATTGCTGGCTCCAGAACTTCTGCTTTTCCAGCAGCATGTGGTACTCACAATCTCCTTGCCAGAGAGTGAACCAGGCAGGAAATAGATGTCTACAGGCTTTGCAGGGTGGAAAAACACTTGTTACCATCAGTCTGTCCCAAGTCACGGAAAGTGAATGACATAGGGAAATTATAAATGTGTGTGTGTGTGTGTGTGTATTACTTATTTTCTTTTTTTTTTAAATATTTATTTATTTATTATGTATACAATATTCTGTTTGTGTATCTGCCTGCAGGCCAGAAGAGGGCACCAGATCTCATTACAGATGGCTGTGAGCCACCATGTGGTTGCTGGGAATTGAACTCAGGACCTCCAGAAGAGCAGTCAATGCTCTTAACCTCTGAGCCATCTCTCCAGCCCCTATTACTTATTTTCTTAAATCTCGGAGATATGCTTGCTATTGCAATGGACAGATGCTTTTTGTATCCTGATTTGAACAAACAGGCCATAAGCTTATGCTTTGAGTGACTGGTGATAGACCTTAGTGGAAGGGTTCCTTTGTTCGTTTTGTTTACTTTTTTTCATTTTTTTTGGCTTTCAAGACAGTATTTCTCTGTGTAGCCCTGGCTGTCTGAAACTTGCTCTGTAGACTAGGCTGACCTTGAACTCACAGAGATCTGTCTGCCTCTGCCTCCCGAGTGCTAGGATTAAAGAGGTACATCACTACTACCTGACTTGTTTTACTGTTTTGATTTTGTTTTCTAAGAAAGGGTCTCATCATGTAGCCAAGGTTGTCATAGAGCCTCTGTGTAGCTCAGGCTAGCACTGAGCTCCTGGCACTCCTCCGCCTCTGCCTTCTGAGGGCCAGGATTACAGACATGAGCCACCACACCCAACTAACATGTGTAAGATAGATTTGATCTCTAGGACCAGAATAAAAGAAAACAGAACGATATTTTGAGACAACAGAGGAAGTTTGAAGTGTCTGATAATATTAAAAACGTTTATGCTCACAAGAACCTTCATTTGTATGTCCACACAGTGAATTATTAACAAGTCAAATCATCTCAGAATTTGTTCCATAAAAGAGAAAGGAAGGAAGGAAGGAAGGAAGGAAGGAAGGAAGGAGGGATCAGTAAAACAAATTGATTAAATATTGGTAATGGCTGACTACAGGAAGGGAGTAGATGGGGGTAATTCAACCTGTTCTGGTGCTCTTTTGAAATTTTTCCTAACAAAAAATAGATGCGCACGTATCTGCTATCATCTGGGAAAATGTTCTAAAGATAATATTGTTGAGGAAAGGGGGTTGTATGCACACTGGGTTTCTATTTTTAAGAAGAGGTTTTGAGGGGTAAAGTTATTTCAGTTCGTAAGCAGAACTTGACAAGTCAGCAGAACAGGGCCCCTGTGTTGATTGCTCATGTGACTTAAGGCTGAGAGTTAGAGGCCTGACTTCACAGAGGAAATCCGGGATGCTATCTCCAGAAAAACAGGTACAGATGTACCCCCCGGCTATGGTCACAGGGGAAGATACCATTCCCACATGCCTGATAAGCACAGGCAGGCCCTTCTTTCCACACCAGCCAGGTCTAAGAGGCTCCCACAACCAACCATGTCAATCAAGACAGAAATGGGGCCACGAGAGAGGCGGAGAAGGACCGCAAGCAGGCTCTGGAGCCGAGGTCACGCTCTTGGACTAAGTTGACCTTTGCTTGCGATGCCTTCTATGGCCCTGTCTGCACCAAGTGTCAACCCCTTTCTTCTGTCTGACAGAGCAAAGGGTTCTGTGTGAGCCCCGAACCTTATCTCCTATCCCTGACTCAGGCTCTAAGATTTACAGCTCCCTGCCACTAAATGGATAATGTGAGAAGACATTGCTATAGTTTCTGTGTGTTTTTCTGCTAAAGGTTAGGGTGTTGCAAGTTTGGTTTCCAGTGTGGTACTGTACACCCGGTAGCTGGTGAGCTGGGCAGTGGGTAAAAGATGTTCTTCGTGTGTTTGTTTGTTTTTTACATACCTAATGATGGGAGAGAGATAACACAGCATCTATCACAGGGAGATCCTTGTGGGCAGTAATTAATTAGGTCATTGGAAGTACTTCAGAAGACGGTGGTTACAGTAGTTGCATACACTCCTCCCTGGTTTCTTGGTTTTGTTCCACAAGCGAGTCTCTCCCTCTTGATCACATTCATCCTATTGTGCAAGCATCTACCATGATGAGATGCAGCCTACGAGACCTCACCAGAACCGGGGCCATGCTGCTTGACTTTCAGCCGAACTGTAAGTGATTTAACTATAAGTTGCGTGAGCCTGTTTTCTGTATACATTAGTCAACCCCCACTACGTTGTTTTAGCAACAGAAAATGGACTAACATAGACATTCACCTTCAGATTCAGAGGAACCTGCCCCAGTCCCTACGCCCATCCCCCTTACCCACCCCTACATACATCGTTCTCAAGAATATTATAGGAGTCTCAGGTTCAGCTACCTGTGGGGACAGGCAGGAAACGGGGATGGTAAGGGCATCCAGCACCAAGTTCTGGAGGGAACAAGAATATCTTGAGCACAAGCCCCTCTAAGGACATAGCCAGATTAATTGTCAGACAACTGTCACCCTTGCGGTGGGGCCAGGATTATCAATTCTTCTCGGTGGTCGTGACAGACTAGAAGTTCAGGGCACAGCCTTAGGATTTTCTTATTCTGAGCTTAGTAAAACAGGATGTAAGAAAGAGCCTGTTGTGGTGGCATGGCAGGAGGATCAGGAATTCAAAGTCTAAAAAAAAAAAAAAGGCAAGGTATCAAGCCTGCAGTAATGTCGCCAGGATCTCACTTGGCTCCAGGGCCCTCCTGATAGCTATCTAAAGAATTCAGACAAGACACACAGAGCTTTTAGCACAGAGATAGGAGGCGTTTATTGCCAAGCTTGGTACACACTCAAGAGTTGAGAGCGGACAATAGCCAAAGAGAGCTTTATCTTATCTACAGTTCTTGGGAGACTTTTCCTGGGGAGACACAAACAAATGTCCCCTTGCCCCAGATAGAGAAGCAGCAGCAGACCAAAGATATGCTTCTGCCCTCATCTGGCTTGGCTTACCCGATCTGCCCTGTCTAGCCTGGCCTACCTGTGAGATTTTTGGGGTTACTTACAGGAGCATGGGTGACTCAGAAGCTGCTGTATCACTGAAAAGCAGATGAGTGACCCCTAGATAGTTATCAATTAGTGGCATTCCAGGCAGTTCAGGATGTCACATCTCCTCCCAGGGCTAGCGATCTGATGTGTGACCAGTAATAATTAGAGTCTCGAAACTCCAGTCCCAGCTCTAAAGTCCCCTAATCCTGTGAACATCAGCTGGCTACCCAACAACACCAGGGCCCCAGTAGGACTCGGGTAGCAGCTACAGTGATGGCTCCTGTTTGCTCAGGGCTAGGAGGCTGCCCAGGTGCTAAAACCAGGAAAGCCCTGGACAAAGTCAGATAATGCAGTCACCTCGGTTACTCCCTTGGCTAGGGCAATTGAAGGGACTGTGCAAGGTTAGGAGGATCTCAGTAGGGGGTTGACGGGGTGGAGCTCAGTGGTAGAGCACTTCTCTACGGTGCATGAGGTCCTGGGCTCAATCCTAGATAGTGGAAAAAAAGAAAAGGGTGGGGGTGACTGTCCAGTTGGGAAGGCATCAATCCTAGGCATGCAAGGACCAGATCCCTAGAGAGCAAATTAGGCACCATGCATACATACCTAAGTACTGGCTCCTATGGAGTAATGGCTAACACTCTGGACTCTGAATCCAGCAATCCACGTTCATATCTCGGTGGAACCTGTTCCTTGAGGAAGAGACTTGGTCACTCATCCTCATCAACTCAGATCATCCAAGTCAATACAAATGGGCTGCCCATGCATGCTTCAGCGTGGCCACACATACCTAAGTGCCTTTGTTTTTTTGTTTTTTTCGAGACAGGGTGTCTTTGTAGCTTTGGAGCCTTCCTGGAACTTGCTCTGTAGACTAGATTGGTCTCAAACTCACAGAGATCCACCTGCCTCTGCCTCCTGAGTGCTGGGATTAAAGGCGTGGGCCACCACAATCTGGTTCTTTTTTAACTTTTTAAAAAATTACTATTTAAGCCGGGCAGTGGTTTTGCTCGCCTGCAATCCCAGTATTGGAGAGGCAGAGGCAGACAGATCTCTGTGAGTTCGAGGCCAGCCTGGTCTATCGAGTGAGCTCCAAGACAGCCAAGGCTACACAGAGAAACCCTGTCTCAAAACACACACTGCTTACTGGGAGGAGAGGAGGGAGGGGAAACTTCAGTCAGGCTGTAAAATAAATAAATAAAAGATAAATAGATAGATAGACAGATAGATAGATATAGAAATAAATAGATAAATAAAATTTATTATTTCTCTATTTATTTTTTAAGACAGAATCTTGCTTTGTGGCTCTGGCTGGCTAGAACTCACTACATAGACTGGATTGTCCTTGAACTCACAGAGATCCACCTACCTCCTTCTCTGAGTGCTGGGGTTAAAGGTGCGTGCCATCATGCCCGCCCAGCCTTGGGATCTCTTTAATATGGACACTACCCCTTTATAATCTGCCCTCTTGCCTGACCATGAACCTCCTATCACTGTTGCTGGCATTTTCTTTGGGCAGCCAGCCAGCTCCCAAATAAAGACACGGAGACTTTTTAGTAATTACGAATCCTCAGCCTTAGCTTAGGCTTTTCCCACTAGGTCTTTTAACTTAGTTTAACTTGTTTCTATCCATCTACAGTTTGTCTCGGGGCTTCTTATCTTTCGTCCTGTATGTCCTACTTTCCTACTTCCTCAGTGTCTGTCTGGCAGGTCCCTGGCATCTCCTTTTCTTTTTCATTCTTTTTTTCTTTCTTCCCCACTCTCCCACCATCTTAATTTCCTCCTTCTACTTACTCTCCCTGCCCAGAAGTTCTACCTATACTTTCTCCCTTGCTATTGGTCATTCAGCTTTTGATTAGACCAATCAAGTGCCTTAGGCAGGCAAGGTGAAACAGCAACACATTTTTACATAGTTAAACAAATGTAACACATCTTTAGATAGGTAAACAAATATTCTTCAGCATATCACCATTGCCCACATTAGGAGGGCGCAGATGTTCAGACTGTAGCAGTCCCCTTGTCTTGACCACAAGCTGAGGAGAACTATGCAACTTGGGAGCACGGGCTACTCTTGGATCACCTGCTTCACGGCTCTACTTGGTGCAGCCTCTGATCTCTGCCCACCTCACACAGGCTCCCTGCCTGTCTCGGCCAGGCAGAGCAAGGCCACCTTTTCCAGAGAGCAGTGGCATTGGAAGCACATGTGATGCCTCAAGGTTCCTGTGTCAGATCCCAGCTTTGCAGCAAAGCTGAAATCCCAGTGCAGTCAGACTGCACTGTTTAAACAAGGCAGTACATAGCTAGATTAGCATCTCAGGGGTGCAAAAAATTGACAAAGGTAAACCCTTTTGAAAAAATTCTATATGCTAGAGCTGGGGAGATGGCTCGGTCTCTAAAGCACTTATACAAACGTAAGGACCTGGGTTCAGGCCCCCAGTCTTCCCATGCAGCCTGATGTGGTAGAACACAGTTATGATCCCTGTTAAGTTTCAAATCTCACACGAACAAACAGCTAAGGTGCTTATTTAACCCATCAAAATGGGCCTGGCTGCCAGGTTCTCCCAGTATCCTTCAGTTCCTGTCAGTTACAGGGTATGGCTCCCATACCCCACCCTCTACCCTGAACTCTCTAGCCCAGAGGCTGTACTGACCTTTCCCCAGAGGCTCTTCCCTATGTGATCCAGACATTTTGGTTATTAGCCCTTCATATCCTTGACCTCTTGGCTGTTGAATCTGGTCCCCACCACATCTGCCCCCTGCCCAGCTCACCCTGCCTCTGACTCTGTCTCCCTTTTATCTACAATAAACTTTCTCCTCCACCACCATGCCTAAGAGCAGTCATGGCCTTTCCTTTCTTTTTCATTCCTTTTTAAAAATCCTAGTGTTGGGGAAACAGAGGCAGGAGGATCACTGAGGGCTTGCTGGCCAGCCAGCTTAGCTGAACTGGTGAGGTCCAGATTCAATGGGAGCCCTTGTTTCTTACTGTGCTTCTCTGTTGCTATAAAACACCGACTAAAAGCAATGGGAAGAAAGAGCTTATTTCATCTTACAGCTCACAGTCGATCATGGAGGTAAGCCAGGGCAGGAACTGAAGTGGAGTTCACAGAGAAATGTTGCTTACTGGCTTGCTCAGCTTGCTTTCTTATATTGACCAGGATCACATACCCAGGGACGGCACTGCCCACAGTGGGCTGGACCTCCCACATCTGTAACACGAGAGGCCAGCTTGTTGGGGTTTCTGTCCCACCCAGTACTCCACAGCCGGCAATTCCCAAAGAAAATAACACAGAGTCTACATTAGGTTATAAACTGATTGGCCCATTAGGTCAGGCTTCTTGTTAACTCTTATAACATATATTACCCCATTATCCTTATCTATGTTAGCCACATGGGCTCAGTACCTTTCTCAGTGTGACAGCTTATATGTTGCCTCTTTGGTGGTCTGCGCAGGAGTGGCTGAGAGAGCTTCTGCTTCCAGAATACTCCCAGTCTCTTTGCTCCACCCCTACTTCCTGTCTGGCTTTCCCACCTATACTGCCTGCCTGGCCAATCAGCGTTTTATTAAAATATGATTGACAGAATACAGATAATTCTCCCGCACCACACATCAATCAGTAATCAAGAAAATGCCTCACAGCTCTATCCATAGGCCAACCTGATGGAGGCAGTTCCTAAATTGAGATTCCCTCTTCCCAGGTGGGTCTAGATTTGAGTCAAAGTGACAAAAACTAGGGTGCCTTGTCTCAAAAAAAACAAAAACAAAAAACCAAAAAAGTGAGGTGGAGAGTATTTGAGGAAGACAGTCAGTGCCTATGTTGACCGCCACACACACACTTGACATGTGACATCCATGTTCAGGATCCGTCTTCTCTCTTCACTTAAGCAGGTGTCTCCTAAAGCCATTCAAATTGACAATGAAGATAACTATCTTTAAAAAAAAAATTAACTCACAGTCATCAGAGAACGTGAGTTCAGGTTTGTGTCAGGCATCCTCCTAGGTTACAGAGAGCACGAACAAGTCAAAGTCTGCCAAGAACACTGCCGAGCTTTGCCACTATGTCGCCGCAGCTTAGGCTGAAGAAGTAGAGGTGGGAGATCCTTCCCGGCTTCCGCTCTGGGGTAGAGTGGGCAGCCTGTGGGAAACAATGTGGCCAGACCCAGAGCTGCACTGACAGTTTCTTCCGTCCAGGCCCCAGTTAAGCTTCTGAGAGTCTGCAGGTCAACCAACCTTCTTCCCCATAGGCTCTTGCTTTTTTTTTTTTTTTTTTTTCCTTAAGTCTTATTTTTGCTGGGTGTGGTGGTGCCCGATCTTAGTCCCTGTACTTGGGTGGCAGAGGCAGGCATATCGATGAATTTGAGGTCAGCTTGGCCTACAGAATGAGTTCCAGGACATCCAGTCAGAAAAAGCCATACAATAAGACGCTGCCTCAATTTTTCTTTTCATTTTATTTGTAGAAGTGTTTGCCTACATGTAGGTCTGTGTACTATGTGTATGTATTGCCTGTAGAGACCTGAAGAGGGTGTGGGATTCCCTGAAATGGACGTTAAAATGTTGTGAGACACCACGTGGGGGCTAGGAAGGACTGTCAATGCTTCTCACTGCTAAGCCGCTGCCTCTGCACTAAGGTTCTTATCTTACACTTAACGAAGATTCTGGCCACTGTTCCCATTCGGTGTCTTAATCAAGGACTTTTTCTACCCTATTCACTTCAAGTCAGCCTGTGTTGATGAAATACTAGAGAAAACCAACTTAAGGGAGTTAAGACTTATTTTAGGCCCCAGTTTTAGAGGTCTAAGCCCATCACAGTGGGGTGCTGTAGAGGAACAGAGAAGCTCAGATCATGGTTGCCAGGAAGCAGAGCAGAGGCGGGAGGGACCATGAATAACATTCAAGGGCAGGACTCCAGTGACCTGTTTCCTCTATCTAGGCCTCGCCTTCCAACGGTTCCAGAACATTCCAAATAGTACCATCTTCTGTGGACAAGGTATTCAATGCTTGAGCCTGTGAGGAAATTTCACACTCATAACACACCATCTCTCTGTGAGCCTCCAAGGGCTCACTGCTGGTTCATGAGGGGAACTGCATTTAGTCCATTCCAAAGAGTCTTAGAAGCCAAAAAGCCTTACTAGATACATTGGTTACAATTGTAGAATAATCCTTTTGTACACTGTGAAGATTTGTCACTGTGACTGAGTTAATAAAGATGCTGACTGGCCAATAGCTGAACAGGATAAAGTTAGGTGGGAAAGTCAAATTGTGAATGCTGGGAAGCAGGGTGGAGCCTGGAGTTGCCAGCCAGATGCAGAGGAGGCAGGAGAGGAATGTGTCCTGATAATAAAGGTCCTGCCATGTGGCAGAGGGTAAATAAGGAATACAGGTCAACTTGAAGTGTGAAAACTAGCTGGGCAATGGTGGCGCATATCTTTAATCCCAGCACTCAGGAGGCAGAGGTGGGCGGATCTCTGTAAATTCGAGGACAGCCTGGTCTACAAGAGCTAGTTCCAGGACAGGCTCCAAAAGCTACAGAGAAACCCTGTCTCGAAAAACCAAAAAAGAAAAAGAAAAAAAAAGTAAGTACTAGTTAGTAATAAGCTTGAGCTATTGGCCGAGCATTTACAACTAATATAAGTCTCTGTGTGGTAATCTGGTAGTGGCTCCTGGGATGGGAAAAGTAACCTTCAAGTTACTTTTCTATTGTTTTGACAAACCATTGTGACCAAAGCAACTTATAAAAGAAAGTCTCTGTGTTTACAGTTCTAGAGGGTTAGAGGCAGATGGCAGAGGGAAGGACTGGAGGCAGGCACAGCTGAGAGCTCAGCCCTCAGGATATCATCAGGAAAGAGAGTACACTGAGGATGGAGGGAGGCTCTGGAAGCCTTAAAGCATGCCCCTGTGACACACTTTCTCCAAGGCCACACCTTCTAATCCTTCCCAAACAGTTCTACTCTCTGGGAACTCAGGATTCAAGCATAAAAGTCCATGGTGGGTTCATTCTTATTCAAACTACCATAACAGAGTTTCAATATTTGGGACCAAAGTCTTCTGAGACTGAAGGAAAACTCTTAGCTGTGAATCCCTACAAAGTAAACAAAAAAAGTCATAGCTATCCAAGATACAGTGGCACAGAATAAACATGTCAGCCCATAAAAAAAGAAGTAGAACAGAAAGAAAGAAGGATCAATCTAGCTGAGCAGGGCGAATATTAAACTCTATAGACCCATGTCTGGCATGTGGACTGCTTAGTATTGTGATGTGGGCTCCAATGGTTCGGCAGTCCTATGCATGGTCAGTTTTAATCCACATGACCTCTCTCTCTTGGGCTGATCCCACTGGTCACACAGCTGACCTGTGAAGATAGATATTTCATACTTCTGACATCTCTGCCTTTCTCGGGTCTCTAAGGAACTCAGGCGTCACCTTCACGGCTTTATGCACTGTCCTCTCAGGGACTACATGCGGGGATCTTGACCCTGCCACACATTTCCTGACCTCTTGGGCGTTCTTTGAAGTTTATGTGGAAGCTTCTGTGTTCCTGTAACTGTTGAATTAAACACCTACAAAACCAAGGTCTTCCATTAGCTTGAGTAGAAATTTTTGGACCATAACTACCACAGCCTTTGATTTCCCAGGCATACGCACACAATGAGAAAACCTTGGGAAACAACTTTGTGGGTAGCCTTGTGTGATCTGGGAACCCCAAGGTCCTCTCTGCTCAAGGGAAATTCTTCAAATGAGTTTGTGCTTTTACACCCTTGAGCCTGAGCTGAGTGAGGTCTGATTGATTCCTAGGATACCCTCAGGGCATCCTCTATTGGCTTTTGTTTACTGATGCTAATCTCTTTAGAAATTAGGTCTTGCATAGTCCTAACTTTATGAAACCTTTCTAAGGAAACTGCAGTTCCTTGGTTTGTTTGTTTTTAACTTTGTGCTCTGCACTTTGCTCCTAAGACCCACTGTAAACTTACCTGAAAGCAGCTAACTTTGCCACAGCCTGAGTGTTGGAAATTTCAACAGATTGATTAGCCTTTAAACACACCTTCCTACAAAGTCACAAAGGACTTGGGTGAGTAGCCTCTTGTCCAGTTTCCAGGAGAGTCCCCACTTCCATCTGAAGCCTCATGTGTGCTGTCTTTTTGTCCAAACTACTCCCATTACTCTATTCTGAGCACCCATCAGAATGTCCCAGCAAGCTCTGCTTACGGTCTCCCTGAACTTCTCTCATTCTTCCTGAAAACCAGTTCTACAAGCCTCAGAACCATGCGGCTTGTTGTGGTAGCAACAACTCCACTTCCCTGCCACGAATTTCTACATTGGTGAGACTTTTTATTGCTATAACAAATTGGCTGAATGAAACAGCTTAGCAGAAGACATTTTTCTCTTTCTTTCTTTCTTTCTTTCTTTCTTTCTTTCTTTCTTTCTTTCTTTCTTTCTTCCTTCCTTCCTTCCTTCCTTCCTTCCTTTCTTTTCTTCCTTTTTTCCTTCCTTCCTTCTTTCCTTTCTTTCTTGCTCTTTCGGTTTTTTGAGACAGGATTTCTTTGTGTAGCCTTAGCCCTTCTGGATCTTGCCCTGTAGACCAGGCTGGCCTCAAACTCACAGAGATCCACCTGCCTCTGCCTCCTGCATGATAGAATTAAAGGTGTGCTTCACCATTGCCCAGAGACATTTTTTATTTGGATTCTTGGCTTCAATGCACAGTGGGGAAGATGTGGTGGAGCGAAGCAGCTTATATTTTAGAAGCCAAGAAACAATAGAAAAAATGAGAAGGTCTAACTCCTAAAGTTTCCATAACCTTCCCAAACAGCACCAATAGCCAGAGACCAAGCATTAAACACATGAGCCTATAGAGAAATCTCCTGTTCACAGCAGGAGAGACTGGGAGACTGGCCTCCTTCTCTATACACAAGTCCACCCCCAAGACTGTCTACTCCTGATGCTTCTACCTCATATCTAGCTGAGGGCTAGATGTTCTAAGGTGGAGAACCCCATCCAAGTCACTGCACATGGAATATCTGGCTAGATACCTCAAACCCCACTTTTTGCCTGCTCTGAGCACTGCTCACAGGTCTCCCTTGTGTTGTGGTAACTGAGTTTGTCTTCAAGGTTAGGAACATCTGTTAGGGGTTGGTTATAAGTGGCATAGGGTTGGGAGAGAAATTTAGTAGGCTCAGGGATCTCTCTTGAAAAATAAAAAGAGAATGGTTGGGATGGGATAATAGGTAGATTAGTGTGAGCTTACTCACACTAATAATATAGTGACTAATAGTGAAATTACTTGTGAGCTATTATTTATAGATAATTTACATTGGTATAGATTCTTGTATATTGATAAAAGTTCAAATTATATTTGTTATATTGAACATGTTCCTATTTCTGTTCACAATGTTTGTGCACCTATGCAAAGTTATTTTGTCATATTGTATGCATCCATGTTTCTACCTCTGCTTAAGATATTTTGTATATTGATGCAATTTTAGGATATATTTATCGTATTACACTATACATTTCTATCTCTGATCAAGATACTTATACATTATTTATATTTTGAGGTCATTGTCCTCATTTGCTGCACATTTGTTTAAAGATTGTTTAATTTTTTTAATATGAAGCCTTATTCTTTAAGCTATATAGGTATTAAGAATTATAGTCATCCATGTTTGTCATACTTATAGTATGTCATACTTATAGTTAGACTAATCAGGTTCTTTAGATACATAGAGATTGTATTCCGCATATATAGGTAATCGTCAAAGACTTCAAAGTACTATAGAAGACGGTATTTAAATAACTTAGGATTCTGTTTTTATGTGAGACACAATTCCTCCTGATTTATTCCTGCACTGATCTATTCCTGAGAGAATGTTGGGCACCGAAGACACTCCACTTGAAGCTTGTTTTCTTCTTGGCAAAACTGGCCTTTGGGCAAAGAACTGCCCCTCCCTCGACTACTGACAAAATGCAGTGTTCAGACTGGACAAGCAAAATACAAGCAAAAAGACTACCAAACCTTGTCAAGACATGGTCAGATGAATTTTCAAAATTTCCTGCCTCTGAAAATGGTCTGTCAGTTACTTTAGGCTTTAGCCAAAATTGGTTGCCCCAACTTTGCAAATGAGACTTTGGGTGACTATCCAGGCAGTGAGAATTTTCTGTCTAGAGTTTTGGAAGTTGCTTACATTGTACTTCCTATTTACTCAGGTAATATTATTTCCCTTCTCAGGTCTTTGATGGAGTTGAAGGCTAGATAGTAGTCATAGTTACTTTCCTCTCATGACTTAACCAAGCCATTTTTAATATAAGACTTAGACTCCTTAGGATAGGATAACAATCGAAACATTTAACATATATTTCTTGTTTGATGTTGTTCATGCTGACTGTAATTTTAATTTTTATGTATGATTTTGCCTCTTCCCTGGATGATACTTGATATTTGTTCTTATTGTATATAGTTTTGTATTGGGTTTGGAACTCTCTTATTTAGACAAAAGGGGGGGTGCTGTGGAAACTCCTTCAGCCAATAGCCTTTAAGATACTTATCCACCTTGGGCATGGTCTCATGTACTACAAGTCCAGATGAAAAGCATGCATGGCTCTCTTCTCTGCTGAATTTGGTTCCAGTCCCTAGCACACACAGAGGACTGTGGATCGCTACCCTTATTGTGAGTTTATCTCCATAAATAAACCTTTGTTATACTCCATTCAGGCTATTGTGGAACTCTTTGGTACACCAACACCCTTGGATCTCCCTATATCCACATGCCATTCCTTGTGATCCCACAGAGGTTTTTAGCTGCAAGCCTCAGCATCCTTCACCCTGAGGCCTCTGCCAAAATCCAGGAAGCCCTGTGCTCCTTGACACTGTACTGGGTTGGTGTCTCAATAACTGGATCTGTGTGGTGTTTCTATATTGGGAGATATCAGGATGTCAGGGAACAGATGTATCTCAGATTGCCCCATATGATAGCCCAGGCTGAGGGAAACTTGGCAATGAGGCCCCTCATGATAACATGAGAAATGGTGAAAATCCAGCCAGGAACCCAAAGGAATCACTATGTCATGAACAGAAGTGGAGATTCTATAGTCAGATTGCTATTATTATAGTGTCCTAGGGAAAGCAACTGAGCAGAGCCTGTGTGGGAGATGGCAAGCTCATTCCACGTTACTAGGACAGTTGTCGAACATCACTGAGCTGCTCAGTTAGGGTGATTAGGGGTCAGAGAGGGGCAGAGAGTAAATTTCCCAACTACAAAAAACTCTGAGACACATGCACAGGTGAAGAAGTCTTGTGTATGGTTGAAGTTTGCAATTCCAACATGTAGGCGGGATTTTTCTGTCCTGCCAGTCAACTCTGTCCCACCAGGCAGCTCCCCAAATAACCACACAGAGACTTAGTATTAATTATAACTGCTTGACTGATAGCTTAGGCTTATTTCTGACTAACTCTTTCAACTTAAATTACCACGCGTGTTTCTTACCTATGCTCTACCACACGACAGTACCTTTCAGCATGGCATACTCATCTTGCTTCTCTCCACATCTCACTAGCAACTCTGCCTTCTTCTACCCCAAGCTCTCTTTATGTCTTCAAATCCTGCCTAACCTTTTCCTGCCCAGCTATTGGCCAGGCAGCTCTTTATTAGCCAATGAACGTAATACACATTCACGGTGTACAAAAAGATTATTCCACAGCACCAACACATGGTATCACTTTCTTGGCCAATGGGGTCAAAGTGTCCCTGGAAAGTGTGACTAGAGTCCTCTGTAGATATCATCTTAGCATTGAACATCTGGGGTCCACTGGAGCCAGGCACAGGAGCCTGCTCTAAACAGGCAGACAGGGCTCTGGATGTAGCTGTGAGGGTTCATCCTCCCCCAGAGATGCGAATGGGCCATGCCAACAGAGAGAGGCATGGGAAATTTTTTTCCACTACTTTCCCACTCCAAAGGGGTCCATACCCGAGCTCCCTCATCTAAATCCTCTTCTGTGGTTTTGTAACATGAGGTCTGGCTTGTTGGGGTTTCTATCCCACCCAATACCCCACAGCCGGCAGGTCCAAAAGAAAATCATACAAAGTCTCCATTAGGTTATAAGCTGATTGGCCCATTAGTTCAGGTTTCTTGTTAACTCTTATAGCTAATATTAACCCATTATTCTCATCTATGTTAGCCACACGGCTTGGTACCTTTTTCAGCTGTCAGCTCACATGTTGCTTCTCTGTGGTCTGGGCAGGAATGGCGAAGGGAGTTTCCTGCTTCCCAGAATACTCCCATTCTCTTTGCTCCACCTCTACTTCCTGTCTGGTTTTCCTGCCCATACTTCCTGCCTGATCAATTAGTGTTTTATTAAAATACATGATTGACAGAATACAGATAATTCTTCCGCACCATGGTTTGACTCTTTGAGGTTTCTAGACCACATTAAAGGAGGTCCCGCACTAAGGTGAGGACAAGAAAGGAAGCTGCCAACCAGGACCTAATGGGGTGCCAGTTGCCCCCCTGACCCATCTACTGAATCTCCGAGTAGAGTATTTGCAGGGTGAAGGACTCAGGGAAGCACCTGGTTGCAATGACAGAAATGACTTCAATGTGTTCAAGATGGAAATTTATTGAGTTTGCTATCAAAGAACACCATCGGCTGGGCGGTTTATAAACAACAGGTCTTTATGGGTTCATGGTTCTGGAGACAAGTAAGTCCTCAGCTGAGGCTGGTGACTGGCGTGGATCTTTCTGGTACATTTTCCCACAGGAATATGCTGTAGATTCAGAGAATGTGAGAAAGCATGATCAAAGCTTTATGTACTTGTCTAATTAGCATTAATCTGTGGGGGAAGGTGCAGCCTTCATGGCCCAATAAACTTTCAGAGATCCCAACCTTAGCATTTTTGCGTGAGGAATGTATTCACAACACTAGCTTAGGGGACCTGTTTAAGTCACAAAACTGTAATACCAAAGAGGGAACAGATCCCAGCAAAAGCCAGGCCCTCTGAAAATGTGTAGCTTTCTCCATTCAGGAATCCAATTTACCCTGGCTCACTCCATTCTGAGACAGCCTCTCTCTATCCCATCCCAAAAGTGATGGCAAAGTCCCTGGCATCCACAAACTATCCCCCATATAGACGCACCAAGATAATCTGTTCTTTTCTGCCAATTTCCTCTATGCCAGAGAAAACAGGTTGTCAAGTTCTCAAGCATGGACCCCATATAACCTCTGAACCAATCCTAGAGCCAGGTGACTCACGCAAGCTATATATCAGACTCAGGACATCACTCTCCCAAAGGGCTGCCAGGGATGCTTGTCCCAAAAGCAGAGGGGTTGCTAGGCAGACAGCTGCTGCGGATGTCTTCATAGGGTTATAGCGTTCAGCCATGACGTTTTTCATATAAGATATGAAATCCCCAAAACAGTGAAGGATAGATCTGAACTGTGCCAGGACACACGAATCCTAGTATCTTGGTGCCAGGAGAAAGCCTGTGTCTTGCCCCCTTCTCTATTCTGTTGAGCTCTGCCAGCACAGAGACTTCCAGTTTCCTTTGCGACCCCCTAGCTTAGTGTCTGCCCCGCCCATTGCTTTGTTGCAGCCGGAAGTCTGGATCTGTCCTCGTTCATCAAGTCCCTATCACCCAGATAGACATAAAGTGCGGGTTTGGGAATGAATGAAGAACGGATGAATTAATGAATGAATGTCACTCTGTGTAGCAAAGGGCAAGGAGCAACGCTGGCAGCTCTCCAGTCAGCTTTGTGCTTTCCCATCAGCTGATTCAGCCAACCCTCCCTTGCTGCCCTCAAACTTCAAACTCCTCAATGGATACAACCAACACCTCTACCTAGGGGCTGCAAAGCTAGGGAAACCGCCCCACACAAGATTCAAGCTAGGTTTTTTTCTTTTCTTTTAAAAAAAACTCATGATTGAGGAATACCATAGATTTAGATTTCTTGATTTTTTTTTCTTTTTTAAGTTAAACCATACACGCTTCAACCAGATGGCTTCAAAGTGAGCAAATATTGGGCCAGTTCTCGTGACCTTCCTCAGGAGATGAGGGGCTTGGAGAGCAGTGGGGAGGAGGAGGAGACAGCCGGGAAGTACGGCGGGTAAAGCCAGCTTCCGTGACTCATCCATCGCAGGGTCGAACTTGAGGCTCTAGGTCATACCGGGGCGGTGGAGCCCCTGGCTCGGATGCAGGCTCACTGCTCACCAGACGGGTCTGCCAGCGCATCTCCATTAGGGGGCGGTTTCCGGGGCGGCCCAGCTTTCCTTCGGACCTGGGGAATCCCCATCCCAGGAGCTCCAGATTTGAACTCTGCCACATCTTGGGCAGGATTCTCTATCTCTCCAAGGAGCTTCAGTTTCAGTTTTCTCCTTTCCCAGGCAACCCAATTCGGTGCCTGGCAGGGTGAGAGCAAGTTCACAAACCTAGCGTGTACTACTTTTTCTTAATCTGAAAGGAGTTTGGCATTGAGGGGCACATTGCAAGAACAGAAACCCGGTGTGTGTGTGTGTGTGTGTGTGTGTGTGTGTGTGTGTGTGTGTGTGTGTGTGTGTGTGTGTTGGGTGGGAGAGAGAGAGAGAGAGAGAGAGAGAGAGTGCTTTGTGCATACCCGGACTGTCTTTAACCTCAGGAGGAACTGAGGGGTACGTTCTATTGTTATCATAGTTTTCAAAAGAGGAAACTGAGGCACAGAGCGATCTGTACTCCAGGCTAAGGTTTCTTGTCTAATATGTCTGACTTAAAATCTGAACTCAAGGTGTTTGCCTCCGATTGGCCTTCCTCCCCCACCATAGAGTAGGGACTGGCCCTTGGGAGCCGCCCCTCACTCCTTTCCTTGAGTCTTGAAGGGGGGGCTGCCGTTGTCACGACAACCAGGGGACCACCAATGAGGGGCAAGCAGGCGGCATGAGGCCCCGCCCCGCCCCACCCCTCTCAGAGGGCTAGTGGCTGGCTATAAGGGCAGGAGGCCGAGCGGCGGGAGTCTGAGCCAGGGAGCGCGAGGCGAAGAGGAGTCGTCTGAGTGTCTGGAGCGAACGGCAGCCACCATGTGCGGTGAGTGCAGGCCAGAGAGCCAGACGCAGGGTCCTGCTGGGGGTGGCGATCGTGGAGCTTTCATTAGCCAGGCCTGTCTTCCCTGCGTCCGGCCCCGGAGTGACGTCTCGGGGACATGGAGGGCGTGGGAAGGGTGGGCGTCTAAACTCGGTGTGAGAAGATCCAAGCCAGGACCACAGAGTAGAAGCAACGGGGCGGGTCCCCGGCTTGGTTCCCCACAACATAGAGGTGTCTCCTCTTCATGTGTTGGGAGAACGCTTCTTTCACTTGACCCACAAAGGCCGCCACGAGCAATCTTAAGCATCACCCTAGGCGCCGAGTGGTAGTACGTGTCTCAGTCCGCCGCGCCCACCGAGGACAAGTGACCTCACCTGTGCAATGTCAGCAGCCCGCCCCGGGGCGCCCGGAGCAGCTCCGGTGCCTTCGGGAGGGTTTGCGCGTCTTTCTGGTGACCCTAAATGAACCTCCTCCTATCCCTAGAAGTGTGGGTCCTGTGGTGAAGCTTGGCTGGAAAGGACTTTGGGAGACGCGAGAGATAATGACTCCCCTTAGCCTTGACCCAAAGCTAGGAGCAGGAGCGTTGGACCGGATAGAGGCGCAGCCCCGGGCTACGCCGAGGTGTCCTCCGGGCTTTGCTTTGGGAGCAGAAGGGAGGGCGACCGCCCTGGGCGCACATCTGCAATTCCTTACCCTCCTGGCTGACTGGGCCGCCTCCGCTGGCTGGCTGGCCGGGAAAGCCGGGAACTTCTGGGACAAAAGGTCACTGTGCTTTTTTTCCGCCTTGAGTAGGATTCTGTTACCCACTCCAGCCCCCTGCGGCTGGAGAACCTGGTGGAACTTTTGAAGCCATGAAAGGCGCCTCTCTGACTTTGCTGAGGGCTTGTGGGGTGGGGTGTGCCAGTGGGTGAGTCTAAAGCCAAGGTCTATACAGGCCTTGTTTCATGAGCCAGGGAATCAGGCAAGAGGAACCACTGACCGAGGAGCGTGCAGGAGGCCTTGAGATGCAGCCTAGTCCAGGGAGAGCCCGGTCAGTTTAAACTCTTGGACCATCAGACAGAATCTTAGGACTTCCAGGTATCCTTGGCAATATGTGTGTAAGGTTGCCTTGGGCATTTATGGACACAGAAATGAAACAAAGATGAAAGTTTTGTCAGATTCAAAGCCCCCAGGTTCAAGCCCCTTGCAGGTCTCTAGCCGCAGGTGGCCTTAGAGTTAAACTTATGTAAGAACCTCAAAGTATTTGAACTATTTGGCTTTCCTTGCTGGTTCTCAGATGGCCCCGGTTTCCACCTCCAACCACCTGAGCCTTCCACATTGCTTTCTCCTAGCATCTGCCTTTCTCCTGTCTTTCCAAGGTCTGGATGGCTGCCTCCTCCAGCTCTTTGGAAGAGAACAGATTTGGGGTTATAACCAACCTATAACCTTTCTAGACTTTGGTATTGATTTGTAGGAAAAGTACCTTGAGGTCACCAAAGATGTCTAGGATGAGAAGTCTTGGCCCAGCTGAGCTTCTATTCAGAAATTCAGAACCAGAATCCAGGGAAATGGATGTGCTAGGCTAGAGGGCCTCAAAGTTCAATTTTTCTATGACGTCATCCTCGCTTACATCCCAGGTCCCTGCTTTCAGCCAGGGTCCTGTAACATCCTGACTAATGACAAAACATACTGTGTTTTTAGTGCTCCCTGATACTTAGCAGGCACCCTTCGCCCAGGTTCAGAGCTTGCAGCACAGGTGCCCAGAAATGAACGCACTGGTCTGCGTTCTCTTGGTCTGTGTGGTCTCTGTGTGTTTGTCACAGGATAATGTTTGTCCTTCCATAGTTGTTTTCTTTAGTAAATTAGAGAATTTTACAGACAGATGGTAGCGATTGTGCTTTCGGCACAAGGACACAACAAATATTGCATCAGTTTTCCTCTACATTTGGGGAAACTGAGGCCCAGTGAGTTTGAACAAGAACTTTCAGGTCATTTCACTTCCCTGGGCCACGCCTGTTGGTTTCATTCAAAGCAGCCTCGGGGGTTTCATGGGTCTAGAACAAAAGCCTTATCATCCTTATTATCTAGCTGATGACCACACTAGACAAAAAGCTGGGGCCCAAAAGGATCCTATCCTCATAAATAGAACAGATACACTCAAAAACCTTCAGTGTGTTGAGAGTTTAGCAGAACTGACCCTTAAATACTGTCTTAGCTTCCTTCTGGTCACTGGGAGAAAGGCCTTATTCCAAGTTGCCGTCCATCACTGTGGGGGAATCCAGGTTGCAGGAACAGGAGGCAGCTAGAGAGACTAAATCCCCAGTCATGAGCAGAGAGCAGGCAATGAACAAGTGCACTTTGTTCCCTGCCTTCTTTTCCTGCAGCCCAGCCCCCAGCCCATGAAATGGTCCCACCTCCACCTAGACTACCCAAGTTTAAAAAAAAAAAAAGAAGACTCTATTATAAGCACACCCATAGGCCAACTTAACCTAGACAGACGGTCACTGAGAGTCCCTTCCCAGGTGGTTCTAGAAAGATCCACTATTAAACCTAATTATCGCAGGTACCGCATGCGGTTTGATTGACATCGGAGAGTTGCTTGTGCTCTGTTGACTTTCTTCATGCAATCACCATGAATGATTGCTTGTGGAGACCTATGTTCGCTAGGCTCTGCGGTTCTAAAAGTCATGCGGCCGTGCCCCGCCCCCCTCCAGGTGAAGAAAATGGTCATCCTTCTGTAGTCTAGTTCCTGGCCACAACAGGATAACCCAGCTGGCAAATGATGCCACAGAGAGGATACCTCAGGCCTAGGCTACACCCAACCTTGGGTCCATATTTCTAAATGGCACTCTGGTGGTCTCTTAGATGATGGGAACAAACTGTCACTGAGACATCCAGGCATCCAGGAGCTACCTGTTGGCCCCCAGCAGCTTAGAGCCCCAGCACAGAATAGAGGTCCGGCGAGCTAACTGCCAAAGAGGAAGGAGAGACCAATGAGGTCCCTTCAGACTCAAATATGAGTGCCGCAAAGAGAGGCTCGCAGGCATGCCAGGCTAGGGGCACCACAGCTCTCCGTTCTACGTCTCATGGTCTCGTGGCCTCCTTGCTTTCCATGGTCAAGCTCCCTCTGCCTCTCTCTTAAAAGGACTTGTGACTCTTTGGGGACCTCTCAGATTATCTGAGGTAGTCTGAGATCCTTTTCCTCTCATCTGTGGAGACTTTCTTCACATAATGCAATTTCGGCAGATTCGGGAGATTAGGGACTGATACCTTCCAGGACAATTATTTATCTTGCTGTAGATATATTGTCTCCCACGTACCATCTCCAAAGCTGTTCGAATGCTTGGAATCCTGGATGTTCAAGTCTAGCCCTTGAGGGCCTAATGCAGAGGTCCGTAAACAAGTTTCCTAAACCTCCATACACCCAAGTACCCTGGTCCAGTGCTCTCAGACTGGACCCCCGACCGTCAGGAAGTGAGCGAAGAATCGTTTAAATACCTCCAGCTTCACAGGCATCGTGCCACATACCTCGTTGGACCAAACGGATTTCCTCATTTGTTTACAAGTTAGCTGCTGTGCCACAAAACGGAGCATTCACAGCATCTCTTGCCCTCCGCATGGCACAGACTCTTCCTGTTCATCATGTCCCTAAGAGAAGCAGCCATGGGTTTGATTTCTTCAGATTTGTCTAGAGTTATACTTGTGCATACATGCAAACACACAGAGTGTTTCTGTTTGTGTGTAGAAAGCTCTTGGGGAGAATTGTCTAGTGTATAAGGACTGCACTCAGCTGGAGGACAGATATTCTATGTCAGTAGCTGAGGTGGTGTCCGTCCGGGGGGATTAGAAAATGTCCAACATCCAAAATCGAGTCGGCTTTGACGCTCATTTCTTCCCTGTGGCATTTTAGTTCATAGCTGGATTCTTCAGAAGGAGGCAATGTCTTTTGAGAATTGGAGTTGATAAGGACATAGACAGATCCTGGGGTCAGTTGCTTGCCTTAATCTTACTCCAAGCCTTAACGGTGAAAGTGGGCATAACAGAGACCCAGTGATGCAGTGGTGTATATGGTCTTCTGGTTTGCCATTAAAACTTAATTATTTATATGTGTGCTGGGGTTATGCTTATGTGAGTGTAGATGCCCACAGAGGCCAAAAAAGAGTGTCTACTTCTCTGGAGCCAGAGTGTTAGACAGTACTCACTCTTACCCACTGAGCCATCTCTTCAGACCCTGGTTTGTTGGTTTCTATGGTTTACATACTCCTACCACAGCTAGTTTCAGGTGAGGGTCATGGGAAGTCCCTGAATGAGTAACTGGGAAAACAAAACAGCTGGCTGGTTCCTGAAAGCCATTGGGGCAATCACAACACACCTACACATGCCTCTAGGACTGATGTTGGCACTCATCTGGGACCTGAGCTTGAGGCCTTTGAAAGAGCCATGTGCACCCTTAACCACTGAGCCTTTTCTCCAACCTTGGGATAGAGCATTTTAATTCAGCCATTGTTCACAGAGCAGGATTCTCTCCATTGCTAGCTGCCCCCGTCTCTGTGCCTTCCTATCTTGTGCTCCTCCATGGGTTAGTCTTCCTTACCTAGGCTTTCCCAGATCCAGAAAAATTGGAAAATTGTGTGTCATGACATTAGGAAACAGCACACACACACACACACACACACACACACACACACACACACACACACACACACCAGTCTCACATAGTCCAGGCTGGCCTAAACTTGTTATAGAGTTAAAGAAGACCTTGAACCTTGTTTGTTTTTGTTTTTTGAGACAGAGTTTCTTTGTGTAGCTCTGGCTGTCCTGGAATTCGCTCTGTAGACCAGGCTGGCCTTGAACTCAGAGATCCGCCTGCCTCTGCCTCCCAGAGTGCTGGGATTAAAGGCGTGTGCCAGCACCACCACCACCAGCACCACCCTGCTGACCTTGAACTTCTAATCCTCCTGCCTCCGTGCCCCCCAAGAGCTGGAACTACAAGTATGTATGTGTGTGTGTGTGTGTGTGTGTGTGTGTGTGTGTATCTGCCTCTGTGTGTGTGTGTGTGTGTGCTCCTGTGGAGACTAGAGGACACCAGATCTCTGAGCTAGAGTTACAGGGTATTTAAAGCTGCCTGTTGTGGGTGCTGGGAACTGAACTCCGTCCTCTGCTAGAGCAGCAAGTGCTGGGTCCATTCAGTGCCCATGACCAGGTCTTCAGAAGCACTCACTGTTCTGTAAGAACTCACAGTGGGACCACATACTCCATGGTGTGTCTGCTTTTACTCTCCTCTTTTTAAGGAGGCAGCAGGACTTGTCATTTATACATCCATTAATTGGTCTAACTCAATCTACAAGAGTGAGGGCCAGTCAGAGAAGGCATAGCCTCAGACCTTTAGCTCAGTGGCCTCACTATGCCTGTGGGCCTTGCTGAAGAAAGTAGACCTGCCTCAACTTCCCCAGCACAAGCACAAGAATTTTCCTGAGAATTTCCTTGAGATAGAGAAACAAAATAAAACAACCGACTTGACCCTGATTTCCTGTTTACACATCTGGTATTTTATTTCTATAGACTCCGGGTCCCCTTGATTCTGAGAATGGTGGTAGTCAGTAGGAGGATCAGCATTTGGTGTACACTGATGTGACTCCCATGGTACAGGGCCCTTCTCTGTGAGGGTTCAGGCTGGACCTCCCTGGGTGAAGTGTCTTGCCCTCCTTCAGGGTGAGAACAGTGTTCTCATTGGGAAACCAATGCACAGAGATGATTATCATCAGGATTGGAGGAGCCCTGGCATGCAGTCTTTGAAACTATTTCCTATTTCCCCTCATTCTCTAGACTCCCACCTTACCCCAGCCACTCAAGGGACTGCAGATCAATGCGAAGTGTGCAGAGCTGGCCCAGTACTCAGAGGAAGTTGCTTCCCTGAACTGGTTGTCATTATCTGTCACTTGGAGGCTGAGCTCTAAACTTCAGGGGCCCTTGTTTGCATGACTTCTGTGGAACCTGAGTCCCTGGGTGATCTCTCAAACCCGTACAGAGAGAGATGATGTCTAATGAACAGACCTACCTTCGCCTGGTTTAGTATAGCTGTCTCAGGCCTAGGTCCATGGCCACTTACCTTTGGTTATCTCCATCCATTCATTTACTCATGCATCCATTCATTCAGCAACTGTTTATTGTGTACCTAACATGGGTTTTATGTGGTGGGGATGCTAATGTAGATGTGATTGTATATAGAAGAATGTAAAAGATTATATGTAGTGGGGAGATAAGCGTAAGGGCAAGGAAGCAAGTATATGAAACAAATAGTCCTATGGCCTCGAAGGTGGGAACTAGAGAGCTCAGTAAACCTCATGGGGAACCTTATGAGGACCCCGCTAGCTGATACAGAGTGGATAGAAACCGCTTTTGTAAAGAGCCAGCCCTTGGAGATGTCTCCCCCAGTTGAACAACAAGCATGTCCCCACTCAACCCGCCCTTAGTCCCTCTGCCTACAAATCACAGCTCTGGGGACCTCTACTCCTCTGTGACCTCCTTCACCCCACTCTGTAAGGCTCATCCCTACATCTCACTCTGCCCTAACAGTGACAGGGCTCCAAGGACTAGAGGTACGTTTATGGGTTGGATTGAACTTTGCCCAAATTATAGCCAGATCACACATTTGGTTTAGCATCCTTTTCCCAGACAGAGGGTCATGAGAGGGAAGTGTGACAGGGTTCCCCACACCCTGACTTTGTTTGATAATCACCTCTTGAGGACTGATTGTGTACTGTAGGAAAGCCCTGCGTTTTCACTGCCTTCGAGTGGGATGCTTCTTGTCTCGTTTATTCAAATGGACACTTGTTATGTGGCAAACGGTGTTCTGAGGGCTTGACAAAGACATTCTGAACTGTCATAATTACCCGGCTAAGTAGATGCTGCCATCACCCCTGCTTCACCAATAAAGTCAAGTTACAGGGTTTCGGTGACTTGTCAGGACCACCCAGAGTGTACAAGGCAGAGATGGGGTGAGAGCTGGGCAGTTGGCCCTGACTGTGGCCTTCAGCACCTAGCTTCTGTGTTCCTTGCTGTCACATAGCCAGTAAAACAAAGGGAGAGGATGTCGTGACCCTAAGGCTGCTTTTTCTAGATCTGATGGGGAGTTGAGTTCGGGTCCTTTCTACCCTCTTATGGCTACTGTTTTTCCGGGTGATCATGAAAGCCACAGTGAGGCCAGGTCAGCTCAGGAGGAGGTAGAGAGGCAGGAAGGGAGTGGGAGACTGGCAACTGAAACTTTGGAAGGGAGGGGCATGTGCCATGACTGACCCAAGGGGAGGCTTGTAACCACCCAAAGTAGCACTGATCTCTGGGAGCCGAGCAGGGCTTTGGCCAAAAATCCCAGGTTTCTCTGCATTACTGAATCTGCCCTTAAGAGTCTCAGCCCTCCTTACTGGCATAGCAGTTCCCACAGGAAACCAGGATTAACCAAGGCCGTGACACATTCGCCACTGCCCAAACATCCTTGTCAACCTGTAGTCCTTGGCTAGGATGTCCCCCTTGTGATGACATGGGGGATACTTTCTTTCTTATCTTAACTTTACATTTGTTTATTTTATGTGTATGTGTATACGAGCATGCTTATGCCACGGCGCTCATGTGGAGGCCAATTCTTTCCCTCCACCACGTGAGCTCTTAGGATTAAACACAGGTCATCAGGCTTGGTGGTCAGCACCTTTACCAGCTGAACCATCTTGTTGGCCTTGGAGATTTTTTTCCTCTTTGGTTTTCCAAGACAGAGTTTCTCCATGGAGCCTCGGCTGTCCTAGAACCAGGACCAGGCTGGCCTTGAACTCATAGAGATCTGCCTGCCTCTGCCTCCCGAGTGCAGATTAAAGGCATGCACCACTGCTTCCCAGCTGAGATTTTCTTTTTAGACCTTTTCTAGCATTGAGACTCTAGCTCAGTGGTGAAGTGCTTACCTAGTATACTTGAGGCCCTGTGAGAGGGATGGGAGAAAAGAAAGGGAGGGGTGGTATAGGGACATGCATGGGCAGATTATGGACAGTTCCACCCTTTTATCTAACAAGGACTTGAACACTTGAACTTTGGTATCCCCGGGACATCCTGATCCCATTCTCTTACAAACACAGAGGAAAGACCTCTCTCTACATGGCTGACCATCACACCCCATAATTTGTTCATGTTCTTTCTACAAGATGCTTTTTTCCTTTCCTACATCGTGGACATTGGATTGTTCTCTGAAAGAGTGCCAAACCCCATCGTGTTCTCTGTAGAGGGCTCTGCCTGCCTGTGCCTGCTTGCTCCATGCCCCTGCTGCTCTGTGAGCCTGCTGCTCTGTGAGCCTGCAGTGGTCTTTACCCGGACCCAGCCAAGCCCCAGACTGTCTCCAGTCTGTGGAGGTCACACATGAGCCCGAGCTGCTAACCTTTTCTGAGTACACCTACGCTTCTGCGAAGATGTCTGTGGGGTGTGTTTCTAGGCCCGAAATAGCTCTTATCCTGACACGTGTTCGCTTTTCATTTCACGCGACTACCAAATTGCCTTCTCAAGAGGTGGCGTGAACTTAATTTGACTCATTGCCAAACTGATCTTCTCTGTTTAAAAAAAGCTGCGTTTTCGTCGTCACTTTATTTTGCAGTTGGGCTGGTGGATTTCAAGAGGCAATTCTGACAAGAGAAATTCCTGGGAAGGCAGCAGCTTTTTTTCTTCTACTTTATGATCTTTTTTTTAAAAAAAAAGCGATGTGATTAATAATTAGCAGTATTTATACAATTTTATTCATTTCAGTTCAGTTTTGTGCTAACCCAACTGGCCGGAAAGATTAGCTGTACAGGGAGAGGGGCGGTGCTTCGTTAATGAAAGACGTCGCTGAGTAGATATTTCATGATGAAAATGAGAGAATCTATGTTTCTTGTGCAAAGGCCTTGAGAACCCTCCTTGGCAGCTTGTTCCGCAGCAGTCAGCTCCCAAACTGGGCTTCAACTGCCTGCCAAGCTCCTGGCTGGGTGTCAACACAGCTGGTGGTCCTGAGGACAAGGACATTTTAATATCCCACCAGGGGCCCTAATGTGTCCCTTCCCCCAAGCCCCTACCGATCTTCGGTGCCATGCAAAAACATACGTGCTAGATGAGTGTTCAGAAGTGGAGTGTGGCTGGAAGAGAGACAGCAGGAAGGATGGGAGAGCAGAATCCAGATGCTTCCTGCCCCAAATAATCCAGACTTAAAAGGCTTTTTTAAAAACTTTATTTATATTTATAGATATATAAAATTTATAGGTATGTAAAAACATTCAAGACTCAACATATCAATTCAGATTTTGCACTCCACCAAATATTAACTAAGTATCTTGTGGAAAAATAGAACCCCTAGAACCCACCCTTCTGTTTAAAATATTTTCAAGTCTTGGTGATAGTCACCTTTCTAGTCCTTTATGTTACTGCATTGAATATCAAGTCTGCTTAATGGGTGTAGGTATAATTCTGGAACACAGGGTGCTAGGGAAATGTAGTTTAAAAAGACTCCAGTGTCTGAGAAGTAGGCATGAGAAGCTGAGTTTGAATCTTTAGTGCTCACACAAAAAGCTGGGCATGGCTATGTGTGCCTGTAACACCACCATTGGGGAGTGGGGGCACGGATCCCCAGAGCTCCCAGGCTAGCCAGCCTAAGTGGTGAGCTTCTAGAATCCCTGTCTCAATGCTAATAAAATAGAGGAAGATATCTAGTGTCTTGCTCTAGCCTCTGTATGCTCTCACACCAGCATGTACACTCATGCATCACATACACACACACACACACACACACACACACGCACACACACAGCCTGAAGCTGTGTCTTGTCCATCAACTTTACTGTGGTCTGTGGTTGTAAATGTACAGTTCGAGCAGAGACAACCGAAGAGCACACATTTCTTTCTCTTTCACGGGTTCCCAGGTAGAATATTCCTTTTTATTGTTGATCTTAGCAACCCCAGCATATGATTTCCCTTCTCTTATTCAATCAAGAACTTTTCCCTTTTCCCTTACAAGGAAGGATGTAAGAGCACCTCTCTGGGCTATCATTTTTGCTGTTACCACTCTTGCACTTGGGGCTGTTTTTAAATAAAACAAACATGACTTAAACACAAATGTGACGCCGTGGGACTTCATTCGTCACCTGATCCTGTGAAGCTTTGATAGCATCTGGTACTGAGATTCTCTGATACTCATTCTCACAGTGCGGACAGATTCTAAGGGTCATGCAACGTGGATACTCTGAACAATCGAATTAGTTCACATGCTAGCTGGGAGCCTATTTCCTCGTGTGAGAATGGTGTGCAATTTCAAACTTAGGAATTATTTATTTATCAAAATTTTCTAGTTATGGCTTTCAGGCCAAGGCTGGTGGGTGAAACCTCAGAAATCAAAATTTCAGATAAGGAAGACTACTGTATCATCTTCTATGATGGTCCCAGATAATTATATGTCCTTTTATTGAATGGAATTTTGGCATACAACCCAGGCAACTTCCTCATTGTTCACTGAAAAATTAATGTGAGCTAAGGCTCACCTAAACATAGATTGTGACAGTGGTTGTACAAACTGAATAAGACTAAAAACCTTAGAAATATACTTTTTTAAAAAATTGTTTTAGTTGAACTATATTTTTTTTCCGCTCCCCCCCCTTCCTCTCCTCTTCCCTTTTACCCTCTCCCATGACCCCATGTTCCCAATTTACTCAGGAGATCTTGTCTTTTTCTACTTCCCATGTAGATCAGATCTATGTATGTCTCTCTTAGGGTCCTCTTTGTTGTCTAGGTTCTCTGGGACTGTGAATTGTAGGCTGGGTTTTCTTTGATCTATATCTAAAAGCCACTTATGAGTGAGTACATATAATATTTGTCTTTCTGGGTCTGGGTTAACTCACTCAATGTGATGTTTTCTAGCTCCATCCATTTGCCTGCAAATTTCAAGATGTCATTATCTTTTTCAGTCGTGTAGTACTCCGTTGTGTGAATGTACCACGTTTTCTTTATCCATGCTTGGGTCGAGGGGCATTTAGGTTGGGAAATGTACTTTTTAAGTGAGAAATTTAGTGCATTTATATTTGAAGAAGATTTTAAAATTTTCATTTTGATATTGAAAAAAACTATCTTTAAAAATTAATGTAACAAAAATACACCTAAGAGCCAGATGTGTTTGGTTTGAAGTGTGAGACAGAAGCTGAGCTTCTAGAAAAGGACCCAAGTCGTACTCACAGCCCTTATCTCAGCCCTTATCTCTCTCTTCCGCTCTGAAGCTTTGTGTCAAAACTGTCCTTTTCTCTAAAAAGAAAAACATGTGAAACTACACAAAAAGCACTCTACGTGTTTCAAAAAACTGTATGTATGTGTGTGTGCCTGTCTGTGCCTAGTTGTATATATGCACATGCGTGCAGTTGCCCTTGGAGACCAGAAGAGGGCATCAGATGTCCCTGGAGCTGGAGCTAACTGGAGTTGCAGATGTGCTGCCTGATGTGACTGCTGGGGACCAAACTCTGGTCGTTATAAAAGACCTAAAGCAGGGACCTTCATCTTCCTCTATGGGAAATAAATGAAATATCAAACTGAATCTTCTTGGTTTGTTAGCTTACCTTAATGTTTTCCCAAGAGATGGCTCTATTCTGGCTGTTTTTACATTTATCCTTAGAGCAGGAGCTGAGGACATACATACAGCTCAGTTAGCAGAGTGCTTGCCTTGCATTCATGAGGAAGCCCTTAGTTCGATCCCCAGCTCGATACAGAAGGAAAGGAAAAAAAACAAGCTGTGCTGGCTAGTTTTTGTTTTGTTTTGGTTTTGGGTTTTGGATTTTGGGTTTTTGTTGTTGTTGTTGTTGTTAAACTGAGTCATTCAGGAAGAGCAGGTATTAGTTGAGAAGATGCCTCTATAAGATTGGACTGAGATATAAACCCCTGCCTGGTCTTTACTGAGAAACAGACAGGTGACTTGCAAGACTGTACCCTCCTGAGTTCTCAGCCAATGAGGAGAGAGAAGGAAGGACTTGCCACCAGGGCAATAAAAAACGGTTCTTTGCACTCTTGAGGCACACCCTCCATGTTGCCTTTCTAATCTCTGTTGGTGGTGCCCAGCTTTGCAAGGGCTTAAATGAATGGCTTTCCTTTTACTGCTCTTAGTCCCCCATTTAGTAGCTCCTCATATTTGCCAGTTGGTGGAACTGCGAGGCCAGGGTCATGACACAGGGTTCACATGAGCTTTGCCACAGACAGAAGGGCTAACAGAATGCAACTCTTCCAGAGGACAGGAGGGACAACCATTCTTGGTAGCTTTTCCTCTGCAAGCAGCCCAGGGGCTCTCTGAGACGCTTCCTTTGTCTGGTGTGGAATTTTATTTATTCATTCATTCATTCATTCATTTATTCATTATTTATTCCTGAACAGGACACTGGTATTTTCTTAAGATACCATTTTGTTTTCTCTTTGGACAGGAATCTTTGCGTATATGAATTACAGGGTTCCCAAGACAAGGAAAGAGATTTTTGAAACCCTAATCAAGGGCCTGCAGCGGCTGGAGTACCGGGGCTACGACTCGGCAGGTAGGTCTCTGAGACACCCCACAATGGCTGGTTCTCTTACCCTCGTTCTTTGTGGCGGGGACTTTTTTACCCTTGAAATTTCCCTGACACTTCTTAACATTCCTTTATTAATATAATAACTGGTAATTTCTTGGTGAAAGACTACACTTCCCAGTTTCCCTTGTGGACTATGGGAGTCATTTTTGTCCCTTTAAGGGGCCACATCCCATCTTTTATAGGCATTTTGGCCATCTGCACACATGGGTGATAAAAATGCCCCTTCACAGGGAATAAACATTGCCCTGCCTAAGGGCAGACCTAGCCTCTTTCTTCCCCGCTTCAGTCTCTCTACAGCTGCTTTTAATAATCCAAGAATAACCACACTTGCTCATTAAAGATGTTTCAAAACCGTAGAAACATTGAAAAAACATTTTATTTTTAACAGTAGAAAAGCAAACACAAGGGTTAAAAAAAAAAATCTCTAACAAAATCTCGGCCAGACATAGCTTCATCAGTTTTGCTCAAAGGCACAAAGTTTCAGTTGTGCGAGATGAATGTGTCCTGGGCAGCTTCGGGGACATGGCTAACAATATGGTACTGTGTACTTTAGCATTCCTAAGAGAGGAGACCTTGTGTTAAATGCACACACGTATGCTAATGTTGATGGAGGAGAGAAATGATGAGGGCGGTCGGGAGAGAAATCAGGTGAAGAAGTCAATGCCATGGATTTGGGGGTCTTTCCTCCCGTAGATCCTTATCTCTTAGTCCACTGAGCTGGGTACATTAGATAGATATGCAGCTGTCTGCCTTCCTAGCACACCTCAGTAGATTCTCTTTTAGTAGTTTCTTGGCACCCCTGCTGTTGTGCAGTGATATTATCTAGGTTGAGAATGGAGAGACTTTTGTAAATAAATTTTCTTTCTTTCTTCCTCCCCCTCAGCCATCATTATGCAATTTGTAACATTTAATAAGTCAGGATGTTAAAGATTAAGCTAGTTTTGCTGTACGCTGGGGGCCATGGTGGTGCACATCTTTGATCCAAGCTCTCAGGAGACAAAGGCGGCAGACCGATCTCTGAGTTCACGGCCAGCCTGGTCCACAGAGCTGAGTTCCAGGACATACAGGGCTACACAGAGAAACCGCGGCTTGACCACAAAACAACGAAACAAAGCAGATGGAACCCAGGCCCTTCCACACAGCCCCTGTGGTTTTACACTCCTCCTTCACTTTCAGAGCCCTTTCTAACTCACTTCCCAGTCCTTATTAGGTGGTTGTCTCAGGCTTCCCTCTTCCACTGGCTAAATGTTTAATTAAGTATGAATCCAGGAGACTCGGTAACCTTCTTGTCTGTCCTTGTAAATTCTTTTACTAAAGGTCAATCCCTACAAGGTTTCCAGGTAGGCTAGGAGGTCACCATGCAAAGAGCACAGCAGGTGAAGTGCCTTTGAATGGCCTCTTGCCTTTAAAGGTGGGTGTGGCAGCCAAGCCCAGGATCCCTGCACATGCTGCTATCATTACTACTTTGAAACTGACCTGGGTTTGTCTTTCATGGGTTTGTCTTTCAAAACAGATAATCTTGAGATCTCTTTGATCCCGAAGCTGGGTGAGGGGGAGTATGGACGGTAAAGGCTGAGGGAGGGTGTAGCTCTGGCTTAGTGTGTATGAGGTCCTGGGTTAGATGCAGCGGCCAACAGTACCTTGTGGCTCTAATCCTGGGTGATTTACTCAGCTCCTGGTAAGGGACAACAGGGAGGCCCCAAGATACCAAACTCTTGGGATGCTCTCATCCTTTCTATAAAATGGCACAATATTTGCAACATTTGATCTATTGTCACCTCCTCCCAGATACTTTCTATCCTTAGATTATTTATATATAAAGCAATATAAATGCTGTATGAATAGGTTTTTTTTTTTGCAATGATTTGTCTCTGAGCTAATGATAAGAAAAAATGTTCAGTACAGATGCAATTCATTTGTTGGTGTGTGTACATGTGTTTGAGGACACCCGTGTATGTGACTGCATATATACATGTGTGTGGAGGCCAGAGATCCATTTTATTTTCTGAGACAATGTTTTTCGTTGACTTGGAACTTGTAGATTAGTTAGGCTGAATGGCTTGTGAGTTCCCAGGATCCATTCACCCGTCTCTACCAGCCTTGAGATTACAAGCATGCACCACCATGCCTATGTTTTGTTTTGTTATTTCGAGACAGGATTTCTCCATGTAGTCCTAGCTATCCTGGAACTCACTCTGTAGACCAGGCTGGCTTCGAACTCACAGCTCTGCCTGCCTCTGACTCCAGAGTGCTGGGATTAAAGGCATGCACTGATGCCCAGCTCATCATATAAAAAGCCTGGCTTTTTTATATGTGTTCTGGAGACTGAACTCAGGTCCAACTTAGCCTCTATTTTATTTTCAAGACTTCTGATCAGCTGTTGGTTGGTTCATGTTAGGGACTTGAAGCCTTGGACAGAGATGACAGCTGCACCTTGCTGTAGCAGAACTCAAATCCAACGTGAAAAATGTTCATGTTTTCAATTTTATAATATTCTAAAATAAGTAAACTGCTCTACTGTGACGGATATGTGAACAGTGGTTGCCTCTTTGGAGTAGGGGCTCTTTCTGAGTGTTTCTGAGGGTCACGTTGGCAATAGGCAAGCATCGGAACTATGTGATTTCTGTAAACTAGGTGTGGCCATTGACGGGAATAACCATGAAGTCAAAGAAAGGCACATCCATCTTGTGAAGAAAAAGGGGAAAGTGAAGGCTCTGGATGAAGAACTTTACAGTAAGTAGGAAATGCTCTGTCAGAGTGATAGCTGGCACACAGGTCCCTTGAAAATACGTTGTTGTCAACAGCATTTGAGACTGTTGACAAAGTGTAGAAAATTTGTCTACACTTGGTGACTATCAGAAGGGTTAAGGCCATGTTGTAAGACTGTCTCAAACTGTAGGATGTTTTATTTTAAGCAGCTCTATGTGGAGGCTCTAAAAACTATTTTAGTACTTACACATTTATCTTAATTATTCTGGCATACAATACTGCTTTTTTACTTATATATGTATGTATCCTTTTCCTTAATAAATAAATTTATTATGATTAAGACATAAGGGCAAGTCGGGTGGTGGTAGTACACGCCTTTAGTCCCAGCACTATGGGTGGATGAGTTCAAAGCCAGCCTGGTCTACAGAGTAAGTTCCAAGACAGCCAAGCCTACACAGAAAAACCCTGTCTCAGAAAAACAAAACAAAACACACACACACACACACACACACACACACACACACAAAGAAGGCAGAGACAGAGAATCCCCAGAGCAAGCTGGCTAGCCAGACTAGCCACAATGGGTGAGCTCCTGAGTTTAACGCAAGTCCCTGCATCAATGAATAAGGTGGCCACCAATCAGGGAAAACACCCTGGCATCAACCTTCAGCCTCCACATACATAAAAATGTTCATGCACATACCACATGACACATGTGTGCAAACACACATGTACACACCACATATGCACACAAACACTCATATACAGCATACATGAATACAGCAACTGGTTTTCTTTTTGTTTAGAGCAAGATAGCATGGACTTGAAGGTGGAGTTTGAGACACACTTTGGCATTGCCCACACACGCTGGGCCACCCACGGTGTTCCCAATGCTGTCAACAGTCACCCACAGCGCTCAGACAAAGACAATGGTAAGTGGATCCTGTTCAGGCTATTTCTACCTCTCCCTGAATGACCCACCAGAGATGATCCTGGCCAGAGTGGCTTCTATGCCCACCTCAAAGTGCCTTTCTCACCTGCCGAATCCTCTCGAGACATCTAAACATCTACTCCCCTAACACCCTGGTGAGCCACACAGGGCCTCAGTCAGGCCAACCCCTGGTCCCCTGGGTGCTGCTGACCTAGGACACCGGAAATTATGGCATTTTCTCACAAGGGCTCTTTGGAGTTCATTCCAGGAGTAAAATATAGCAGCCCATTGGTTCATTTTTTCATCACTATAGCAACACACCTGGGGCTGGGTACTTTATGAAGAAAGGAGATTTACTTAGGTCTCAGTTTTAGGGGCGAACAATCTGTGATCAGGCAGGGCATCTGTCTGACCTCTGGTGAAGCTCCTCTTGGCTTCAACACCACGTGCTAAAAGAGCAGAAAAGGAAACCGACTGCATGAAGTAGCGATCAAGTAGTAGCCTTGCTTCGTAACCACACACACTCTCCAGAACTAGCAAGGATCCCATGGGCTCTCTATTAGCTTCTTCTGCAAGCAAGTCTCTGATAACTTCCCAGTTGGTCCCATCTCTTAAAGGTCCCACCACCTGTCACATGATTACCCTGGGGGCCCAGTGTCATATGCAATGAGCTTTTGAAGGATATACTCAACCCATAGCAGAATAGTATGAGAAGAACAATGTGTTCTAGAAGGCTAGGATCCTAAAGAAAAGCATGGAGCTCCTTCTTCATCCAGCTGGCCTTATTTCCCTGCCCCGTAGAGTGATCCTGAGTGAAGACAGACGATACTGCCAATCATGGTTAGTGTCTAGGTACCTCTCCAAGCCCTGGGTCCCAGAGTCAGGGCTCAGCAGTCAAGAGTTTAAGGTTTTGAGTGGGGGAGAGGCTGCAACCACACAGCCTCCTGCCCTGCCTAGTGACAAGGACAGCCATACCAGAAGCTCCTCACTTCAGAATACACGATGAACCAGGCAGTGGTGGCACATGCCTTTAATCCCAGCAGAGGCAGGTGGATCTCTGTAAATTCAAGGCCAGACTGGTCTACAGAATGAGTTCCAGGACAGCCAGGGCTACACAGAGAGACCTCATCTTGAAAAACAAAAACAAACAAACAAACAAACAAACAAAAAACAAAAAGAATTAATGTGCCAGGTGGTGCATGGCTTCATTTGACATAAGCAATTTTGGAAGCTAGAAGCCTTCTTGATAATATCCAGAGAAAGAGTTCCACACAGGGTCAGCTGCCAGATGTTTACCACTGACAGGCAGGTTACTTTGGGTGTAAGCTGCAGACACCGATGCAGGCATCACCGTCACTGCAAATGAGACCTGATTACCACACGTCTCGGGAAGAGTGTCCAGTGTTCGATCGTCTCCCTTAGCGTCTCGCTTGATCACTTGTAGCTATCACTTCTCTCTCCCCCACACTTTTCTTTCAGAGTTTGTTGTCATCCATAATGGGATCATCACAAATTACAAGGATCTGAGGAAATTTCTGGTAAGGGTCTTCCCCTGGCTAAATCAAATCTGAGTCAGCATTGGTCTGCCTCCCAACCCTTTCACTGAGCCTGTGCCCCTCCCAAAACAAACACGGGAACCGAGTGAGACCCACTCTGGGCCATGTCACAACCATGAGTGGGAACCTTACCCTCAGCTGGACCACCATGTTCAGACCTTGTCTGGGGAGAGATACCAGGGCTTTAGTGTTTATCTCCAGGCTGCTATGGTTTCGCAGGATCAAAATAATGTGAACTGGGCTTCGGCGGAGTAGCTTGTACTAGGTGACACACCCATTCAGACACCACGTAGACTGTGGGCTGGGAAGCCAGACGGTGAACGTCCACAGTGTGAAAAGGTCGTGCCGTGTGAGCTGGGATGTGAGCGGGTTTGACTCACATATTTTATATCACTGCCGCTGTTTTGCAATGTCCAGATTAACGGTGAAGACAAGCTCCTGAGGAGGGACAGTTTCTGGGAGTAAGAGGGTGACTCAGAGGTGTTTGGCTGCTGGCTTCTGGCAGACATTTCTCGTCCCTTCCCTGTTTTGCTTGTTCTTGCCTTAAGTCATATCATAAGGGACCAGAGGGAGGTGGCCCACTCAGCGTTGCACAATGACCAAAATCTATCACCCTCGGTACAACCCCATCTTCCAGGAAAGCAAGGGCTACGAGTTTGAGTCAGAAACAGACACGGAGACTATCGCCAAGCTGATTAAATATGTGTTCGACAACAGAGAGACGGAGGATATTACCTTTTCAACACTGGTCGAAAGAGTCATTCAGCAGTTGGTGAGTTCCGAGTGCTGTCTGCATAAACACATCTTCATTTGTAACTGAACAGATCCGCACAAGGTGCTGAGGAGGAAAGAGAGTTCGCGTACAAACCATGTACTTACAGTGTTATATTCCTGTAGAATCTGGAGAAAGTCCAGTTTCGGGACTGAATAGGGAACAAAATGTTTGCTTCCTTTTAGCCCCTCTGAGACGATGGCTGGCATTCTAATCAATGGCTTTTATAACCATGGCTTGTGGGCATGTGCAAACGTAGCTGTCACGGCTCATATTGTCATCTCACTGTCATATGCTAATCAGATGAATGTGACTGATGTTGGAGACCTGGAATTGTAGCCTTTCCTCCTTGTCAGTGGAGCAGTCAGGGGGAAATGCCCACAATTAAGTACAAAATGGGAAGGGAAAGGGGGGGGAGGAGAGGAGAAGGCAGACGTGCATAGAACACACAGGAATAGGTTTCCGAGCTATCTGGTTTTTAAGGGTGCATAGCAACAGCTAGGGTACCAGAGATGTTTGCTGTTCCAGAAGAAGATTGTGGTTTTGTGATAGGAGAGATCAGAGCACAGGAAAATGCTGAAGTCAGTGGAAGTGGCCTAGAAAAGACAGCAAGAGAAACTGGGGATGCGTCCGACAGCCAGACTCAAAAGCCACAGCTTCTCCCAAAGGGGAATAGACACAGGAGCGATGAGCTTGACCAGGGAGGTAGACATGGGGGTTGGGGCTTGTCCAGGGGATAGACACAGGGCCTGGGGCCTTGTTTGGGGGAACAGACACGGGGCCTGGGACCTTGTCCAAGGAGGATAACTTTCCACAGAGGAAGCAGAGTAGGCAGGGCCTGCATGGGATGGGAGACAGGAAAAGGGGTTTGGCTATCTCAGAGCCCATCCCTAAGGTACCATGCCACCCAAGAACTGGTCCAAGGCTATAGCAGCCTGGACATGGTGTTCAAGGCCCAGAATCCAGGCCTCATTGGGTCAGAGTGCTGTGGGTTAGCATGCCGAGGTTTGGGATATGTCAGCCTACAGTCAAAGTGTTTAGAGTGAATCTACTGCCACAACCATTTGATCTGTGCCACCCTCTCTAAATTATAGCATATTCTACAGTGCCATTCCTTGGTACTAGTATGAATTGGTTCCTAGATTCTAATTAGATGCCCAAATCAAGTTTCAAATAAACTGTCATAGTATTTGTATATAACCTGTGCACATCACCCCGTGTGTTTTAAATTATCTCTAGATTATATTAAGTATAATACCTAATATAGTGGAATCATGTAGATGGTTGTTTCACTACAATGGGTACTCTAGGGAATAGTGGCAAGAACAAGTCTGGGCATGCACACTCTGGGATAATTTTTCATGAAGAATTTAAATAAAAAAAGACTGGGTAAGCTGGAGAGAAGGCTCATTGGTTAATACTTACTGATCTTGTAGAGGACCCAGGTTCAGTTTCCAGCACCCATGTTGGGTGGCCCACCCTGTAACTCCTGTAACTCCATTTCCAGAGGATCTGTAGCCCTCTTGTGGCTTCTGTGGGCACTGCACACACATAGCACATATAAAGCCATGTAGACAGATATGCATGCACATTAATCAAATAAGTAAATCTCAGAAAAGAAATTGGTAGTCCTGAATTAGGAAAACTGGAGTCTAGTTCTAGGTTTGTGCCAATAGCAAAGCGAGGCATAGGCACAGGAACAATTAACAGTCACAGCCACAGAAATGATGAGAATTAACAAGACCAGTTCTCCTGGATGCTCTAAAGTCCAGGGACCATTCTAAGCACTTACGTTCATTAGCTTTGAGCCTCAAAGTCATACAGATAGAACGGTTGTCTTCTGGGTAGCAGATAAGGAAATTGAGGCATGCCTAATTAAGGGAGGGATAAAGCCAGAACTTGATCCCAGGTTGGACCCGGTATTGAGTTACACTGCTCAAACCCTTGAACCTTCCAGCTGCTTCCTGAACAGGCCTCCTTCCTGAGGCTCAGTGCTGGGTTTCTCTAGCCCTGATTCTCACTCTCTGCAGCTTTAGCTGTACCACTCCCCCCTGGGCATCCGAAACAGGAGTTCCTTGTGAGGCTGGACTCGGGCACTTGAACATGAGGCCATCTGTTTGGCTTTCACTTTAACTGCATGCTCCGTGAGCTACCTCTGTACTCAGATCATTATGCAACCCGTATCTGCCACAGAGAGGAGCTGGGGTCTCCCAGCTGGGTCAGTGACCTGCAGTGGCTTGTTCAGTCAGAGCAATTGCTACTCCATAGGCCTTCACCTTTTTCTGCTGTGTTTTCAGGAAGGTGCCTTTGCATTGGTTTTCAAGAGCATCCACTACCCAGGAGAAGCTGTTGCCACAAGGTAAGGCATTAGTGCTTCCAGGAACAAAGACATAAATAAGATCAAATCATTTGGTTTGAGCTTAGGGGCTCTTGCAAACTGCAGGGTGCGTTGTAGTGGTCAATGGTGCTAGAGCTCCTGTTTTTAAAACGGAAAACGTAGGTCAAGTGGTGGTGGCACATGCCTTTAATCCTAGCACTCAGAAGGCAGAGGCAGGTGGCTCTCTGAGTTTAAGTCCAGCCTGATCTGCAGAGTGAGTGAGTTCCAGGAAAGCCAGGAACCCTGTCGACAGAGACAGAGACAGAACAAATAAAAGGAAAAATGTAAGATTGGATTTTTAATGTGAAATCTCCAGATTTTTAGAAGTTGACAACAAATTAATATTAAAAAAATGTATGTTGGGTACTGTGCAAGCCTTTCAACCCAGGGATCCATGTAAAGGTAGAAGAAAAGAACTGGCTTCACAGACTTCTCCATGCGTGCTATGCCATGCTTCCCTTGCCAATAATTAATTTCATTGTAAAAATTTAATAATAACAAAAAATATTGGAGGTGAGGAGACAGCTGTCACTAAAGTGCTTGGTGTTCAAGCATGACTTGAGTTTGATCCCTAGCACACACAGGCAGTTGAAGAGTGGGAGGAGTGAGAATATGAGCAAAGAGGTCAAGACCATGATGGGGACACTCACTGAAACAGTCTACCTGAACCAATGGGAGCTCACCAACTCTGACTGGACAGGGAAGGAAACAACATAGGTCCAAACTAGTACCTCTGGATGTGGATGATAGTTGTATGGCTGGGGCAGGCTGCAGGGGCCACTGGCAATGAGATCAGGACTTATCACTACTGCTTGTTCTGGCTTTTGGGGAACCTATTCTCTTTGGATGGATACCTTGCTCAGTCTAGATATAGTAGGGAGGGCCGAACCTTCCCCAAAGCAATGTGCCTTATTCTCTCTGAGGAGTGGATGGAAGGTGGTGTGGGGAGGTAGGTAGAGGGAATGGGAGGAAGGGAGAAAGTGGGAACTGGGATTGGTATAATAAAATGAAAAAAGATAGTTTGTTTTCTTTTTAAAAATAAAATAAAATAAAATATAAAAAACTGGCCATGCTGGTGCACACTTACACTGTAGAATCAGAGGCAGTGACCCCTGGAGCTCACAGTTGAGCCTAACTGTGCTCAGGTTCAGTGAGAAACTGTCTAAAAAAAAAAAAAGAAAAAGAAAAAGAAAGAAAAGCCATGCACACACAAGCACACACACATATACACTGCCCCCCCATAAAAATAAAACAAAATAATAAGTGTATGAAAGTTTAGATCCAAGTTGTATGGGGGCTCAGACCCTAATTAATGTAGGAACCCCTTTTAAGCAGAGCATGCACAACTGTGAATGTGAAGTGGACCAAAGCGAACCCAACATGTAGTTCTCTCCAGGGGTTGGTGAGATGGCTCAGCAAGTGCCAGTGCTTGCTGCCAAGACTGAGGAATTCAATCCCTGAAGTGTATATGGTGGAAGGACAGAATCATCCCCTGCTGGGTATTCTCTAACCCCATACAAACACCATGGCACACATGCACCCCCACCCCTTACTCCCTCCACATGCACAAAAAAACTAATAAGCTGTGGTGGCTCACACCTTTAATCTCAGTATTTGGGAGGTGGGGGCAGGTGGATCTCTGTGAGTTCGAGGCCAGCCTGCTCTACAAGAGCTAGCTCCAGGACAGGCTCCAAAGCTACAGAGAAACCCTGTCTTAAAAAAACCAAAATAAATAAATAAACTAATAATGCCATTTAAAAAAAAGTTTTTCAAAGCCCAAAGCTCGTCCTTTGTCACCTATGTGGTAGGGACATAACAGGACTCACCTAAGAAGTCTAGGCCAGGCCGTGCATTCCTCTGTCGGAGCCCGTCTCAAAGGCACGTCATTGCTGATTAGATTCATAGAATTAGATTAAATGTCATCCTTTTATTTTATATTCAGATGGATTGATCCTCCGCTCACCTAGAGATCCAACTAATATTTGTTGAACCCTTACTATGAGCAGGTTTCTGGAGACCTTGGGACATCCAGTTTGTTCTCAGAATGCTTGCTCCAGAGGACAGAGAGTAGTGCTGCTTTGTGGTGGGGCTGGGAAGGCCACTGGACCAGGGGTCAGAGACCGACTCAGACATCAACCGAGGAAAGGCAGGGAGTAGTGACTGCTTCCCCAGGAGCAGGACCAACACAGGGAGGGATAAGCAGAAAGTGTGGCTCTCCCACCTCCCTGTTTGAGTATATGATGGCAGGATAGAGGGTTCCTAGGTAGGACTTCCCATCTCCATGTATGTTTACTGATACCTGCTGTGGGCTAGGCTTGGGGACAGTAGTGAATCAGGCAGTGACAGACATTGATTGCCCCGTGAACTTGACAGGCGAGGGGTGAGTGGAGGGTCTGGTAGAAGAAGCCCAGCTCTAAGGAACCTGGGTGTCCCGTGGGCTGCCGGCTTTATTCTAAAAGCACAGAGGAGCCATTTAGAATATATATGTGGCCCTGGGAGACATGAGCAGAGTGAGTGAGAATGTCCCCTGAAGACTGTCATAATAGCTACCCAGAAAATCAGATGAATTTATCACAGTCTTACTTTTTACCTTGGGGCAGGGACTAATATGTCATTTGAAATATAATCTCATCAAATCATAGAATAGAATTACAAAATACCAGCTGGTCCCTATCAAATCTAGAAGCTCCCTTGAAAATCTTATAACGTAATATTACTGTTTAAAATGAATGTGGGGTGAGGAAGCAATAAAGCCTGATTTTTCTAAATTGCCTATAATGGATGACTGGGCCGTCCAAGCTAGCCCTTGGGACACCTCAGGGGGTCTCTGCATCTTAAAGGAAAGCTTGATCTGAACAATAAGATCAGGGAGCCATTTACCCACAATCCCAGATACCCCTAAGCACTATTATCAGTGTGTGAGCCCTATCAATATTTGAGGGCGATCTGAACTAGCTCCTCGCTGGACCCAGAACAAGGTCTCAGATTAGTTTTAGACACAACAAAGGATGATACAAAAATAGTCAGGGTACTCAGCACTTTTTCCTCAGTCTTTCTGAACTTTGTCCCCTATTTCAAGAAATCAGAAGAGGGGGTCTTGAGTACGTCAGGGCTCATGAGAAACAGGCCTGTCATTACTAAAGAAATAATAGGGGTGTGTCTGACTCAGGCAGACACAGCAAATGCCTGCATATAGGCTGGATCCAGACTATTAATAAACAAGTGGTTTGCTATAGAGATGGATACTTTGCATTGGTACGGATCCTGGTCTATTGATACAAATTTAAGGTCAATTTTGTTATATGTATATTTCTGCTCTTGATTAAGGTATTGTGTTTGTGGAGCTCATTTAAAAATATAATGTGTAATTAAGAAATTAATAGCTAGTCATCTACAATATTCAAGCTTGTAGTCGTGCTAGTTAGGTTTTTTAGATGTACAGAGATATATTTCAGATGGATAGTTGTTCTTCAAACCTTTTAAAGACTAACAGAGCACATCAGTCTATATGAGAAAGAAATTGTTCAAGACAAAATATTAGCCCACTCTAATGAAGTCAAATTCTTGGAACAGCCTTCAGTGGTCCTAACAAAGTGTGTTCAGTATTTTCTTACTAGTTAGTTAACATGTTAGAGGAGAAAGCACCCAGTCCACACTAGCTACAGAAGCCCCCTCCCTACTTCCACTTATAAAGTGTGACACACTAAGGTTTCAGTTATCAGTGGTCAAACAAGGTCCAGAAACAGACAAGTCATAAGTTTAAAATAACTTTTGTTATGGTGCAGTCTTATACTTTTTTATTTTGTTGTTTGTTGTTGTTAGTCTCTTACTGCACCTAAATTGAATTATCATATGTGAATACATATGAAGACCTTGTGTGTATTGAGTTCACGATCTGTAGTTTCAGGCTTACACTGAAGGTTGTGTGTGTGCGCCATTGTATACATGTGTGCATGAGGGTGTACATGTATGTGGAGGCCAGAGGTCCACATCAGGTGTTTTCTCTTTTGTGTACGGTGTTTTGCTTGCACGTATGTGTTTGTACCACTTGTGTGCCTGCTGCCCTCAGAGGTCAGAAGAGAGCATCAGATCTGGACTTATGAATAGAACTGGACTTGTGGATAGTGATGAGACACCGTGGGGGTGTTAGCGACTAAATTTAGGTACTATGCAAGATCAGTGCATGTTGTCAACTACTGAGTCATCACCCAGCCCCTTCACTCTATGTTTTGAGACACAATATCATTGAACCTGGAGCTCGCCCATCCATCCAGCTGTAGGCTGGCTGGCTAATGAATTCCAAGGAGCCATGTGTCTCCAGTCTCAGTGTTCTCCTGCCTCCCCTCCCCACCTGCAGGGCTTATAGATGTACACACCACCCATTGTGTTCTGCTTTTAAGTAGCTTTTTGGGGGTCCTGACTGAGGTCCTCATGGTAGCCACTTGGTCAGTTGAACTATCTCCCTAGCGCTCAGCTGGAGGTGGTACTACCGTATCCTGCATGGACAGACAGGGTAGTGAGGAACTGCCGTCCTAGATTGTTGCCTGCCTGGGTTCTAAAGATGCAGAGATCTAAATTGTATGAATTATGGAAGTGATCTACTTGTTTGATGTGAGTGCTGTAATCTATAAGATAAAGCAGAGAATTGAATTTGGAAGGCAGGATGCCATTAAGATTATGACCTAAAGCCAGACGGTGGTGGTACACATCTTTATTTAATCCCAGCACATGGGAAGCAGAGGCAGGTAGATGTCTCTGAGTTTGAGGCCTGCCTGGTCTACAAAGAGAGTTTTAGGACAGCCTGGGTCATTACACAGAGAAAGCCTGCCTCAATAAATAAATAAATAAATAAATAAAATCATGCCTTTAATAAGCTTAGGCCAAAGCAGTAGTAAACAGGAAGGAAATACTGTGGAGTGCGCACTGAAGATTCTATCCCATGATAATCAAAGAGCCTGGTGCTGGTGACAGACGGGCACCAAGGCCTCACCCACATCAGCTTCTGTCATTTCTGGGAGACTCTTCTTTGTGAAAGTCACTGCTTCTTTTGTGATGAAACCCACTTTGTATAGGTCAAAGATTCTAAGTTTCCCTTAGAGGGGTATCACTTAAGTCAAGGTACGACTACCCTGGAAACTGCCCTTGGCAGCCCACAGAGTACAGTACCATCTTCTCTTGGTATCTCTGGGAGTTCTGGCACTAAACCCTGTCCAGATACCAAAATCCTTAGACACTCAGGTCCCTTGTATAAAATAGCATAGTGCAGTATTTGCATATAATTTCTCCATATTCTGTGTACATCAGGCCTTTCTCTCGTGGTAAATGTCTAGCCCCTGAGACCTAGCCATGTGGGTTAGCTGCTTGTGGAGATTTGGAGACTTGGGAGCTCAACATCTCATAAAAGTGGGGAGAGCATGTTACCAGGCTAATTGGTAGATACCTGGGTGATGGTATGAGGGAACTGGCATCTCTATGCCAGTCTGTTGGTCCCTGCTCCAAACCTGGAAGACATCTGACCCGGGGTCTCAAAGTGATGGGTCATTTGATATCTTCTTCCCACAGGAGAGGCAGCCCACTGCTCATCGGGGTACGAAGCAAATACAAACTCTCCACAGAGCAGATCCCCGTCTTATATCGGACATGTGAGTTCCCTGAAGACATCAGCAGTCAGCTGCAGGGTAGCCACCCCCTTGCAGCCAGCTCTGTCTGGAGGCAGCCCTACCGTCACCCACCCCCAACACTCTTGTCTTGGACCCAGCTGCTGTGTGGCTCTGGGTTTCAAAGATGCTCATGCAATGGATGGCGACTCAGCTCCATCCTTTAAAAAAGCATTTCATTGTGAATATTTTGAGACCTGCACAGAAATAGAGGGAGCAGCTGGGGAGGATGGTAACTGTGCCCTGATTCGAGCTTCTTTGGGTTGTTTTCTTTTGCCTTGCTCTCTCCCACCGCAGTCATTTAAATGCTCTTTCAGCACTACTGAGCTATTTGGGGAGCTTTTTACGTGATTTGGCTGGCACAGCCATAGCTAAAAATTGCAGATTTCTCCCACACAATATTCAAAAGAGGAAAATGGGTTCCTTGCCACGTGGTATGCAAATAAAGCAGCCTGCTGAGACTTGCAACCCATTCTTTTGTTTACTAGGCAATATCGAGAATGTGAAGAACATCTGTAAGACCAGGATGAAGCGCCTGGACAGCTCCACCTGCCTGCATGCTGTTGGCGACAAAGCTGTGGAGTTCTTCTTCGCTTCGGATGCAAGGTAGCTCAGCATCTTTACTGTTTCCCCGGGACTTGTACCCAAAGAGTAACTGTCTGCCCGCACTTGGAGCACGCATGTAGGTCAGAAGACAGCTTGTAGGAGTTGATTCTCTCCCCAGGACTGAACTGAGGTTGTCCGACTTGGTGGCAAGCGCCCTTACCCACTGAGCTACCTTGCCAGTCTGAGATAGTTTAAATTTTAGAGGTACACAGGCACAGGGAAGGAAAAGTTAGGGTAGGGGGGAGAAAAGGGAAGAGAGAGGGTGGAGTGAGGGAAAACCAGAGAGCTACAACTTGGAACGGATTTTGGTTACCTGTAAGTGGTATCTGGGTATTATAACTGGCTGAAGTCCTCGCTTTGTAGAAGCGCTCAGAACCACTGAGGTCTTACCTTATAGTCAGTGACACAGGTGTTTCTAAAATTAGAAAAGGCACGGATGCCGGCCGGGGTGGGGGGGAAATGAAATAGTGTTCGTAGGCAAAATAATTACACCCTTTTAAAGCCATCTGACAAGCTGTGAGAACCAATACTGGCAGCTTCCCAGAGAATAAAGATGTGGGAATCACAGCAGTCACCACCGAGCTGTCAGCAGGGACTGGGTCTACCTCATTCCTTCTAGAAGCTTCTCTTATGATTATGTACGGTAGAGTCTTAACAGTGAGAACAGCCACACTTGAACCAAGACTCTCAGTACTGGCAAGCGTTCTTGTTTCATTCCGTGCCTGTGACAAGTATGCCGACCAAAGGAACTGAGGGGAGGGGAAGTGTTTTTCAGCTTATCCTTCCTGATCACTTTCTATCAACAACGGAAGTCAGGGCAGGAACTCGAGCAGTACTCGAAGTATAAACCATGGAGGAAAGTTACTCGTTGACTCACTTGCTGATTCCTGCCTAGCTAGCTTTCTTCTACTGCCCAGGACTACCTGCCCAGGGAATGGTGCTGCCCACGGTGGGAGGAGCCTCCTCCATCAAATAACAATCATGACGACCTCCTTCCGACACACCCACAGCCGATCTGATCTGGGTAATCCCTCAGTTAGGACTCCCTCCCTTCTCAGGTGACTTTAGGCTGTGCCAGCTTGAGAGTTGAAGCCAACTGGGGCGGCGAGCGGCTAGAATTTAGACCTCACTCAGGTTTGGATTTTAGCAAGATTGCGTGAGTGATAGTGTGTCCTTCCATCACAAGGCACATACCGGTCCATCATTTCTCTCTCTGTACTCAGAGGCTCAAGTCTTGCCATCCTTATTCATTGGCTGAAGATTCTCTCAGCTGTCACCTCTTGGTTTCAACAGCCATTCAAGACCCTTGACGGGAGTTATTCACAACTAGTAATCCATGAACTATTCGGTCATTCGTTCTTTATTAGCAAGAGTCTATTATATAAGGAGAAACTTGTCTTCGTAAACCATATAGTTTTAAAATTCAAGTGCTGAGTGAGCAAGATGGTTCCGTGGGTTCAGGCTCTCGCAGCCAAGACGACCCTCAAACCCACATGCTGGAAGGGGGAAGTGACTCCTGTACGTTCCCCTCTGGTCTCCACACACATGCTATAACATGTCTAAAGCAGGCGCTTTATATATGTATAACATGTCTAAAGCAAGTGCTCATTTATTTTCTTTATAATCAGAATAGCGTATGTTTTCCCAACCCCTCCAAAGATACCATGACTTTTGTATCTTGAAGAAACCAATTATAAAAAGACATCCATTAGATTGCCTGGGAGGGGGGATTTGCACACATTAGATATTTGATAATTTGGAGATGAATTGTTAAGTTTTGAAAAGAATGTTGGTATTATAATAGGTTAAAATTTAGGCTTTAAGATTTAAGAGATACATGTAAAATGTTTGCTGAAGAAATGGTGTGTTCCCATACGTTCTCTACTGGGATAAGATTACGGTTAGAGTTCAAAATAATTGATGGGGGAGAGACGTGTAGAGTACGGGTGGGCTTGCCTGTGAATCTTTTTTACTGTAATACCACTGTCCTGCTAAATAATAAGGATCCCATGCCTGAGAAGTAGCAAGTGGTTGCCACCTTGCAACTCTGAAGGCTGGAACATGAACTCTGATGTTTTTTTTTCCCCTCCTTCCAGTGCCATCATAGAACACACCAACCGGGTCATATTCTTGGAAGATGATGACATTGCCGCAGTGGCTGATGGGAAACTCTCCATTCACCGAATCAAGCGCTCAGCTAGTGATGACCCCTCCAGAGCCATCCAGACCTTGCAGATGGAACTGCAGCAAATAATGAAAGGCAGGTATCTTCCAAGAGTCCCGTGCACTTGCCTCGAAGAGCAGGCGCTCAGCGGTCAGAGGGTGGAGGGGACCCCAAGTCCTCAAAACTGCAGGGGCTAATGAGTGAACTGTGTGGTCACTGTGTCTGATCTGCTTTCATCTGGTTTGTTTCCATAGCATCAGACAGGAAGACACCTGCAGACTCTTTAAAACCTTTGGGGGCCTTTGTGGGAAATACCAGCCCTGTGGCGTGGTGGCATCTTGGCAGAAAAATTACAAAGCAACAGCGTTTTAAGCCTTTTCCTACACTTTCCTGGTTCACAGTGAAGCTATAAAAATCTATCTAAATTAGAGTTAATTACCTTGGTGATGTCTCCCTGGCCAGGTAACTTCAGTGCGTTTATGCAGAAGGAGATCTTCGAACAGCCGGAATCGGTCTTTAATACCATGAGAGGTCGGGTGAATTTTGAGACCAACACAGGTGGGAAGCCCCTGTCCATGTCTTGCTCCGCTGAATGCTGGCATATGTAGAGTCGACATTAATACCCTGCCTCGTGTCCTGCAGTGCTCCTAGGTGGCTTGAAGGACCATTTGAAGGAGATTCGACGATGCCGAAGGCTCATCGTGATTGGCTGTGGAACCAGCTACCACGCTGCTGTGGCTGTAAGTGCAACCCGCCAGACCGTAGGTAGTCCTGGGAGGTTAACAGCGGCCTAGACCCAAGATGCTGGTCACAGTGCTGTAATACGCTGGCCTCTGGATTTGACCAAATCCTTGGACTCATTCCCGTGAGCCAGCCTGAGAAGTGTACTGAGTCCTTTCATCTGGTGAGGTGGCCTATGAGTGACTGGAGTTCCCATACCACTGGGACAGCAAGGGACCATGTCATAAACTGTCCTTGAAGCCCAGTGCCCAGTGTCCCTATAAAGCCCATCACTGACTTCAGGGTCTATTCTTTTTTTGGGAGGTAGGGGGATTGAGACAGGGTTTTTCTGTAGCTTTGGAGCCTGTCCTGGAACTAGCTCTTGTAGACCAGGCTGGCCTTGAACTCACAGAGATCTGCCTGCTTCTGCCTCCCAAGTGCTGGGATTAAAGGTGTGCGCCACCACTGCCCAGCATTCAGGGTCTATTCTTTTTGGCTTCAGACACGGCAAGTTTTAGAGGAACTGACCGAGCTCCCTGTGATGGTTGAACTTGCCAGTGATTTTCTGGACAGGAACACACCTGTGTTCAGGGATGATGTTTGCTTCTTCATAAGCCAATCAGGTAAGGGAGACAGACGGCATGGCCAGGTTTTCTCTGGTTCATCTCCAACCCCTCTTCTCTAGACAACATCATTTTCCCTCTTCTTCCAGTGCCTCTGTGCGCCCGCCATGTACCACACATGCTCTCACACACTGGGTCATTTAAACCCTTAAAAGCGTCTGTTACCAGCAACACTGTACCCTACTGTGTGAGCTTTCCTGGGGAAATGTGACCAAACATGTTTTCACCCCACAGGACAGACAAAAACGATTCCACCCAAGGCTAGCCTAGTGAGCTAGTGAGGTTATTGATGTTACTTACGGGACCATGGGTGACTCAGAGGGATAGCCCTCCTCAGCATAGGTGTTTCCCCATGAGAGCAGCATCCATGGAGCTCCCTGCAAGATTTAGGAGAAGTTGATGTGCCCTGCTATTCAAAGTCTTCCAAGAATGCTCGCCAGTGTGCTCCTAAGTGTTTCCCAGGCTTAATTTAGAGGAGAAAGAAAACTCTCATTCTACTGGGTTTAGAGTCCCATCCTTGTATTTATTCAGTCCGTAGTAGGCTCTGTGTCCAAACTCTGGAGGTCTGCTATGTGCAGTGTCCACACTGTCCAGCAGGGGGAGGCATGGAGAGACACTGTTCTGGTTAAGTGCTTTCCTTTAGCTGAGTGAGTACCTGGGCATCCTCCTCACACCAGGTAAAAGTATACTTCAGCTTAGCTTGGCCTTGGAGCCACATCTAGAGATTTAAAGAGGTTTTGTGGAATATTTCGATTTTTGTGAATTCTAAACCTTTATAAAAGTAGGAATATTCATATAATGAGTCATCTAACCTTAGACATTACCAACCAAGCCAACTTAGGGTCATTCATGTGTGCAGTTCACCTGCCCTCTCTTCTGGATCATCTGGAAGTTGATCCCAATCCATGTGACAGCTATCTCCACAGATAATTGGGAATGTGAGACAAAGATGATGAAGCATAAACCCAGAATGTCATTATCACTATTGGAAACTGGCCATACTATTCTAATATCCTAGGGGGGGATTTTAGTTTTGCTTCCCTTTTGAATTTTTAATACCATTTCCATTTTCACGACAAGCTGGGAAAAACTAATACAGACACATCCATCATCCATCATCCCACTGACTAACTGCCTGCCTTTGGGTTGACCTTCCCTTCAGAGCCTTAACATAGTTCATGAATAGGTAGGGAAAGTAACAGAAAAGTAGGTAGATTCCACATGAAAACAGTACAGGGGCAGCCCATAGATCTATGGACGGAAGTATCCTGTTTTAAAAAGAGATTTAAGCAAACAGCAAGCTACCAAGATTGGGGCTAATGCAGGTAGTTCCATCTTTTTCCTTTTCTTTCTACCTTCTCTAACCGATGCTGACTTCAAGTCATGTGCTGGAAACCCAGCCATCTAAAGAGAAAAAGGAAGAGGGGAGTCAGACCATCTGGAAGCATTTGGTGACACCAGTTTTGGGGACAGGTCAGGAGCTAAGTTGAACACAGTCAAGAGCAGTGACCATGTGGATGGCACAATCAGAAGGTTGAGAATTCACTGGGTTTGATTTTTATATCGGCCTCATATTGCTTTAGTTTCTTTAAAATTGGCAAATCGGGAGTTAGTACCAGCTTACGCTGTCGAGGTGACCTAATTAGAAAAACTACTTGAGTCTACACTGGGAAATTGCAAGAAATGTTTCCATCAAGCAAGTTCTATTTGAGAAGCACCATGTGGGCAGTCTTGCTTTTCAATGGTTATACCTCAGCAAATCCGACCCAGGCAGCCTAGAGTCCCAGAACGGCATTCCAAGCCAATTGCAAGGCCTGGTTGGAGATAAGAGTCTCATTTCTCTGGACTCCTCATCCGGAAGGGAAGTGGGGTTGAGGCCTCCATGGAGTTGACATAAGGATTCAAAGAAACGGGATAAGAACGTGCTTGCTACATAAAGAGTAATGAGATCTTCAATCTAAGAGACAACAGAAAGGATGTTGAACCCTTACTTTCATTTCAAGGGTTGGCCAGGCTTTGAATGTCTAAGCAGGAGAAGGTGGAGGGGTGAATGAGGAAGCAGGGAGGAGAGGAGGAGAGGCTTCTAGCTGGCCTAGCACCTGCAGACTAGCACCGATAACATCCCCCTGTTGTAGGTGAGACTGCAGACACGCTTCTGGCGCTGCGATACTGTAAGGACCGCGGGGCGCTGACCGTGGGCATCACCAACACTGTGGGCAGCTCCATCTCCCGGGAGACTGACTGTGGTGTTCACATCAATGCAGGGCCGGAGATCGGAGTGGCCAGCACCAAGGTAGGAGATGTTTGTGTTCTCCAGGGAGAACCTGGGTGGTGGCGTCAGCTGGAGAGATGGGTGCCCTTGCAATTGCACCTTGGCACCTTGGCTCTTGTCCCCTCCGCTCTCTCCCTTCCTCTCATCTCTGTTTTGCCATTCCATCTCCCCCCCCCCACCCCCGTCTCTGTCCATGCTGTTTAGCTCTCCTATCTCCTTAAACACCTCTGAGCTGAAGTCTTCACGGTCCCCCTTCCTTCATCCCCAGGCTTACACCAGCCAGTTCATCTCCCTGGTGATGTTTGGTTTGATGATGTCTGAAGACCGAATTTCTCTACAGAACAGGAGGCAGGAGATCATCCGGGGTCTCAGATCTTTACCTGGTAAGTCCCAGAACGTGGCTTTCTGTATTTTCAAATTCACTGAGCTCCTTTGGGTCTCGCTCTTCCTTGACTCTCATGTAAAGGATGCTGTTAATGACTCTCTCCTAGATCTTTCTATCCAATGATACATCCTACTCTCCCCCCTCCCCAAACTGCCCAGCAAATCCTGCTAGGCCAAGGTTTAAAGCCTCAGTTGTCTGCAGAACTCCAGGGCCTCCTCCCTCCTCTCCTGACTGCTTCAGTCAGTAAGTAGCAAGAGCTGCTGTTCTTGCGGATGTTTACCTTAGAATGAAGGAAGTTAGTTAGCCCGGCTTCTCAAGTGAAACAAACAACAGTACTTGTTGCCAATAACAAAGGTCAAATTTTCAACCATCATTTAGAATTTGGAAAGCTTGTTTCTGCTTAGCCAAATCCCAGATTTTCTTTTCTTTCTTTCTTTCTTTCTTTCTTTCTTTCTTTCTTTCTTTCTTTCTTTCTTTCTTTCTTTCTTTCTTTCCTTCCTTCCTTCCTTCCTTCCTTCCTTCCTTCCTTCCTTCCTTCCTTCCTTCTTTCTTTCTTTCTTTCTTTCTTTCTTTCTTTCAACTAAGAGGCTGACAACTTTTAACAAGGTGATTTGTAAGATAAAGTTTGTAACTAAAGGGGTCCATTTTTAGATTTGCCTATCTCCGGGCCTTTGTATGACATCACTGAGTTTTGTGAAAGAGACATTTAAGTGGCAAGCAGGCCACAGAAAACAAAGTGAAGAAACTTCAGCTATGTTTCATATTGCACACTTGCTAACTCCTCATTTCTAGAAACTTCCTTATTGTCTGATGCAGAATCAAAGAATACTCCTAATTAGTTGAAGGTGTTTAAAACCTTTCCCTTTTCTAAAGACCAATCTTTGTAAGGCCCGGTTACATACCTGTACTCCAGTAACAGTGACAAAAATCACAGCAGTTCAAACGGAGAAGCAGATTGGTGTCAACTCTTTTATCAAAAGGTCAGGCACTGAAATCACATAAAGGTGTTGGGCTGCTAAGATCACTCAGTAGGTAAAGGCTCTTGCTGCCATGTCGGATCCCCAATTTGATCCCCCAAACCCACATGATATAAGAACTGATTTCTACATACAATTGTTGTGTGTGTGTGTGTGTGTGCATGAACATACACACAAATACATGTAACAATTTTTTAAAAGATGTCCAACAATACCATTCTTATCACTCATTTTTTAAAAAATATTTATTTATTATGTATACAATATTCTGTCTGTGTGTGTATGCCTGCAGGTCAGAAGAGGGCACCAGACCCCATTACAGATGGTTGTGAGCCACCATATGGTTGCTGGGAATTGAACTCAGGACCTTTGGAAGAGCAGGCAGTGCTCTTAACCTCTGAGCCATCTCTCCAGCCCCTCACTCATTTTTTTAAAAAAATCATTATAGGCTTATTATTGTTACTGTTTGCCAATGATTTTCCCATGAATGAAGCTGTACTTTTAAATTTTTGTTTGTTTGTTTGTTTTTCAAGGCAGGGTGACCAGGCTGGCCTCGAATTCACAGCGATCCATCTGCCTCTGCCTCCTGAGTGCAGGAGTTAAAGGCGGTATAAATCACCTTGCCTAGCTGATTAGTGTTATCTTCAAATTCAATAAATGTTGAGAGTTATAACTCACAAGAACAAAGGCTCTTGAGGATTACAGTAATTAGCAAGAGTAAGAGTATTAATAGAGTCCCAGGATCAGGAAGTTTGAGCACAACAGGTCTGGCCTGGCTTTGCCTTGAGCCCCAGCCCAGGGCAAGGAACTGAGGCGTTAATTTGGAATTTCAGCCCTGTGTCTTCCCAGGGGGTGATTTTATTTTCTCTGGCTCTTGGTTTACTTCCTGTTGACATGGAGCTGGAAATGAGAGCTTATAGCCTACCTTACAGATAGATAGTCACAAGCATACTCACACAGACAGGAACTGCCAGCCTGACAAGGTTCTGGCCAGTATCCCAAGTTATCGCAGAACTAAGTTTAAAGCCCTTCTAAATAATGCACGGAAGCAGTGTCTCCTGAGCAATATATTTCTAAATCTTGTTAGAGCCAATGATTTTCCTTGTGAATGTTTGGAAGTCAGAATGACAGGCTCTCGCCCTTGTCTCTTTGCATTGCTTAGAGCTGATCAAAGAAGTATTGTCTCTGGATGAGAAGATCCATGACCTGGCCCTGGAGCTCTACACACAAAGGTCACTCCTGGTGATGGGACGGGGCTATAACTATGCCACATGCCTGGAAGGAGCCTTGGTGAGTCCCTCTCTGCCCAGCCTCCACTTCCAGTAACACAGTTTCTCAGAGCAACAAGGAGGCAGGTTTAGGAGATGCTGTAAGAAGTCAGTGGGAAAGGAGGGCAGGGCGCAGTGTTGGAAGGGAAGGGTTTACAAACCCACTAGCCACCCTAAAGAGCCTGCGTTGAGCGTTGCCTCTTACCTCAGAGTCACAGAAATAAGTGAAGTAGGTGATCTGTCCCCAGGGAGTTCTCAGTCTCCTGGGGAGAGGGGGAAAGGGCACTGGGTGAAGCTTCTTCAAGTGCCTGGCCTCTGAGAATCTGTATGTTAAAAAAAAAACTGATATGTGCTTGTAATCCCTGCACTGGGGAGATAGAGACAGGAGGATCTCTGTGGTTCATTGATCAGAAAGTCTAGTTGAATGGGGAGCACCAGGTTCCAATAAAAGATCATGTCTCAGAAACCAAAGTGGGTGGATCTTGAGGAGTGACATCAAGGTATACACACACACACACACACACACACACACACACACACACACACACACACCTCTATACACACAGATTGCAAAGAGGAAGTAAAATCAAATTCAGGTCCACTACCAGAAGCAACCTTGGGAAGGATTTTGGCAGCTGGAAATTGCGAGATCTTTCTAGATCTTCCTTGTAAATCTCAAACTTCCAAAGGGGGAAGACCTTGCCTTCCCACAGCAGTGAGCCTGAATTAAAAAAAAAAAATTGATGATTACCTATTTTGACCCATGACTATAAACTAGCAATGTGAGAGAGCTGGGAGGGCTGAGACGAGGCGCTGGAAGTGTAGGGCCGCTGAAGGCTGACAGAGCTGGCTCCTGGGCTTCCACATCTCAGACTGTTAGTTTGCTATCTATTGATCAAAATGCCTTAAGAGAGTAAAGGGATTCGTGTTGCAGGTAAGACATCACTGCGAACCAGGACAGGAGTGCCAAGGATATTGGCTCTCCTCCTTATCATACCCTGTCAATGGGTGGTTCACAGAAGACATCTAGGGAGTATTGCAGATGTTTGTAGCTGGGAGTAAACTGACCTCTGAGTGCCAACTTTCAACACATGCATCTTCTGCAGACTAAATCTTTCCTTATATGACTGGCTCATTGTAAAGACTACGACCAAGTGTGCTGATGAACCCCAGATGCAGGAAGAGAGACACAGATCAAGGTGTCTGGGAAGGGATGTGGCATTTCTCCATCGTCTCTGATCATGCCAATCTCCTGGAACCATTTATTCAGTGATCTAGAATCTTTCCCAGATGTCCTTTTGTGTTTTTATGGAGGCTTCCTTATATAGGTTTAATTGATTTGGTCATCGGCCACTGGTGATGAACTTAGCTTTCAACCCATGTCTGCTCTACAAGGATAAAGTGTCGTAAAGCTGGAAATCCCAATTCTCTACACCAGCGTATCTCTAGATACTATAGAGACCTGTCCTGTCGCTCTCATTAGCAAGGAAAGTCACCTCTCACTATGAACACTGTAAGGATTTTAGGGACGGAGACCAAACATGTGTGTCAGCTGCTTTTCTCCTGGCCAAGATAAAATGCCTGGCAAAAGCAACTTGAGAAAGGAAGGGTTTGTGTTTGTTTTGGCTCTCAGTTTGGGGGTAGCTGAAGGCAGCTGGTCACACTGTGTCTTCAAGGAGCAGAGACAGATGCTGACGTCCAGCTTCCTTTTTATTCTGTCCAGGATCTCAGCCCATGGAACCATTTCACCCACCCTGAGGGCGGGTCTCTGCACCTCCATTAAGCCAATCTAAAAGCTTTCTCGCACATGCCCAGAAGTTTGTTTTTATATGAAATTTTCAATCCCACCAAGTTGACCATGAAGGTTAACCCCTGGCGCATTTCCCAGCTCAGTCAATCCCTGCACTGTGAACACGGGTCACTCACAAGAGTCCGGCTCCCATAAGGAACAGGGGCACGGAAGAGGAAAAGCCTGGGTGGGGTACACTTTCAGTCCCTTGCTAGTTCTGCTCTCTGGCTGTGGGGGTCAGCTGCGGTGGCAAAGCCTTGCTGATGAAAGATGTGCATTCAGCCATGCCGCCAAGTTGGTCTCCGAGCGAAGAAAGGCATGTCTAGGCTGCTGCTGGCACAAGTCAATGGCCCCTGTGTGGTTCCTGGGAGGCCAGCATGCCAGCTGTCTGTAGTCTCCAAGGAGGAACCTCGTTCCTCTCGGGGTTTGCCTGACCCAAATAACTCGTTCTGGACAAGTGGAGGAATCTTTTCTTTAAGATTCTCATTGGTGCAATGATGAAAACCTCACAGCAAATGAAAATGGATCTACTTGGACAAAAGGGGGAAAAATTCACATAATAGGGGTATGGGAATTTACTTGATAAGTCAATCTAAACAACTGTTTAGATGTGATTAAGGATCTAAAATTGGGAGAATGGTTAGCCGTCTAATTGAATAAGAGCATATCTAAGAATACAATGCCACCATTATCTGTGGTAACTGGGAAGGCCAAGTGGCTTGTCAAGGGAGTGGGGGTGGGGGTGAAGGCAGGCTAGACTGACTCTAACGTTCTGTCTGGCTACATGACTGTGCATGGAACTGAAGAGAGGTGTCACTGTTGTTCCTGGAGGCTGCGAGTTGCTACCTGGACAACCTTGTTCAAGCTCTGGACAGCAGCCCATCCTCTCTCCCGGCCCAGAGCATCCTACACTTCTGTTGATCCATCTATGCACCCATCCTCATAGCTGACCTTTAGAGACCTTTAGCTCTTACCCTAGGGTAACCCCCTCTCCCAGCATTCCTCTGTCCCCCGTCTTCTCTGTTGCAGCCCCCTGTCTCCCCAGTGTGATACTGATCCCAACTTGTGTCTCCATAGAAAATTAAGGAGATAACCTACATGCACTCAGAAGGTATCCTGGCTGGAGAGCTGAAGCACGGGCCCCTGGCACTCGTCGACAAGCAGATGCCGGTCATCATGGTCATCATGAAGGATCCTTGCTTCACCAAGTGCCAGAATGCCCTGCAGCAGGTCACTGCCCGCCAGGTGAGGCCTCTTCTGCGGACCAAGATTTCTGTTTACCTGTTCTATATCACACGTGCCTATCTCGCTGACTGCTGCTGTAGGTGTGACCACACTCTGTCCTGTCCCCTTTTGTTTACATTTATCTTTTAATGTGGAAGAGGGGCATGGACGTGCTGTGGCAGATGGATGGAAATCAGAGACAGCTTGTAGGAGTTGGTTCTCTTCTTCCATCATGTGGGCTCTGGGCTGGAACTCAGGTCTTCAGCCTTGTTGGCAGAGCATATATCCACTAAGTCATCTCACTAGCCCTTTGGGTGCCCTTTTGAATACCACACACATTTAGCAGGGAACCAGAGTCATATTCTCCAGCTCCTTAGTGAGGGCCAGTGAGCAGACTGTCACTGAGCTGCTCTGGATCCTAGGACTGGAGACAGGAGGTACAGCGTCCTAGGGGTGGAGCTTCCCTCCAGGGTTTCTGTTAATGCAATTCTGATGCTAACTTTGCAGTTAATCAGACTTCACTTCCCATCTAAACCCACAAACTAAGGGTCGCTCAAACCTCAGACTGGCTGCAAATTTGGGGGTTCCCCAAATCCCTCACATTCAGTAATTCTCTGGATCAACTTATAGAATATACGAAAGGGCAATATTTATTATTAAAGGATTATTATAAAGGATTCAAATTAGGACCTGCCCCAGAAGAAGAAGCCGTAGTGTGAAGGTTCCAGATAGGTAGCTCCTGTTGTCTTAGAGTGAGGTCCCTCTCCAGGTACATTGATAGGTGTCACCAGCGTGCTCCCTTGGCCTTGTGACTTCAAGACTTTCCTTGTGGTTTCATAAGCGGACATGGATGGAACTTGTTCTTAGTGACACAGTTTCAACTTTCTAACCATTGCTTACCTTTCTAACGTGGTCAGTCCCCATCCTGAAACCACTTATGGTCTATCATGAGTTATCTTGATAGCAATAAACTCAAGCATAGTGCAGGGACCCCACCGTGAGCAGTAGCACTTCTCATTGCTCCAAGTCCAAAGGTAGAGTGGCTCCCTCCCAGGGACTCACAGGCCTCACAGAGACAGGAGGGTAGAGACCACTCAGACTCATGAAGGTACAGGTAGGTGAAATCCAGTAAGATGCCACTGCCACACGAATCACAGCAAAATGGTTAGTGTAAAAACTAGTCTATAAAGTTAGTATAAAATTAGTGAACTAAGCCAGGCGGGGGGTGGTGCACACTCTTAATCCTGACACTTAGGAGGCAGAGGCAGGCAGATCTCTGAATTCAAGGCCAGCCTAGTCAATAAAGTGAGTCCCAGGACAGCTAGGGCTGTTACACAGAGAAACCTTGTCTGAAAAAAATAAATGAAATTAAAAGGATACTAGTATAAAAACACAATTGTGCCCTTTTCTACTGAAAACCCTCTCACTGCAGCTTCCCATAAGACTGAAGTGACCTCTCCCCCATTCTACATCGCACGGCCCCTTACCACGTCCCACTGAGTTCCAGGTCTTCTCCCTGCTCCGATTCCCACTCATGCCATTCTTTTCTCCGAGCCTTTGCATTGGCTCTTCCTATTGTTTTGGGGTAGGAGAAAGGTTTTAATGTAAATAGCTTCATAGTCCAATGCGAAGAGTTGTGTAGCTCTTTCTATGTAGCCAAGGCTGACTTGAACTTACTATTTAGGCCTAGCTGACCTAGCTTTGCCCTTTCAGACTATCCTAGTTACTTCTTGGTTGCTCTCATAAAATACCTTGATGAAAGCCATTTAAGAAGCTATTTGGGCTCATGGCTCAAGGGTCTGTCATGGTAGCAGGGTTTGAGGAAGCAGGCAGGCAAGCGGCATTTTCCGGCCTTCGGTTTACACTCTCCTTTCTACGCAGGCCAGGACCCTCGCCCAGGGAATGGTGCCACCCACTTTCAGGATGTGTTATCCCTCCTCGCTTAGCATAATCTAGATAATCCCTCACAAATGTGCTTGGAGGCAGCCAATTCTAACACATAACAAAACTTACTAATGTCTTTCACTCATGTTTTATTGCCCCTGTGGCATTTATCCGCAATTCATCTTTGTTCGTGATTTTATTTCCATTGCTGGATTATGAGGCCCGTTAGAGTTAGGAGTGGGTCAGGAAAAGGCACAAATGAATCCTGAAGGATGGTGCAAAGTGCAGCCACCTGACCAGGGAAGGAGAAGAAACACCCCAAGAAGCACCACACACTGTCCTCTCCATGTGGCACACATGTCCACGACCTCACGGGTAATTCTAAATCGAAGGATTAATAGTATCACAACAGTAATGCTGACCCCAGAAAATGCCAGAAATTCTGCCGGATGCAAGAGAGGGTTTGTTTCTTTCAGAGATACATTTCCTTGAACCTATCTCTGCTTTAGGGCCGTCCAATCATATTGTGTTCCAAGGATGACACTGAGAGCTCCAAGTTCGCATATAAAACCATCGAACTGCCCCACACGGTTGACTGTCTCCAGGGCATCCTGAGTGTGATTCCGCTCCAGCTTCTGTCCTTCCACCTGGCTGTCCTCCGAGGCTATGATGTAAGTCTAAAATTTGCATAAGCGCAGCAAAGAGAGATAGAAAGCTAAAGTTCCTTTATATCGATGCATTTTTATTTCTTATTGACATTTGTTCGTATTTATGGGGCACAGGGTACCATTTTAATGCATAGATATGTACATTACATATGTAATGGCAAAGTTGCTTTTTCTGGTTTTTAAATGCCTATTGGGATTAAATAGTAATCAGAGAAATAATGTCATTTAAAGTAACTTTCATGTTAAGGATGCTTAGATTCCTGAAGAACTGCAAAAAATAAACCATCATCCACAGGCAGCGTTGCTCAATTTGGTTAATATTTCATTCAATTCTTTCTCCTGTATAAGCAAATTTTAAAAAAAAATTTCAAGCCAGGTCTGATGGAGAATACTTAGAAGGCCAACACTCAGGAGGCTAGTGCAGGGAAATTACAAATTTGAAGCAACCTATGCTACATAGAGGCTGAAATACAAAAAGAAAAAGCAACAAAAGCTTTAATATTCTTATCAAAGTTAAAATTGTGTTTCTCCCCTGTATTATTCATCTCTATGAATTTATTATGTACAACGTTTAGTTGTATATAGTATTCCATGGAAATCTTCAGTTTAAAATTTTTATCTATATGTCTATGTGTTCTGAGGGCTTACAGCGCCCTCAGAAGCCCTAAGAGGGCATCAGATCCCCTTGGAGCTAACATGAGCCTAACTCAGAGCCTCTGGTGGAACAAGGCACTCTTAACCACTGAGACGTGTCTGCTGCTGCCATTGTAAACATGATTTTCTGAACAATTGCTAAACTAGTCTGCTGTTTCCAATTTTTCATTTTATGCATAACACTACAGTGACCATGTTTGTATGCACACCTTTGTTCCACATTTAAGATTTATCATTGTGGAGAAAATGATTTGACATTTTGAGACAGCTGACATTGAAATTACGTCCCAGGAAAGAGTCAGTTTATGATCTCACCAGCAAATGTGTAAGAACACAATTCATTGTGTTAAAAAAAAATAGATGCTGTGTTACAGGTTTATTTTGGTTTGGTTTTATTTATTTATTTATGAGACTTTCCCTGTGTGGCTCAGGCTATCCTGGAACTTGCTATGTAGACCAGGCTGGCCTCAAATTCAGAAATCCTCCTCCAGTCTCTGTCTCGTGAGTGGTGGGCTTAAAGATGCATGTCACTTATGTTTTTGTTTGTTTGTTTTTACTGATAGCTTTAATCCCAGCACTGGGAGGCAGAGGCAGGCGGATCTCTGTGAGTTTGAGGCCAGCCTGGACTACAAGAGCTAATTCCAGGACAGGCTCCAAAGCTACAAAGAAACCATGTCTCAAAAAACAAAACAAAACAAACAAACAAAAAAAGAAAGACATGTGCCACCACCTCCTGGCTACAGTTTTATTTTGAGAGATTTATAAACTGTAACAGTACAAAGAATAATATCTCAGACACCTAAATATATATATCATCTAATTGACACTTGGTAACTTTTTGTTGTATATTTTTTATCTTTTCTTGGCATATAAATAAAATACCTTTTTTCATTGTTTTTATTGAGCTATACATTTTATAAAATATCTTTTTGCAGACCAAGTGGAAGCTCACTTTCTTAATCCTCAATCATATTTCCTTCTCAGTCTCTATAAAGTAACAGATCTTGAGAAATTCATGTGTATCCTTCCAAAAATGTGAATTTTTTCATTAATTAATTTTTCCAGTACTGGTGGTAAAATCAAGTCTTTGTTTGTCTGTTTGAGACAAGATTTCTCTGTGTAACAGTCCTGGCACTTGCTTTGTAGATCATGCTGGCTGTGAACTTAGAGAGATCCACCAGCCTCTGCCTCCTAAGTGCTGGTATTAAAGGCATGTGCCACCATCGCCTGGGCAAACCAAGTCTTACACAGACTGTGCACTCTATCTCTGAGTTATACCCCTAATCCTAAAAATTAAATTTTTTGTTTATTTGCTTTTTACTGAAGTTTTGTTTTTAAGTGTGTGTGTGTGTGTGTGTGTGTGTGTGTGTGCTGTCTGTGTGTGTATTCTGTCTGTGTGTCTGTGTTTGTGTGGTTTCCTGTATATAAACTCAGGTGATGGCAGGGTGCCCCAGATCTCTTGGAGCTGGAGATAACAGGCAGTTGCGAGCCATCTGACATAGATGCTAGGAATGGAACTTGGGCCCTCTGGAAGACCAGTATGAACTGTTACCCATTGGGCTATGTCCACCCTTGCTTGTTCATTTCAATAGGCTCTGCTATGTAGGCAAAGCTGGCCTTGGATTGTCTCCCTCAGCCTCTTGAGTGCTGAGGTCACAAGAGAGCAGCACCACCATACCTGTGACATTTTCACAGTATCCACCAAGCTGTTGTAAAAGATCTGACTAGCACAACAGGACACAGGTCAAGCCATGACCGATATTTACTAAGTGAAGTAAATGCTGTACAGTTAAAGGAAGCTTCTTGCAATATAAGGAATCCACTTTCAAAATGGAGGCGTTCAGGCTTGTGGTTAGAGGTGACTGGGAAAAAACAGCATGTTACTGGCACCTGTGAGATACTGAACAAATTGCTTTGTGACAGGGTCTGGCTTTGAACTTCTAAATCTCCTGCCTTCCAAGTCTGTGTACCCCCATGTCTGTTTTATGAGGTGCTGGGGATGAAATCCGTATCTTTGCGCATAATAAGCAAGGACTCTATCGACTGAGCTTCATCCTTTGCCCTCCCATCTTTCTTTTCAGGTTGACTTCCCCAGGAACCTAGCCAAGTCTGTCACCGTGGAATGAGAACAGGACTTCCATGAGAAGACCATCATCACCTGCAGTCTGATTCAAGACCTGAACCAACTGCCAAGGTGCCACATGGGAAAAGAAGTGGGCCTTCCGTGGGCCCCTCGTGCTCCCAGTAGAGCTTGACAGCTTTGACGTGCCTTGTACCCAAGTGCTTTGCTTACAGCAAATGCTGTTTCTGTGTGTCCTGAAGTCACTGAGGAGAAGGAATTGTTTACACACGGGGACCAGAGCCGACTTCCCACTACTGTGCAATAGAGATACCGCTCTCTTCGGAGTAACTGTGAACCTTTTTTAACCAACATTAGCTAGTTTTGAAAGATGAAATATTTATAATGATGATTGTATAGCTTTTAAGTTATTTTTCTAGTATGTGGTTTTCTGTAGCCATGGAAATGCCCAGGCTGTGCAGCTGGGACACCCAGTATGCTGTCTCTGGGCTCACTCCTGGCGAGTGTCAGTCATCTCAGTTTCGGGCACAAGGCATGAGCCCTTTGTCTCCGTTTTCCTTTTCTTCCCTCCATAAGCTGCTCCTGATTCCTGTCCCCTGACATCAGTGAGTCCCCTCTACCCTCTTCCTATGCCTCCTTTGAGCTCAATTAAAGTCTTCACTTCTTTCAGTATTTCAGTATTCTCGGATGGGCTCAAAACCCTCAGCTCTCTGACTTCTGCTTAATCAGATCATGGTTCCTTTTTTAAGCCCAGGCAGCACTTTGGTCCCTGCTTCCTCCTCACAGTAAACCAGCCTGAAAAGCCCCATGCAAGAAGGTGGTTTCGAGGGGGCTGTCGTGCTCTGTTTAAAAGCGTGCACAATCAATGTACTATGCAATTTTATGACAATAAAGACAGTGCAACTTTTTTTCCTTCTTGTTTGTTTGGATTTGGTTAACCTTGTTTTCCTTACATTGAAGGGTCTGAGCAGTGTCTGGTGGGGGCATTCCCATTATTTGTGGTACAGTTTGAATACAAGTGTCCCCCAGTGGTTCATTCATGTGTCCAAGTTTAATCTTCACTAGGAATTTATTATTGCCCTAGAGGCTGAGAAGTCCAAGTATGTGGGAGAGTCTGCTTCCTACCAGAACATCTCCATGAACCTTCTCACTGTGGAAGAAGCTAGTGAGCTTCCTGGGGGCTTTTTTTTTTTTTTTTTTTTTTTTTAAGAGCACTGATACCGTTCATGAGGGCTTTTCACCTTCATGACCCAATCACCCTATAAAGCACTGACTTTATGTGTGCAGATGTATATACATGCTCATATGTGTGTGGGAGCATGTGCATGTGTGTGCGCAGAGGTTAACACTGGGTATCTTTCTGGATTGCCCTCCACTCTCTTTATTGAGGCAGTTTCTCTTTCTGAGCCCAGAGTTTACTGTTTTGGCTAGTCTAGCTACCCAGCATGCCCTAGGGATCCATCCCCATCTCTCCTTCCTAAGTGAAGGGTTGCAGGCAGGCCACCACACCATCCTGGCTTTTATGTGCATGGTTCTTCATGCTTACTCAGCAAGTGCTGGATCCACTGAGCTACCTCCACAGCCCAGGCCCCACTTTCATTACCAACATATGGGGTCCTCCAGGGCCATAAACACTGGTTTGGAAAAGAGATACAAATCCAATAGACCATGGCAAGAGGTAAATTTTGAGACCTTAATAGATCAGGAAACTATTACACTTCAGTGAAGGTTTGCCTAATGTAGACCTGCAAGTCAGAAAAAAAACAGTTCTTAGAATTTTCCATTCTCTTGTTCCTTGTATTGTTATTGAGTCTAAAATCACCCTGATACGTCTTTGTCAGTCTTTCATTTCTTAAAATTTTCTTTTTGCTCCTGATGTCCTCAGATATTGCAGTGAAGTGCCTTTATTTAATGTTAAGCTCAGTCAAGAAATGACTTCACTTCAGGTCTGGGAGAGAAAGAGATTAGTTTATGTGTAAGCCCACGTATGCCATGTGATTGCCTGGTGCCTATGATGACCAGAAGAGGGCATGAAATCCCCTGTAACTGGGGTTACAGAATATCGTGGGTGTGGTGGGTACTGGGAATCAAATCCAGGTCCTCTGGAAGAACATCTAGTGCTCTTAACCACTGAGCCATCTCTCCAGTCCCAGAGTTCTGAAAAATCTCGAACTACTTTGTTAGAGAGCTCTGTTCCCTTTCATCTGGCCTCTTGCAAATACAATGCCTGATTCAGAGCTTGAAGTTTTTTGATGGGATGAGTCTAAGTCTTCTTTCCTGTTGTCGGTCTTGTCTTTTGGTTCAACTAGTTAGGAAATTTGTTTAATTTTGTCTCCCTAATTATATCTATTACCCTATCTACAACCCACCTACCCACTAGTAAATTACATCAAGTGTTAAGGAGCACAGGCAGGGATCGTAGACCGTCCACCACTTGTGTTTGTCTGACGCTTTCCTAGTGGTTGGAATGGGTTTATGGAGCTGGGGGTGGAAGAACAACATTCTCTTCACTTCATTCCAGGATACAAACCACTGACGATCTTGGCCCCCGTGGTGTTAACCTTCATCTGATATTAACCTACCTGGAGCAGTCAGTGCCAGATTTTGCGTCTGCAAAGATCCTGTGTCAGGTGCAATTTGCTGAGATTCTAGCTCTGGCTGCCGGGAGCTGTTTGAGTTGGCCTCTGTGTTTCTGACACGCCCCCATCATTCTGAGTCTCTGTGTATTTTGTAGGTGCTTCCTGGTTTACACTACACTGAACTCCAGTCTGACTTGTGCATTTCCTAACCAGCCCTGATCTACCACATCTACTGGCTCTTGGCCGCTTCTGTCAGAGAGTACAGAAGCAAAGACCTGAGCTCTGGGTGTGCTTTCTGCTACAGGGACGTCATTACTTCTAGGTCACCTCACCTGAGACCAAGGACATGTATGAGCATTCAGAATTGCTTCCGAACTGGCTCTTGTCTCAAGGGTGTGATATATTTTCAGTCCCTCTGAAGCCAACAGTAATATTCTTTTTTCTTTTGGAATTTATCCTCTGCTTGGTCTCTCTACGAGGTAAGATTCAGTTTTCTGTTTGACTGTATTAATATTCTCTTCCATATGACCTTGGACTGTCTTGCCTGGGTTCAAGGTAGGCTGATCAGAAGTTTCGTGGACACATCTCTTAACACGGCGTTCACTGATAGAAACCCCTAGATGATGGGGGCGTGTCATAGCGTCAATGTCCTCTTAGAAACCTGTCAGACTTTAAGAAAAGCTGTCTGGTCGTCCAGATGGGAGTCAGGGTCAGCCACTGGCACTCTGGAAGATGCCCAGAGGAAGAGGGCTGAGGGTCAGAGCAATCAATCTCGGTTATACAGCTCCGAGTGTCTGCTTCCACTCAGCACAAGTCCCCTCCATGTCACCTCTACACCCTCTGGTTATCAGAGAATAGACCCCAGACCACTGCTTTTCCCAGCCAGTTCAGTCACTTGTGATGCCATATGAGCCCGCGTCCAACCCTGATGTCACATGTGTCGAAGCCATGAGAACGGCAGCTCTCTGAGCCTTTGAGTTGTCAAGACAGAGGGCTCTTGCTCTGAAATGGTGGAAGAGCAGACTGGAACCCAGGTGGCAGGCATCCCACAGCAAGAGAAAGATGCTGACCCAGAGAAGAGCAGGATGCGATGGAGAGTAGACCCCTCTCTGGCTTCTCCGGCCCTGGCTCCTGAGCAGATGGTGGCTGAGCCTTGGCTTTCGCCACAGTGTGCAGCGCAAGAGCATCCCAGGACATGTCCTGCTGTGACTGGTGGGTTGTGAGTGACCCCTAGGGCTACTGTGAGGCAAGAAGAGCTGGAAAGTTATTTTGATCACGGTGTTTAGAGGTGAGGCTTAGGGGGGTGATTAGGATTGGATAAGGTCATTAGGATTAGAACAGACTTCTGGTGGTTTTATGAGGAAAAAGACCAGACAGACACACATATACAAGTATGCAGTCTCTGTCTCATACAATATGGTGTCCTGAATTGCCTGGAAACTTTGCCAGCAAGAAAGCCATAACCAGATAAGGCCACTCAACCCTGTACTTCCAACCACACAGCCCCCCTTCTCTGTCGCTCGCTCTCTGTCTCTGTCTCTCTCTCTCTCTCTCTCTCTCTGTGTGTATTCATGTGGTCTCCAACCAGAAGTCAACTTTGGGTGCCATTCCTCTTCAGATGCCATCCATTTTGCATTTTTTGAGATAAGACCTTTTGTTGGAACCTCAGGATCACAGGATAGGCTGGCTGGCCGGTCAGCAAGCCCCAGGAATCTTCCTGTCTCTGTCCACCTAGGTTTAAGATTATAAGTAGAAGCCAGCATGCCCAGCTTTTAAAATGTGTGTTCTGTGGGGGGGGTCTGGATTCTGGTCTTCCTTTGAATGATCACTCCCGCCACTTCTTAGGGTTTCTAGTTTAGCTCTAACTCATGGTACCGGGGACTGAAGCAGGGGCTCTCACCTGCCAGGTGCTCTTCATTGTCATCACCGTGGTAAAGTAATGGACAGGGACAATTGGGGGGAGAGTTTCCTTCGTACATGGTGCCAGAGACTCACTCCGTCCCGGCAGGGAGAGCCTGGAGAACAGGGCGGTTGATATCCTAGCATCTGGGAGGCAGAGAGAGGGGATGCCCACACTGGGGCTTACTCTGCCTTCCCTCTTTTGTTCCATCTGGGACCCCAACCTGTGGAGTAGTACTCACACTCAGGGTGTGTGTTCTTCCCTTAGACAGTCTTGGGCAGTAGTCTCAAAGACATGTGGATGCGTAGTTTACCAGTTTCCCAGTCACTTCTTAATCTAATGAAATTCATGGTAAAAAATTAACCATCGCAGTAGGCAAGGGTTCTATCACTGAGCCAAAGTCCCTGGTCCCAAATTTGTTTCTAAAGTGGCCTACCTCTGGTATTTCCTCCCTGCTCTCCCTCTCCCTCTCCCTTTCCCTCTCTCTCTCTCTCTCTCACACACACACACACACACACACACACACACACACACACAGGGCAATACTTGTCCCCATTGGTTTATGAGCAGATTTCGCCTCTACAAAACACTTTTGAAAACGGTCCAGTTAGATTCGTCAGCACTGGTAACAGTTGGGGAGAAGAGAAGAAAGACTGGAGAGGATCAGGAAGGGAAGAGAGAGAGACAGAGGAAGGAAGCCAGCAGAGGCATTCTCAGGCCTCTCTTATCACTGCATCCCCTACAGGCTGTAATTACTATTTCCGACAGAATTGGCCTTGGAGGAATTAAAACCTCGCCCACTGCTGATAAGAAGAGTTAGATTGGAACACAGACCCAGGAAATCTGTCAGTCCAGGGATTGCCTGGAAGCAGGCCTCTGGACAAATCCTTGTTATCCAGAACCCCAGCCTAGGACTCAGGCCTTCTGTGTTCTTTCCTTCCTGGTAAAGAGGTCAGTGTGGGACAGGGAAGTGGGTGGTGTCTTTCTGTCTGCCCCAGCATCAGGATTGTGTAGAGCGGAGAGTCACAGCAAAAGGGAGAAAAGAAGTCAATGAAGGGCGGAATGGGATTTCTGAATGGCATGCCCAGTGTATTTTTAGCTTTATCCAAAACTGCTGTACTATTCTGCAAAATATATTATTCTGCCTTCCCGCCAGCAGGGCATGAGAGTTCCAACTGCTTCATGTCACCACCGACACTGATATTAAACTTTAGTGCACTAGTCCCAGTGGCTGTGTAGTGACAGTTCACTGCAGATTGATTTCTAGCTCCCTCAAGTCTTGAAGCAGTTTTAAAGGCAATTCCTTCCTCTTGGTACCTACAACCATGGCCCCAGCCAAAGCTTCAGGTTCTCAAAATGGCCTTTGCCTTAGCCCTCGATCAGTCGTGTGGCCTTAAGCCCACCGTTCTTCAAATCTTACAAGTTCTAGTGATCTTTCTAAAATACATATTGAATCATACTCCTTAACCCCTTGCTTAACACTCTCAATGACAACTCTTTACCTCCATGCCTGGTTTCCACCCTGTCGTGCTGCAAAGGTCACCAGCTAAGTGTGAAGCTGTGGCAAAGTGGTGGGGAGGGTCATAGGAAGAACAGGGTGGAGAAAAGCTGGGGCCTCACCTGAGGGGTAGCTTCCACGCAGTCCTCATGGCCACTACTCTTTATGTGAGCAAATGACTCTGTAAGATGGGCCTATGAACAACTTAATGGCCCCAGCCATCCCTAATCAGCAAGACAGGAAGTGGTGTTCAGCCATGGCCTCTGCTTCAGTTCCTGCCCGCAGGTTCCTGCCCTGAGTTCCTTACTTCCTTCAGGGGGAGTGACACCTGAGGGCTGTATTCCGAAATAAGCCCTTTCCTCCCCAAGGTGCTTGTTAGTCACTGTGCTTTGTCATAGCAACACAAAAGCAGTAAAAGATAGGGACACCATGACTGACTGAATCCCTTTCTCCATCACTGCTCCTAGGAAGCCAATGCTTCCACCACCCTAGCTGGCTCAGTACTTGAAACCCGAGTCACAGGATTGCAGCTCTCTTCAAATTCTGCCGAGAATCCTCGGGGGCTCCTAGTCTCTTGACCTTCTATATGCAGGTTACTGCTCCCTGGCAACTCCTTGGCATCCTGTGACTACAGCTGTACCACCATAGTCACCGTTTTTTCCAATCCCCCAAAATCCAGCTCTCAGTCTATCCTGTTTATAGCGCTCAGAGCTTTTCCCCAAAGGGTCAACCTCCCTGTCTCACTTGCAGCCTTTCTATCAAAACTCATATTGGTCAGCATCCCAAACTCTGTGCTCGCCAAACATACAACCTCAGACCTGCTGGAACCTATCTAAGAGCCCGAGGGCTACAGGAGAGGTGGCAAAAGCCCAGTGTCAAAGACCCCTGTCTAGGTCTAGAAGCCCTTCAGCACTGAATGTCCTCCTGGCCCCCATCACCGAAGCAAAAGTTTGTCCCTCACAAGAGTTCCTCTCCAGGCCATACCCCATCACTGATTCACTAGGGTTATGGTCACCATCTTCCCAACCCCCACTCTCTGGTCACGTGGCCGCACCCCTGTTATGAGCCCATTCAGTGTGGCATGCGCAGCACACCAGTCTTAGCGAGCAATAGACCCTAAGGCCTCGCGCTTCTTCTTCCTCCTCCGGGAGGTTCCTGGACCCCAAGGTCTTGATCCTGCCCCAGGATCCTGTGTAACCCGGTCAGTTCACGTCTTTTTCCAGGCCCCCTCGCCACTTGCACCTGCTGCCACCGAGGCCTGACTATTGCTCTTTAACTGTAGCAAAGCCACGCCTTGCCCCTCCCCGGCTCCCGATCGCCTTGGTCCACGCTTTCCGGCGCATGCAGTCCCCTGTCTCTGGAGGGCTGGCTCAGGAGATGGTCTTAGCTTGGCCAGGATCTCCAGCCTACTACGCACATTGGCGAACGCGCTTACAGCAAGCAGCCAGCCAGGCCCGGGAGCAGCCTAGAGGGCGCCATTCGGCACTCGAGTCCCCATCGCCCGCCACGGGCCCCGCCCACATCAACCCTACAGCCTCGCCCGTACTGCCCAGCTTTGACCCGCCCCCTTTCGCGATTGGCCCCGCCTGCCAGACTCTCCTTGCTCTAATTGGCTGGTCTGAGGATCCGTCAGACTGAGCGCCGCGGCAGCGGCGGCGGCGGCGGTGGCAGCGGAGCTGAAGGGAACCGGACCGGAAGGGTCGTAGCGCCCCGCGCCCCTCACACCCACTGCGGCGGCGACGGGGCGGAGCAGAGCGGGGCGGGGCGGCCGGGTCCGGGCCGCGAAGCCGGGAGCCGCCAGAACACATCGCCGCCTGCGTGCCCTCCCTCTGCCTCCGGCGCGGCGGCGCGGAGCCGAGGTGAGCCCGGCGGGCGGCTAGGCCTGGCGGGGCTGCTCGGGTCGCGCAGGGGCCTGGGTTGCGGGGCGCGGGGCGTGGGTTGCTCAGTACCTCCCGGTTATCCACGGTGCCGCAGTCGCCCACTCCTGCCTGGTGTCTGTAGCCCCGGGCTGCGGACCCGCTGTCTGGCCGGGCCCCAGTAGACCTGCCCGCAGGGATCTGAGGGCGCTTTCCCTCCAGCTGTGAGGAACGCAGCTGCACCTCGCGTCGTGTCCAGGAGCCCAAGCTCTGGTCCCCGCGACCTTGGCGGTGACTCTCAACCCTCACCGGCCCTCTGTTTTCCCTTTGGAGAAGTGTTAGACTGTCTCGGGGTTTGGTCGGGGTTGTGTGACCGTCTCAAAGCGCTAGGGCAGAGACCTAAGGCGCACATTTGTGGGCATCTGGGTGGGTGAGTGCTCCCTTGCTAGCATGAGTGTCGTAGAAACTCTCCCTCATCCGCTTCGAGTCCTCCCCCCACCACTTCTCTCTCCCCCCCCCCCGCCCCCGTGCCTTGTCATTCATCTTCAGTGCCCAGCAAAGCCAGAGTGGGCCCTGCCCACCTCTTTTGCCACTCCCTCCCCTCCCCTCTGTAGAGAAGCAGAGCTCTCCTCTCCTACTCTCCTCACTTGCCTTGGGTATGCCAACATCATTTATTTACCTCAGGACCTTTGCACGTCCAGTTTTCCACGTTAGGAGTTGTTCGTAAGACTCTTGTTACCTGCTGTCGCTCACGGATCGATCCCTCCTGGGCCTCAGCGTCTTGTTTTTGATGAGACCCGACCATCCTTTTCCCTCGCTTAGTCACGCTAGTTCATCAGTTTTTTTTGATTTTCCTTCTAACACCTACTCTAGTCTGACGCTCTCTGATTTACTGACTCGTTCGTTGTCTGTAGCACTGTGAATGGTAGTTGGCTGCTGCGTTCACTCTTCGGTAGTGTCCGCTCAGTGAGCAGTAGGACCATCCCTGCCTGCCTGTTTTGTCTGTTTTGTCCATTTATGTTGATGGCTTTTAACTTGTGAAGCTTGTTAGCAAATAGACTCCTATTCTCATTTTGTGAAATAGTTTGATGCTTTTTTTATCTCTTTCTAATAGCTGTCAGAACAATTTATGATAAACATTTTTTATATTTTGCTAAGAGTTTTGCTCGAGCCTCCTCCCACACATTCAGGAGTTATCTACTGAATTCTGCACTATCTAGGTCATGCTTTCTACTGGGCTCTAGGGACACAAAAGAGATAGCAACAGGGTACCTTCCCCTAGAGAGCCCAGGAGCCCCAGAGAGCAGGCTGACACACACACAGTTCTAGGCCAGGATATGACACCTGCTGTAGTGAAGGGTCTGTGCCCTAGAAATGCAGGACATGGGGTGGGGGTGCTGGTGAGCCTTGAGCAGGGGCAAACATAGAAAATGAAAGAGCAAGATCAGCAAGGAACTTTGCCCCCACGTGGAGCCAGGAATCAGCCCTCCAAAGTAAGTGTGAGGTTGTGGAGTGGTCAAGACACCTGGAGGCCCGGAACTTCTCTCAGCAATTTTTGTAAAAGCTAGGTTTCCAAGTTTGTGTCTGGACTCTGATTTTCCAGTGTTGGCAATAGCTAATTGAAACTAGTTACTTGGTGCCAAGCCGAATGCGGACCTCATGCAGCACTGCTAACCTCCCGAGCAGGCTGTGTGGGAGGGAGCAGCGGTGAGGAGCAGGAACAGTAGCCCGAGGCCAGAAGGGCTAGGCCCTGTTCTGCCAGATACCAGCCAGGTACTCACTTGAGGGTGGCTGGCACTTCACAGAGGAAGAAACAGGCTCACTGAACTTCTGTAGTCTGCTTCACCTTAAGCAGCTGGGGAGAACTTGAACCCAGATCACACAAGATCTACGGTTCTCAGCTCTATTTGTGTTTGGCTTTCAGTTTGTTCTGAAAGAACAATAGCCAATCTATAAATGTTTCCCCCTCCCTTCCATAAAGAGTCCTGCCTGGTTAAAAATAAGTGTCTTTTTTTGGGGGGCATAATCTCCAGAGAGTTTTGGTTTTCCTGAGGTTTTAATTTGCAAGTTGCCAGGGCTTTATAATAACTTGTTAACAGATGAGAATGGCTTTGCTCCATCCCTTAAATAAACGGTCAAGGGTTTACTTGAATATGTCAGTTTCAAATGGAAAAAAAAAACAAACTTAACTTTCTGCAAGGAAAAAAATGCCAAAAAGTGATTATTTATGAGCAAACCGGTTTGTAAAAAAAAATTATATATAAGATGAAACAAAAATCTGATTTTTAAGGAAAACCTTTGATTTGTCAGTAGGGCTGCTGTTTTTTGTCTAATTATGAAGTTAGCTTTCACACCTGAGTAGGAAGGTAGCAATTTTATTTTTAAAAATTTCTTAATGATTTGTGATTTGTACTTGACCTTGGTGTGAACTGATTTCAACAGCAGTCTGTTATTTTAATTGTTTATGGTGGGGACTTTCAAATATGTTCAAAAATAGACAGCTTAGTTTCAGTGTCTGCAGGTTGGGACTCTGGCAGTCTTGTTTTACCCTGCATCTCAGAGTGTGCGGAGCAGGCTCTAAAGCAGGACTCTGAATACCACTGCTGACTTCTCAGTCATGCCATAAAAGATAGGGACTCCCTCCTACTTTACAAAGCAGTAATTCTTTCATAGCATCGAGTGACCGGTCAGAATGCAAATTGTCTCATGTATTTTACTCAGGATGTTGAATAAATATTCATTCAAGGTGTGGAATTCAGTATTCAAGGTGTCTCACATATTTTATAGTTTCTGTAATCATTTGAAAGGAGAGCCAAGGTTATGTTGTGGTTACTGATGTCTTTTTGATTCTCTTCCTCTGTTGACTTTTGGTCTTTGGTGTTTATTATCATTATCATTATTATTATTGTTTTCTTCTTTCAGACATAATTTCACATTGTAGCCCAGGGTGACCTCAAATCCATGGCAGTCCTCCTATCTCAGCTTCCCATGTGCTAGAATTACAGGCAGAAGCCACCACATTCAGCGACGTTTCTTTAATTTGTTGCTTTTTCCTTGTAGTTTACTGGTGGAAGCAGCTGGTGGTTTGGAGTACCTCCATGGTTGGAGTTCACAGATACCATCTCTGTGGTATAATATAGTGTTTCAATATTCTGGAGAAGTAGTAGTTGAATCTAGATGACACTCACTCAGATTGAGGGTGACTCAAGTCAGAGTGCCTTCTCAGGTCAGCTGACACTCTCACCTAGAGGTGTCCTGAGGTTCTGTGTTCATCTCTGTTTTACAGATGAGGGTAGTTGCGTGGCACTGGGTGAGTGACTGGCCCACCACACGCCTGACTGGAAACCTAACCTTAACCTGTTCCACAGTGCCTCCCACATTTATCCTTTTACTTAACTTTGCTTTTAGTTGACATTGCTTGGACTGTATAATCGACCAGGCTTCAGGAATAGTCAGGTACAGCCTTTATCACTGGTGGGCTTCCCACACTAAATGAAAGGAGCGCTCGTTGCTGCTTAAAAGGAAAGGCCGAGTAGGAAAACGTGCATGAGAAGCAGGTGCTTGAACTAGGTTTTGAAGGAGGACGAATGCTGGCTGGAGGAGCAGAAGGGACAGAGAGGTCAGCCCAGACAGATGGAGCTGCTGAGCAGAGGCCTGCAGGTGTCTGGTGTCCCAGAACAGCCAGGGGGCTTGCAGCCTGCTCTTATGCTAAGGACTTCAATCAAGCTCTCAGAGTCACTATCAAAAGAATTCAAACAGAAGAAGGTTGGGATTACTGTATATTTTCAACAAATTTCTTTTTTAATCCTTTACTGTGAAACAATTACAGATCTACAAGAAGGTTGAAAATTCCACTCAGTTTTCACCATTGATTGTATCTTTACATAACTCCAGTATAGTACCATAACAGGAAGCTGGCATTGCTACAGTGTGCGTGTGTGTGTGTGTGTGTGTGTATGTGTGTATGTGTGTTTGTGCACGTGCGCGCAATTTAGTGTCATTGTATCATGTGCAGATTCCTGAACCAGTGCAGGATATGGAACCTTCTTAACATCTCCAAGGTCTCCTGTAGCCCCTTTGTAGCCTGCCTAACTCACCAGCTCCCACCTTTGGCAACTGAGATCTGTTCTATATGTCTACAGTTTTGTCATTTGAAGAATCCCTGTAGGCTTATGAAGTGACTTTCCGAGAGTCACTTACTTTAGTAAATACAGCTGTTTCCCAGCTTCCTTAGGGGGATTGGATCCAGAATTCCCAGATGAAGCCAGGCAGTTGGTAGTGCACACCTTTATCCCAGCACTTGGGAGGCAGAGGCAGGCAGACTCTGTTTGAGGCCAACCTGGTCTACAGAGTGCATTCCAGAACAGCCAGGACTATTTCACAGCGAAACCCTGTCTCGAAAAAACAAAAACAAAGAAAAAACAACCAAACCAAACCAAAAAAACAAACAGACCAGAATTCCCAGATGGATGCCACAGTCCATGGGTGTTCCAGTCCTATAAAATGGTGTAGAATTCGTGTACTTTCTCCGATGTGTCTTCCACGTCTCTACAGTAACTATAAAGCAAATGCTCTGAGGTTATATTATATGACTTGAGGGAAATGACAAGAAAAATGTGCTCTACACATTCAGTACAATTACAGTTTCCCCCAAATGTCACTTTTAATTTATGATGATTTTAATTGATACATGAAAATATGAAATTATGCCTGTTAATGGTGTGCTGTGTGATTTTTTTTGATACACGTAGTGTTTAAATTAGGTCAAATCACATCTAGATCATTGAGCATCTGTCATTTTGTGTCATAAAAACTTTCCAATGTCTTTTAGCTATGTAAAGTATGCATATATTAATGTGATTTGTAGTTAGTTATACTACTATCCAAGCACATAGAATTTCTTGTTCTACCTAACTGTACCTTAGTGAAGTTGATCTTACCAAATATTTCCTACCTATGGTTGGTTGAATTTCAGAAGTTCAGAATCCATGAATATGTGTACGACATTTGAGATCTACCTACCCAGTGGTCCTTTCCGTGCTGGCTAGTATTCCATGGTCTAGATATGCAGCCATGCATATTTGCACTCTTTCTAGTTTTGATATGTGTCAGAGTTCTGAGTATCTGTGGGCAGTTCTTATGTGGGCAGATAGCTCTCAGCTAAGGGGCCTGATACCTGAAAACAGGGCTGCCAGACAGAAAGCTGCCAGAGTCCTTAGGTGGTGCAGTGAACACCATGTCCTGTATTGAGTATATACTGTAATACAAAACAGAAGTTCAGAAGGGAGGCCCTGGTTCTTGAATATCAAACGGTTGTGTGTCTACCTGATGAAAGTGCAGCATCAGGTCTTGAAATTGGCTGTGGGAATGTCACTCAGTGGTAGGGCACTTGCCTAGTGCTCTACCACTCAGTCCTCCCGCTCAGTCCCCAGCATGGGGGCAGTTTAAATTGCCATAAGCTAGGGTTTTTTTCCCCATGAGAATTGTCATAAGGCAGTGAAACTTTATGAGAAAAATGTAAAGAGCATGTTTTAAAATAGTGTGACTTAAGAATCTGCTTTTAGCCATAGCAATGGGTCCTTAGTCTTGGGCATCCTGAAGCTTCAATGTAATTAGAGGGTTAATTGAGTATGAATCACTCAGTCTTCTTTAGAGAAGAAGTGTGTTGGTGAGGGAAGCCCGTTTTGCTCTGGCTTGGTACTGACCAACCCTTGGACGCGTGGCTTTATGTCCTACATTAATTAGAAACGCGTGATTGGTGTGCAACGAAGAAGGAGTGTGCTGTGGTCAGATACACCTCAGTTCAGTTTTGGGCCACACTGGGAATTGGGCAGCTCCTTACTGTCTGGAAACCTCAGCTTTCTCCTTTGCTGTCAGGGTGGCAGTGCACCTCTCACAGTTGCTGGAGAGATTTGTGAATGTGTCCCTCAGAGCCTGAGCTGTTTTCCCCACCCCAGTGTCATCCATTTGTCTCAGGCTCACCCTTCCTGAAGATGCATTTTGTAGCTTTTCATTTTCATTTTAAAATGTTTATTAGTTTTTTTATATAAACATGTGCTTAAAACAGAACAGGAAGTTCTAATGGAAACATTCCTAACGTCCCATTTATTTCTCTGTTCTTACTGGTATAAAGTCTATGAAGTGTGTGTGTGTGTGTGTGTGTGTGTGTGTGTGTGTGTGTGTGTGTGTGCATACATGTGCATTATGTGCTCATGTGTGTATTCGTGTTGTGTGTTTATACTCAGTGCACACAGATTGACATTATGTGAACTCTAATTCAACTTGCTTTATTTCCTTTGTGTATCTTAGATATCTTTCTAAGCCGGTACACACAGTCCCTAGATTCTGTTTAATGACTTCATTGTACTTTATGTTTTGAATTGTTTATAGTCTTACTGGTTAGCTATGCTCTGTTCTTGTACAGATAGCTTTGAGTATTGAATACCTACTCACCCCGTACATTTCTAGACTTGTAGTTGCTGGGTTAGGATTTACATGCATGCACATTCTTAGCTATAGTTGTATGATTTGCTACCTTAGAGTTCTCATCAGTATTCATAAGTGTCTTTGTCCATAGTGTGAACAAACTTGAGGACAGGTCTTGCTTTTGTGATGCCTTCCTTCATGACAGTCTGTACTGTTCTGCTCACTCCTTGCTCTTGTGTTCTTCTCCTACCCCACTCTGGAATGAACCCAGGGCCTTATGCCCGGCAAGCACTCTACCAGTGAGTTACCTGCCCGACTCGTTTCTCCCTACTTTGTGAGAAGAAGCTCATGGCCTGGGGAAAAGACAGCTATGAAAACCTTTATAGCCCCAGCTCAGCATGTTGCCAAGACTGTGGAGTGACATGGATGGAGCACTGTGTTGGACCCATGCTGGTGGCATGTCAGAGGCAGCACATCCAGGTTTGGATGTGTGGCTAATGTGGTTGCTTGAGGAATACTTGTACTTGCCTGCTTGTAAAATGGTTTTCCTGAGCCCCAGTTTATGGATCTTTTATTTAAAATATCATTCCCGCTAAATAGATCCATTGGTAGCTAACTTATTATGTTTTCTCAAGTTGTCTTGTGTGTGTGCGCAGGGGTCTAGTGGGGGGGGGTCTTTGTTTTGTTCTCATGCAGCCCAAGTGTAACGGGGGGAGTGGCTTTGAAAGGTTCGTTCTTAGATGTTCCCCTTACCTAACAAGAGTATTTATCTTAATTTTAGAATGATTTTAAATCTTGGGATGAAATTATATTAATAATTACTGAGCTCTAGCCCCCAAGTTCAAGGAAATTGTTCTTGTATTGTACTAGTCCAGCTGTGGATGTGAGCAACTGAAGAAGAGAGCTGCCAGAGAAGACTGAGATTTGTGCCAGTACAGCATGGGCAGGTGGTCCAGAAATAGGGATGACTTTGCACCACAAGGTCACTCAGTAATCTGGTTGGTGGGCAGTTCAACTGTTTGAGGCATGTGATTTCCATTGCTTGTTTGACCTCAAGCCTTTGTTTGTGCCTTTACTAGCTTATTTTCAAGTTTAAGGGAAATTCTAGGCATCATTGTGTTGAGGAGAAAATTCTTATTGCAGAAAACTCACCTGGTGGATATTAAATATCAAATGGTGGAACATAAAGGTAGGGGCTTGGCAGAGCTGTAGAAATAATGATGCTGTAGAAAAAAATTTGCTTATGAAATGTTTGCCTCTATGACTTTGTTTCTGGCATCTTAAATTAAAAGACCAAAATAATAACTCACTAATTTTCCAGATAATACCATCCAGCCTTTCACAGGGTGAGCACATCAGTCACATCTCTCCCTTTGTAGTCGCTGTCATGGAATGCATGACAGCAGCTTAGGGGAGAAAGGAGGTCTTCTGACTCATGGCTTATAAGATACAGCCCACCCTGATGGAGTATACAGTGGTGGGAACCTGCTGCTGGGATTACTCAGACTCCACAAACCAGGGAGCAATTTGTTCTGGAAGCAGTGAGACCATTACCCTCCATGCTGTCCTCCAGCAACCCACTTTGTCTGGCCAAGCCACACCTCTTAAAGGTTCTTTATCCTCCCCAAGCAGTACCCCCTTCTGAGGACCAAGTGTTCAAACATGAGGCTTTGGAGAACATTTTACACTCAAGCCAAACTGGGAATCAGCTTGCCGCCCAAACCAGAAGGAAACTACTTTCTGAAACCACTGTTTTATAGCCATATTTGTGAATGTACTTAGAGTGTAGATAATTATTTTACTGTGAGCTATAGCTGAGTTTGGGGTGCAAGAATGAAGGCCACCTCTGGCACCACCTTCATGAAACAGACCCATCTGTGGGGTGCACACCTCACATCAGTGTTTCTAATCCTTGTAAGAGCCTTTTGCTTTGGCATTATAACTCTCACTTTGTGATTTATCATGTTAGCTTGAATCCAAACACTTAGATGACCAGTACTTGCTATCTACAGCAATTCTAGAATCAGTCATTCTGAAATAATGCTCCCGTATGTAGCCAAGACTTCCTAGACTTAAGCTGATCCCACAGTAAGGAAGTGGATGAGACACATTTGTGACATAGTGGTTGTACCATGGCTGGGAATAGTGTGTACGTTCTTTTCTCCAGAGGTGGGTATTTCACTACTGCCACGTGTTTTTCAGGTAAACTCACTGCCTTGTACATGCTAGCACTTGACGACTGAGCCCCAGCCCCAAGATAGTTTATTATAATTCAGTCCTTTAAAAATGTGGCCTTTCTGCATCTCAGAATTCCTTCTTTTCAGGGCTAGAGAGTTGGCTCAACAGTTAAGAGCACTGGCTGCTCTCCCAAAGTACCCGGGTTCCATTCCTAGCACCCATGTACCGACTTACAGCCGGCCATGCACGTACATGCATGCAGACAAAGCACCCAGATACATAAATAAATGTTAGAGAAATTTTGTTTTAATTCTTTCTTTTGATGGTCTTACACCATCAAATAAATAAAATGTCTATTTATTTATTTATTTATTTATTTTGGTGTGTGCCTCTTGCTTAACTCTCAGTTCATTGTGTTTTCCTCTTCAGGCTCTGACGACGGTACCAGCTCTTTGGAATACTGTATGACACTACATCATGAGTGACAGTAAAAGCGATGGTCAGTTTTACAGCGTGCAAGTGGCAGACTCAACTTTCACTGTCCTAAAACGTTACCAGCAATTGAAACCAATCGGCTCTGGAGCTCAAGGAATTGTTTGGTAAGTCTAGGTGTTCTAATAGCATAGACTAAATCTTTAGTAAAAAGTAAAACTAAATCAGAGTTTAGAAGCACTGATTAAAAAATACCCCCGTTGCAGATTAGATTTTGAGCTAAACTAAATCAATCCTTGCTGTAGTTATATGTAGTTATATTTGTAGGATACAGACTCAATTTTTCTTTTGCTTTGTTGTTGGTTTTATTTATTTATTTATTGGTTTCTTTTTCTTTTTTTCTTTTCATTTGCCCTGTCGTTATGACATCAGAATAATTGGTATAACAGTGAAGAGTAACAGGAATTTGGCGTTTTATTCATTTCTTCATCATGGCCACCTTCTCCCCCCTCCTCCTTTTATTCCCAATCACTCCTATTCATTTCCAGGCGCCATCATTGCAGTGCCTTGCCATTCATTGGCAGGATGAGGCCAGGCAGTATCATTATCACACGATGGATTAACCAGGAAGGGCTGCTGTGTGAGGGGTTGGGCTGGCCGTCTCTTCTTTGGTGTCTCTCTTCAACTATGTGTCCAGCCCAGGACATCAGAACCATTAGTCTGACCCCTGAACCTTAGGCTCTTGCATGGTAAGACAGTCAGCTGCTGCGACGTCACTGGCCAGACAAAGGTAACGTTTCTCACGTGTTTTCTAGACTACTGTTATCAGCACCTCAAACTTTAGACCATAATTTTCTGGAGAAAGCTTTTTTTTACCCTCCACTGATTAACAAAACTATTTTTGTCTTTAAAAGAAATTGTGATAAGATAAAACATTTAATGTTATCAGCTGGTAGGCAAAGAGGATTGAAAATGAAAGACCTCTCCTAAGCATTCTGGGAGGAGGGCTTGGGTTTTCCTGTGAAGACGCTGAGTGTGGCATCATCAGTGGGCGTCAGCTGATGCTGTACTGCTGAGACTCTGTTTTCCTCAGTGTAGGCAACTGGGGCCCTGGTGCTCACAGACGGTGCTGCATGGAAGGAGTGCCAGCTATGTGCACACAGCGGGGTCTTAACTTCAAGTGTTAGCGAACATTAGTGCGGACGGAATGTCTTTTCTTTGAGCTGCTCAGAAGCAGAAGTATTTCTGGGCTTAGATTTTTGTAACATTTTTCAATATTTGTATTTACTGGTGGGCATCTCGAATCCCAAAATCTAAAATCTGAAATGCTCCAGAATCTAGCACTCTGAGCACCATGGCCATGCTCAAAAGGCTTCTTCAATTTTGGAGCACTGAGATTTTTGAATTTACTCTGGAGACTGTCAAACCAGACTTAAACCCCTTGTGACAAGAAAGGTTTTAAAGTCAGTGGATGACTCAGGTAAGGAGACATGGTGATAGGAAGTTATGGGTGTTTACTTGATTTGTAAATAGACAGTAATTTGACAAGAGGATGGAAAAAGGGGGAACATGAATTATCTTGGAGGAGTTTGCTTTATAGGGTGGACAGAGCATACATATTAAATATGGGTTTCATTTATTCACTTGGCCTATTATTGACTTGTTTTTGAAGGTTAAAAGTGAAGTAAATAGTTTATATTATGTAATCACATGGATTCTGCCATGATTATGCATGTGGTGCAGTTGAGGACTAGCTCATTGACCTTTCTCTGTCCTGTGGATTTTAGGATAGAGCTGGGTCTAAACCACCTGTCGATCTCTTGGGATCTTATTACATTTAGCTAAAGCTTGATAGTTTAAATCTCTGATACTTTTTGTATGAACAGGATTGTGACTTAATCTCTATTTAAGATCTTCATAATAATAAACAAATCAATATTCATTAAATACCTCTTTAGAAATTCTTAATAAATTATATTCATTGCCATAGGACGATTGAGACGATTATATAAGAACTGTTTAGGGCTAGAGAGGAAGTCAGTGGTAGACTGCTTGTCTAGTGTATGGAAGTACCTGGGTTTCTTGCCAGCACCAAAATCATCTATTATATGCATTCATAATACATATACACACATATGCACATATATGTATATGTGTATACATACTTGTATACATACAAGTATATGTATTTGTACATACACAGATACACCTATGCACACATACTTACACATGTATACACACATGCATGTATACGTATATATATATGTGCCTATGTATACATATGTGCATATGTACATACACTTTGATTTTGTAACTAACTGACAGTTCTTTTTGTTATTATTCTACTTGTACTTTAAAGCTGTTCATCAGTGAACCTTTGGGGATGCAATGGGCAGAATAATGCCTCCTCAAAGATAGCTACATCCTAACCCTGGAGTCCTGTGAATGGGTGACCTTACAGGACAAAAGGAACTTCGCAGACTTGATGAAATCAATGATCTTAACATTCAAGTCCTGAAAACAGAAGGATTACTTTAAGTGGCAGATCAGGCTGGGCCACATAGTGAGTTCAAGACCTTCCTGGGCTACAGAGTGAGACCCCATCTGAAAAACAAAGCAACAAATCAGTGATCTTGCAGTGGGAGCATTGGCCAGGTGGGTCAGTATGATGAGAAGTTGTTAGGAAAAAGGGAGTCAGAAATGTCTTGGTCAAAGAAGGAAATGTGATCACAGAGTGTGGAGTGCTGTGCAACAGGAATGCAGGAAGCTCCTACAAGTTGGAAAAAGGAAGGAAATAGAGTCTTCCCAGAGCATCCATGAGGATCATAGCTCAAATGACCTTAATGTTAACCCCTTAGGACTAATTTTGGACTTCTGAAGTGTAAAATAAGAAATTTGTGTTGTTTTAAATCAATAACTGTGGCCATTCAGTAGCCATAAGAGCAGCACTGGAAGCTTATGTAGAGGAAGCAAATGTAGTTTTACAGTTTTGAGAAATAAGATGTCTTAGCACTACTCTGTGGTTTCTAAACCAGTTAGTTTTGTTAAACTAGACCGTTGTAAACACCTATGGTCAGATGTGCATGGAAACCACAGTGACCTGAAGAGTTAAGTGTAATAGCTGGAGCCAAAATAGAATATTCTGACCCTAATTTTACTTTTGCTTTTGTTTGCAGTGCCGTCAGGCTCAGATTCAGATGTGCTGGGCAAGCCTCTGTTGTTGAGCGGCATTCCAAGACCCACCCCCTTCTGTTCTGAATTGTCTTTACAGTTGTTGGCTTATTTTGATTTGTTTCTATGTTTTTGTTTCTTAGAAGAACTTATTAAGAAATAAGTTTTTAAATGTTACCATTTTAGAGCATAAATACCTATGAAGTTATTGTACTGTTGACTCAAGATTTAGTGTGTACTTTTCCTTTCTCCTTCTAAAATCCTAAGTTGCTCAGCCCAAAATGTAAACCTTTGATTCTATGACATGCTTACCCCTTTCCTTAAGTTTTTGATATTGGGTGTGGCAGTTCCTAGGAGTAACAGTTACAACCTTGATGCAAAATAATGAGTATAGATAGATCTGCATGCTTTCCTTCCAGCTTTCTGTAAGCATGAACATTCATCTGTCTTTAAATGGTCTTATTTATCTCTATTAATATAAGCAAACCTTAAATAATGTCCAGATTAACATGTTTTTGATAAGGAGGTTTTGGTGTGAAGCCCAGAATGACTGTGAGATAGGAGACTTGGCTTTTGAACCCAGTGCAGATGCTCAGCTAGAGTTCTTTGGTTCTTTATGACCTTGGGCAACCCACTATGTCTTTATGAGTTTTTATATTTTCACCTCTGAAATGATGGCGAAACTTCTGACTTCAGATGGTAAATCAAAGAGCCAGACAAAAGAGAATGACAATAATCTGTAAACAAAAATAATTGTGATAAATTTCTGCAACATTAAACTAAGCTGGGGTCTTGATGCAGATAACACTGCAGAGGAAGTGAGCGTAAGCACAGAGCTGATTGTAGCAAGAAAGGAAGCCTTTCCACCACAGACCACAGAGGGGAGAGGCTAGAGCCAGGAATATTAAAACACGTTTATGAAACAGATTCCACTTTGCCACCAGCATTCCCATTCTGTCCTCCACGGTCAGTGTTTTCCCCTAGAGAGCTAGTAAGTTCCTGAAGAGCCAGTGTCACATCCATCAAGCCTAGTATAGGAAGCCCAGCCTTTGGGCTGGCTGTTTCTTGGGATTATTTAAATTCTGAAAGGGACTATTGTAGTAAAGAGGAATGGCGGGCTGCATCCTGCCCGGCTCCCATCCACCCAGCTAGCTTAGCCTCCGAAATAATTACACGGAAACTGTATTCATTTAAACACTGCCTTGGCCCATTAGTTCTAGCCTCTTATTGACTAACTCTCACATCTTGATTCAACCCATTTCTAATAATCTGTATGTCACCACGAGCTCGTGGCTTACTGGGAAAGATTCAGCATGTCTGACCTGGCAGCTTCATGGTGGACTGTTCTCTGCCGCTTTCTTTCTCCCAGCATCCAGTCCTGTGACTAGAGAGTAGGAATTAGATCCTGAGGCTTTCTTCTAACAGGGCCTCTGAGAGAAAACTTCCTCTGCTTTGTTTTGGGTCCCTTAAAAGACCACTCCCTAGAAGTAATAGGGTTAGCTTGACTGAGGCACTGGCACTCAGCATCCAGACATCACCCTTCACAGAGGTGAGTCTAAGCTGTTAGTGCCCCCACATGCCCAGCAGAAGCAAATGTCAATCCTGAGAGAGGATAGCGCTATCTTGGATGTCAGAGTATTTCTACAGCAGCCTTATAAACGCAGCATCTTAACACAGTAAAAATGTCTAGACCTACAAGGAGATGAGATAGAAAGGTTAGGTCAGCAAGTGGTTCCAGCATCATCAGATCCAGAATTTAAGTAGCTGGGGTAATGTGTTCAAGATGATAAAAGCCGAGATGAAAACTTGAGTGGAAGAATAAGAACTTCAAAAGAGAGAACTAAGTGGGTTTTACAGAAGCGAAAGTGAAAGCTATGGTAACTGAATTACAAACTTAAAGAAAGAGCTTACAAATATTAGATGTAACTGAAGAGAGAATGACTGATATGGAAAATACCCAGATGAAGCTTCAGAGACCAGAGTAGGGATACAGAAGAGAGATGTGTTAGTTCTTATTGCTTCATAATTAATTACTACAAGATTAATGGTTTAAAATAACTCAACATGTATTTATCTGATGGTCATTGTTCATCAGAGAATGCAAATTAAAACATGATGAAATACACTCAGCCCAGAGGGTAAAAAGTGAGTTGTTTGTAATACCAAGTGTTGGTGAAGATATTCACATACAGCTCTCAGACATGGACTCTTGGCATACTGCTAATGGACATAGACATTGATGAAACCATGTTGGGAGACAGTCTGGCTTTATCTATTAAAATAGAATCTGTGCATTCCCACTTGACTATGTGCATGTCAGAGATGCTTGCTTGGAGGAATGGAGCCACACACATGAATGCCAATGGCAGTGAATCTTATCATCACTTGAAAACTGAAAATAACTAAAGTAGGAATATGACAGCAATGACAAAGTGAATTATAGTACTCAAACTCGTGGGTGAGTCATAAACACAGTGCTGAGTGACGTCAGAAACTTCTAAAAAACAAGCAGAAATAAGCCATAGATATGCATATAAGGGCACATATTGAATTTGTGAAAGCAAGAAAATGATTGTCATAAAAGTCAGAAATTAGGCCAGACTTGGTGGTACACACCTTTAATTCTAGCACTTGGGAGGCAGAAGCAGAGGATCTCTGAGTTTGAGACCAGAAAATCTGGTCTACACAGTGAGTTTCAGGACAGCCAGGACTATGTAGAGAGCCCTTGTTTCAAAATACCAAAAAGTTAAATAAAAATAAGATAGGAAAAAAACTTCAGAAGTTATTTTTGTCTTTGGTGGGCAAAAATTATAACAATTAGGAGGGGTTGTTAAGGGAACTTTTGGGGCACCAACAGAGCATGGCTTTCTGTGATATATCATTGAGCAGAGGAACAGAAAACAAAACGAAGCAAAGGAGTGACTGTTGGAGAAAAGCCTCCCTCACCAGCAGCCCCCAAAGCTGGAAAGCAGTGGCCTTAATGTTCTGAGAGAAAAATGGTTTTCAGCTTAAAAGACAGACTGTCAGCCAAAGATGAGGACAGAGTAAGATAATTTATCTTCAGTGTATGCTGTCTGAGAACATTCTTTAAGGATAGACTTTAACAATTAAGACAACATGAGAACATGTGTTACAAGAAGGCAGTTAAATACAGGAGGCCAGAAATGGAATCGCTGGATAAGTTCTGTGAAGCAGGCTTTGAGACATCTTCAAAGGATGGATCGATTTCCAAGCATAGATGTCTGAGTGGTAGGGCATGGTACCAGTGACAGGCTTTGGGAGATGAGCTTTTCTTCTCTCAGAAAAAAAAGATGTTTATTAGAAACTTGTGGAAAGAAGTATAGAAAGAGGCATGGTCCACGTAAAAAACAGAAGGGCAGGTTGTTCAAGCAACTGATAGGCTGGAAGGACAGAGAACCCATCTGACCCCCATGCAGCAGACATTCTAATTTTGGGTGTGTAATTGGCAGCAAAGATTGTGTGATCTTTGGAAAATGAAGCATAATCCCAGCTCTGCAACTAGTAGTATTTGCATGTGTGTATGTACTGTCCTGTTGGTTGTCTGTGTTTATAGACAGCTGGGAGAAGCAACACAGAGGCTTAGCTTAGTTTAAAATAAAGATGCTAGCAAGCTTGAGTGTTTAAGACAAAGGTTTGGAGGAAGAGAGAGGAAGATAAAGAGATGGAAGAAAGCAGGGTGGAGGATAATAGTCACCTTCTCTTGTGGAGGAAGAGCAAGATAAGGTGTGTTAACCCCCATACAAAGAAAACCCTGAAATACCATTAGGACAAAGCTGGAGGTGCCAAGTAAGTACCTAAACCTCTGTCTCATACTAGGAAGTGTCTGTAACTTTTAGTTAAAGGTGTGCACAAGGACAGAAAACATGAATAGCTGAAGGTCATTGTTTCTAGAGCTAGAACAGGAGTGGAGAAGCCTGTCTCCAAGTGCTTAGAATTAGTCCATTTGACTCATCTTATACATCAAAGAAGGTTTAATTGACCTAGGTATATATGTTTATTTTATTTAGGTAGGTTTCTATTGCTGTGATAGAACACCATGACCAAAGACAACATAAAGGAAGAAAGGGGTTATTCATCTTACAGCTTGTAGTTCATCATCCAGGGAAGTCAGGGCAGGAACCTAGAGGCAGAAACTGAAGCAGAGGCCATGGAGAGTGCTGCGTATTGGCTTGCTCCTCCTGGCTTCCTCAGTTTGTTTTCTTATACCACCGCAATGGGCTTGACCTCCCATATCAGTCATTAATTAAGAATACCCCACAGGCAAGTTTGTAGGGTGCATTTTCCAATTGAGATTCCCTCTTCCAAAATAACTCTATGTCAAGCCAAAAAAAAAAAAAAAAACCTGGCCAGTACTTACATACATACATGCATACATGCACACATCTATACATAGTGTTTCAAAATACATATACAGTATAGAATAGCTAAATTCAACTAATTTGCATACACATGTCTTACATGTTTTCTGTAGTAGAAACACTTAGCATCTACTCTCTTAGCAGTTTTCAAGAATACAGTATAAGAAGGGAATGATAGTGCATGCCTTTAATCCCAGTGCTCTGGAGGCAGGGGTGGGCGGATCTTTTGAGTTCAAGGCCAGCATGCTTTACATAACAAGTTTCAGGACTACATTGAGAGACCTTGGCTCAAAAGAAGAAAAAGAAAGTAAATAAAAACAACACAGTATAGTAGTGTTATTACTGAAGACGCCATGTTATTCTGTAGAGCCCTTGAACTCAGTCATAACTCCTTTTTGTGTGAAAATTTAGACAAAACCTTTTGAGATCAGAAAGGTGAATCTAAGGAATACACATACATATAAGTGTACACATACACACAGACACGTTAATGACTTCTCTCACAATAGATTTTCATCATCATCCTATATTCATATGAGTAGTAAGTTTGCCTATGAGCATGTCGGCTTACCTATGACTTGTATATATGTACACATATATAAATTTAATACATGTAGTGGTTCTCCTTAGCCAGTTCTACCATGCACAGCCTTTAACTTAGAAACAGGTTGAATTAAGTTAAAGTTGTGCAGCAGAAAGTATTATTAACAGAAAGGAGTAAAAGTAAGCAGATTACAAAGTAGAATAAACACAGAAGCAGGGCTTGGAAGGATACCTGGGCTCGCAGGTTGTTAGCAGCCCTGAGCCCCCGTTGAGCCCTCAGAAGGCCTCACACTGATGACACTGTATACTACTAGTTGAAACCTGAAAATGTGTCATCTTATCACTTTTTTTTTTTTATATCCAATTTCTGGAGAAAACCAAATTCCGTGAAGGAATGTGAGAGCTGGAAACTGAAGCTTTAGGTTTTCTCTTACTATAAAAGGAGGCAGTGTTTTCTGCAGAATTTTATATATAGCAAGTGCTTTATATTGGTACTTTGTGTCCTGGGAATTTACCGTGAGCTGAGACTTGGGCTTCTGTGCCTATTTAGATTCTTTGGCCTGGGAAAGCATAACCAGTCAAAACTTAGATTTATTAAATTCCTTCCATGAGCTCAACTACAGAATCTGCTCTGATACTCCAAAATATACTGGCATTTTCATCAGTGATAATAGGGAAGTTTTCAATTTCTTGATATGTTTAAGCTGAGAATTTCATTCCTTGACCTGTGTTACATACTTTGGATTAAGTTACCTGGTTCTATGAACATGCTAATCTTAGCTAATTGAAAATTCAATATACAGAGAATTGCTGAATCCTGCTAGAACTGTAGCTGAAAGGCGTGTTGCCTTTGGTTGAAGGGGGACTGTTAGTCTGTCCTGCCAGCTCAGCCACTTCACTTTCCGTATGTAGATAAAGCTTGACTGGGGGAAAACAGACACATTTCTCCTTGTCTGTTATTTGCTTTGTAAGATAATGCATTGAATGTATATTCTCCATTGCTATTTTCAAAGGCCATTTTAATAGAATGTTTATTATATTTCCTAATTATAGTGCTGCTTTTGATACAGTTCTTGGAATAAATGTTGCTGTCAAGAAGTTAAGCCGTCCTTTCCAGAACCAAACGCACGCAAAGAGAGCTTATCGTGAACTCGTCCTCTTAAAGTGTGTCAATCATAAAAATGTAAGTTATAGGTGCTCCTTCTATGTGCTTTGATGTTAGCAGACTGATAGATTATAAGCTGTAAGCTGAAATAAACCCTCTCTTTCCCAGGTTTGGTTCCAGTGCATTTTCTTTTTATATGTTTATGGGTGTATGTGTCTCTGTGTGAATATTTTCATGTGTGTAGGCACACCTGTGTGTGCAGCTCTGCCATGTGTGTGGTTGATATCATGGGTCTTCATGAATCACTCACCACCTAGTGTGCTGAGACAAGATGTCTCACTTGAACCTAGAGCTTGCCAGTTGGGCGATATAGCTAGCCAGCTTGCTCCAGGGCTCCATCTTCTGAGCTCTGAGATTACAGTACAGTGGACCACCATTCCCATTGACATTTATGTGGGTGCTGGGAGTCTGAACTCAGTCTTAACTGAGCCATCTCACGAGCTCCAACTAGTTTTTATTTTATTGAAAGTTTGATTTTTCATGGTTGTGGCTCTATTTTTCTCTGAAACTGTTTGGTGTCTTTTAAATTTATTTATCGGTGGTTTATGCATCAAAGTTATTAACCTTTTTCATTCTTGGATTTTGCTGTGTAGCCCAGGGTAGCCTTGCACTCTGTAGCTAGACTCAAACACACATATTCTTCAAATGAAAAAAATAGGATGGAAATAGTTAAAGCTGGACGTGGGTTTCATGTCTTCTAAAATTACATGTGATATGCCACCCATGCCCAGCTTCAACTATTCTTCTCCCCATTTTAACACTTGACTTCATATGTTGCTTTAGTCATGATAATTTTTTTATTGTTGAATTTTGTTTTGTTTCTATGTAGTTAAATATCCTAGGTTTCCTGTCATGCTTAGAAAAGATTTTATTATACCTGAACAATAGAAATGTTTGCTCATATTCTTTGCTTTATACTTTAGTGTTTTAGACTTTGTTCCAGTTTGCTTCCCAAAACTGAAAGGTAGATTCAGCTTTCTTTCCCTTCCCACAGTGTATGTAAGAGTAATTCACCTTTCTCTAGTTCATGTGAAATGATTGCGGGTGTGTACTTGAAACATGTGATTTGTAAGCACAGAGCTTGCTACAAGGAGTGAGCAGTGAGGTCTACTCTGTAGCCCTCTCAAGGGAACATAAGGCCATGGAGCCTCATTGTCTTGACCATAAAGTACAAGCTCAGCCTTCATATTTAAAAACTTCCAGAAAGTTATATATAGAATTTAACTTTCCAAAGTTAGCATAGTACTTTATTTTAGTGTGTTTCTAACCATTATTTTTACTCTTTTATATATATGTAAATTCCGTAGTAATGATTAAGTTACTGGGAACATGAATGATTCTATTTAAGCACATCTTTCAATAAATGGTTAAGTTTTCCAATGCTTTCTACTAGAATGCTTTGATTATAGCCATAGTAATGATGAATATTGAGTTCTGCCATTACTTTTCCATCTTTTAATACATTTCAATATTCAACCTAATTTTATAATCCATCTGACATATTAAAGTATAATGAATTTTCTCTTTACAGATAATTAGCTTGTTAAATGTGTTCACACCACAAAAAACTCTAGAAGAATTTCAAGATGTGTAAGTATCTTTTACATTAGATTGGAAATTTAGAAAGTTAGTGATTTTTATGCTTGTGAAACAGTAGACCCTAGCAAGCTCAAGACCCTAGGATACTGCCAGTGAGACTCAGTCCAAGTCTAAGGGCCACGGAATCAGGAGCCACTGACTATGTCAGTGGTGTAGCTTTTAGCCTGGGGCTGAAAGCCTGAGAATTCAGGGAGTCGCTAGCATTTTCATTTTGATATAAGCCCTAGCATTTTGATTTCAAAACAATGGGAAAAGTCTGTCTCAGCTCTCAGAGAAGAGATTCCTCCGTTCTCTAGATTTGATCTTCCTGGGTCTTGCTCAGTTGGATAGTGTTCATACACATTGAGCACTATGCTTCCTTACTTAGTGCATTCAGACTCACAAGATAGTTACTGCTCCAAACACCCTCCAAGACACACCTCACGTAAGGCTTTAACACTGCAGTCTTCCTTGACCTTCTATAATTCACCATTGCAGGGTAGATGGAGAAAGACTGGCATTAGGAGAAAGGCTTAGGGGAGGTGAGGAGTTTGTCCTACAGATACTGGGACGAGATGTAATTGAGAATGAAGGAGTAGCCAGAGCAAAAGAGCAGCAATGGAGCATGACTGATGTGTGCTGCTACCAACAAGAGGCCTGTGTGGCTGGAGTGGGGAAGCACACAGGGCAGAGAGGGTGGGCTTAGAAGTGGCATGCAGATAGGAAAGGAGTCAGAATGACATTTCCAGCAGAGCAGTGATCTCACCTGGCATGTTTTAAAAGAGCAATTTTTGGGATGGGGGAGGAGCTGAGAATCCACTGTGAGAGGTAGGAACAAAAAGCCTAGTTAGTATGAGGAAGGCATCACAGCAATGCATGTGAGAGGTTCAAGTGGATAACAGGGTGAAGGCATGAGATTAAACACAAAAGCTATTTGAAGGTGAGACATAGGATCTGCTGACAGCTAAATGTGAGAGAACTGGAAAGCCACACATGAAGGCTTACAACTGAGGTAGGAGAGCTGTAAGAGGACTAGATGGGGTGGTGAGCAGGTAGAATCAGGAGTATAGTTTTAGACATGGACTCAGAGATGTCTGTTGCCTATTCACATGGAATGGTGAAGTGGGTAGATGGGAAAGATCCTGAGTTCAGAAGAGAGGCCTAGATTTAAAGGCATCAAGGAATTTGTAAGTGGTCCTTAAAGGCATGGCAGACTGGATATCACCAAGAAAAAGTGTTGTGAGAGGAGAGCCAGCATCTTATTACAGCCACCCCACAGGAAGAAGTAGTTGGTTGCAGAAACATTGACCTTGTGGGTCTCTGCAAATGTAGAAACCTTCAGTTTTAGCAGAGAATTGGCATAGGCCACGTCAGAATGGCATGACACACAGTGGGAGGAGAATTAGAGAGGATGTGTCTAAGCACCTCTTTGGGCAGGGCTATGCTTTCACAGTGAGCCAAAAACATGTGCTGACTGTGGACTGTGAGCTTGAATGTTTTCTGTTTATTGTTGTATGTTCAGTTTTGAAGAATACTTTTCAGCCAGGTGATGGTGGAGAATACCCTGATCCCAGCGCTCAGATGGCAGAGGCAGACAGATCTCTGTGAGTTTGAGGGCAGCATGTCTACAGAGTGAGTTCCAGGACAGCCAGGTCTACACAGAGAAACTCTGCCTCCAAACAAACAAACAAAAAAATTCATTTTTTGAGCAGTCCAGATACATAAAAAACCTGAGCAGAAAGTTCAGAGTTCCCATTTACCCCTATGTAGTAGAATTTCACATCAGCAGCCCTACCAGAATCATGTGTTGTTAAAGATCAAGGAATCTATAGCAGCACAGTGTAGATAAAGGAAGGATGATCTAATAGAAGATAGGTAGGTAGGTGGATGGATAGGCAGACAGGTAGATAAAAAAGAAAAGTAGAAAAGTTTGTATAAAATTGTTTCTGTGATATAAAAATTGTTTCATTTATAATTTCAAAGAAAGACATTGAGTAAGTTAGTTAGTTGTGTGTTCATTGGGAAATTTTACAAAGCAAAACACCTTGTGTTTTTACTTCTGCTGTGCAGTAATTATATCTCATTATTACTATCTCATAATAATTGTAATCTAACAATTATGAAGGGATTTAAAAATATTAATGAATATGGTTGGTCTCTTTTGAATATTCAGGTACTTGGTTATGGAATTAATGGATGCTAACTTATGTCAGGTTATTCATATGGAACTGGATCATGAAAGAATGTCATACCTTCTCTACCAGATGCTCTGTGGCATTAAACATCTACATTCAGCGGGTATAATTCACAGAGTAAGTAAGCACATAATAGCTTTATTTTAAAAATAATCACCATTTGTTGTCACAGTTAACAAAAGAACTTAATATTTTTGTGTGAGAGTGTGAGTGTGTGTGGTGTATGTGCACATGTGTGAGTGCACACTTATTTACATGTGTTTAGAGGCCAGAGAAGGATATCAGGTGTTCAGTCTTGGCCTTATTTCTTGGAGGGAGGCTGGTGGCTAGCAAGCCCAGGGATTCTCCTGATTCTACTTCTCCCCGGCCCCATAGTTCTGGACTTACATTACATCCGTAATTACATCGAGCTTTTTATGGGGGCACTGGGGATTTGAACTCTGGTCCCCATGCTTGTATAAAAGCAGTCTTACACATCAATGCATCTCCCCATTCTTATAGAGAAAAACTACAAGAATAGGAAAGAACTCCAAAAAAACCAATGACCCTATGTGAAACTATTGTTAATATTCTTGCCATATTTGAAACTTCCTTTTTAATGAGCAAGAAAATTAGATTTGGAGGGCAGGAGAAAGCCAATGGCCAAGGAACATAATGGTGTTGTTACTGTCAAGACTTGAAATGTGAAGATTGGAGAGATAATGTGGTTGATACTCTGAGCTGCTTTTATAAGTTTTTGTGTTTTTTTAAAATTTGTACTGCTATATGAACAGAAAATCATGATAGAATTTTAAAAATACCTGGTACTAGAGACCTGGCTCAGAGGTTAAGAGGACTTGCTGCCCTTCTAGAGAACTTAAGTTTGGTTCCCAGAACCCAGGTCAGACAGACAGTTAGCAACTGTCTGCTCTAGAGGATCTGAGGCCCATTTTTGGCCCCCAGGGCTCCTGCACACATGTGTACAGAGTACCCACGTGCATGTATCACTAAAAATAATTTTAAAATATACTCAACAGGTTGCATGAGACAAGGAGCAGAGACCATAATTGGGATTTTACTGGGAAAATCACAGCTTTCTTTCTCTTAACTGCTTCTAGGCTTCTTTTGCATAGACTGCCTCCAGACTCTTTGTTCCAACAGTAAGAAGTCCCCTTCTGCAGGGAAACTACGATGAGATACAGAAACAGAGCTTTGGGCAGAATTCTTTCTGATCAGTTAGGCACCAAGAAAGGTTGGGTCTATCACAGGCCACTGAACAGAAACCTCCCAGGGTGTATTCCCATGCCTGCCCTCCCACCTGGGAAGGTAGAGACCTGAGCCTCCCTACATACTGTGTCCAAAAGCCTATGTTAGGGTCAGCATTTCACTCCCTTGTGCACTGCCACAACCAAGTTGTTATTCAGAGTATAGCTTTTGCTGCCACCAAGTGGTCGTTCCAAGTGATAGACATTATGATGGCAAAGTTCACTTTTAAAATAGTAACTAAAACATTTCCAGTGAACCGTTCTATTTCTAGAAAATTCTGCCAGACCTCTAAATAACTGAAGGGATCCTTTTCAGTTTTATTTAAGATACTGAATTTTCCACCAACAATATGATGCTTATAAAGTCCAATCCTGTTTTCTTCTCTTGTACAGAAGGCATTTTTCAAAAAAAGGTATATTCATTTTATTTTATGTGTATGGATATTTTGTACCACATGCATGAATGGAGGCCATGAAAAGGCACCAGGTCTTCTGGAACTAGAGTTATAAATGGTTTTGAGCTGCCGTGTGTCAGGTACCAAAACATGGTCCTTTGGAAGAGCAGTAAGTGCTCTTAATCACTGAACCATCTCTCCACCCACCCACCTCCCAAAGGTATTCTTAATGTCTCCTAAATATGTTGCCTCTGTGTGATGCTGAGGATGGAACCTAGGATCCTGTTCAAATGAGGCATAGACTGAACTATGTCTTCAGCCCTCTAAATACACCTTTAATGAAATGCATGCCTTATGATAATTTCCCAGATTTACAAGCTGTATTAATTTTTGGAGGGGAAATGTTTTCCCTTTCTTGTTTCTTCCCCTGAAATCAGAGGTAAGGGCAGGAAGAATGTCCCCAGTTCCTGGAGATTTCATGAGACTGTGACATGTACTTACCTTTTCATGGAATATTTGTTCCTTTATTGGAGGGACAGCATTCCTGCCTACAAGCAGGTGAAACAGGGTCCAAAGAAGTATATATTTTGCTTAGCACAGTGTTTAGAGCCCATGGCGACCTGAGAAAATGTTCTATGGTCACCTTGTTCTCTGCCCAACACCTCCACCATATCTTACCAATTCCTTCTGGATCCCTTGTACTCTCCTGCCTCATATACTCACTCCTGTGTCTACTTGGAAAAGGTATGAGCTGCCATTGAGGAGATATTTCATATATACAGGTACATTGATGTACCAACACTGAAACCAACCAGTACTGAAACCAGCATTGATTTTAAATGCACAGGTTCATTAAACTGGATGACAGGCCTGGGTGAGGAGCCCAAAATAGCTTCAGAGTGCCAACTGTTCAGTGTAAGCAGTGCTGGCCCCCTTTCTCTAAACAGCATCTCTCACGGAGGTACATACCTTCAGTTTTGTTGTTAAATTGATTTGTCACACACCTGTAATGCCAGAACTCAGATGTTAAGACAGGCGAGTCATAAGTTCAGGGACAGCTTAAGCCATATACTCTGTCGTGAAGAAACAAAAATGGTTTCACAATAAACAGAACTTTTACTTATTGAAAGTTTTTAGAGTGAAACATGGCAAAAGGTGAAGTTTTATCCCTCACCCTTACCACTTTTGCTTTATAATTCGCAAACTTTGGAAAAATGAAAGCCTCTGCCAGCCCTCCAGCCCCCTGGAGCAACCTGCACCTCCTTTCAGCTTTCTGCAGATGCTTCCCTATCCACCTGCACCAGTGCAGGCCTGCCTGCACACACGTCCATCATTGGCTAAGAGTTTTCAAAGTTGGAATCCTCTTGACAGAATAGTGTAGCTTGCTGACCAAATTGGTTGGTTTGGTATTTGTACTTTCATTAAAGATCAAATAGTTATATAAAAATTCATGAAAACCGGATCCTCTCTTCTCTTTGCTTCTATTTCCATCTTCCTTTAGAAGTGTTTCAGATTTATTTTGTTTTGTTTTGGATGTGGTGCCAGAGATGGAACTGGAGCCTTGTGCATGCTAAGTAAGCTCTTCACCACCGAGCTATATAACCAGCCCGAGTTTTAGTTCTTTTCCTGAATTCTATATTCAACGAATTCATTTCCATATCTCAGTGTGTTTAGATCTTGCTGGCCCTTTTCAGTTTGGGACATAAGATAGTGATGTAGTCCTCATCCACAAACCCAGCCCTCATCCCTGTAACTGTTTCTTCCCCTGCCCTTCCACTTTAGTTAGAATTTGACTCTGTTCGAGTTCATGGTATTTTATATCCTCGTAATCATATGAAAAATTTTCAAAGCTGAGCTTTATATAATACTTTGATTATATTTCTTTCCCCTTCAATATTTTGTTCCTGGAGTTAATAGTTATCCTCTATTTGTCCAAGTTCTGTGTTTCCTTGTTTTAAGGGGGTTAGGACTATAGGTTATATGTGTCCTCGTGTTATTCATGTTCATGTGTTTGGGGATGTGTGTCTGTCTGTCTGTAGAGGCTCAGAGGTCCACCTGAGGTATGGTTCATCAGGAACTGCCCGTCTTGTTTTTTGAGTCTTACTAGGATGATCCCCAGAGATCTGGCTCTCTCTTTCCCAGTGCTGGCTTACAAATATTCACTGTCATCAGATTTTTACATGGTGCTGTGGATCAAACTCAGAACCTTATGCTTGCGCAGCAAACACTTTACTAGCTGAGCCTCCTCACCAGCCTGAGACTGTGTGTTCTTATTACTCTTAGAACCCTACATTTTCTACCACATTGTGAACACACCCAGAGGCATCTCAGTCAGTGCTGGATCTTCAGGCTTGCTTCCTCTGGACTACTGTCCAAATACCTAATGCAGGGGTGTCCCTGAGTCTCCCCTAACACTTTTTTCCCCACTTCCCTCCCATGTTGGATTCCATACTTCCTGATCCTCATTCACTCCTTCTCTTTGTTTACTCCCTTCTTTGGATGTACTGTGTCATCCAATAACTGCTTAAAATACTATGTGGGGAACCATCAAGACGGTTCAGTGAGTAAAGGTACCTTCCATCAACCTGATGACCCAGGTTCAGTCTCTGAAGACACACATGGTAGAAGGGGAGAATTGACTCCTGTAAATTAACCTCTGATTTCCACATGTGTGCCATAACATGTATACATGTATACATGCGCGCACACACACACACACACACACACACACACACACACACACACACAGTATGCAGGAGGGAAAGTGAGGCCGCAGATTTTTTCTGTCAGAAGTTAATAGTGGGGTAAGATGTGGGTTCTTAGTTACACATTAGTCTCCTGCAGTAGTGGACATGGTACCCCACAGTGAGGTATTGTAAGCATCTCCGGAGCTTTCTCATGCTCTTTTTACTGCTTCTTTGTAAGACAGTTTTTTGTACTTTTTCTCAGTGTGGACCTTTCCGTACTAACTGCACCGAGCATGTGGCTCTTCAGTCTGGGAAGCACATGCTGTCGACATCTAAGAAATCTGAGTTTCTTCCATCTTTACTTATTCTTTCTCAGAAACATTTTAGCCAGCACATCTCTGTTAACATCTTTAAGTTCCTTTCAGTGGTGCTTGTGCTAGTTGCCTGAGTGCTCTGTCATCTCTGAGTGTAAAAATTTTGAAGTATTTTATTATTCAGTGCATTGATTTTCCTTTTCTCTGAGTTCCCTTTTAATTTGTTTAGTCATGTACAAAGCTTTACATAAATGTCTGTGTATCTTTGCCTCTAATAACAAGCAACTTGGACATTGGTTCTTTGACCTGTGAGGTAAGTGCTACAAATATGGGGAAAGCCAGATAGACACCTGAAGCTACCTCATTAGCACACAGCTCAAGAGACTCATTGCACCCTGTGAGTGTACAGACAGATAGATGTTATTAATACCACCATTAAAGTCTCAGGGATGCAGGAATCGGGGTCCTTCTTGTGACTCAGTATAATTCACTTCTCTGGTCCTTGAGGATACTACATGGATCCTGGAGGATGTCTATGACCACTACATATGGTTGCAGTTTCTGTCCTGGCTCAGTAGATACAAAAACGGAGTAGTAAGACCTTGGGGATGGCATATCGATTATGCCGATGCATTCCTCCTGCTGATTGCAAGCAGGGGTAAGAAACCATTCCCACTTGTATGAGATAGATGGTGATTCTCTCTTGCAGTTTCCCCAGGTCTGTGTTAACTCTCCATCTGTATCCTAACATCTAAGGGGATTTGGTGCAGACTCCAGTTACTCCCTGACCTTCACCAAACTCCCCCAAGTAGAGGAGGTGTGTACTTAGGGTCTTCCAGCTCAGAATTTGTATGCAGTCATCCTCAAAGTTTCTATTCATTCCCATTTCCCACTATGCTGCCTCCTGAATAATAGGCTTGTTACCTATGAGCAAGGACCAAGGAAATCCAGACAGTAAACACTTGTCATGATGTGTAAGGTTCTCCTTCCTAGGACATCTCTTCAGTTGGTGGTTCTGTATTTGGAGTTGAACAAGCAATAGTGGTGATTAAGCTGGGGTTTCTCTTTCTCTCTCTCTGTCCCTCTCTCATACACACACACACACACACACACACACACACACACACACAGCTTTTTTGTTCTTCCCTATTTTGGGTCTTTCTGTTAGCCACCCCTGTGGTGACCATGTTGTACTAACTATTCCCATGACCCTCTGCAGATCTAGCATGACCTGTGGGTCAACTATCTTCCTGTCTTTACCTATGTTTTTATAATTTTCTGGGTTTTGGATGGGCCTCAAGATTTGAAGGGGCAGAACTGTCTTGATTCTTCCACCTTGGCATTGAAAATGTGTCTTTCAAGTCACTAGATAGTTGAGTTTTGAGAAGCTGACTGTTTGTATTGTGAAGGCTGTGGGTGTGGGGAGAGCTGAGGAACCTTAGTGACCTTTTCCCTTACTTTTTTGGCAGGCATCAGTTGCCTCTCACGCCTTGCACAGAGCATGAGGTGTCCTGACACATCCAGAGCTGTATTTTTATTATCCTAGTTGTCCAGCAGATGGCAGTGAAGTGGAAAGCTGTTCCCATCACTATAGTTTTTAGACTAGGGGCTGTTTTCCCATTCTCTAAGGCTCCTTTGACAGATGAAGGCTTTCACTGTTGAGTGGTTTCCAGTGCTATATTTGCTTGTCTTTGTTAGAAGCAGTGCTGTTGCAACCATCCTTGCTCATGCAGCCTAGATGCCACTAGGCTTCACTACTACCTTCCGTACCCTTGGATTCTACATCCATGGATTCGGCTGACCGCAGATCAAAAGTGTTTGGAAAACAAAAGTTTCATCTGTACTGAACACATACAGACTTTATTGTGTCTAATTATCTCTAAACAGTAACATTGTTATAGGTATTATAGTCATATAGAAATGAGTTAAGAGGATCCCAGAGGCTGTGTGTAGTTTACGTGCAGATGTCACCCCACGATGATAAGAGACTTGCAGGCTCTCAGGTTTTGAACAAAGAAGCAAGTGGTAGTGAGAGGCCGGCTGATTTGTTTGGAGGCGGAGTTTCGCTTCCCCGTGATGCCATTCTACCTCCCTCCTTCCCATTCTCTCATGCTTAGATAGCTACTCACAACCCCTTGCCAGTATCAATTATGTCTTTAGTATGCTGTGATTCATTTAAATAGCTAAACTATTTGTCTTCTAGGATTTGAAGCCTAGCAACATTGTAGTAAAATCAGATTGTACTCTCAAGATCCTTGACTTTGGCCTGGCGCGGACAGCCTGCACCAATTTTATGATGACTCCCTATGTAGTGACTCGCTACTATCGCGCTCCAGAAGTCATCCTGGGCATGGGCTACAAAGAGAATGGTAAGTACAGTTAGGACTACAGGCACTAAACAGTGAAGTAGTGCCCTCGTCCTCACTCAAGGACCATGTGAGATGCAGTGTGAGCACTGTGCTGTATATAGATGCCTGTAATCCACAGATAAGAAATCATTTATTTTGTATTTCCATTTGTCAAAATCTTTTTTTCCCCCCCAACTCTGGCTGTCCTCAAACTCACAGAACTCTGCCTGCCTCTGCCTCCTGAATGCTGGGGTTAAAGGCTGCTACTATGCTGGTCTTGAAATATTTTACTTGTGATTAGAGTAGCGTGTGCTCACAGAAGTGCAGCGCTGAGTGTGCAGCACACCCACATGGCCTGCAGCCCTGGGACCTGTGTCCCCTGGTCACCAACATTGTGACTGGGTTTACTGCTTCCTCTTTTTTTTTTTTTTTTTTTTTGCCTTAATGTGAATGGAATAATGAACTGTGTTTTCTTTCATGTAAAGCTGATATTTTTGACATCAAAACTTCCCTTGCTCTAGCAGTGTCTACTAAATATAAGTGAAATTTCAGCTTTTAACAAGTGTGTATGATTATAACATATTAAAGAGTAACAGAAAGAACAACAGTAGAAACTCACTGAAGTTAAGTTTGAGATAAGTTTGGCTGTGAATTTATGTAGATGCTTTGTAGCCTGCTCTGAGAGGCACAGTGCCCTCGAATAGCTGCCTGTGTTTAGCTCTCTCTTCCATGGCTGAGGCACAAGATTCAGCCAAGCCCCATGCTTGACCCCAACCAAGACAGACACCACAGAATCATGTTCAAGCAGGGCCTTGCCCTGAGTCCAGCTTTCCCTTATTGGCTGCTGCCTTTCTCTTGTGGCAGTTTAGAAAATGATCATTCAGATTCGGTGTTAGGATTTTACAGAAGTTCCGCCTGATGAGTATTTACTGGGGCTACCCGTGTTTGGGAGGTGGTTTAGAAACAGAGATGCAAGGCTCTCTGGCTGTTTTTTTAACCACCTGGTATTTGGTAGTGGACATCTGGTCTGTCGGGTGCATCATGGCAGAAATGGTCCTCCACAAAGTCCTGTTCCCAGGAAGAGACTGTATCCTTCACAAGGAGAGACCAGCCCTCAGCCATGGAGGCTGGGGTGGGCTGGGGGGTGTGGCCCTGAGTATTCCATGTTATTGGCACTTTCTGTGTCTGTTTTTTTGTTTGTTTGTTCCTTTTTTGTTTTTGTTTTTAAGCTGTAAAGTATTGGCACTAAAACCACAGATTGCTGCAAACTGAAGGCTGAAGTAGAGAGCAGCAATCCTCATCATGTGTAAAAAGTTCACCCTTAGCCACTTACTCTTCCATGTTTGTGTGTCTACTACACTGTGAGAATTCCTTTTTCCTCACTTTTGTTTTGTTCATGACACTTCATAATTTTATCATTTCATTTTATTTTCAGTTGATATCTGGTCAGTGGGTTGCATCATGGGAGAGCTGGTGAAAGGTTGTGTGATATTCCAAGGCACTGACCGTATCCTTCCCCAGGACCTTGACTGTGGCCATGATTTCCATGCCAAGGGCAGCATGGTTGCGCCTACTTACTGAACGCTCAGAAGGAACTGTCGGGATGCAGACTGCGTTCTCAGGGGGCCTTCGTTACATTTGTTAAGTCAGTGTCACAGACCAAGTGGTTCAGTTTTGCATTTTCTTCTTTTCACTCAAATACCTGTGACAGTTTTGTAAAGACTTAGAGTTAAGCTAAAGCAGTCATAATAGCTCTTTACCAAAATAGCTGGATGTGTAAAATTATTTATCTTTGATAAATATATTCTGGTATTTAAGTAGAAATACTATTTTATAAATTAGTTCATTCCATTAACCGGAAGAGGTGCATTCTAAATTAAATAGGCTAACATGCATGTGTTATTTAAGTCATATATGATTTTGTTAGTTACTGGTGTGATATCAGAGCTACAGCAGACTATACAGACTTAGGTGAAACGGTTAGATGAAAATCTTGTCAGGATCAATATATCACGCTTTCACATTTGTTGCTTTGATGACATTTTATAGACATTTCTCAAGACTCCAGGTAGCAGGGTATCTATGACACACTGGGGAAGGTAAATTTAAACACACAAGATGACTCATCCTGTGGTCAGCAAGTCAGATAACGTGGAGGGTAAAGGGAGCAGACAGCACAGCGGCGCTAGCTCTCTCCCTTTGTGCGTTCTTCCATCTTTCACGTTCTTTACGCTAGCGTACGTCCTCATGCGTACCTTTCCATTTGTGTTCTAACCCTCATATTTTCACTGGCCTTTGATTTTGTGTTTGTTGTGAAAGCTTGTAGTGACCTCTGTCTGGTAGCAAGGGAACAGGCCCTGCAGTCAGGGTTTGGAGTATGTCTGCTTCACAAAAAGTGCTTTTGTTTTTATAATTTCATGAAGACAACATACTTAAAATATGAATTCCTCACAACATGTGCTTAAGATGAAATACTTTATTCCACTCATTTTACATTTATTGTTCTTTACATTTTCCTCATGATAAGTTATAAAGTATGCAAAATTAAATATAGCATTTTATTTTGCTCTAATAATTTCTCTGACATTTTCCCCATAACTTTACCTTGGATTTATCTGTTCCAAACTTATAAATAAGTTTATTTTACAAGTAAAATCAACTAAGGAAAGTCAAGGTACTCTGAAGCCAGTGACTTAGGAATACCATGTGGACTTGTGAAGGGGGCTTACTGTGATGGGCTACAAGTAGCAGTTAAGATTAAATTTGTGCCCGTTCTTACTTGTTTTCTACATTTTTTTCCATTAAGAATTACTTTTCCTGCTGGGCGGTGGTGGCACATGCCTTTAATCCCAGCACTTGGGAGACTGAGCCAGGTGAATCTCTGTAAGTTTAAGATCAGCCTGGTCTAAATTCCAGGACAGCTAGGGCTACACAGAAAAACCAAAACCCAAAACTCAAAACAAAAACAAAAAAAATTAAAAGTACTTTATGTATATGTTACAAGAGCTGATGTTTTATATATAAGGACACCTAAAGTGCTTTAAAGTCACACAGAAATTAATATCATTTTCTAAAGGAAGTTTTGCTCACTTTTTCAAAGATTAGGTTGAAAATTTGGGTGATACAGAAACTCCAGAAACCAAGTTGAGGTTCTCTAGAGGTTTGCCTGTGATGCTGGCAGAAAAGTAACTGCTGTCCTTACTGTGACTTCTGAGAATGAAAACTCTTCAGCCTACCTACCTGAACCCACGTTCAGATGATTCCCCATGCATCTGTGCATCCTGGGGAAACTCAGGGCCATAGCTTCCTATTTTTTTTTTAAATGAAAGACCTGTGTTCCATCTACCCAGAAGGCCCACCATGGTTTCCCAGGTAAACTCACTCCCACCCCATGCTGCCTCCCCGCTGTCTATCAAAATGATCCTGTAGCACTAATCCAGATATACATATATTGAGCACCTGCCCATTTCTAGGTATTTCATCCAAATGAGGGTATAAAAGTCTCACTGCCAAGCTGACTAGAGGACAGTAAAAACAGGAGACACCGCAGAGACTGTTTGTCACCCAGAAAGAGATGGTGGGGGCCCTGGAGTCTGCTCTTAGGGTATAACCTTCAAATGACTTTGTGGACTCCTATCTAATCTATCAAGTGTGCAATTCAAGGCAAAGATTTGGAATAAAGAAAGGAATGTGGAAATCATTGGTCTGTTGATAGCACTGAAAACTTGAGCTGGTGCTAAGTGTGGAAGAGGCAAACAAAGGATCAAGGACTAAGGAAAAGGAGAAAGGACTCAGAACTGACCCTTGGGTGTAGTGTTTGCCCCTGGCAACCTAATGGTAATGTGAAGGTTCTCAAGGTGACTGGAGGGAAGCCTGTTGAGAGGATGTTAGGAGAGGATGAGAAGTGAGAATTAGGCACAGGAGAAGTGAGAATTAGGTACAGGTATCAGTAGCAGGCTAGGGTGTCTCAGGAAAGAGGTTGTTGTTAACTTGGAAGAGAGCATCTGAATGATGACAGAAGGTTCCAGTTGAGATCTTGTTGGGGGTGGGGCCGTAAGAAATAAGAGACATTTGTCCTTCAGTAGGTGAGAAGGAGGTAGGTGGGCTGGGCTTTTAGCCAGAAGCCCAGATGGTTCCCAGTGGTAAGTGGCACAGAATATGGGGGTGGGGCATCCCGTCACTCTTAGGATTAGTCTTCGTAGTGAGGGATGAATTTGAAGATGAGGTGTTAAAAGTATTCGGGGAGAGGGATAACATGAGCCAGTTTTCCTGTTTTTGGCCAAGCAACTAAATAAAATTTGTGCACAATCCCAGTTTGTCAAAGTGTGTGAAAAGAGAAGAAGGAGGGTGCTCAGGATTTCACCTTCTGAACCCATTTCCTGAGTAGGTCCTCCACAGGAACACTGAAAGACTGAGTTTGTGTGATGTTCCAGTGGTATAAGTGCATGTTCTGAGGAAGCCTGTCACTTTCCAAACTCCTGCTCATGTGATTTCATGGCTTGCATTGTCTCGTATGACTGTTTACAGCTTCAGCGTCACCTTCCACAAACATTGTCCCAGTCACCCTAAGCCTCATGAGCACCCTGAGAGCTAGGCAGCGCTGGTGTCACCTGCACATACCAGTGAGGAAGTGCTCCTGAGGAGGACTGACTCCAGCGACCTTGAGAGGAGGGTAGTACACACTGACTCTGAAACCACTTGTCGCTAGATGCTGAGGGGCTGGGCTGGTGCCACCTGAAGCAGAATGGCCTCTGAAAGCATCATTGTCTAAGGCGCTTTCAGGAGGAAGTATGGTCTAAGGGAAAGTCCAGCGCCTGGGCCCCTGCCCTTCCCTCTCCATGCTTCCCTTGGGCAGCCTGTCTCACAGGCTCTGCTACCCAACTATGAGAGAGGCCAGAAGGTCTCTTCAGTTTTTCTCTCCTTTAGAGACCTGTGAGTCTAAGGGATCTTTAGTATGAAAATTAATTTCAGTTTGCTTATGTAATATTTATTTCATTTTTACCATTAATATCATAGGCTGAATCATTTTTGTCATAATTTTATTTTGAATTATAACAGAAAACATATAGATTATGTTGATTTAATGAACCATGATCATAGTTTTTAAGATGCAGAGAGTAAGAGTTTTAGTTAAGTAATTTAGAAACTCAAACCTCATTTAAATATTATTCTAAAATGTTTTTGCTAATCCTGTGGGGTGGCCTAGTTAATTGTCTATGGATATGAATATAATTTTCCTTTGCATGATGGTACTGTATGTATTTTTGACTATGAAGCATTTCAGTTATATTTTCCTCAAGAGAATCCTTAGATATTGATCAATGGAATAAAGTTATTGAACAGCTAGGAACACCATCTGCAGAGTTCATGAAGAAACTTCAGCCAACCGTGAGGAATTATGTGGAAAACAGGCCAAAGTACCCTGGAATCAAATTTGAAGAGCTCTTTCCAGATTGGATATTTCCATCAGAATCAGAACGAGACAAAATAAAAAGTAAGGCATTCTTTTATTCTGCACTTGTCTCTCTACCATTTGAACTGGGTGCTGTGAAGGTCCTTACATCAGTACACAGTGCTCATAAGCACTTCATGCCCACACCCTGGCAGCGCCATAATGAGAGAGGCTTTTGCTGTCTTCTCTGCTGTGGCTTCATAGCTTCAGATCGTCTGAACACTGATCTGAGGCTGCCACCTGTAGTGCCTCTACCTCACGTGACAAAAGCCTGGTCTGTAATAGTGGCCATTGGACTGTTAAAGGTTTGAGCTGTGTTGATCTTGAACCCCTTAAGCTTTTCCTAAGTCAGCGTATCTCTGTACCCTCCACTCTCACATTCGGTTTTCTATTGTGTGGTTTCCTCTTTTCCACGGTAGCAATGTAAGTACGTCATTTGTTTGCACCCTAGCGAGTCAAGCCAGAGATCTGTTATCGAAAATGTTAGTGATTGATCCCGACAAGCGGATCTCTGTGGACGAAGCCTTGCGTCACCCGTATATTACTGTTTGGTATGACCCTGCTGAAGCAGAAGCGGTAAGTGTCTGGAAAAGATGTCTGTATAGAGGGCTCACTACTTTTCTGTCCAGGGCCCACTGTCTGTTAGTCCAGCTACATGAGGATAGCAGGTCAGGGCCCTGACTTTAGAAACAGAACAAGTACTATCTGAAGTCTAGGTTGGTACCCTGGAGGGCACTTGCTCCTAGAGCTGTTGCTGCAGAATTGAGTACTCAGGAGTGCACAGGAGTGTGCTGTGGTGATCAGTTGGCCTTAATGGTTATAAAGCTGATATGTAATAATAATTCATGGAACATCTGCTTCATACTTGGCACTAAGCCATGTAAGGGCTTTGCTTACATCTTATTCAGACCTTTGAATCAGGGAGGCTAAGTAAGTAGCCTTCCCAAGTGACTCACTAGCTCACACCTCCGCCACTGCATCTAGGCATCTCACCCTCTCATCTGTTTTTCGTGTGTGAATGATCTTTAGCTATGAGTAAAATAACACAGTGGAGCATTTACTTCAGGCCAGCTGTGAAACACACTGTCCTGAGTATAGATTTAACTACCATTTTTGACATTATATCAGAATAATTGGATTTAAGAATAGCCAGTTGTGAAATTTTCCATTCATAAACTTGTGGCTTGGGCATGGGTGTCCTGTCATAAAGAATTGTAAACTAAAGTGTGTCCTAAGAAAGTACCAGACCTCACTCAGCCTTGTCCCTGGGAACCTCAGGCTGCCTGTGCGCTATGTCTGCAGAGCGTCTTGAGGTTATATGATTATTGAGGTTTGTCGTTTGTAGCTTGCTTTTGGTTAACTCTAGTTGTTTGGGTTTTTTGTTTTGTTTTGTTTTTTGTTTGTTTGTTTGTTTTGTTTTTTGAGACAGGATTTCTCTGTATAGCTTTGGTGCCGGTTCTGGAACTAGCTCTTGTAGACCAGGCTGGCCTCGAACTTACAGAAATCCTTCTGCCTCTGTCTCCTGAGTGCTGGGATTAAAGGCGTGCAAAAACACCACCATCTAATTGTTTGATTTTTTTTAAAAACTGGTAGAATATACTTACAAAAAATTTTACAACATGTTAATTAAACTAAATCCATGTTATAAGTAGATTCAAAACATTCTAAGTAGTGTTATCTGCCCATCATACCCTTTTAGTTTTGAGCTATTGACCTGACATCTCATTTAATTTTCAGCCACCACCTCAAATTTATGATGCCCAATTAGAAGAAAGAGAGCATGCAATTGAAGAGTGGAAAGGTAAAGAAGTGTATTTTGATCCTTACTTAGGACATTTTCATAGTCCTACAGAACCTGCTTTCACTATTTTTTGATATTAACATTTTGGGAAGGACCATGAGACTCAGAAGCCCTAATGTCCTCTCCTCCCACTTCTCAGCTGGGGAAGAAGGTAACTTCTAGCAATGTCTGTGACATCTTAGTTTGCTTCAGGTGAAACCCAAGGACTTTTCATGTGACTTTCCATTATCACATTCTGATGTGTGGCCGAAGTGACTTGATAATATGGGAGTTTGTGGAGCAAACCCAATGTTCAGGCCACATATTCCCTACAAAGATGCCTGTCTAAGCAGGTATGCAGGAGCCCAACTGTGGGTCATGTCTTTATCTACTAAGTCATATAGTTTTGCTTTAAAATCTAGTTTGAAGGAAATTGCCAAAAATGGGCAAGAAGGTATCACTAGTACACAGCCACATAGCCACAGTGAACTAAATTGGTTAACAAAGAAACAAAACTTGAAAGCTTTCATTCAGAAGGAGGGTCATTAGAAACTAAGGGCCATAGTCAGCATTGACTGTAGACTTTGCAGACTGGCATGCCGGCAGCCCACACAAGGACAGACTCATGGCAGTGCTCACAGTGTATGCTTGCAGTGTGCTAATTTGAGCCTCTAGTAACTTATGTGATAGCCAAAGGAAGCTGAGAAATGAGCTCCGGGAATGTGGAGGTAGAGTTCAGGTGCAGGGGAAATGAGACAGCATCTTAACTTCTGTTTCTCTTTGAAGAACTAATTTACAAAGAAGTGATGGACTGGGAAGAAAGAAGCAAGAATGGTGTAAAGGACCAGCCTTCAGGTTGGTGATTGCTTTAATTTTGTTGTCTAATATTTTGCCTATTCAATGTTTATAAATGGCAATGATGTATTAATGCCACTTGGGCCACCCTGGTGTGACATAGTCACCTTCTTGCATGTCCTGATGCAGTCATTTTTTTTGAGGTGGCAGGCCCTAACTAACTGCAATTGAGACATTCCTGTTGTGACTTGCAGCAACTGCTGCCAGCTGTTTAGAGAGGAAGAGGTTAGATTTGAAGACTTAAAATGTGTGGCCCTCTCTGCACTGTTCCCATCCAGTTTAGAAAAAGATGGACATCTGTGCATGCCTAAGATCCTGACTGTTTTATTTTTGCTCAAGCCAGACTGACACATGGGTAGTAAGAAATAGGACAGCTTTATTTACCTTTGAAATTAAAATAATGTTTTAGACTCGTTAAACAGAAATAAAATTCATAGCAGGCACTAACCTTTTTTCTTTTTAGGCATATATATCAGGAAGCATTTTTATCACAAAAGATTTATTTGAATCCTGATGCTTTTTTTCTGTAGATGAGGTGTGTCTTGTTATAAATGAAATGTCCCCTGACACTTGACTTCTACTCAGGCCTAAGGCTCCTGTGGTAATTATGGGATAAATTCATCCATTTTCTTTTAAGGTCTGTTTGAAGTCAGTGGGTGTATCTTTTAAGTAATCATGATCATACGTAGCCACATACACACTGTCTACAGGAAAGAGAAAGAGAGGATTATAGGAAAAGCCAAGACTGGAAACTGAACTGAAGGACTCAAGGGAAATCCCAGAAGCTCAAAAGTATAGTTGACTGGCTTCTTGGTTCTGTTGATCATTAGGATCAGGAAATTTCAAAATATAGTGTAGGAAGTAGCCTGGTGCCCTGTGCCTGGCGTGCAGGACGCTGTGCCTCAGGTTTTATTCCGTTTGGTTCTCTTAGCACAGATGCAGCAGTAAGCAGCAAGGCCACCCCTTCTCAGTCGTCATCCATCAACGACATCTCGTCCATGTCCACTGAGCACACTCTGGCCTCAGACACGGACAGCAGTCTCGATGCCTCAACAGGACCCCTTGAAGGCTGTCGATGATACGTTGGAGACAGTGCACTTGTCTGTGAAGGAACTCTCGCTTCCATGACCCCGAAGCACATGGGAGTTGATGGAACCAAATTGAAAAACTCCATGTTCTGCATGTAAGAAACACGATGCCTTGCCCCTGCTCAGTTCCAATAGGATTGCCTGCTTAGACTATAAAATGAGGCAGACTATGTCTGAAGAAAAAGTACAAACCACACTGTTAGAAATTTTGTTCAAGATCATTTCAGGTGAGCAATTAGAATAGATGAGTTTCTTTTCCAAGTTGTGTGGTGTCCGTGGTGACAACTCATGTGTAACCGTGGGGACTCATATGCATGTGACCACAAATGCTTGCTTGAACTTAACCCATGTAGCACTTTGGGAATCAGTATTTAAATGCCAAATAATCTTCCAGGTAGTTCTGCTTCTAGAATAATCTCTTAATCCTCTTTAGTAATTTGGTGTCTGTCCACAAAAAAATAGATTTATGTATATTAATTGGCCACCATCATATTATCATATTTTATCCACTTTTATGGTATGATTTATTCTATATTTTGTATTTCAGAAGAAATATAATTAAATTTATTTAATAAATAAAAATATAGCTTTTCTTAAATTTGTGATGTTTTGGGCTGAGAATTACCGCTGCTGAAACCAAGTTCTTTATATAGACACTCTGTGTCCTTTAAACTGCCCCGTGTGGGATAACTTTACATACAGTTTTCTGCATGACAAAATTTCCAGTTGTATTCCGTGCTGCTTAAGACATATATCACCTTGCATCCTGCCCACGCATCTCCTTTTTCTTTGTCCTCTGGTCATGGATTTAGAATCCTCCTTATCACAAAGCACCCATCTCAATAGACGCTGGTGGCAGAGATTCCTGAACCCACGGCCTAGTGTTGGCCTAGAATGGACAGTGGCTATCCAGAACAGCCACTGGACAGTGCTTCCCTCCCCAGAGCCCCCCATTCTCTGCTCCCTTCTCTTTCTTCAAGGATGTAAGGTGATTGGGTCTCATAGCCTTTCCTTCTGGTCTTTCTCACTGACAGAAGCCACACCCAACAAGAGCACGTGGTCTCTTGGGAGGCCAGGCTCACTCCCTATGCCTGTTTGCTGCTGCCATTTTCCATTTTGTGGAGGCATTTCCTTTTCTTAAGGGGAATCTATGAATGTTCTGGAAACATTCTTCAGAAGAGTAAGAAGAAATACCCTAGAGAGTAGCGATTCACTCTTGAATATTTTCTGATTTAAAACTGCTCACCTGAAATCGATACTTTCAGATCCTGGTCTGTAATTACTCGGGATTTAGTAAGATGCTGAGTGTTCTGTGCTGCAGAAATGGAGTTGGGATGGTCATGCCTTGGCTGCCTGTGCTTGGAGTGTCTTCTCCCGTGAGCTTATTTTGTTAACAATTCATATCTTGTGTTCAGTTACTTTGGGAGCTATGGAGTGTATTCTTGTAGGAAATTTGATGAGAGCTGTTATGAGAAGTGCCATCTGATACATGATTCTGTCTGCACCAGTTACATCCTAATGGTTGGTCCGATCACTGGAACCTTTTAATGGACAAAATTAATCTTGAAATAAGGACTAGCTTTCTATCATGTATGGACATTTGTAGGTACAAAGTGGAAGTGCTAGGGTGGGTGGAGGCAGAGACAACTGTTTATGGCTTCAGGTTATTTAGACCCTGGAAGCCTAAAGTCACAGGTATGAATGTTACCACTATACATATGTAAACATGTTACAGTGGTCTTCTCTCTGATCCACATTCTTTTAAAAGACTTCATTAAATTTGTCTTTAAGAGGAAATATAGAAAGCGAGCTTTTAAGCTGCATTATCTGCCCTACACTGTAAAGGGAGCATGCTGTGGTTGAGGCTCATCCGAAGTCCCACTGACAGGAGACACCTGTCATTGGAGCAGGGTGCCCCCAAAGAGTGGCTTTCTGCTCCCCCCTTACTCTGCATACCCAATGAGCCTGTTGTGGATAGAGCCTGTGCTGGTGTGGACAGGGTCTCCTGCAAAGACCCTCTTCCATCAGGCAAGTGCACCTATGACTGGCCACAGAGCTCCAAAGAAATACCTCACCCCAGTTTCAGGGTCCTCCCTCCTGAGCCAGGGTCCTGGGACAATGCGAAAGGTTTCGAACTGACCTCTGTAGGCAAATGCCGAAGTTGGATGAAGAACTGAAAAATGTGCTCAACTTTTTCATCTTTTCTATTTTATTTTTGTAATTTATATTGTACACACCCTGGAAGTCACTATTTTGGACATGTATTTTTATAAACCAGGTAATTGATGATTATCTGGAATTTGCACTAGGTTAGTTTTTGTTATTGTTGTTGGCTTAGTTTTCAGCCAAAAGTAGAAGGACTGCCCTTTCCAGATCTGGGTTTCCATGTGAAGCCCAGGTCTGGAGGGCAGACATGTTCAGCCAGGGTAGGAGAGTGGCCTCGGAACACAGGCTGCATAGTGCCTCGAAGCTTTCGGCCTGCAGTCAGAACCAGGCTGTGCTCTCAGCTTGAGAACACAAAGCCCAGAGCCCTGGTGTTAGAAGGAGAAAGCCCTCCATAGGCCCTTACTGACAGTCAGGGCTGCATCCAAAACAAAAACAGCCTGGGCTGCGTGATGTGTGAGTCATACTGATGGTGTATGAGTTCGTCTGGTTAGTTTCTGCTGTGACTCCTCCGGTGTCTCATGCTGGTTAGTAAATACAGGTGTGACCTTTCAAATTGCTTATCTCAAAAGTAACATTGCCTAATGTTTTATAATAAAATATATTATGTGTGTTTTGATTGGTGGAAAATAATACAAACTACATTTTAAAAGAGAAATGTACAGCATGTCCAATTCCTGTGTGTTTTAAAGTGACAATTGACTGACTGTATCTTTCCACATCACCATTTTGATTACAAACTTAACACAAATAGATGTTGAAGTGTCGTGATTTCGGACATCCACAAATGTTTTCAAATCCTAAGTAAGAATGCTGCTCTGTTAGATCTGTTACTGAAAGTCTTCTGCAAGTCCCTGAATCTGTTTCCAAAACAATGGCAGTAAGTTTTGACTTAAAAATTGTATAATATGCTCAGAATATTGGTGAAGTTTTATTCTCACAAGCTGTAACCAAGAGAGCATGCCAAGCTGTCTCTATTTATGTGTCTTAAAGCCTTAATGGTGCCTGCGTGCTTGTAATTTTGTGCACGGGATGAGCCGTTCTCGTCTCACCTCTGTTTCCAAACACTGAGGACACTTGACACGTCAAACCACAGGAGCAGCAGGCTTCCCTCCCGAGGCTCGCTTTCTTTCTCTGTCAGTTCTAGAACCTGCCCAGATGGTCGGCACCAGTTTTGGTGTTAAGGTCTAGGTTGGGAAACTCTTCTCTTGACCTACCATCTCTCAATGTAGACAGCTCTAGAACTGTTTTGTTAACTGAGATGGTCTGTGTTGGTAGGGTTTTGTTTTTTTGTAGTCGGTGTACTTGTATTTAAGAGTAGTGAGTGATCAGCTACTCAACACTGTTCTGAAGACTGTCTTCTCCTGTGAATATAAGCATAAGATTACCTTTGACAGTAAGGTAGAGGATAGATACATATTTTTTGTTGTTGCTATGAATCAGCAGTCAGCAGCAACATCAATAATGAGATGGCAGGGTGGAGAATTACATCCTTTGAAGCAAAATGTCACCATGATGTAAAAGGGATACTCTTAGAACCATTGGGAACTGGTCCCGTGCTGTGCATCAAAGCCGGGAACAGCATACTCTTCTGTGGTTTAAAAGCCCAGGGATCAAGTTGACTCCCAAGCCTGACCGTTAAGGATACTGTTTGTCCCAGAGGTTCACGTGATGACAAGTTGGTCCCCAGTATAACCAGAATTGAGAGGTGGTGATGCCTTCAACAGGTGGAGCCTAGTGGGAGGTGATTGGATCTCGAGAGGCTCTCACGATGGGACTAATGTCTTTCTTTAGAAATGGGGTGTGTTCTCTTAAGTCTGGGTTGAGTCTCATGAGAGTGAGTTAAGTATTGGATTAGGTTAGTTGCCCCTAACCTAGGGTGGATTGTTACCAAGCAGGTCACGGTCTGCGTTGTTTCTGGTGAGCATGCACCTGCACCCCTTTCTGCACTTCTACTGCACTCTCTTCCAGCAAGAGGCCCTCACCTGAGGATAAGCAGTGCTGCTTAACTTCCAGAACTGGAAACCAAATGCATTTCTCTATAAACTGCCTGACCTTGGGTATTGTGTTAAAGCAGCAAAAAACAGGTTAAAACAGGTTGTCCTGTAAGCTGTGCACCCTCTAGCCACATGTAGCAGCTTCTGAAAGGTTACACTGACCTTTCTTTCCCTTTCTTCAATTTTCTGGAATCCGGGAGGTATTCTCAGACAGGTTCACACGATCTTTCATAATCATACATTTAAGTAATGATGTGTTAAATCACACCCAAAGACGTTACGTATCTCAGTGGCCCACTGCCATAGATCACTCAAGCTGACCACTTGACTAGAAGGATGACAGTCTAATCTCAGTTAGGTCTCCTCCTGTGATGAGAAGCCCGTCTGCGTGGGCTTACCTTGGGGACACCCCATCTGTGACACTTTTCATGCTGTCAGTCTTAGCTGATCATCACATGTGAGCGGGAATCTCATGGGGCCTTCAGGAAGAGTGACTTCCTCAATTCGTCTATCCAGGTGACTGTCATTTGCTGTCAGGAAGCACGTCTTTGCATCAGCAAGGACTGCTTCCGGAAGATGGCCTTTGCGCTTTGTTCTTTCTGTGTAGTCCTTGGTGTTCAGATGGGCGCAGCGTGAAGGCCACTTGCATTGTCTCACTGGAGACTCTTTTTCTTTTCTCTCTGAACATCTCCTTATTCCTTCTGAGACTTAAACGGCCACAACTGTGCCCCCCAAAGCTAATTCCTGTGCCATGTTGATTGATCCCATTAGTCTTCAAGTATTAATTTTGAAGTAACTTCATACTGATAAAAAAAAAAGCAGAAAGAATAGAACAAAGAATTCTTGTATATTCTTTTCAGACCCTCAGATGTTAACATTTTTCCACGTGTCTGTTATACTCTGTCTACACAATTAGACCCATAACACACATATGAACACACATGTATTTTTAATAATATATAGTCATTGATATCCCATTGATTTTTAATTTATTTAATTTTGGTAAGCAACCAGTTTTTTTTTGTTTGGTTTTGTTTTTCTCTGTGTTATAGTTCTGGCTGTTACAGAACTCACTCTGTAGTCCAGGCTGGTCTGGAACTCACAGAAATCCACCTGCCTCTGTCTACTGAGTGCTGGGATTAAAGGTGTGCGCCACCACTGCTTGGCTAAAACAGATTTTTTAATGTCTGTTAGTTAATGTATACAAAAGGTATACAGATCTGATTTTTATAGGCAGAGCTACAAGCAGAGGTATGTTTGTATCTGCTGATATACATACGGTGTTCACAGTGACCGGCATTCATGTAGCTGCATATATCCACATTAACTGTAGAGATATCTCTGAAGAACCCAGATACTTTATGAGGAATCTAAGGGATCATTCAGGAACCTTTGAATACTTCAGGGTAAAGTTACAGAAGGATACATGCTTCGGTGATAGCAATGGAGATGAAGCAGAGAGCCCAGAGGGATGTGAGGGCCTGCTAAAGACCTGCTTAGCATTGAGGGTCACAGAACTGGAGACCTGATATTTTAAAGGGCTAGAGAGATGGCTCAACAGTTAAGAACACTTGCTTTTCCAGAGGGCCTGAGTTTGGTTCCCAGCACCCATATGGCAGCTCACAGCTGTCTGTAACTCCAGTCCCAGGGGATGGACAGCCTCTTCTGGTCTCTGCAGGTACCAGGCATACACATGATGCACAGACATACATGCAGGTAAAACATTCATACACATAAAAAAATAAAAGAAACTGAAGAAGTTAATGGAAAATTAAAATTTGTTACATGAGCCAGAAGGAAATTCAGTCAGGAAAAGAAAAAAAAATTAAAAGTAAATACAAAAAAAAAAAAGAATGTGACTGTAATTAAATTCTACTATCACCAGGAATTACAAATGACTCAGGCAAAGTGATCAGCATGTGTAAGGATTCTGAGGAAATACAAATGTAGCAAAATATGAAATACAAAAACATCCACCCTTACATATTTCATATCATGGCAACTGGGTATATAATGATTGACATTATCATAGGAGAAACATCAAGTTCTCTTTAAAATCTGAGTACACTGCTCTTACAATAGAAAGGTTAGACAGGTCAAAGCTGAATACAGATTTTGAAGTTTGGAGTGTCAGTCTTTACCTGGGCTCATAGGGCATGTTTATACCCCCAGGCAAATGCTTTCTGATCATGCAATGGAAATTAAAGGGAAATCAACCTTCTGTCCACAGAGGACCGTCAGGAAATTCCAAAGTTGGCATTGTAAGATTTTTTGGTATAACAATGTTAACAGAATTGAAAATAAACTTTTAAGGTTTCACACTTTAGATAAAAGAGGGGATTATGAGGAAAAATACAAAATTCCTGAAAAATGTATGAATGCCAAATTTCATAGAAACAGCATGGGCTGGCAAGCATTTGCCACAGATCTCAGTAAACATGTTCAGCTCCTAACTCAAGAAATTGGCTCTGATGAACAGAGCAAACTCAAGCAAAAAGGAATAATAAAGATAGGCGCAAGGATCAAGAGACTAGAAGAGAGGGCAAGGTGGGCTGTGTGGAAAGAGGCTCAGTCAGGAAAGTGCTCGCCTTGGACACCATGAAGACCCAAGTTCAGTCCTCTGAACCCACTACAAAAAGCCTGGTGCGGTGCCAGCTGCTTGTTATCCTGGTGCTGGGGAGGTGGAGGCACATAGTTCCCTGAGCCTTGTTTCCAGTCAGCCTGGCCTGACAGTGAGTTCCTGTCTCCGAAAATAAAAGGGTGGAATGACATTTGAGGTTGTTCTCTGGCCTCCACATACATGAACACATACCTGTATTCATGTGCACCCACCCACACATACACACACACACACACACACACACACACACACACACACACACACATTAGAAAGTAAACAAGAAAAAATATCAAAGCCACAAGAATAAGACAGATAAATCGAGAGTGCAAGCATGCAAAGTGGCATCTGGAAGCAGCTGGGAGAAAGAATGCTTAGAATCTTACGGCAGTTGTGATCATCTGTACAAAGACATTTTCTTATAAATGCACAGTTATGAAATTGGCCCAAGAAACAACAACAGGGCAGATATACCAGGTGTTTTAACTATCTCAGTACTTCCATGAGAATGATAGTGTTATCTTCATCTGCAGATTCAGACATGGAGAGCAAGCATTCAAAAACAAGGGCAGAACTTGATGGCAGACACCCGCCTCCTGCTCTTAGACGGTGTGTTTAGATGGTTTCCAGGAAACTCACATGGGCCAGTGACCATCAAAGAAAATGAAATATAGCCAAGGGCCACCTGCTCCCAAACCCCAGTATTCTCCAAGTTAAAATAATCTGGCAGTGAGTTTGTTGTTGTTGTTGTTGGGTTTTTTTTTTCTTTATACTAACATTAAGAAACAGATAAGCTGGACGATGGTGGCAAACGCCTTTAATCCCAGCACTCAGGAGGCAGAGGCAGGTTGATCTCTGTGAGTTTGAGGCCAGCCTGGTCTACAGAGTGAGTTCCAGGTCAACCAAAGCTACGCAGAGAAACCCTGTCTTAAAAAAGTGGGAGAGAGAGAGAGAGAGAGAAATCCTATTTTACAGAAGATTCTTGAAGCTTCCCTAACCCAGTTTGTCTGGATTCTAAAGTTGGATGAAACTGAGAAAATCCCATGGCCTTCCCGAGGCTGTGAACTGACTCAGGACTGTATGCCTGCTTCCAGAGTATAAGGATGGCTTAGCTGTCCAGATACATGAACTTTCTTTTTCTTAAGTGTCAGAAAAAAATGCACAGAAAAGAGCTCCCTCTTGGGGACAACAGAACTTGTTGGGGATGAGCAGAACTGTCACTTTACACATGTGGGGCCAGGGGAAGGGAGGAACTCTCTCCACCTCCTCTTTAACATGACTCTGAAGTTTTATAAGCCTTCCCGGAAGAGGGCAAAACTTGGTGAAGAGATGAGGCTACCATTATAGCCTCTTCATATCCACCTGTGCACACATGCGTTCATCTCCATCACGTGTCCTCTGAGCATCTCTATTCGGGATCTTTGGCTAGAGGCAGAGGCACACACAAGACCCACCACTCTGCTCTGACGACCAGATAATCTCGCATTAGTGGATATGGTCAGCAGTTGCGTCAGTCCTTGGCCCCAGCTGGAGATGAATGGCCAGTGGGCTAGGGTGGGAAAACTATGACAAGAGGACCACTCCTGACCTTGAAGACTGATTTTTTTTTTTGAGACAGCATTATGTAGTCCAGGCTGGCCTGAAACTCATGAACCTCCTGCCTCAGCCCTCAAGTGCTAGGATTACAGTGGGCACCACCATGCTCGCTACAAAGACCCCTTCTAAGTCAAAGAAAGACTTGGGTGGAGGAGGTGGAGCTCAGTAGGCAGAGCATTTGAACCAGCATACGTAAACATATTGCTTCAAATCCGGGATTGTATTTAGATCCACACACGACAGCAATATGCCTGGTGTTAACAGACTACAAACTCCATGATGTCAAATGCCTGCTGTGAACAGAGGTATGTTTGCTATTTTAAAAACAACCTTCTCCCTGAAATGTAACATATATACAAGAAATAGGACAGGTTTCAAGTGGATGGTTTAGTAAAGTCTTCCAAGCTGAGCCCACCTGTATAGACAGGACCCCCCTCCAGATCTCCACATGAAACTTTATACTCCTCCCCCCAGCCTCTCCCTTTTCCCCTTTACAGTCATAGGCCCTCAAAGTCACCATTCTCCCATCCCTAACCACACAGTCCCCTGTGCTGAGTTACTTCCTCAGTACGGTAGGTGCTGTTTCTGATTCTCTTCACGTCATGAAACGGTTATAAGTCCTTCTCATTGCTGCCACATCCGACAGCATAATTGACTTATCCTTTTTGCTGATAGGCATTTGGATCGTTTCCAGATTAAGGCTGTGGCAAATGGTGCTGTGCTAAGCATTTCTGCGTGTGTCTTGGGGCACGCTTCTCCAATGGGAGCAGGACCGCAGAGCGGAGAGGGGGAGGTTCAGCTCCACTGTGTATTAGTTTTCTGTTGCTGCCATAACAAATGGCCACAAATGCGAGACCGTGTTCAGAGCAACCATTCATCGGCTCACAGCTCTGGGTCTGAAACCTTCAAGATGGCTCCGGTAATGCGTTTGCTATAAGACACGTGAGGCAAAGACAAAGGTGCCAGTGGGGAGGGCTTCTGGAAAGGGCCTGCTTCCTTCAGAAGCATTGGCCAAGTTCAGGTCTGTGGACTTGTGTAATGGAAGTCTCCAGCTCCTTGACATTACCTAAGAGAAGCCACCTTAGTCTTCTCGCTCTGGTCTTTACAAGTCTTCTTTGGGCAACCCTGTGTCCAGAGGCTCCAACTTGGCTGCTTCACCTCTGCAGAAGTTCCAGAGTCTCTGGTGGTTTCTCTGTCTGGTGGGCAATGACTTCCAGTCAAGGCCTAAGGTAAGAATTCTCAGGTTCTGCCAGACTTGAAGTAGGTGATAGCGGCTTTTCAGGGCCAGGTCACTGCCTTCTGTGGTTTGACTGGGTGGCCTGTTGCATTTTCATATCCCTTCCTCAGAGTTCTGGGCTCCTAAACCCTGGGAAATGAGAGGATTTAACTCCGGCTCTCAATGCCTGAGAGGAGAGGCTTCCTGCAGGCCACCCCACAGCTTCAGAATTCAGAACATTCATTAGGGGGAATTTAAGCCCCAGTGCTCCAACCTCACACAACACACACAAAAGTACCCAAAAACAAAACCTTCCCCTCTTCTTCTTCCTCCTCTCTCTCCAATCCCCTCCTTTCCTTTCCTGATATTTTTTAAGATTATTGGCACAAGTCTTGCTGTGACAGTGGTGTGGCTCTGGGCTAGTTTCAAACACAAACAGAAGAACATTTGACCTTGTTCAGAACCACTGGACTAGTCACTCCCTGCAATGTGACAGAATTGCCGAAATAAACAAAAGCCCAAACAACTTCTAGGGAACAGTTGTTTATTTGGGATCAAGGTTTTGAGGATTCCATTCATGGTTCCATGGTACTGTGTTCCTTGAAGAACATTATAGTGGCAGGAGCATGTTCACCTCATGACAGACAGACAGATGGGGGAGTTTAGGGGGCAGAATGTGCCTCTACCATAACCTTCAAGGTGCAAGTGCTTGGATTATTTTTAATGGCTCCAATCTCTTTAATGACCACACCCTCCTTGTCTTCAACTTTAAACACGTTTCTTTCTGTGGTTAGACTTTACATTTTCCTTCCTTCATTCCTTCCTTTGTTTCTTCCTTCCTTCCTTTTTCTTTTTTGAGACAGGATGTCACCATGTATCTCTGGCTGTCCTGGAACTCACTATGTAGACCAGGCTGGCCTAGAGCTCACAGAGATCCGTCCGCCTCTACCTCTTGAGTGCTGGCATTAAAAGTGTGCCCCATCACGCCCGGCTAGGCTGCATATTTTCAAATCGGTTTTTACTCCTGATTCTCCTTGTAAGTCTGGTTAGAAGCAGCTATAGTAACCATGCCACAGCCTACACGTGTGTTTCCTTCACATTTCCTCTGGAAAGCCAGACCTAGTTCCACAGCTACTCAGGGAGCTGAGGCAGGAGGATTGTGACTTTAAGATCCTCCTGGGCTACCAAGCAAGATCAAGGCCAGCCTGGGCAACTATCTCAAAAAATTTTTTTAATGGGAGAAAAAGGGATTATGGGTACATTTCAGTGTCAGGGTACTTACTTAGCATGCACAAAGCCTTGGGTTCAGTCCTCAGCATCTCCAAAAAAAAAAAAAAAAAGAAAAAGAAAAAGAAAAGAGGAGGGAGGGAGGGAGGGAGGGAGGAAGAGAGAGAGAAAGAGAGAGAGAGAGAGATCAGTTTTGTTGCCTTTAAACTCAGTCTCTCGTAAATCCCACAAAGTCTCTGGATGTAGAGATGCGTAGAGAAAGTCTTTCTTTTTTTTTTTTAATATTTATTTATTTATTTATTATGTGTGCATAATTCTGTCTGTGTGTATGCCTGAAAGCCAGAAGAGGCCACCAGACCTAATTACAGATGGTTGTGAACCACCATGTGGTTGCTGGGAATTGAACTCAGGACCTTTGGAAGAGCAGGCAATGCTCTTAACCACTGAGCCATCTCTCCAGCCCGAGAAAGTCTTTGACATGAGCCTTGGCCCAGTTCCCAGCTCTGTGCTTGTGCTGGTCTGAAACCCTGGTCTGCATTCTCACTGGAGTGCTGATCTCCGAGTTCCCACCAGAACTGCCCATTAAGATGAGCATACAACACTTCAGGACTTCTCGAGCCTGCGCTTCCCAAAGTCTTCACATGTCTCCCAGAACCGCTTCCAAAGGTCTAAAGATCACATCATCAGGTCCAGCAACAGCAAACACTTCTTGTAGTCAGTGTTCTCGTTATCATGAACAAGTAACCACCACCAACAAAATAGGTGAAGGGATCACTTATTTTCAGTTCATGGTTTCTGAAGGCTTAGACCACAGTCACTTTGTCCCATGTCCTTGGACAGAGCATCATCATGGCAGGAGTGTGTGATGAGGAACTTCACCTCACGGCAGACAGAGGAAGACGACCAGACTCAGGTTCTACAATAACCTGCAAAGGAATGCCCCAGGGCTCTACTTCCTCCTGCCGGGTCCAACCTCCTCAGATGCCACAGCCTCCAAACTAGCACCAGCAGCTGGGGACCGGAGTGCGACCTAGTGGGGAACACTTCCTGGTCAAACCATAGTAAGAGGTGGTCAACCTTGCTCACTTCAAAGAGACAGGGCTTCTGCAGTATGAAAGGACTCAGAGGCCTTAGGACTCTGTGCTTCCGAGTCTACTTATAACCATAGATGTGCAAATAGCCATGGCTCAAGAGGGACAGCTCTGACCCTGACTCTGCAAGTCAACTTTAGACTTGCACAAAGTGGAAAAGACACTATCTGTGGCTTTGCGTGGTAGAGGAGGGAAGTGACCTCTGGGCTTAATGCAGGACCCACAAGAATCCGAGCGTTCCAATAGGTGTTTTGGAGCAGGCAGGTTTTGTGCCCTCTGTAATCTCTACTGCCTGCACTCAGCACAGTTCCCACAGAGTCTCCAGGAAGACAGGCTTTAGCTGGCTGTAATGGGCACCATCCTAACAATGCATCCTTCCCTGCTCCATCCCTGGCTCCCTGGAATCTCCTTCCACCTCGGCAACCTTCAGCCTTGTCTCAGGTTCCATTGCCAGGAGTCCCATCTGTGATACCATCCTTTATTTGAGGACCAGCGTCATGATAGTACTGGAACCCACCACGCCTACACCTAGACCCATACTTACTCCACATGCATATCACACACACACACACACACACACACACACACACACACACACACATGCAAGCGCGTGTCCTATGCTTGCTATACATGCTACCACTGGCCATACACATAATATACATGCAAATGCACCACATACTGCATACATATTATGTACATATATTCTGCATGCATGTATAGAACACCACCAGAAATCACATACAGCATATTCTTACGATAATATGCATGCCGCCCATACTGTACACATATACACATACTGGCATTCTCTCTTCCTCCACATCCCCAATCTTCACTCAGACTCTGTGGAAAGGCAGGATTCTGGTTTGTTAACAACAGGACTCTCTCTCTCTCTCTCTCTCTCTCTCTCTCTCTCTCTCTCTCTCACACACACACACACACACACACACACACACACACACACACACACACACCTCCTTGTGGCTGACTGTAGGGTGACTTTCTCCTAGTGCTCTACCCTGTAGTAACTTTGGAGGACTTTCATGAGACCCACAAATGGACAGTTTATGGGCTCTGCTGATAAAATACCTTCGCTGGAACCCAAAGTTCCGTCCTTTCTGTTCTTGCATTCTTTTGGTAATCCTGTTTGGCCACCTTGCAGGTTGTCAGTCTCTTTCCTGAGTCCCCTGACGCCTCTATGCTAAGTCTGAGATAGACATGCTGCTGAGGTCACACAGGGTGTCTACAGACACTGAAACCCAGGGGCCTCCTTTTACCCCCAAGGACCCAAACCCAGACTCCATCCACTATTCCAGCCGCCTCCAGGAATCCCCCAAGATCTCCCTTGGCCACACAATCTCACCACCTTCTGGGAAAGGGCTCCTCAGCAAACCCCACAACCACCACCTACCCAACTCCCACCCTGGGAAACTTGCCCCACACTCCCCCACTAACCTGGAAGCCCCCGCTCCTCTCATGTTCTGCCCTGGACCACCAAAGCCCTGGGGGTTTTCTTTTGGAAACAGCCCTTTCTTGGATCTTCCCATTCCCAGGACCTGGTTAGGGTCTGAACTTCTCAGCTGTCCTCTACATTCCCCACTTTACTGACTCCTGAAGCATGCCTCTCCCTCCCATCTCCTCTCAGTGATGACCCTGTGGGAGAACCTTTGTGGTCCAGACCCTGTGACTAGGAGATGCCACCTGGACAACCAAGGCAGGGGGCTTCTTAGGAGCCAAGGCCAGTACAGCTGGGGATGCACCGTCACCTCCTGCTGGAGTGCTTCCGGCGGCGGAGCTGGGCCTAAATTTGTCCCTAGGGTCACACCCAAGGACAAGGTTCAGTTCCTCACCCGATTCAAGAGGCTACTTCAGTCCTGCTCCCTTCCACCTTGGCTTCTATCACTCCCTACAAAAGATTCAAAGTCCATGATTTAACTACTCCAGAAATCAACACAGTTTGATTTTTTTTTTATGTTTTACTAGCCAATAAACCCTGCTTGAGTGAACTGGGTTGGGTTTCTGCCACAATTCATCAGGCAGGTCCTACTGAAGCAGAAGATAGACGCCCTGACCTCCACAGTGAGACACACCTGAATGGAGTCAGGGCAGAAGGTCACAAAGTCCTGTGGACGCTCCTTCTTTTCATTTAAAATTGTCGCAACCCCCCACTTTATCTTTCTAGCATCCCAGTGCCCCTAGAGCCATGAAACACGACTGATTCTCTGCGATGTCCCTCACTACAAAGTTCAGTGGCCATTGTAGGAGAGGCCAGGACTCAGCTTTGAGGCAAGTGTGACCTGGATTTCAGGATGCCAGAAGCTGGTCAAGAGGTCTGTTCAGAGGGCAGTCTGAGTGCAGAGGCGTCAGGGAGCAGGCACGGGAGGGTACCACAACGGCAGTTTTAGCCCAAGGGAGGCGAACCCCATTGGGGTTTCCCAAGCGCAGGCCTGGACATTTGACCCCGACTTCGAGGGCTGGGAGCAGAAAAGAGACTTGATGGGCAAGGCAGCGCGCTGAGCCGACTGGGAGGGCAGCGGGGAGCGCTGCTCAGCGCGGACTCGGGCGGCTCCACCCGCGCTTCTCCGTGCGGCCGCGAGGGGGCTCCGCACGGCTCCGGCCAGGCGCACGGGCGGGCTGCGCGCGGGATCGCGGCGGGCTGCGGGCGAGCGGGCGGGCAGCGCCCGGTTCACGGTGCAGCGGCTGCGGCGGGCGCGGCGGGCGCTGCCGATGGGCCAGGCCCGGGCTGCCGGAGCGCCGGGAGCCGGTGAGTGACGCGCGGTCGCACGGGACACCTGTGCTTACGGACAAGGGCGTGCGGGGCGCGGCGAGGTTCGCGCGTGGAGCAAGGCAGCGGTGTGGGCGGGGACGGCGGATCCGGCCGAGGGCGGGCACGCGCAGGGCTTGACCCGGGGCAAGGTGCGCGCGGGTGACAGTGCGCGTGGCCGGAGCCGCGGCGCGCGTGGCGTGGAGGTGGACAGCGCCGGGCCGAGGGGCACGGAGTCCTCCCCCCGCCCCTAACCTCCCGAGGGCGCGGGACGGCCGTGAGGTCCCGGGATGGAGATGCCCAGCAGCGACTGGATGCCTGGGCCCAGCCAAGGGCACGCCCCCCAGTCGCTGCTGGGAGACCACCTCCCTGCACCTGCTAGTGGCAGAAAATTCCAGTCTGGGCCCAAAATCTCCACTCACATGGGCCTCAGTTTCCCCAACTATGAAACGGGCACAGCAAGCTTGACCCGTGATGTGCATGTGAAGGATGAGAAGGTCCTTGGCCTTCTGGGAATCAGGAGACCAATGTGTCAGTCGTAGGGGCTGTAGGGTGGTGGCATCTGCTGGGGCTCCGGGTGTGTCCCTCAGGCAATGGCAGGGGCAGACTCAAGGATGCAGACAGAAAAACCCTGGAGAGAGGTGGGTGCTCCCAACCCTGCTGTCTACCCAACAGCTTAGGTGGTGAGGTCCCCAGCACCCCAACTGCCTCCTGTGGCTGTAGGACAGGTAAGAGAGTCCCAGAAGGGTCCTGGGGAGTCTCATCTGATGTCCAGAGCTGTGTTTCCACTTCACAGTCAAATAAACAGACTCACTTGTCCTGTCTCAGGGCCATGAAGTGACAGAGGTGAGGTTTCAGGCTTCAGCCACCTTGCCAGGTGCCCTGAGGATGCTGTGTTCGCCGACACTTACTGTGTGCAGCCGGCTCCCTTGCCCTGAACCCTGTGCCAACGCTGGGGTGAGAGGGCATAGCACAGCACGAGTTAGCTGCCAAGGGAAAATCTGAGGGCGTTTCAGATCATTTCTAGGAAGACAATTAAATAGGGTAATGGGCTGGAGAGCCTGGGCCTGGCCAGAGGTGTCTGTCCCTGGCTAGAGACCCTTGTGCTGTAAACGAAGAGTGGAACCCATGGAAAAGTCAGCACATGGGCTGAACAGGTGAAGCATCCCTGGGGCGAGTACAGGTGAGGGATGGGAAGGACTTGGAACCAGATATCTCGGAGAGATGAACTAGGGCTTGGATGTTCTGGGCGGCATGAGAAACCTGCAGACAGATGGAGTTTGAATAGTAGACGGAAAGGTCGAATGGTGGTTGAAAAGGTGTGCAGGGGTAGCCAGACAGAGAGAACGCAGACTGGACCAGAGGATCAGAACTGTCGAGCTATATGAGAGGCATTGGGCTGTGCAATCCACCCCTGGTGGTATAGCCGCTCCAAGGCCCTTGTCCTGGGAAAACCAGAGCCATGAAGTGGGCAGGACGGTGAGTTGAAGAACTCAGGTGGAAAATGAGCCTGGCTTTCTTTCAAGTGCTGTCCCACTCCAGTCCAGCAGGTGGCGCCTGACTGTGGGCGGGGTTGCAGAGGTTCAATGAGATGCTGGGTGTTCGACTAGACCCAGCCTCTGGGACCTTCTCACTTGTCATTAGGTGTCCTGGAGTGCTGGTCCAGCACTCACATTTCTACTTGGACCAAAACTAGAGTCGGCTGGTTCCCTTTGCTTTTTTAAGTGAGAATTGAGGGGCCTAGAAACCACCATCTAGGTTAGGTATGCCCAACCCCAAACCACTACATTGTGTCTGATGACCTTGGGTGTGCGTCCAGAGCTCTGAGCATTGTTTCAGTCTGGTCCAGCATTGGTTTTGTGAGTTTCTCATTGCATTCAGTCCGTTTTTGCACATCCTTGGTCTTCATGATACAATTTTATTTTTGAAACCGTAAAATGTTTTTATGACTCAAAGGTCACAACTATACAAAAGCTATAAGTTATCTAGAGGCGCAATTCTGTCCCTGTGTCTTTGTCCCTGTTCCTCATCAGATGTACCATTTTAAACAGCTTCTAGATTACCTGTCCATGTTTCTTTTTATCGAACAAGCCATTTGTACATTATATTAAGGTATATAATGCATTGTGATAAAAGTTCCTCCTAAAAATCAGCTCTGCACAGTCTGTAGAGACTGTCCTGGGGGCTCTTCACGACTACATACTTTTCCACTGTGTGGCTCTACCCTCGTTTCTTCAATTTGTGTTCAGTGGGTGGACCTTGGAATTTTATTCCAGGCTTTTGATCCCCGCCCCCCAGTCTTTTTTAAAGATTTATTTTATATGTGTGAGTTGTGTGCATGTGTCTGTGGATGTGCAGATGTGGAGGGCAAAAGAGGGTGCTGAATCCCTTGAAGCTAGAGTTATAGGCATTTGTGAGACTGTATTTATCATTAGGTAATTAATTAAGATATTTGTTTATTTGATTTATCTTTATTTAAAGGTAAGAAAAATTGTACCCAGAGCATGGTATACGGAGAGCAGTTGACGGAAGTCTCCCCTCAGTGTTTCTGTGTCTGATAGGGTTAATTTCTGTCACATTTGTTGTTGTTGTTGTTGTTTTTGAGACAGGGTTTCTCTGTGAAAGAATTCTGGCTGTCCTGGAACTCATTCTGTAGACCAGGCTGGCCTCGAACTCACAGAGATCCACCTGCTTCTACCTCCTGAGTGCTGGGATTAAAGGCGTGTGCCACCACCGCCCGACACTGACACTTTTTTTTCCAAAGGTTTTCTAGCTATTCCATGATGTTGATGATATTTGGAATTGGATCATATTGGTGTGTTCACACATGTGCACATGTCCCTTATGCAGGTACCTGTGTGTGTGTGTGTGTGTGTGTGTGTGTGTGTGTGTGTGTGTGTGTGTATAAGCCAAAGGACAACCTTAGGTGCTATTCCTCAAGAATCATCCATCTTACTGTTCTTGAGACAGGCCTGGAGCTTGCCAAATAAACTGAGTTGTCTGGTCATCGATCCCCAAGGATCTATCTGCCCTGTCCCTGCCTCCCGAGTATTGGGATTAAAGGCTCAAGCCGTCATGCTTGATTTAAAAAAAAAAAAAAAGTGAGTTCCAAGGATCAAACTTGGATCCCTTGCTTGGAAAGTAAACACGTCACCGACTTCATTTTCTCCTCGGCTACATTTCCATCTCAGCTTCTGGCTCTGACCTCGTCATGCAGGCATAGGGATCAGGTGTTTTTCTGTCGCAAGGTCACAGTTGCAGGTGAAGCTGTCCGTGCACAGGGTGTTCTCATTTCACCCGGCTGCTTGTTGTAAGTTTCTTCCTCCCATTGTATCTCCTAAATTTTTTTTGATCTCTGTACATGGTGTGTTCTTCAGCTGTATCAGAATTGTTTGAAGATCGCTTGGGTGTTCTGTCAGCTACAAACTCAACCGTGTCGCTTTTCTTTACTCATCTTTGGGGATTTATTACTCTCATCTAATTAAGTTAGCTAACTACTTTCAGTTGGAGCTGGAGAGATGGCGCAGTGGTTAAGGGTTCCTCCTTTCTTCCAGAGGACCCAAGTTCGGTTCCCAGCACCCACAGCAGGTGGCTGTCAACCAACTGTAATTCTAGCTCCAGGGGACCCAATGTCCTCACTGGCCTCTGCAAGCACCTGCACTCATATGGTGTCTACAGATACAAATGTGTGAACAACATAAGTCCCTCTGATTCAGTATTACATATTGGATTCAATGGCCATCTTTACCTTGCTCCAAGGCTGACAAGGATGCAGACTTCAGGGGAGGCAGGGACGGAGATAGGAAGAGAAGGTCTGAGTCCGTTTTCTGCTCCTGTCACGGAGTACCAGACACCGAGTGAACTGTAAACAGTGGCTGTTTTTTGGTTCTTGGTCTGAAGGCTGGGAAGCCCTCAATGAAGGGATGACATCTGTGAGGTTATCCCATGGCAGAAGGCCAGGAGAGGTTGGGGGTGGTGGTGGGGGCGGTCAAGCTGATTTTTCTAACGAACCACTAACCCATCCTACAAAAAATGGCAGTTCATTTGAAAGAGCTGAACACCCATGGCTTTTTATTTGGGCCTCCTACCTTATTTTTGTTTAAAGATGAGTACCCCTGGCTGACCTGGAACTCACCTGCCTCTGCCTCCCACATGCTGGGTTTAAAGATATGTGCCACCATGCCCACCCAGTCTCTGATTCTTATTTCTATACACTGTAGCGTTGAGGGTAAAGTTTCTGACACAAGACCCTTAGCAGACACATTGACACTGTGTCGTGGTGTATCATTCATTCATCCCAATCTTATTGGAAGCGTTGTGTTTTTATTAAAGCACATGTAGTCACCTAGCAATGTGTTGTTTCTCCTTGGCACCGTCAGGACAGTGAGCCATGTTAGCAGATTCCCTAATGTCTAGTCTGGGACAAAGGTGAGGTAAATACATCTGAATCTTAGTTCTCCTCCGTCCCTGCATTCCTGAGACCAGTACCACATGGGCAGGATGCCTTCCACTTTGCTCTGGTTATACTGCTTAGCGGTTGCTGTGTGAAGAGGCATGTCAGCCCCCAGTGGACTAGCGCATGTGCTCCTTACCACTCGTGGCTGTCTCAGTGCGTGTGTTGGCCAGAATGTCACCCCTGTGACCTCATTGCCTCTCCTTAGGCCCCTCCTCTTAACACTGCTGCATTGGGGGATGAAATCAACAGACTTGGGAGGACACTTTCAACCTCAGTGGTCACCTCCTGTTCCCAGGGGCCACCTCCAGTTCCTTATGTGGGAGTCTCCACCATGACCGCTGACTCCACTAAGCTGGTGAAGAAGGACTACAGGGCAACATCGTAATATAGCTTGGCAGAACGCTGATGTCACATGATCATGGACGCAATTTCCTCTCGCCTTTGATGTAGTTCATTAGTTCGAGCACAGTGAAAACTCCCATCTTCTTTCCAGGCATGACTCACAAGAGAGGGATGTTGGATGATGCTGCAGAGACGGGCCACTGTGGTGCTGAACTTCAGCTTGCTAGTGTCTATTTTGCTAGAAGGTGTCCTTTCTTGGACCAAGCTTAGCTTCTGACAGGTTCTTTAAGAAGAATGTGTGGCTAGTGCTTCTTGGTTTTGTTCTCTGTTCCTGATGCTTAAAGGACTGATCGACCGGTTGTAAAGTACTTGCATTTCTTTCTTAAACCCGATATGATGTTGTTATGGGGACTTGGAGATGTCACCAGCCTTGGTACTTGGGGAAACGTCAAAATGAATGGTGTACTGTCAGAACGTACCAGTTTATAAAACAGTTGGAATATTTGCTGTCTCTCACTGCTCAGTTTTTACTGAACGAGTTGAGACTGTTACTGGAAGAGGTCCGCCACTTGAAAGCCAACATTCAAGAGGCATGCATTAGCACCAAGGAATCAGGCTTATTCAAAGCAATTCCTAAAGATTATGGAAAGCTGCCTCCTCAAAGCTCCATCCAGACTCCCCTGGTCCCGAGGAGCCTTCCTAGGGAAGAGGAGGAGGATGGGGGCAGGACTCTTTGTCATCCTTTTTATCCTTCACCTTCGTGGGAGCAGTAGCTCCAGCCGTGCTTCTGAGGGCAATTGCACAGGGCATCGGGCGTTGGAGGGTCTGCAGATCTGATGAAAGACCGTCAGCAGTGAGCATCACAACCGGGTGAACCGGGCTTCTCTTTAGGATTTCGAATGCCAAGCGGCAGTGAGGGAATATAAACTCCCCAAAAGGACTAGGGAGGGGGTAAGAGGAAGTAGCGATGTTAAGGCTTCTCAGACACTTTCCTGTGCGTTCTGTGTCCACCGCCTGAAGCTGCCACTGCTCTGACCAGCACCCTGGACTCTACCACAATCTCTCCTGCTGTCTCAGGGTCAGTGCTCCCCTGCACCCAGCGGTTGTTGAGTCATGCCCAAGGGTGTGTATTTGCAAGCATGGGTACTCCTGAGTGTTTAAGAAAAACTCCTCGTGTCGCAGTCAGGTTGAGACTCTAGGAGATGCACCATGGTCCTGGGGAGATTAAGGAGGGTTGGCAGGATATTGTTGACTGACAGCTGGCCACAGAGAGAGCGACTTTGTCCTTGCATTATAGATTTGAAGAGAGCCCTATCAGTGCCAGCCTCCAGCCAACAGCATCAGGCTGTATGATTGGTGTGGATGCTGGGTCTTAGGAAACTGAAGTGATACTTGGGAGTGCTTATAGATAAATGTTGCTTTGCAGTAGAGTGCTTATTGGGTACCCGCTCCCTACTATGCACTATGCAGGGTGCCAGGTCCTTATCTTATGAGAATGGACATGTATGAAGGAAGAAACAAAGGGTAGGAAAATTTTCTCTGGGAAAGGTTAATAAAGTTAGTCAATTCCTAGCCAGACTGACCAAGGAAACACACATAGACACACACACACACACACACACACACACACACACACACACATGAGTAACAAGGACTTTTTGGACATATACTATGACTTTGATATGTTAGGTAGAAGAGGCAAATATTTTGAAGTTGCAGCTTATCAAAAATAACAGAAGAAAGAAAACCTGCCCAACGCTATTTTTATTATTAAAGAAATTGAATTTATCATTAAGATTCTTGCTATACAGAAAATGTCAGGCCCACGAGCCTTCTACAGTGAATTCTACCAAATATTTAAGAAAGAAATTCTACAACACCTTCAATCTGTCAATAAAAATCAAAACACCTAGCAACTCAAATACCAGCAAGGATGTGGGTGACAGAGACCCTTAGCATCTTGAGGTAGAGGTGTGGATTTCTGTAACCAGTGTGTGAAGTGACTTAGTACAGTTGGTCCTTGCTGTGTATACTGGTAAAGCAGGAGTCCTACCCCCACTGCGTCCATCCACGGGAGAACTGTGTGTGAGAATTACAGGACCCCGCTCTCCATAGCAACCACTGGACCATGTGCATGTAATTGCACATGCATTGTGTTAGAGTGAAGAATACAGCATGCAGGATGACACCATTTTTGTAAGATGCAAAAGTCAGCTATACAGTGTAGTGCTGAGGGTACCTACTCCTGAGAGGAAATGTTTGATAAATACATTTTTAAAGCTCCAGACACCAAAATACGCTGTTCGCTTGATTCTGTCATACCTCTATCAAACAGCATGTTATTTGTCGTAAATGTTTATAATTTTTATTCATAAAATGTGCTTTAAGAGGGGCTGGAAAATGACTCAGTGGGTGAGAGTACTGTGTCCCTAACACTGAGTCCCCGGCATAGCCAGGTGTGGCTGGCACACCTGTAACCACAGAATTTCAGGGTGGTGAAAGGTGTATCTAACCAGACAGCTTCAAGTTCACTGAAAACCTCTGTCCCAAGGGAATAGGGCAAAGAACAATAGAGGAAGACGGTCAATATCGGCTTCTGGCCTCTACACATGCACACATGTGCATACACATGGATACACACCATAGTAATTAATTAATTAATTTTCATCTAATAATACAAATTTTTTATATCATATGTTTTAGATCTGGGGTAATCACATAGATAATTGTGTTGGCTAGTCTTATGTCAACTTGACACACCAACCAGAGTTATCTGAGAAGGGGACCCTTAACTGAGAAACAGCCTCTATAAGATAAAGCTTTAAGGCATTTCTTAGTGATTGATAGGGGAGGGCCCAGCCCTTGGTAGGTGCTGCCATCCCTGGGCTGGTGGTCCTGGATTCTATAAGAAAGCAGGCGGAGCCAGCCAGTGAGCAGCACCCCTCCATGGCCTCTGCGTTAGCTTCGGCCTCCAGGTTCCTGGCCCATTTGAGTTCCTGCCCTGACCTCCTTTGGTGATGGACAGCAATGTGGCAGTGTAAGCTGGACAAACCCTTTCCTCCCTAACTTACTTTTTGGTCCTGGTGTTTCATCGCCGCAGTAAAAACACTAACTAAGACAATGACTAATGGCGATGCTGCTTGGATGGCCAGAATCCCCCAGGTTTCTAATTTGCTCCTGTGATTCATGACAATGCTACACATGCATGAAGAATATTAACATGATTTTTTTCAACAAGCGTGGGTTGACCGTCCCTTATCCGAGATGCCTGAAAAAGCCGAAGTCTATATGTTTAAGGGCTTTTCTTTGGGGGGGGGGTTATTTATGTATCCATAATGAGGCATATTGGGAACAGGATCCAAATTTAAACAAGAAATTCTCGTACAGCTCACACACATAACCTGAAAGTCATTTTACACAGTATTTTTAGTGTACCATCATTTTGGCTGCACCTATCACGTGACATCAGGTGTGAAATTTTCCACTTGCTCAAAAGGCTTTGAATTTTGGAGCAGTCTACACTTTGGATTTTTAGTACATAACAAAATATTGAGATGAGTCCCCACACTGGCTTGCCATGCTCTCCGTGGGCTGTTCTCACTTTGGACACCATTGACTAATGAAGCCACATGGTCACTGTGCCTTTTTGCAGTAGGCTTTGGGTGTGGACCCAGGGTGTTCGTGTGTGTGTGTGTGTGTGTGTGTGTGTGTGTGTGTGTGTGTGTTGAAATGGAGATCAACATAATGGGAGCTGATGTGGGAAAATGATGCTTCAAGCCATCCTTAAAAGTCAAACAGAAGTCAAAGCAAACATGTGCATCTAGGGACGGAAGGAGTGATGGTTAGATCCCAGTGTGGAAGACCCTTTCTTGGTACCCACTCTGCATCAAGCCCTGGACGGCTCTATCATTACCACCCTGAATGCCTGGGGTGAGGTGGTGTATTATCAAATGTGCAGGGTGTTCTGGTCCTTCTTTCTTTTCTGACTTTAAAGTCTTTATTTTTAGACTGGTTCATTGGTATTTATTTATGGAATGCAACACCCAACTGCCGTGCGCACAGACAGTGTGCAATGATTAGACTAGGGCTTCTCCTTTCTCTCTCCGGTGTGATCATTTCTTTATCCTGGAATCCTTCAAACCCTTCCTCTCTGGCCACTGAGGCTTGCTAAACTAATTGTTGTAGACTAAGTGACCCCGCTGTGCTATAGAGCACTGGCCGTCTTTTCCCACCACCCCACCGTATTGGCGCTCATTAACCAGACACCCCACTTTGGTTCCCTGTCAAAGACCAGTAAACTCCACGCACAAGAGGGGCTGATAGAGAAGCCAGAGGTAGGGCCTGAGGCTCTGAGCCACAACAGACTGGGGACATGCCTGGAAAGACAGGTTTCACTCAGTTCCCAGAACCTGACCGCTCTGTTTACAGGTTGGAGATAGTTGAACTGGCCCTGAGTCCTCAGAGGTCAGTTCAAGGGATTTGCTCTCTACTGGTGACAGATTCCCATCAAACGATTTAACTTCCCAGCTCCTCAGTGTCTGGCAGCAGCACCCACCAGCCATTTGGGAATTGGCCGTATCTGGACCACACCAGGGCTTCCTCCAGCTTAGTGCTTCTGGCAGCGGGTCTCTTCTGACAAGCCCTTTAAGGATAAAAAATGGCACACACGGAGGTCTTGTGAGCTTGTGCAAGGCAGATTGCGGGAAAGGCTTAAAGAGGCCGAGATGACAGAGTGTGCGGCAGCTGCTCGGGGGACAAGAATTGCAGATCCCCAGTGGCCTGTGGTTTGCAAACAGATGTTTGGGCATGAGCACAGCCAAATTGTACAGCCCTCCAGGTGATGGGAGGGGCGCCAAATGCTTCGGGTTGCTGCTCTGAAACGTTCACGGGGAAAATGTACTTCTGTTTTGCAAACAGCAAGTGTAAGAAGGAGGAACAAATTAGGTTATTGTGCCGTAACCAATTTCATGTGCAGAGTCGTTGACAGAGGCACATTTCACATAATGAACGTGATCAGCAGGACTGCCACTCACCTTAATGAGGAGAGAGAGCAACGGGGAGCCTAGCGTCCCCTCCTGCCACCGTCTTTTCCCCAGCTCAGACAGGGACCAGGACCCAGCAGGTCTGCCTGTCAAAGCCCAAGGTCACACAGCATCAAGGACTGCCAAGACTTCCAGGAAGAAAGTCATAGACCCTCCTCACTTTCCCCCAACCTTTTCCTACAGAGAATTTCAAAGACATGGAGAGAATAGGTTGAATAGCAGTCACACTGTTCCCATCCCCCAGCTCCCACAGGCGTCAGCTCCCAGCTTGCCTTCTAGTGTGTGTGTGTGATGTGTGTGCATGGATGCTTGTGCATATATGTGCATGAAGGGGCCAGGGTTTGAGGTGGGTATCCCTATCACTCTCCACCCAGTTCTTAAGACAATGTCTTGCACTGAACCTGGGGTTCACAGCTCAGCTGCACTGACCGACCATCGAATCCCAGCCATCCTCCTGGCTCTGCTTCCCCAGTTCTGGGGTCACAGGCACACATCATCCCTTCTGGTGGGGTCCTGTGTGGATGCTGGGGCATCTAAAGTCAGGTCTTCGTGATGAGCACTTTAGTGACTGGGCCATCCCTCTAGGTCCTCCACTTATCTTCCCTGAAATATTCTATTTAGTAGATCGGGCTGGCCTCGAACTCACAGAGATCCACCTGCCTTTGCCTCCCGAGTGCTGGGATTAAAGGTGTGCGCCACCACCGCCCGGCCTCCACTTAGCTCCTTAAAGCAAATCTAAGGCCCCATATCAAGTCCTCTTAAGCCTCTAATATGTATCTTTGGGTGTACAGCAACTGTATTTTCATAACCTTAGTACTCTTGATGTATTTCTTGAAAGTGGTAATAATTTATTACTATTGGGAATAGTTTAATAATATTGTATTTCTGTAACACAACACCTAAGATCTGATAGTATAGCACACAATGACTAAAAGTTTATTTGGCTCATGGCTCTGGAGGCTGGGAAACTCAAAGCATGGGGTTGGCACCAGCTGGTGTCGTGGGAGGGTCTTCTCTCCAGAATTGCAGAGGGTTTCTCAAGGGAGGCAGAGCAACTGTGTCAACTTGGGTCCCCCCTCCTCTCTCCTTACAGACACTGCTACCACCATGGAGCCACCTTCATTGTCTCATCTAACCCTAATGACCTCTCAAAGGCCCCAATTCTCAAATAACATCCACACATGACTTTAGGGATTTGTTTCTAAAAACTTACCCTTGGGAGTGGATCACACTCAAACCATGACAGTCTTGCCCCAGTTACTTCAAAATGAATTTTGAAATCTTTCTGGGGTGTGTGTGTGTGTGTGTGTGTGTGTGTGTGTGTTCCTGTGTGTGAAAATGAGTACACACATGCCATGGCATGCAACCTTCAGTGTTCGCCTGGCCTTCCGTCTTGTTTGAGATGGGGTCTCTTTCTGTGTCATACAGTGCCTGGTACAGCAGGCTAGCTGTCCCTCAGCTTCCTGGAGACTCTCCTGCCTCTACTTGCCATGCTGCAGAAGAAGCGCTGGGATCACAGATGTGTGCTACTATACCCCGTTCTTCACATGCGTTCTGGGGATTCAGAATCAGTTCACACTTCACAGTGAGCGTTGGACCCATTGAGCCATCTCTACAGCCCCCTAATGTCTTTTTGCAGGTGATTTATTCCAGTGGGGAAGAATTCAGATTCCCCATGTGGCCTTGGCTTTTTATAACTCCAACATCTCTTTTCGATTTTGTCTTTGATTTCTAGTCCACTGATTTGTTAAGAGAAATAAGGGCATTTGGAGAGAATACCAAGTTTCTGGATTTGGTTGTTCTGTATTCTTGGGAGGTCGTTGAATTCATCTGTCTATCCCCTAAACAAGGCTTCCCCTCAACAGTGGTTAGACCTACAGGGCTAACCGTCGTGGAAATAGCAAATGGAGCCCATGGGTGACTTGAACTTTCTTAGTAGCTTAATGAACAAGGAAACCCGAGGTCTGAGGAAAAGACTCAGTGAATAAGGCACTGGTCAAGAAGCATGAGACCCCGAGGTCTGATCCTCAGCCCCCACAGAAATGTTGGTGGACATGGAAGCCGGCCAGTAATGGCAGCTCTAGGGAGGCAGAGAGAGGAGAACCTTAGACAGGCTGGATACCTGGACTAGCTTAACAGGCGAGTCCTGGGTTCAAGTTAGAGACCCTGCTTCAATATCTAAGGAGTGTTAAGGAAGACACCAAGCATCAACCTCAGGCTGCCTATGCATGCACATACATAAACATGTGAACATGTATAGATATACACCATATGAACACACATGTGAACATGTATCTATACACCATACACAGATATAAGTATTTTAATTTTTTTGTTTTTTTTGACAGAGTTTTTCTGTATAGCCCTGGCTATTCTGGAACTTGGTCAAACTCTGAGATATACCTGCCTCTGCCTCCTGAGTACCAGGATTAAAAGGTGTATGTCACCACACCCAGGTTTAAATAAATATTTTTAAAAATAATATCAGTACTATATTTTATTTAAACTGGTATATAGTCAAGAAGTTATCACCCAACCTAGTCCTGTGAGAAAGGCACCCACCCTGCCTCACAGCCCCACCAGCTCTGAAAGGGCCCCCAACTCTCCATTACACTGGGGAGTACGTTTCAAAGTGAGTTTTGGAAGTACCACACCAGCCTCCTAACATCAGCCCGCTGAACACGTAAGCAGAAGACCCGACTCGAATGCTCCAGTATCCCAGCCTACGGGAGGTTAGGAAACAATGAGTTTACTTTGTTTTTAAATCATCACATTCATATTCATTTGCTACACAGCACTGAGAAACGAATCTTTGTATCTGTTGTACCGACTGCTGAAGATCTGGGTTGGGAAGTTAACAAAGCTGCGAGGGACGGTCTTTGTGTGCACACAGGATTTTGTTTTTCTTAGATAAATGCTTATGAGTAAAATGGCTTAGTTGTATGCGAAGTTCACTTCAGTGTGTTTGTGTGTGTGTGTGTGTGTGTGTGTATACCCGCGGTGCCAAAAGAGGGCATCAGATCCCCAGGATCCGTGGCTGTAGGTGTCTGTGAGACCCCCAGTATAGGTTCTAGGAATCGAACCTAGACCCTCTACAAGGGCAATACATGTTTTTAATCTCTGAACTGTCCTCCAACCTCCTTCAATCTATTTTTATTTATTTCATGAGGTATTTGTTCCGTTTGTCTTTTTTTCTAACATATTTTGAGATAGTTAGGTATTTGTGATTCTATTTAATGTCCTTTGTCGTCTTACTTAGCCCTTCATCATTCTGTTTCAGCGCTTGAGCGACAATACACACGTGCTACCCAAACATCAAACCACCTTTCAAATGTAAAACACACATGTATTTACTTGTTTATTTTTATAGTGTTATTTTTGATAACTTCATATATGAACCCTGTATGTACAACTCTCCCGCCATCTAACCCTCAGACCCCTCCTGGGTGCCCCACCTGCAAATATGTGATCTCTTCTTTAATGCTATTAAAACACACATTGTTATTTGAGTTTCCGAGAATCAGGTGTTCACAGCTTCTTTAAATCTTTCCACCGTGGTCTCTCCAGTCTGGGACTGGGGCCAGGTCCCAACTGAGACCGAGGGTCTCCTTCCAAGCTCACTTGGCTGGTGACTTTTTTTTTTTAAGTGCCGAATTCATGGCAGCTTGCTTCTTTACGACGAGCGCCTTGGTCTAGACTCTCTTTCCAAGTTCCCCTTATGAGGTTAGGGTTGCTGAAGACAACATCCCTCTTGATTAACTTGGTCAACTGATGAAGGGCCTTAATTCAATTTGCAAAACTCCCTTCGTCTTTGCCAGAGAACATAACCTAATCAGAGGAGTGACATCCATCATTTTGGCAGGTCCCGCCAACACTCAAGGAGGGAATGATACAAGGCAAGGTCCGGCGGGGTGGGAACTGGGGGCCATCCTAGATTTCTTCCCACTGCAATATTAACTTAGCACAACTGACCACCAGACGATACTGCACTTCTTGATAGGGTATGTGAGCCCGGAGCCAGCGTGCTTCCAAAGGCTCTCAGCCTCCTCACGTGTCCGGTTCTAGGACTGCCCTAATAAAGTATTGCAAACTGGAACACCATAGAACAATAGAAGGTGAAGTCTCTCACAGTCAGGAATGAGAGCTAGAAGGCCAAAGCAAGATAAGGGCTGGAGAGGTGGCTAAGTCGCCCAGAGCACTCTGCTCTTGTAGAGGACTCCTAGTTCTGTTGGCAGCATCCAAGTCACGGGGTTCACAGTCACCTGTAACTCCAGCTCCAGGGAATCTGGTGTCCTCCCCCTCTGGTCTCTGTGGGCACCTGAATGCACATGTGTGTATATATGATGTATATATAATAATTTGTGTGTGTATATATATATGTATATATATATATTAAAAAGTAAAAAATATCTTTAAAGGTGGCAGCAGCTATGGTGCCTCTGGACTCGGAGGGGAATCTTCTTTCTCCTGCTCTCCTCTTCGCTTCCAGTGGCTCCCCTGAAATCCTTTGTACTCTTTGATGTGAAGCCACACGGCTCCAGTCTCTCGTCACCGTCACAGGGTGTTCCCCAAGTGTGCCTGCGTCTTCAGCTGCTTCGTTTCTCTGAAGGTCTCTAATATGGGCTTATCTTGAGGAGTGTGTCAGCTAGGACGCTACTTCCAAAGAAGACCCTGTTTTGAAATAGTGAGAGCTGGGGCTTAGCTTGTCTTCTGTGTAGGAGACACGATCCGGCCATTACAATGCGATTACCATCAGAAGCTCTAGTCCACACATCGGTAAACGCCATACCACATTATAATTATTTGAAATGGTCAATTATATATATTATATATGTTATATATAATATATGGCTATACATATATATTACAGCTGCTGAATTCATGGCATAGAATTATATGTATTATATACTATATACATTTACATATGCATATGCACACAAACACACATATATACATATACATATACATACACACACACACACACACACATATATATATATATATATTGGTTTTTCGAGACAGGGTTTTTCTGTGTAACAGCTCTGACTGTTCTGGAACTCGCTTTGTAGACCAGGCTGGCCTTGAACTCACAGAGATCCACTTACCTTTGCCTCTGGAGCCCTGGGATTAAAGGCATGCACCTACCCTGCCCAGCTAAAGGTCATTTATAGTTAAAGGACACATCCAAAATACTTGGGACCAAGAAGTGTTTGCAGTTTCCAATTGTTTTCAGATTTTGAAATAGTTAAACTTCTGTAGCGGGATCAACACAAGACTTGCCGATGTATCATCTGTAACTTACATATGCAGCCTGGGAGCGATGCTGGCCAGTATACTAATGTGTGTGCTTTCCAGGGCGGGGCTGTCCCAAGTGCGGCTTCATGTGGACACACAAAGAGTTCAGATTGCAGCAGTGGAGATTTCTGGATTAGGGATACTTGACTTATATTCTGGTGGGGGAAAAAGTCCTGGTTACTGAATCTGAGTCCCCGATAGATGCCGTCCAGCAGGTGGGCAGATCCCCAGCAGCTGCTTTTTGTGGCCTATCCTGGTGTCCGTGGTGTCAAGCACACAGGGTTCACTATCTTTTTCCTGTGTTCAGGGAATGTCCCCACCTGGGTACAATGTGTTTAAACCTTGCAAGTTGGTATGTAGAGCAATGATTTCCTATGTGGTGCCTCTTGTTCATGTTTCTTCGTGGTTGGAACCTATAGCTGAGTGGAAAATGACACTGGTGGGTTTGTGGACAGCTGGAAACGTCTGTTTTCTAGTGTGGGTGCTGTTGGACTAAGTAAGGTCGTGATATCAGGAGAATTTGCCTAACTGAGCCCTACGATACATGTGCTATAGATTGTAATATATGTATAGACATATATGTATAATATATGTATATACATGTATTCACAATCTATTATATGTGTATAACATATGTATTTATACTATATGTGTGTCATATTATACGCACACACATATTTATTATAAACCCATGCCGTAGGTTATATTTGAGTAAAAACGTCATACAAACAGCAACTGAGTCCAAAAGCGGAGCCAGAGATACTGGAGGTGTGTGGTTTGTCTGTCCCTTGGGCAATAGCAAACTGGCACACTGCCCAGTGGCCGGTCTGAGGCAGCGACTTAGTTCCTTAAGGGTGTATGAAGAACCCAACAGCGGCAGCATCTCCTGTCTATCTGTCACTGCACCCTGTAAACATGACATGGAGTCGATGTGACAGACACAGTACGCTGTAAAAGGCCGCACACGCCAGCCTGATTCTGCAAACTCTAAGGTGGGGTGCGCATTTCGATCTGACTCTGTACACTGTAAAGTACAGTGCAGTAGCTGGTTAGTATTCTGACTACCGTGGGCCCTGGAGCTCACATCAAAGGGCAGCTGTGATGGGGAGCTGGATTCAGCAAAGGAGGCGCCCGGGGTAGCTGTAATTGTAGGTAGCGAGGGGCTACCTTTCATGCCAACTCCTACGTTGACAAATGGCTTGGAATCCATCATCCCTGCTCTTTGTCATACTCAAATGTGCCCTAAATGCTCCGATGTGTTATTACCTCTGCAGAGTAATAAGTGGCTGGAGGGAGAGGAAACTACATCTGCTGCCTTTTAGAGTAATTGGCTGGCTGGCTTCCCCCCAGAGCCGTGACGTCTCTGCACGGGCAGGCTGCCTCCTCCTGGTGGCTGCCCAGAGAGTCCTGGCTGTAGGGCACGGAGAGCAATCGTGCCCCCTTCATCACCTCTCCCTCCTTTCCTTGTCCTTTCTTTCTTCCTTTCTCTTCTCCTCACCCGACCCCTGCCCAAACTGAGAGCACTTTTCTGTTTTTCTATTTGTGAAAATGATACACGCTCATTGTTGGAGGAAAAGTCAGAAATGCAGAGTGGGAACCCAAAAGATAAAGCTCTCACCTCCCACACCCAGGTCACTGAAGACACCTAGGCCTTCTCTCTGGGTTGCATGGTTTTCTGTCAGGAGGATTCTGCCCTAAGCATAGCTTGACTGGTTTGGCTTTTCTCAGTGATCTTCTGTTCAGCCATTCAGCCCGAGGTCCCTGTGTTCATCCCGAAGCTGTGGGCTGTTCCTTGCTTACCCGACATCCATGGCTGGACTAATTGCTTCTCGCTACTCAGTGCTGTGGTCAGGGATTTTTTTTTTCTTTCCAGTTGACAGCTGCTGCATTGACCGTCTTCTTTCTGAATTCGGTCCTCAGGATAATTACTGGGTCCAGGCTCAAAGGTATTGGTTCCAGCTGGCTTCTGCTTTCATGCCATTCTCCAGAGTTGCTCTGGAGGGGGGCGTCCTCAAAGCCTGGGATTATCACACTCTGGGGTTTTTCATGCCCTCAAGCCCCTCTTCCCTGCTCTGCATCCTTGGTCCATTGGCTAGCTTCTTTCTTTCTGACCCCTTGTACTGGCTGACTTTATGTGTCAACCTGACACAAGCTGGAGTCATCAGAGAGGACGGAGTCTCCGCTAAGGAAATACCTCCATGAGATCAGCTGTAAGGCACTTTCTCAACTAGTGATCAATAGGAGAGGGTCCAGCCCGTGATGGGTGGCGCCATCCCGGGGCTGCTGGTCCTGGGTTCTATAAGAAAGCAGACTGAGGAAGCCATGTGAAACAAGACAGTAAGCAGCTGCCCTCTATGGCCTCTGCATCAGCTCCTGCCTCCAGGATCCTGCTCTGTTTGAGTTCTTGTCCTGATTTCCTTTGGTGACGAACAGCAATGTGAAAGTATAATCTGAACAAACCCTTTCCTCCCCAACTAGCTTTTTGGTCACGGTGTTTTGTCACAGCAATAGAAACCCTGACTAAGACACACACTGAGCCCTTTCCGCACACTGCCAAGACCCCCTCCCTTTTCGGGACTCCCTCCTGTGGCTCACGCCTCTCCCAACCCCTCAGGTTCTTTTATATATTCTCCCATGACTGAAGCTCAAACATGGAGTTCCCCTGAACAGTTTAGTGCTGAAGGCTTGGACCCCAGATGTTGAAACCAGCCATTAAGGTAGATAACTAGATAACCATGGGGCTAATTTTATCAATGGGCTATGAAGGGTGGGCCTGGTTGAAGGTTTGGATCACAGCAGGTGGAGGGTGCCCTTGAAGGATATATCTTGCTCTGACCAAGGGAACCAAGGGTTCATGTGTCACATGGCCGCCATCTCCATCCAAACAGTAACCCGACCCGTGGTGTCATCCTTCTGATCTGTCCAGTTAGCTTGCAGCCCTTTCTTGCTACCCACTTAAGTCCAGTTCCTTCCAGACCCTTGACTCTCCCTCTGGTCCGTTCTTCACTTCAGGACTGCTCTGTGGCTTTGGTCAAACCCACTTCCACCCTCCCCTTGCCCCCTGGTAAGGGTCCTCCCTTACCTTGTTCCAGCTGTAATGATAGTGCTCCTCTCAGCTTGCTGTCTTCCTTGGGTAGCACTCACTGCCCTCTACTGCCTCTCCCACAAGCGCATGCTCATACCTCCATCTGCTTCGGGGAATTCCATCCCAAGGTCCTTCCTGCTAGTAAGTTCCAGACCAGATATTGCTTGTCTACATCGGCCTGGGAAGTAGGGTCATTGGGCCCATTTTACAGATGAGGATGTAAATGACTTCCCCAGGACCCCCAAGCCAGCAAGGATCCAACACTTGTGCACTCTAATCAGCCTGTGTGAAAGCCACCGTACTTCTGTTGTGCTTTGACCGTGGTGTGTTCCCTTAAAAACTCATGTTGAGGGGCTAGGAGATGGCTCTGTCAGTAAAGTGTTCACCGCACAAGCATGATGACCTGAGTTTGGGTCACCAGCACCCAAATCAGTCAAAGGACTCAGCAGGTCAAGGCACTCGCTCCCAAGCCTGATGAGCTACCTGTGTTTGATTCCCAGAACCTACGTGGTGGAAAGAGAGAATCAATTTTCACTAGCTCTCCTCTGACCTCTACACATATAGCATGGTGCACACACACATACTCATTTCATAAATAAAAAAGAAATGGAAAAAAAAGAAGCCATGTACAACATTACATACCTGTAATTCAAGATCTGGGGAGGCAGAGGCAGAAGAGTCCCGGGGCCTTGCTGGCCGGCCAGTCTAGCTACGTTGGCCATGTCTTAAAATAAAGTGGAGAGCAATCAACAAGGACACCTGATACCTACCTCCAGCCCCAATATGCATGCACATACATGCACACACACACATGAAGATGTACATGCATGTGCATGTGTGCACGCGCACACATAGTTGTGTTGCAGTATGATTCCCAGTATAACAGTCTGGGAAGGTGGTAGGATTGTTAAGAAGTGCTTGGGTTCTAAGTTCCACCCTCACAGAGAGATCACGACCCTCTAGCAGCACCAAGTAAGCTTTCTCAGTGAATTCATCACCACAAAATAGGTATAAAGCCAAGCAGCCCCTGGCAATCTGTCTTCCACACATGCCCCTGCCCCCTCCTCCTTCCCACCGTGAGAGGGAGCAGAACCATGTTTCTGGACCTCTCCACCCTCAGAAGCATAAGCCAGCATAAGCTTCTCTGTATAAATTCCATAGTCTCAGGTATTCTGTTATAGAAAGAGAAGATGGGTGAAGACAACTTCCCATAGTCCAGACCTGGCTTAATGTCGCCCCCAATGGATGGCAACAGCACTTTCCAGAAACATGCCCGTTCCAGAGCCTGGGTGTTAGGATTCTATTACAAGTATGGAAGCCTGGTTCAAACAAACTTAGGCACTAGAGGAAAATCTCTTGGCTTCATAAATACACTCGTGTGAATAGAAAGTTGGTTGTAAGATGTGGTCTCAGCCTGACTCTTGGCTTTCCCGGCAACGTGCAATGACTTTGCCCTCACCTCCTGTCCCTCCTTTGACCTCAGCAGGAGGAGACAGGCTCTGTGTCGCTGTCCAAGTAAACACCCAAGCCTGGCTCTCATGTCCGTTCCGTCTCACACCAGTGCAGACCCAGGCAACTCGTTTCTATCGGTGTTGGGACTGGGTGTCCTTCTGTCTTAGGCCAGAGAGGAAGGACAAATGGTTCTGTTGTCAGAGGAAGAACAGATGCTGGACAGGCGGAAGCCATGGAGGCTACGACCCTGGGCAGCTGCAGCAGGGCCAGTCCTTGGCGTGGGACCCAGAGGCAAGTGAGGCCCTTCCTGTGACACCCCAGGGCTTACCCCACACTAGCCTCTCTCTGTGCCCATGTTTCCTGGAGCCTGGCTGGGAAGTTCAAGCAATGACATGCTCTGAGGGCCTTCATTGCTGCAGCTTAGATGAGGCTAAAAGTGGAGACAATTAACAGCCTGTTTCCTCGGGGAAGCTGCTGGAGAGCAGCAAGGCACTCCGTGAATTCAGCTTGAATCACAAGTGACAGAGACAAGGCTGGGCGAAGAAAGAGCACAGAGGACTGGGAATGCATCTCCTTCTAGACGTTTCTGGAAGTAACGCTAATTGATTACACCTCTTTATCTTTGCTGGGATCTTGCCTACCACCCCAATTCCACACATCCTAGTAAAATTACCCTTCCTTGCATTCCCTCTGCCTCGCCTTCAGCCTCCTCCTTTAAGAAGCCAGGCCGACTAAGGTGAGGCAAGAGTCAGAGGCCAGACCTTGGGCAATGCAGAAGCCAAGACAGGAAATAGGATTGTTCCCTGCCGAATGGCAAGAGTTGGCATCTCTAGAGTTGTGGTGTTTCTATATTCTATCATGTCTGAATCTGTTTTTGGCACACACTCACAGACACATACACACACTCACACACACACTCATACACAGACTTGCACACTCACACATACTTCCACACACAGACACATACACACACACACTCATACACAGACTCGCACACTCACACACATACTTCCACACACAGAGACACCCAGACACATTCATATACATATTCTCACACATACTTATATAGAATACATACGTACTCACAGACACATACAGGCACACATACACACAGAGGAGACACACATATTTACGTACACACCACACACACTCACACACTCAGACACACATACTTACATCCACATACTTAGACAGACACACATACACACTCTCTCTCACATACACACGCACAGAGCAGATCCTTCTATTACTGGTATAGCTCAGCAGAGCCCACACAACACGCCCCCCCTTCCTGTCCTGACAGAGCTGGGTGGGTGTGATAGATAGCTCCCGAGCTGACCAGAGGCCTCATGCTGAGCCCAGAGCTGCAGAGATGTGGCCGGAAGTCATTATTCTGATGACAGGATTGATGGACCTGGGTGAGGCCCCCGACTTTGCAAGATTAAAGTGGGCACTTAGCGTGGCTGGATCAAGTGCCCTCCAGGGGATTGTCTGTCAGCCAAAAGCCTGCAGAGGGTAGGGAGGGCTGCCTTGGCTTTTGCCTCTGCCTGCAGGGCCCACCTGCTGCACTAAGACCCAGGCTAAGGGGTGTCCTCTTAACGACTCTAATCCTCCAAGGTCTAAAATCTACCCCAGCAGCCGTGTGTCCTCCACCCCTTTGAGAGCAAGCAATGCTGTCTCTCTGGGTCAGGCTAAGAACCGAATACAATGATACCCCATCAGTCACTGTCTTCAGTCATTAGTAGGTGTTTATTGTAATGCATTTTAAAAAGCGTGGAGTTAGCACGTTTTACCCTTGAGCCCACAGATACCATGGTGAGGATAAATGTTCATTTTAAAATGTAAATAACGGGGGAAGGGAGTGCTCAGCCCCAGGAACTGGTCCTTCCACCCACAGGCACTGAAATGGAGCAAACCAGAGATCCTGATCCCAAGGCCAGGTTCTCAGTACGCTCAGAGTCACATAGCACATGTGAGAGGGACCCAGATCTAAGCCCCCTTTTCAGATCACAGGACCTGGATGAACTGAGTCTTAGAGACCTCAAGACTACCCGTGACTTGGGGACCCACCCCCGAAATCAGAAACAGACCTTATCTCTAGGAAACCCCAACCTATCTTCAAAAGTTGCTCAAAACCTATTACCAGTCTTGGTCCATAGGAGGGGCTAAGACTGGCCCATCCGCCCACATTCCTGCTGCTTGCTGCAGTGTAGGGCAGGCTCTGCTGAAGCCTCAGTTTCCCTTCCTGCGGCACGCAGATGGCAACACAATGGCCTTGCAAGAGAAGCTATAGTTTACGTTCTGACCACAATGCGCTATCCACTTCGGGCTGCAGATGTGGCAGTTACTCTCATTCGATAGCTACATGTATTGAAATGTCACATTATATCCCACAAACAGGGACAATTATCTTGCATGAACCAAATAATAGCATTAATAACAAAATACACAGAAAGAGAAAAGTAAGATTATTGAAATGTAAAATTTATAACATAAAAGCTTGAAGCTGGAGAATAAAGAAGTGAGGGCTTCCTCGAGTTCAGGTGCCGTCAGAAGATCCATAGGGAGGAGCATTCCCCAAGCTGCCTCTAAACCCTTGTATACAGCCTCAGAGGACTGCTTTGGAAATTTTGACAAGGTTACCCTAAAATTCATACGGCAATTCAAGGGGCACCAAACAAGCAACTCTTGAATGGAAATCAAACCTGGCCACCCACGTTTTCTAGTGTGCGAACTTACTATAAAACCACAGTAGTGGAGAAAATTCCCTGAGTAAGGAAGGGGCCTGGCTTGTAAGCATGAGAACCAGAGCTCCGCCTCAGAGTCCACAGTTAAAAAAACAAAAATTGGCCAGGTGGTGGTGGTGGTGCACGCCTTTAATCCCAGCACTCGGGAGGCAGAGGCAAGCAGATCTCTGTGAGTTCGAGGCCAGCCTGGTCTACAAGAGTTAGTTCCAGGACAGGCTCCAAAGCTACAGAGAAATAGAGAAACTCTGTCTCGAAAAAAAGCAAAGCAAAGCAAAACAAACAAACAAAGCTGGGTGTGGCGATGAGTGCGTATAATCCCAGGGCTGGGGAGGCAGAGACAGGCAGCTCCCTGGTACTTTGTGGCCAGCCAGGCTAGCCTAGTTGATGAGCCAGTGAGAGACTGTCTCAAAAAGCATGGTGTGTGGCACTGAAGAATGGCACCCACGGTGTCCTCTGGTCTCCACACGAAGGTGCTCTCACATGCACACAAACAGGTACAGGCACACACACACTCACACACATACACACACACACACACACACACACACACACATACACACACACACCCCACATACAGAGAGAGAGCGTGCGTTCCAATAACCAAGACACAGTGGTTTGGGCATGAGGATGGACGTGCACAGAAATGTCCCCGAGCAATCAGAAGAACCCATGACTGTACCAAAAGACACAGAGTTATCCATCTCCTATGGTGGGTGGAGTGGTGTGTCAGCTTCGTCTCAAGACATCTTACCATGTTTGAAAATCCTTAGCAGCAAATTGAAGGGAAGGAGGGTAGTGGTTGTGTGTCTGTGTACACACTGGGTGCTGGCCATGAATAATGGCCCCGCTGTCTTAGAGGCTGTAACCTAGGAAAGGGACTGAGCCCAGAATTTTGTGTGGAAGTGCTGGGAGTGGGGGCGTATACACACACACACACACACACACACCCCTCAGTTTTTCTAACAAGGGCCCTTTTTCTGTGTGCTCGCCTTTTCTAAGGGAAGGCAGAGGAGACACTATGCGTCTTTGTTTTATCACACCACCAATGACTTCATCTTTCTTGTCCTTCCCAGAAAAGATGGTGACGAATTTGTTAAAGTTCAGCCACGAGGACTTACTCTCCCAGCAAAAAAGAAAAAATGAGAAATATTCAAAGCAGCTTCTTGCTTTTCAGAGTTATTTTCAGCTATTTTTGGGTCTTAGTTGGTGTCTTGGTTTTTTTCAAGCCCGTACCATATGGCCTGAGCTCTATGCTGGCCATTTGGTGTTTCTCTGAGTCCCACTGTCTCTAGGGATACCACAAAGACCAGCCCCGAATCCCTCACAGGGTAGGGCTTCTCAGGCTCCTACAGCAGGCTCACAAGTCCTCAACTTCCCGAACCTACTCTGGACTCCCCACACTTGTGTACGCAAGTCACAAATCACCATTATGGAAAAAAAACATACAAGTTTTAACCCATTCCCCCAATTTTCCAGACGTAGAGGAGAAATGTAGATTGTTTGGGTCATTAATTCTTCATTACTTAAGATTTTTTGTACCCTTCGCAGACATCTCTAGCTGAAAGGAAAAGGTCCCAAGGAGCAACGTCCGGGTGGTCATTTCTGCCCGAACATCTGAGGTTCTTGTGGGAATCTGATTGCTGATGTGTCCTCGGGTACCAGAACACTTGCCCCAGCGTCCCTTCCTGATCAGACTCTGGGTAGTCGCAGAAGTTGTTGTAAGGTGAAGACTAGTCTGGGTGCAGCGGGGTAAGCAGGTAACGGGGCAGTGCTGTGGCGGCTCCCTAGGCTGCAGACAGACCACTCCGTTCTTGCCAATGTCCAATCATTGGCATGATTCGGACGGTATGCCTGATTTGGCCAGTCCCCCTAGCTTTCCAGGGAAAGCAGCCACTCTCTCACAAAAGTTACCAGTGGGTAAATAACACCAGTAGATTAATAAATGACACCCAGTATGTTAGCCTCAGGATCATTTATCTGGCGTTACCATCAGTACACACTCGGCAAGCACTTCCCAGACTGGTTCAGGGGACTCCTGGGTAAGGGAACAGGCTGGGAGCTAGCCAGGGAGTGGCAGGACCTGTCAAAGACAAAGATGGTGGGCAGTGGTGGCGCACATCTTTGATCCCAGCACTTAGGAGGCAGAGGCAGGTGGATCTCTGAGAGTTCGAACAAGCCTGGTCTGCAAAGAGGATTCCAGGACAGCCAGAGCTATACAGAGAAACCCTGTCTCAAAACAAAAACAAAAACAAAAACAAAACAAACAAAACAACCCTAAATGAAAAAAAAAAAAGACAGAGGTACCCAAAGGACTGTACACATTCCAAAAAGGGAACCATGGCCTCTAGGATGGGAGATGAGACAGGCTTCCTAGAGGAAAGAACATGAGTTGAGCCTGAAGGGCCCCTGTCAAGCCACCTGGCAGAAAAGGACAGTCTAGGAAGAGTCTAGACTCTGCAAAGGTGTGGGGTGAGGAAGAATAGAGAAGAGCCAGGAGTGAATGCTGTGGACAAGTGGGAGAGCTGGAAGTGGGGAGGGTACGTAGGTGGGTGCATGAAGGAAGTGTTGAGTGGGCTCCAGCTAGGGGTGCAACCCTAGGCAGGGACTCTTGAGAGCAGGAGGATGGGGATCTGGCTCTTTGCTGGCTACAACGCCCTGCCCGGTAGGCAGATGGCTGCACCTTCATGCCTAGGCTTTGTGGCTCTGAGAGGGCGTGAGTGGAGTCAGTATGCAGACTCCATCTGGAAGATACAACTGTTGTGACCTCAGTGTCTGAACTGCTAGGGACCCCTGTACCTCTGTTCCCCAAGATATACCCCAATGCCTTAGCCACCCCTGGACACCAGGACACAGAGGCACTCAGCCAGAGTCTAGATTCTGAGGTCAGCAGAGGCCAGGGCTACACAGCAGAGATGGCTCCCAGAGGTGGGGCCTGAGAGACAATAGCAGGCTGGGCTGACCGGCTACCTGGCAAGCATGCGGGGTCCTGAATTCCTGGGTCAGGCTTGAGACATCCCGTGGCTGCCTTTCCCTTCCGGTCCCTCTCATTACAGAACTTGTCCTCCTAGTCCTCTTGGTCCATTTTGGGGTGATATGAGTCAGGCAGGACCCCCACCAAAGGAACACTGACCCTCTTTAGCTCCTGACCCCACTTTACAAATGTATAACCTGAGACCCGGATAGTAGCGGGGGGGGGGGGGGTCTTTCTACAGCCCGTCAGTGGGAAGACACGGCCTCCACGCAGCCCCCAGGGATCACACTCCTACCCTATCTCTGAAGCAGGTCCTTGAGACCTCACTCAGAGTTTGTCTCTCAGGCTCACTCGTAGACAGAAGTCCCACAGCCCAAGAAGGAAAAATCAAGTGTTTATTTTTGCCCGATGCTCCCCGTTCTGGAAAGAGCCCGAGAGGTGTTTATCAGGAGGTGTGGGTGACTCACACAGACACTTGGAGATGGAACTGGCTATTTTTGCCCTAGACTCTGGAGGAGGGGGGTGGGTGGGCAGCATCTCTCCAGGGTGACGGCACTAGGGTGCAGGTGTTCAGGGTGACTCAGCTGCAAGAAGAGGCCAAGCCCAGAGCGGCAGCATTGAGAGCACGTGCCCATGCAGTGGCACCCCAGATGGCGTGGGCATTCCAAGAGAAGTAAACATGGCACACTTATTCCCGGGCAGGCTCCGGGCGGGGCGGGGAGCCCTGAGCTGACTGTCCAAAGAAGGGTCTTTGGTTCTCCCCTAAGTTTTGTTGGGGTCTCAAAGTCGTAAGGAGAAAGGAGTGGGTTCTTTGTTGACATTCCCTTCCCACACACTTTCAGGGTGCAAACATAAGGCCTCTGCTCTATTCACCCAGCACCCTGCGCCCCCAGTGTGAGCAGGTCAACCTTTGCTTTTGCAGTTAGCTCCCTCATCCTTACTACTGATAATCCATCCCCACTCTGAGAATGGGTCTCAGTGTCTTATGTTCTACTATGGTCTTGCTTCCCAGAAGTATCCTATGCTGGGACTGGGTGAGGAGAGCTGTAGGGGTCTGTGCTGCGCTAGCTGATTTTATGTCAGTTTGACACAGGCTAGAGTCATCTAAGAGGGGGGAACCCCAGTATAGAAAATAACTCCTTGATAGAGTCATCTAAGGGGGGGATCCCAGTAAAGAAAATGCCTCCTTGAGATTGAGCTGTGGGCAAGCCTGTTGAGCATTTTCCTAATTAGTAACTGATATGGGAGGAGCCAGTCCACTGTGTGTAGGGTCATCCTTGGGCCGGTGGTCCTGTGTTCTATAATAAAGCTGGCTGAGCAAGCCAGTAAGTAGCTCTCCTCCATGGCCTCTGTGCCAGCTCCTACCTCCAATTCCTTGCCCCTTTAAGTTCCTGTTCGGACTTCCTTCAGTGGTGTACTATGATGTGGAAGTATAAGCCAAATGAACTCTTTCCTCCCCAAGTTGCTTTTGGGCGTGGTGTTTCATCACAGCCATAGTGACCTTAACTAGGACAGGGTCTATATGGGGAACAATGGCCTATGTCCCACAGTGATTCCCACACCCTAGAACATGGAACTCTACCCTTGAGCTGTCTCTCTACCAAGTGGAGCAACTCAACCGTCTCCCCCTATCCAGGCCCTGGCAGACATGGATGCTTCAGACAGGATGAGCCGGCTCCCAGTGTAACAAAGTCAATGAGAGGCAGAGTGGGCAGTCCGGGGCTGGTGAGATGGCGCAGCTGGTCAAGTGTGCTACATAAGCATCATGATCGAAATCCCCAGCACCCACATAAATAGGCAAGATGGGATGGCCCATGCCTGTAAGCTCAGCACTGGGAAGGATTCCTGAGGCTTGTTGACTGCCAGTCTAGCCAAATCAATGGGCTTCGGGCTCAGTGGGAGACCTTGTCTCAAAAAATAAGGTGGAGAGCAATTGAGGAAGGCACCCTGAGGTTGACCTCTGGCCTACACACACACACACACACACACACACACACACACACACACACACACACACACGAAGGAAAAGAAGATAGGAATGAAGAAATGGAGGGAGAAAAGGAAGAAGGGAGGGAGGGAGGAAGGGAGGAAGGGAGGAAGAAAGGAAAGAAGGAAGGAAGGAAAGAAGGAAGGAAGGAAGGAACTTGAGGCATTGAGCCAAGGAGACCAGTCTGAGGAAGGATCCACAGGGAAGGGTCACTATACTCTGACCAGCCCCTGAGGAGTGGGATCAGGAGAGGGATGTGGCCTGACAGGCTGGGGAAGACTTTGGCTGCAGCACACAGAGAGGATTCAGTCATCAAAGGAGGCCAGGTATGCAGGGCAAGACCCCCAATACAGTACAGCGCTGAAGGACTGACTTTGGACAGAGATTTCCCACAGAGGGTGTACTGGGTGAAGACACCACATTGATTGATTTAAGAGGATGGCAGCAGAGACCAGCTGACCATGCCTAGGCAGGGTAGGCAGTCCTAGAGGATGGGCGCCTCTCAGCTAGGGTGAGGGCAGTTCAGAGAGACAGAGCTTTTGTCCCAGGGTGCTTGTCACTTCATGGGTCTTGGTGGCAAACAGGATTTTTGCACAGTCCGGCATTCATTCCCCACAATAAATAAGGGACTTGTTTTCGCCTCACTGACCATGCTGCTTCCCCACCATCCCAGCTGCCACCCAGCTGGTCAGCCCTGCAGTAGCGGCCAGGTCGCTGCTGTCACCCCTGGCCTCCAGCCAAGCCCATACTGAGCTTTCTCCTTGATGCCCTGACACTCGGCCTCCTCCATCTGCTACTCCCAGTCACCTCCAATGGTGTGGTCCATTCATTCATTCATCTGTGTATCTGGCAAGCCTTGGCAGAGTCTGCTCAGCGTGCTGGGAGGGCAACCGTGAACAAGGATAGGCTAATTAGCAGCTGTTTGGGTCCAGAGGACATCCAGACTGGGGGCCCCAGGAGCCAACCACGTGTCGAAGGTGCTGTGGCTTCAATCTCTCTTGAACCCTCTAGGGCTCATGTTGCAATTTAATACTTAGTATGAGATGACTTACGTGGTCCAGGGTAGAGAGGGACTGGGCAGCAAGTACCATGTAGACCCTCAGTTAAGGGGAAGCCTCTTAGGGAGAAGGAGGCAGTCGGGGGCGGGGGGAGACCTGGTAGGGTGCATCCAATAGAGAACAGCAAACCCTGAGGTGGGGATGAGGCTCACAGCAATGCTCTGAGCAGAGGTTGCGTATTTCATTCCTAAGGATGAGAAGGGCAGGACTTCATCCCACATGTATACGAGAGGGAAGCCAGGGAAGACATAAAATGTTAGACAAATGGGTTTGGTGCGTAAGGGATTGCCCCTCTAAGCCAGCAGAAAGTCCAGGGCAGATCGTAAGATGTCCAGGTGGTACTGAGCTGGGCACGTGTGCTCAGAGCCAATCCCTGCCTTCATGGGCTTATGATCTTTATTGTGCATGGGAGCAGAAACCGAGGCTCGGAGGGGAACCGCGTCCACACCTGTACTGCTCATTTCCTCCCGCCTCCCGACTCCACCTCTGCCAGTTCTTTCTCTGTAGCACCTTTAAAACTCACCTCCTATATGTGAGCAGGTTCATACCGGAGACCAGCGCCAGCAGCGTGGGTTTATATTAAAGGGGGGAGGCTGGGAGCTGAAGGGGTAAATGAGAATGGGTGGAGGAGGGGATAGTGGGTGTGTTAGCCAAAACTAAGGAGGTACTAAAAGCCTCACAGAAACCCTTTAATTAGTAAGCTAGTTAAAAAAAGAAAAAAGAAAAAACAACTTTTTAAAAAGAAGTTTAAATGGAATTATCCTGCAAGGATGGAGAGTGCTACCCTCAGGAGACATAGGTTGTTAGATAAAAATTGTTCGCTTGCTCAGTTCCTGGGTACAGTCCATTATGAAAGGAGGCCTGGCATCAGGGGCTTGAGCCAGCTAGTCACATGCATCTGAGGCCAGGAGTCAGCGACCAGTACATGCGGTGATGCTGTGGTTAGCTGTTTTCCTTTTTGTCGGACTTTTAGGGTGAGTCTTCTGCCTTAATTAATGCTACGTAGATAATCTCTCACAGGCACGCACAGAGACAGCATAATCTGTCAAATCCCTCGTGGATGTGCCCAGGGGCCTGTCTTCTGGATGCTTCTAGAGACTGTCAAATCAACCGCCAGTGTCAACCGTCTCTCACACACTGTAAGACGAGCAGGTTTGCTCCTCTGGGCAGTCTCACCATGGTGTGCTCCTCCACAGGCGAGATACAGTCTGCCCAGTCACAGACGGAACCTTTGGAACCTCGGGGCAGCGTAAACCTTTGTTCTCTGTAAGTTGACTGTCTCTGGTATTTGTTGTAGCAGTGAAAGGCTGGGGAGCCTGGGAAATTCCCCAGGCCACCAGGATTAATAGCAAGTGCTTTATTCCTTGAGCTATCTTGATGACACCCAGCAGTCATATTTTAACTATGAACAACACAGATCTATGAGACAACTCAGTGGGTAAAGGTAAACCCAAACCCGATGACCTACGTTCAGTTCTTGGGGTCTGCATGGTGGAAGGGAGAACTAACTCCCTCAGGCTGTCCTCTGGCCTCCACGCATGCACTACTGCACACACACACACACACACACACACACACACACACACACTTATTAAAAATTAAAATACAGTGATGTTGCTATAACCCTGGCTACATAAAGTACTCCTGAACAAACGTATCTGTGTACAAAATTGGTATGCTAAAAACTGTGAAAGTCTGATGAAATTAGAGTCAGAGCTCTATGTAATTAGAGAGGCACAGCATGTTCATAGATTGGAAGACTCAACAAAGTAAAGGCAGCAAATACAAGACTCTCCCCCAAGTAAACCTACAGAATATCCCAGAGGAGTTTTTGGTGGTGGGTGGGTGGTTGTTTTGGTTTTTTATTTCTATTTTTGTTTTTACAGATAGAGACAAGGTCATTTAAAAACAAATATGAAATACGAGGGTCAAAAATCTAATGCTACCAAAATATGAGTATAATAAACAAACCTGTTTATGATCATAGATACCTGGGAACAACCCATTCCTCAATGAGATGAAGGGAGCTGTTTATCGTTAACAGCAAGCAGCTTAGCTCTGAGAGGCCCTGAGAGGCACAGAGGCTCTGAGAGGCTCACCTTGCTCCTCCGCATGTCCATGAATGGCCATTTGGCTGAGAGTCTGTGCCCCCTCCATCCACTTGAGGGACTGGAGTCGAGAACATGAAACTGGAATGCAGTGTGCTGAGCACAAACACCCTCTCCCTGAGTTTCCTACCTGGTCAGCAAAGGTCTGAACCCTGATGCCTATGAACTCAGGGGTGGATGCTAATCCCACGGTGTAGTAAGACACAAGGAGGCTCAGGGCTAGAGACGAGTGCACATCATCTCGATTTTCAAAGGAGGAAGATGGGGCCTGTGAGCAGGAATCCAGGCAACTAATGACCTCCTGTAATGTTCATGCTTCTCAGCAGACCAGGACTAGGCCCCCGTTACCCTCCCATTCCTTCTAGTTCAGAGAGGGAAATGAGATCGAGAGTAGAGAAGCAATCTGTCCAAGCCACACAGCAAGTTAGTAGTCAAATAAAAACACAACTAATAGCCATCCATTCCCTGACTCCTTTTTCATTTCAGACATGTACCCTCCAGGTGCCCAGCACTTTCTAGGCACCTGGTTAATGGCTATATATATGAGACACCTTGTCCCAGGGCTCACGGCCTTGGGGGGGGGGGGAGACAGAGAAGAAACTAATAAACAAAATGAGAACCTCAGCAGATGCCAGGGGCTGTAGAAAAATAACCCCGTGATGGAATGCTGAGGGACTCGCAGGACAGGTTTGCACGGTGTGAACTGAGAGGTCCTCTCCAGGAGACAGCATCCTCCAGAGCCCAGGGAGCCGACCACATGAAGTGGGAGAGGGGCTCCCAGTAGAGACAGACAGCCATTTCTTGCTATCCCCTGGCCCCACCCCTATTTCCCATGGAAACTAACTCCCTTGCCTTAAGAGTTCACTCACCCTCTGGACAGTGTTTAACTCCCCAAAGTTGCAAAGGCCGAGGAAAAGCCCTCTCCTACCTACCACCAACACTTACACAACCCTTATTCCTGCCATATCCTCTCCCTCAAGCCAGGGAACTTTTTTCTACTCTGTGCGCTGTATTTGACATTTGCAATAGGATATGCTGATGTACATAAATATAGCAGAATTATTACGATAAATAAATTTGCATGACCATCATCTTACATAGATACTTTTTTTTTTTTTAATGGTAAAAGTACCTAACATCTTCTGCCCTGGTGAATTCACAGCACACAGAAAACCGCTGTCGTTAACTGTCGTGGAGGAACCTGCCCTCTGTCCATGACACTGCCCGGACTGAGAGAAACTCAAAGGTCTAGAGAAGAGTCTCGCCTGTCTCTGCTCTCCGTTGCCACCCCTTCCCCAGGGCTCCGAGTGTGGGCGGACTGTGGGAGTGGGGACGAAATGGGGAAAGAGGCGCGCTGGTAGGGAAGACGTCCCTATTTTAAGAAGTGTTCTTCCTTCCCCCCTTTCTTCAAAACCCACGGCCTTCTCCTGCTGTGCCAGTTTGCCAGCGGGTGCCCCCGGCTTAGTTTTCTGTCATCTGCCTAATTGATACTGTTCCTGAATACCACCACATTGTGTTGTACTGTTAATAAAAATGCTATAAATACGCACGCGATTGTGTGCAGGGCAAGGAAGATGGTCCGAAGCACTTGTAGCATCTGCACAGTGGAGCTGCCTGTCTATGGGTGGGTTCCCGAGTGATGTGTGAATTACTACTGGACAGAGGTCCTTGGGGATGTGGGTGGTCTACACTTCCTCCCACTATGTTCTGACCTAGTGGCTCATATTGTATTTCTTAGATAATTTAATAATAATTTAACCTATTATTGTTATTTTGGTTTCTCAAGACAGGGTTTCTCTGCGTAATCCTGGTTGTCTTGAAACTCGCTCTGTAGACCAGGGTGGCCTGGAATCACAGAGATTTGCCTGCCTCTGCCTCCTGAGTACTGGGATTAAAGGTGTGTGCCACCACCACCACTAATATCTTATTTTATTTTTTAATTGCATGTATATATGTGTCTGCACATGGGTATGTCTTATGAATTCAGCTGCTCACAGAGGCCAGGAGAGAGCGCTGGAACTGGACTTAAAGGTGACTGTGAGCTGCCTGATGTGAGCACTGGGAACCAAACTCAGATCCTCTTTGCCAGAGCAATACACACTCTTAATCACTGAGCCATCTCTCCAGCTGTTAAGGCATTGAAAGCTTTCCAGTCCCGGATCATTGGTGGCAGGCGTACTGAATATGGCTTTCCTGAGACAAGGAGCCGGTTCCCAGAGGCAAAGCTGGCGTGGGTGAAGGAGTGATGCTGGAGGATGCCCGAGCTGCATAGATGAATGATGTGCATGTGGGCAGCTGGCTTGAAGGTCTTCCTCTAAAGGAGCAGCTGGGTGAGCCTATGCAGTGCAACGGTGGTTGTATGTGTCTGCAGCACAGGCTGATTCGCCCTCTGTGACATCAACCCCTGACCACAGACTAGGGAAGGTCCCGAGACTCAGCCACTGCATGCCCAGGCACCTGATAGCAAGTGGCACCCATTCCGAAAGCCCCAGAGGCTGGCCGGGAAGGCACTACGATCTGGCATCTACCCCCAGACTGTGCTTCCTCTTTCTGTCCTCGTGATGGGCAATGCCTTTCCAGATACAGAAACGGCCATCTTCGTGAAGTCCAGCACATGACTTCTTTCTTTGTTGGAACACGACTTTGGTGTTGGATCTGGAAAGACCAAGATTGCCTGCCTTCTTTTATTTTCTCTTCTAGGAGTTTCATAAGTCTGTGTTTTACATTTAGATCTACAGACCAAGCTGTCTTGATATTTGTAAAGACTGTGGTAGCTGTGTCTATAGTCACCATTTTCCTTTTTAAAAACATTTCATTTAGTGTGGTGGAGGGGGAGGGGGAAACTTGCAGGATTCAGGTTTTTCCTCCCACCATGGGGAGAGAACTCAGAATTTCGGGATTGGCAGCAAGCGCCTTTACTCACTGAGCCATCTCACCAGTCCGAGGCTAATTTTTGTATGAGACTATCCAGATGTTCTGGCATCACTTGTTGCAGAGGTGAGGTATTCTCTATCCTGTGGCTTTTGTTCTTTTGTTGGAGACCAGTTGACCGTATTTGTATGGGGTCTGCTTCCGGGCTGGGTGGTCCTTTTTGTCTGTTCTTTCTCCAGTACCACAACGCCGACCACTGACAATTTAGAAGAAGTCTTGAAACCAGGAAGTTTCAGTCTTCATGTATGACTCTCCATCTGGCTGTGATATCTGGGACAGAGGCCCTGGAGAGCTTGGCCTAGGTTGTCAACAATATTAGTTTCACAGTCTCCAGATGCTGATGAGGGTCTTGCCCTTTCCACTCTGCTGAGGACGTCCGTGTCACTCAGACCTTTTCAGTGTCCCCTCAAGTCCTGGAGACAGGCCACTGTATCTTAGGAGCAGAGAATGCAGGGAAGCCCCTCCTTCTGGTTATTTCAGTCACGTGTCCAAGATCTAGTCCACACCGCAGCCCTGCGAGGCTCCTAGCTGTGCTGAGTCCTCCCTGCCCCCACCCCCACCCCACCCCCGGCTCCCATTCCCCACCAAGACTCTCTGGTGACCTTGCTGGCAGCTTCTCTGGCTACTGTGAGAGAGGCAGAGGCGAGACCATAACCTTGAAACTGATCTACGCGTACTTCTTCCTGGAGCCTCCATCCAGATGAGGCAGTCCGCTCTTGCAATGGTCCTTGGTCTTCAAAGTGCAGTCAAATGCTATACAACATTTTGGCTAGTAATAGATTACATATGTGACAGACGATTGTCACCCCATGATGTCATAGTGCAATACATCGCTTGCATATTCATGGTGCTGCTGGTGGCAGAATTACTATGCTGCCACCCCATGTAGAAAGCATAGCACGTACGATTATGTACCCCTAACCTTTGATGTATTAGTTACTTTGCACACTTCTGTGACCGAAGCAGTTGAAGGGAAGCTGGACGTGTTTTGACCCACTTTTCCAGAGGCTGAGGTCGCCATGATTGAGAAAGCAGGGCAGAGTGGATCCCATCCGAGCAGAGAGGGGCTCATGATGGCACCCTCTGAAGTCGACAGGATTGGGTGTCTCTGTACCTCCAGCCTTGATGCCCTCAGCACCCAGGCTTGCTCTCGTCCAGTCTCCGCTCTGAGATAGTCCGTGTTCCTCGAATCTCCAGACTCCTGGAGGTGCCTTCCAGCTCGGGCTTCTCTTCAAAGCATCGTGTATGGTTCACTCAGAGTGCAGGGGCTCTGACCCTGCTACGCATGGCCTGATTTCATGGGCTTCCTTTCTGAAGCTTGGATTCACAGCTCTGCCATTTGACATTGCCTGCAAAATTGGCATCCCATGAATTATACCAAGCTTTGCTGCCAGCTCAGGGCTCTGCCTGATCACGGCTGCAGTAGCTTGCAAATGCCTACACAGTCGAACCAGGGAAAATACTTCTCTTGTTTGAGTAAGGTAGGTACCCTAGAGGTTCCATTTTTTTTTCAAACATTCTTTCCAAAGGAAAGTTCATATTTTTACAGCCTGGGGTATTCTGTGGGAAAGGTCTCACCAGCAAGGCACCTTTGCTGTTGTCGCAGTACAAACTGTACAGTGTCTCTTCGACAATTATTTCTCTTTGACCCACTTGTCTGCAGCTTCAAGCGCCTTCTTTCCTTGGCCATCCTGCACATTTTCCCACATCTCTTTGCGGTACCTTTTGCAAACTGATCTCTACATATCTAGCTAAAAGCAGCAAGTAATAGCCATGCTGCAGCCAGAATGTGATGCTGTCTTGAAATCTCTTCAACCAAACCATTTAATCCATTACGTTCGAATTCAGTGTCACCCACGTTTTCCAGACACGGACAGAATATAGCCAAGTTCTTTGCCCTAATAGAACAGAAATGGCCTCTATTTCAATTCCTGATGGAGTCATTCCTGTCTGAGCCCTTGTGGGCATCGTCTTTGCCATCTGCATTTCTCTCAGCATTTGATCTAAACGTCTACCTAAAGGGCCCATTAAGCTCCCTGGGACGTCTCTACCCCACATATCCGAGCTCCGAGCTCTTCCACATTCCTCTCCTAATCCTCGTTCAAAGGCCTATGGACCACATAGTCAGGCCCATCACAGCCACAGCTCGACTCCTTGGCGCCAGGTTTCTGTATTACTCACTTTTCTGGTTGCCATGACAAAATGCCTGGCAGAAACAACGTAAGGGAAGAAAGATTTGTCTTGACTCAGAGCATCAGGGTATTTTAGTTTCTCGTGGCATGACGGTGTGGCTCCTGGCCATGGTGACAGGAGCTTGTGACCTTACATGGTGACCAGAACAGGGAGTTGAGAATTCAGATTAAAGCCAGTGGGGGACCCACAACCTTCTGAGTCTACCCTTCATACTCTGGTACACTTTCCCCAGTTAAGTTCCACATCCCAAAGGTTTGACAATCTCCCAAAATAGCAGTGCTGGCTGAGAGCCAACTTTTCAAACACTAAGCCTGGATGGGACATTTTAAATTTAAACCACAATGCCTGTTAATAACAATGAACTTGATAATGATAATGCTTAATATCTTTTTTTAAAATTTGTTTGTTTAACTTTGTAATAAAATGCCCAGACAGGATCAGCATCAGAGAGAAAGGGCTTATTCTGAGTTCAAGGTACAGCCCATCGAGGCGGACAAATCAAGGCAGCAGAACTTGCATCCATCCACGGGTTACACTGCATCCACAGTCAGCAGAGAGCAATGAATGCATGCGGCCGCTCCCTTCCCTCTCCCCATTTATATGGTCCAGTAGTGCACTCAAGGCACAGCTGACACCCACAGTGGGACGATCTCCCTACCTCAATTGACGTAATCCAGATAACCCCCAGAGGCGACTTTAGAGGCCCATCTCCTAGGTGGTTCAAAAATTCATCAAATTGACAAGCCAGGGCTGGAGAGATGGCTCATTGGTTAAGAGCACTGGCTACTCTTCCAGAGGTCCTGAGTTCGATTCCCAGCAACCACATGGTGGCTCACAACCATCTGTAATGAGATCTGGCGCCCTCCTCTGGCATGTGGGCATACATGGAGGCAGAATGTTGTGTACATAATAAATAAATAAATAAAAATTGACAAGCCAGCCATCACCCTTGATAATACATATATCATGTCACAGGGGCACAACTTTTTACATGTGTTTATCACTTCTCTTGATTGAATCACTTTCTCTTTTCTTTGATTTAATCTCATATTTTTTGTTCCCCATAGCCCTAGAAGCAAGGACATATGTACATATATAGTACACACACACACACACACACACACACACACACACACACACCCTTGGTTCATAACAGGCTGCACCAACTGGTCTAGATTTATATAAGCACGTACCAGTGTTCACATAATGATGAAATCACCTAATGATGCATTTCTCAGTCATTAATAAACTCATTTCCCAAATCTGCAACAATTAAGCAATATGTTGCTGCATATTGCTTAGTGATAGATATATAGGGAAAATGATAAATGAAAGCAAGGAAACTGTGAGCACAAAAGTCAAGATGCTTATCCACCAAGGTTAGGGTGGATAGTGGAACTGATGGAGCGAAGGGCATGGTAAATTTTAATACCAGTGATGCTCATTTTCTTAGCTTAGAAAGTAGGTAGCATGTATTCATTTTATAATAATGATAGTAATAATAATAGTTGTTATTTAAATTCTGGGTATGCTTATAGAGTCTTTTTTAATTTTTACTAATGAAGAGGAAATATCAAAAGGACACCTCTCCATGGCCTTCTCCAAACAGGACTCAGGAGTTCTAACTGTGTAACCTGGGTCACCAGCTCAGCAGGAAGAGGATTCAATACTTCTATTAACCAAGACTCATTCACCCTCACCCTGCTTCCCAACATGGGTGCCCACCAGTGCAAAATGATTTCTGAAAGCAAATAAGCATGGTGGAGTGGGGTGGCGGTACTGGGTTTGGGGTGGGGGTGAGGAACTGAACTCGGTGCTTAAAGGTACTCACTATTCTTGCAGAGGACCTGGGCATTTGTGATAGCTCACAACTGTCTGAAAACCCAGTTCTGGGGGATCTGACACACTCCCTGACTTTCATGGGCACCAAGCACATACATGGTGTATATACATACATGCAGGTAAACACTTGGACATATAAATTAATAGTAATAATAGCAACAATAATAGTAGCACAGTGATTGGAGCCAAGCATGGTGGCGCATGCCTTTAATCTCAGCTCTTAGGAGGCAGAGGCAAGCGGGTCTCTGTGAGTTCAAGTCCAGCCTGGTCTACATATCAAGTTCAAGGACAGCCAGCGCTACATACCCTGTCTCAAACCGAAACTTTAAAGCATGGTGATTGGGAAGTAGAAACAACATCCCTTTGCTGTGGTTGGGGGATCAGTTAAGTGGGACAGCCCTTTAAAGGGTTAGCATCCTTTGACCCAGTGCCTCTCCTCTAAGTAAAGTTTAGGAAATAACACCCTCAACATGGCTGAGGGTGGATAATGGAACAAGGGAGAAGCCCTGTTTGGAGAGATCTGTTTTTCGGCTCCCAATCCGAGTTGGGTCTTGGTGTTTACCATTTGCAACAATAGATTTTCCTGCAAGTGCCCTGAGCTCTCCAAACCACTGCTTCTGGGAGTGTGGAAACAGCAGGCTCTGTCAGCAGGAGCAGGGGGCCACCTGAAGCCCCAAATAAGTCAGCCCAGTTCTTCTTTCTCAGCTGGTCCTGTCACCAGCCTCCTATGGAGGAAGCCAGGTGAATTCTCAACCTTGAAAAGCCTCAGGCTTAGCAGGGGCCATAGAATCCTTCAAACTGCAGCAAACAGGGAGGACTCCTTCAGGTAGAATGAGATATGAACACCCCCAGTTTTTTCCAAGGAAGAAGAGGGGGACCTTAGAGTTTGTAGGGGGGCTAGACAAGATCAGAAAGCTAGAAATGAGACGGCATGGCCAAAGCCCATATTCTAGCGTACAGTGACTTCTCCCGGTCACCCACAGTGTTGCTATGCACTGGAGTCTCTCCCTTGGCTGCATCCAGCAGGCCATGCTCAGAGTCATCGTCCATCCTGGAAGACTAGGCTATATTGGGGGGTCCTCATATTAAGGTGCTCTTTCCTCAGCTCCCAGACTCTGAGTCCTGCTGAGTATTTAAGCGATGTCTGTCATCAGCTCAACTCAGTATTTATCAAGTCCCACCTCACAGGATCAAGGACAGGAGCTTGGTCCAGAATTGGGAGCCCAGGGACCCAGGGAAGTCCACTAGTCTCCTCCTGGTGACCCTGTCTACGCACACACCACTTAGGGCCTAGGTTTGCTACTGTGAAGTGAGAGACCATCTACTAAAAGAACGCCATCCTCTAAGGATTAAGTGACCAGGAGTGACACAGAATCTGTTCCTTACTGAAACCCCTGGAGGTCAGAACCCGTCTGACATGTATTGACGGAAGAGTGAGGGCAGTGGAAGAGCCACCGTGCAGGTGGGACAGTGTGTTCCGGGGGTCAGAATAGGAGGTGTTCAGACAGGAGAGCATATGGTGGGGTTGGCAAAGCATGAGGGGAAAGGGAGGAAGCAGAGTTGGGCAGGCGAGTGAGCCCATATCACAAAGTGCCTAGAATGGCAGCTGCAGGAGGCAGTGATTTTAACTGCGCAGGCAAGAACTCCAACTTAAGCAGGTGTATCTAACAGGTAAGTCTGCAGCACGGCTCAGGCAGAGCATCCAGGAGCAACAGCACTGTTCTTGGAAGGTGTTTGCTTTCAGGCAGCCCTGGTAGTACAGGCCTGTGATCTCAGCTACTCAGCAGGCTAAGGCAAGGGGATCATAAGTTCAAGGCCTGCCTGGACTACAGAGTGAATACAAAGCCAGCTCGGGCAACTTAGAAGACCCTGTCTCAAAATGAAAAGTAGCAAAGGGGTTACTCAGCACAAAGTACAAAGATGTTAGCTCAGTGGTAGAGCCCTTGGGTCGTACGCACAAGGGTTCACTCCCAGCTCTTTCCCCCCAAAAAGAGTGTGCCTGTTTTCCCAGATCCTCACAGTGACAGGGTGAACTCAATGACATCCAGCTCACAGTCCCCAAAGCCCAGTCAATAGGACCCCAGGGGAACAATAGCTTCCAAATGTCAAGGAAGATCTGGGATTGTTCCTGAACCCCTATCCTGGATCAGGATCCTACGTGAGCCAGACTTTGTGGCCAGTAGCTAAGGTGACTACTGGGGACTTGGAAAAACAACTTTTCGTGTGTATGGTGGCCACAGTGCCAACACTAAATGTATCTGAAGCAGCAGGAGGGTTGCTGAGAGCTACAGCCAGCCTGAACTATAAAAACGAGAGGAGAAGCAGCTTTTATGGAGGGGTTTTCCAAGAAGAGAGGTTCTGGAGAAACAGACAGTAAGGAAGAGACAGTTCCTGGGGGAGGAAATGAGGGGCTGTAAGAACATGGAAAATGGATGCTGGGCTGTGAAGTAAGGGACACTGGCCGCTTCACATGATGCGGACAGCCAGAGACAGAGTCCTTCAGCCTGGAGCCCAGGGAGTCAGTGGGCTCCAGCTTAGGTTACCCCAACTGTTTCTCACCATTGCAGGCAGGCATGCCCCGGACACTGAGTGCCTCCGACATGGTCACCCCGGGCAGCCTCAGCCCACCTCCCACAGAGTCCACAGAAGGCGAGCAGGCTGGACAGCCCCTCCTAGATGGAGCTCCATCTTCAGCCTCTCTGGACACCCTGATTCAGCACCTAGTGCCCACAGCCGATTACTACCCCGAGGTAGGTGAGCCGCCTTGGGGGAGGGGTAGCAGGGGAGTGCATGGGGCAGCTGGTGGGACTCAGAATGGCCTTGTGCCGGGGGAGTTGGGGCAGGCTGGCAACACACTCTCTGTGCCCTGATGAGCTTGTGTGGTGTCCTCACCAGAAAGCCTATATCTTCACCTTCCTGCTGAGCTCGCGTCTCTTCATCGAGCCCCGGGAGCTCCTGGCTCGGGTGTGCCACCTGTGCATAGAGCAGCAACAACTGGACAAACCGGTGCTGGACAAGGTGAGGGGCTGGGCAGGCCAGGGAGCCCCTGAGAGCATCCGTATCCTGGGACGTGACCTCACAGGGTCAGCCTCTCTGGGAGGAAATGGTTGCTCTGCCCTCTGGAAAAGGAGTCTATTAAGTTACCCAAGGCCCAAGACCTGCGAGGATGGGCACCTTTGCACCTGTGCCATGTCCCAAAGTCTGGTGAGATCTTCTTAAAGCTAGTGATGTGTCCCCAGAGCCTAGTTTATAGGGCCCTTACCCGCTGTGGTGGCCTGGGATGGCCCCATGCCTCTGCTGGGCTTCGATCCAGTTACATTCTGTTTCTGTAGGAGGATAGTCCTCCATGTCATGGCTCCTCCGATGCTTTCCCTTCTCCCTGACCTGGTCCTGTGAATTATGATTTTCTACACCTGTGTCAGTCTGGCTTTTGGGTAGTGTGGTAGAAACGCAACGCCAGGGGCCTGGAGAGATGGCTCAGAGGTTAAGAGCACTGGCTGTACTTCCAGAGGCCCTGAGTTCAATTCCCAACAACTACATGGTGGCTCACAGCCACCATGATCTATAATGAGATCTGGTGCCCTCTTCTGGCAGACATGGAGGCAGAAGTTGTATATATAATAAAGGAATAAATCTTTAAAAAAAAAAAAAAGAAAGAAAGAAAGAAACTCAACTTCAGCTGACCCAGGAAAAGGGACTTGGCTGACGCATGTAACTGCCTTCTCTTTGAGGAGCCCAAATCACAGAACTAGGACAATGCCGTCCTCACTTGGATGTTCTGCCCCGACTTCACCTGGGACTAAGGGCTCACCTAGTGCTGGCAGATTCTCATGCATGGTGGTAGGTGGCCTCCTTTGTCAAGGAGACCTTCTAACCTTTCAGTCTCCTGGAAAGACCTTTAAAAGTAAAAGGTTGAGATTTCATTGGTCGGCCTTCGGTCACACGCTTTTCCATGCGCCGGTCATTACTCACGATAAATTAGAACGCGAGGATCTGATTGGCCAGAACTCATATGGTTCCGTCTCTGAGTTGAGTCAGCTGGGCCTGAGCCTCTGGTAAAAGAGAAGGAGCCCCATGGAAAAACTAAGATACCTTAACTCCCAGAAAGGGAGAGGCCAGGGATGCTCCAGAATGGGAGAGCGTGCTCAGTGCGGCCCTGACAGCTCCTCACTGCACCCTGCCAAGCGGCCCCTGCTTCTGCTCTGCCTTGCAGGCCCGAGTCCGGAAGTTTGGTGCCAAATGGCTCCAGTTGTTGGCCGAGTGGACCGAAACCTTCCCACGGGACTTTGAAGAGGAGTCCACCATCGGACACCTGACAGACGTGGTGGGCCGCATCGCCCCGTGTGATGAGGTGGGCCAGCCAGGGTGGACGTCACTTCCCCTTCCTGTGTCTTTCTCTCCGGATCCTGAGCCTTTCTCCCTACACTGCATAGTACAGCCCCTCAATGGGCCCTCTGGAGCCCATGGAGGAACCAGGCCCTACATAGCTGACCCTGTTTAGGCCCAGTATCTCCATCTCTCCCTTCCATCCTGGCAATGGCGTTAGGTGGTGAGTAGGACCCACCAATGCACTCAGATGGACTGGTGGCCCGGCAGTGACTCTCTGACCCACTAAGCTACCTGCAAAATACCATATCCAGGGACCTGTGCCACAGAGGCCCCCCCCTCCCGCTGCCCCATGCAGGGTCAAACTGGCTGTCATTGCTTGTGGCCAAGGACCTGTCATTTGGGGGCATTAGAGCTCTACAGATGAACCCCAAGAACACCTGAGAAAGCCGGCTCCCCCAACTGCCTACTGTTGATCTGCCAGCTCCCAGGATGACTCCTTGGCTCATAAGGAGTGGAGTCATCTCTATGTGTGACATTTGCCACAGGTTAACACACTGGGGTCTATTCTGGGTTACTGGTCAAAACTCTTCTGATATGTGGATGTCTCAAATAAACCCAGCTAGACTGATGGCATCTCTGTTTAGAAGTAGTGTCTCTGGGGCTGATGTGACTCAGGGGTGGTTAAGAGCAGAAGGACTAAGGTCAGTTCATCTACACCAAGCAGCTCACAACTTACCTGTAACTCAAGCTCCAGGGGAACTGAAACCCTATCCTGGTCTTTGAGGGCACCTCCACGGAAGTGTACACACCCACACACAAACACGCATGCATCTATTTTTTATTTTAAAAATTTTTTTTTTAAAATAAATATGATCTCTGAAGGAGATACGATGGATTTCCCCTTGTGGTTAGAAGAGGATGCCCCTGTAGGAACCTCTTGTTCCAGCCCCCAGCCCAGAGCATAATCCAGAGCAGGCCATTGGCCTGAGCTCCATATGGAGCAGGTTTGTCCCTGCCCTGTTCATGGAGTACGTGCTGCATGCCCAGAACTGGGCTGGGCTCTCGTGACAGAGATGGCACGTCCTGTCCTATGCAGCATCATTCTTGCTGGGGCCCTATAAGAGAAGTCACACTGAAGAAGGTAGCACTGCTAGGGGCTGAGGCAGGAGCATGAGACTGGTTGGGAAGGCCTTTCTGAGCTGGCTGGGTTCAAGGAGCAGGATGGTTCCCACTGGAGCCAGTAAGAGGCCAGTGCTCCAGGCTGGGCCTGTCCCATGCCTTGCCTTCCTTCTCTCTCCTTCCCTGGATTGCCTTTCCCACCCTGCCCTGCAGCCACGTTAGCCAGAGATGTTCTACCCAAAGTATTTCCTCAGCTCCCACCTGTAACCCTGCAACCTTCTCCCAACTGGCCTCACTTTGGCCCCAACTACCCCAAGTTCAACGAAGGGTCTTTTTGTCAGGTCCCAGGTCCCAGCATGTTTGCTGGTACCTGGCCTTGTCCACAGAGGCACACACACACACATGCACACGGACACACACACAGGCACACACATGCATGCACACACCTGCACACACATCCATGTGTACACACAAGCACACAATGCATGCACACACACATACACGTGTGCACACAAGCACACACATGCCTGCCCATGCGCCTGCACACACATGCATGCATACGCGTGTACACAAACACACAAGCACACACATGCATGCCCACGCGCCTGCACCACATGCACGCATATGCACGCTCACACACTCATCCTAGAGCCTGCAGCTGTGGTTGAGTTTGGGGTGTGGGTATTCAGGCCTGAGCACCTTCTCCCCTTGCCCCGCCCCAGACCTATGGAAACAGGATGCATCAGCTCCTGCAGACTCTGCACCAGAAACTGGCATCGCTTGGCCAGGGGCCAGAAGGCCTGGTAGGGGCGGACAAGCCCATCTCGTACAGGACCAAGCCACCAGCCTCCATCCACAGGGAGCTCCTAGGTGTCTGCAGTGACCCCTACACGCTGGCCCAGCAGCTGACCCATGTGGAGCTGGTGAGTGGGACCCAGGGAAGGGAGCAATTGCAAACAGCCAATGCTGCTCCCAGTCTGTCTTTTCTGATCTCAGGCTAGCCCAGGAATCTAGGCCCAGGGACCAGAAGCATCTGCAGAGGACCCTGGAGTAGTCCCTCGGCATTCTTGGGGGTGGCACCAGGGATCTAGACTCAGGGACCAGGGGCATCTGCAGAGGATTCTGGAACATTCTTGGGGGTGGCACAGGAGGTCTAGAAATGCCAGCATAATAGTTTAGGCTGAGGACAGAGGAATTGGGTTCAAACTCTATCATGATGTCATTCACTGTGTGCTCTTCTCAGGTCGAAGGAATTTCCCATTGGTGCCCTACATGCCTGGGGGTGGGGGCAGGGGAGGCTGCCCTTTCCAGAGCAACAGCTAAGCCCTCCTTCGTGCGCGGAAAAGGGAATGAGCTGACCTTGCCCCAAACACACGGGGTTCTGTGTAGGTGCAGAGGCCAAAGGGCCCCCGAGAGAAGCAATGAAGGGAAGTGGGCCCATTCCTGCCACACTTGCCCCCCTGATGGCACCCTTGCTGCCTCCCCACGTGTACCCCTCCCCACACCTCCCCTCTCTTCTGACTCTTCTTCCTTCCCTGTGCAGGAGCGCCTAAGACACATTGGACCCGAGGAATTTGTCCAGGCGTTTGTGAACAAGGATCCCCTGGAGGGCACAAAGGTAAAAGATTCTTGGAAGAGCCCAGGCAATATTGGCCTCCACCTAGTGGTGGCCATGCCAGGGCTTGGGGAGTGAGAGGGTAGGGGTGAGGGGGTGGATAGGGTGGAGGGTGGGGTGAGGGATGTTTGATATGGATGGATCTCACGGGCATCAACTGGGGGAGCCTTGATGATGTTCAGAACGGAATGGAGGGCCCCTGGCCACCCTACCCAGGGCTTTCCAGCTCAGATGGCAACAGCACCGAGTCCCAGGGAGCCCAGGAGACTTACTGGGTGTACCCCATCAGATCACTCATTCAGCCGGGGTGGAAGCGTGTTCGGTAAACCTGCTATCACCTTGAGTCTGGCTTCTACACTGGGTAGAGATTGGATACAGGGTGCATCTTGCATGACCTAGGACCTGCGGGTCCTCCCTGTGCATTTCGACGGGCGCCGGCGCCCTCCAGCGACCACTGACGGAAGTGCCGGCTGGTGTCCGTGCTTGAAAAAATTGGCCGCCTTGAGAAGATTGGGCACGTTGAGCCACGCCAGGATTTAGAGCTAGTTCTTAGCTCCTAGAGGCCCAACCACCGGAGTAGGGCGTCTAACCAAAAGGCTAGATCCAGCCAGAACTGGAAGCAGCCTCTATTCAAGGCCCCATCTAACAAAAGGAGTGCAAATTAAATGCTGTAGTGTGTGAGCCCGTCTTTTGCCCTCTGAGAGAGGCAAGGAGCGTAAGCTAGACGTCCTGTGCCCCTGGAAGGAAAACAGGGCTCTTGCGCGCAGTTGGTAAAGATCACGTGACTTTACAAGGTCGAACAGTGCACCAACTACGTCAACGTACGTCCTCAGGCCAGAAGCTGGAGGTCAAGGGCAGAGCTCTTTCTTCAGGAAACCCTAGGTTCCATCCCAGAGCCTGGGGGGAGGGGCCTTCACAAGTTTGTAGTTGAAAATTTGAAATCTTTGAAATCCGTGTGAGATATCTGTCCATATTCTTGTTAGACATTGCAAGTGCTGATTTTTAAACGCTCATTGTAGCATAAGATCCAAAAATATATCATCGAGCTTTCCATATACCCTGTCACTCACTGGACTGTCACGCACCTTAACTATGTGATTATGCATACATCGGCCACCTGAGAAAACCCGGAGATGCCGAGTGAAACAGATCTCCCTACTGCTGGGGGGAAGAAAAACTGAAAACCCAGAGGCGGTCAAGCTCACAGAGGTGGACAAGGGTTTTGTAAGTTCCAAGTTTCTCTTGAAAGCTTGAACTTCATCATTGACTGCAAATGCTATGAATTGTTTGTTCTCTTGGAGGTGACAAGCTTTTCATCCATTATCAAGGCAAAGTCAGCCAAATGCTGCTCTGACTAATGAGAGTTTCTCTGCCGTTCAAGTCAAAATAGTATTCAGTGAAAACCGACTTGAGGCCAATCAGGTGCTCCCCCTTAAGACAACAGTAAGTTTTCCGTATATCAATTTTGTAAGTGACAGTACTAAACAGAGCTTTGTTTTAGGTATTAGGGATTGACCCTAGCTCGAGCCTTGTGCATGCTAGGTGAGTATTCTACCACTGAGCCACCACAGAGATGCTGGGAGCCTCTAGCAAGTGCTCTTAACCACTGAGCCGTCCCTCCAGCCCCTGAAACAGTATCCGTTTTGTTTTTGTGGCAGCCATAAAATAGAAACCCCTCAGGTATAAGAGGGACAGGGATAATAGACAGGCCTTCCTCTGTCGCTTTAGGTCTCTAAAATGCTAAGGTCCTTACTTAATGCGGGACTCCCCACCCCACCCCACCCCCCGCCGATTTTGCTTATAGCACCAACTTGCACCCCACCCAACCTCCCCCCACCTATAATGTCAAGCAGGGGTGTTGAGGGAAGAGAGCCTTCTTTTCCTGAGTTTAGAAGGAACGCTTTTAGCAGGTCAAACCTGAGTGTGTTTGCTGTTGGGTTATTTCCTCAGGTCTCGGAAAGGAGCCTTGCGTCTTAGTTTGTCAAGAGGTCCCTTCTGCATGGTTGTTCAGTTCTGTTGGATTCTTTCTCCAGCTCTATTACTCTGCACAGACTGAAGGCCTTAGACGCAGTCTTGAATTCACCAATATGCATCAGCATCACATTCAGGAAAGCATCTAACACCTCCTCTTGGAGGACTTTGTCCAAGAGTCAGCCCAATTTGAATTCTTCACTCCTCTCCGTGTGCCCTCTGTCACTGTGTAGCTTATGATTTCTGAGCTGTCTGTAATCTGTCTGTCAGATGAGTCTGATACTGAACCTGCCTGAACCTGTCCCTAACAAAGGACTTTGTTCTCCTTTATTAAACAGCACAGAAGGCATCTCATGAGGGAGGACCGATGGGCACTTTACAGAAATCTCTAACAGAATTTCACGAGGGATGAGCCTACCTATTCCAACTGACGCAGACAGCAAACGGTTCTGCAAACAGATTGTCTCCATGCTGTCTTGAGCATTTGTGGCAGATACTTTATCTCACAGAGTCTCTTTTGTCCTGTCTGCTATTTCCAGACAATGATTTTCATAGTGCACATGCAAACACACATGCATTGCTCTGGGCCAGGGGCCTGGAAGAATACATAATTGAAGATTAAAGCTAAGCTATGGATTAGCTGAGGCTGCAAAAGCTGATTCTGTGGAGAATCCATGGCAAGTGCGGATGTTTTTACATCGTTCTCTTAGAGGCAGGTTGAGCAAACGGGCCGAGTACACAGCAGAATATCGGACACTCTTACGTGACCTCAAGGTATATTATAATCTTGGCTGTAAGGTCCAGCAAAAGTTCCTGTCTCTGAGATGTAAGAAATATTTTCACAATGATGCATTGCCACAGAACTCACATGTTGCTTCTCCCCAAACTGTGAAGTGGCTGTATTTATTAGCTTTTTAAAAATCAATGTTGAATCCATCTTACATTTCTGAAATAAGCAGAACTGGGATGAGCTAAGCCCCCATCTCTTCTGTGCGTCCCTGGGTCCTGTGTGCTGTTTTGTTTAGAGCATCTGCCACTGTTAATCATAAGTAAGACTGACCAGTACTTTTCTTCCTCATACTATTTTTGGCTACTCTTTCTCTTTTCTCTATTATGTATAAAAGACTGGAACTGCCTATTGCTGGAGCATTAGTCAGCGTTTACCCAGAAAATGTCTAAGTCTGATGCGTTCTTAAAGAAACACGGTCCTCCAAAAATAGTCAAGAGTTTTCTCGTTAGATACTTAGTTTATTCTTCTTGTTATTTAATGACTATAAGACTGTTTAGATTTTCTCTTTATCCTTTCTCCACCCTCACAAAGGGGTACTGAGGATCAAACCTAGGGCCTTCTGTTTCCTGGGCAGGCACTCTACCATTGAGCTACACTCCCGATCCTCCTTTGTGCTTTTTTTCTTTTCTTTTTATTGTGTGACAGGCTCACTAATTAATTTAGTCAGATCTTGAACTTAGAATCCCCCTGCCTCAGCCTCCTGGGTATCTGGTTCTGGCTTTTCTCTTTCCTCTTAAGTTGTTCTGTAGCTTCTGGCAATGTTATAGGAATTCAACCATTTTCCCTTCCGTTTTCACATTTAAAATAGAAAGTTGCTCACTAACAACTTCTAAATTTCTTCACAACCACATTGGCATCTCTTTAATATTCTTTATGATTTATCTTGCTGTTTCTTCATCAATATAACAATCACATCAGTGGGATTACAAGTGAGTGCCACCAAGCTTGGCTTTTCTGTGGTTCTGGGCATCAAACTCGGGAAACCGAGTCATCTTCTCCACACTTTGAAAACATGTTACTTAGCACAAGCATGTTTACATTCATGACATTGTCCCAACAGATTGAACCTCCTATTGTGTGGTTGCCCTTTAATTGCTTCTACAAAGCTTTTCCCTCAGAATCGTTTTTGCCTTAAAACCTGTCCAGCTATTACAGTTATTTCTGTACTCCCAATGGGGTTCTATCCTGATAAGTCCACCATAAAGTTGAAAAATCTTAGTTGAGCCACAAAGATTGGGATCGGATCCTCCAAATAGCTATGTGACATTTATCAAATGTATAATTTCCTATTTTCTCTTTTGCTTATATCCTTGACTTAGAAAATGACAAGAAATGGGATTTGATTATAATTGCTGATCTGCAAGGGCTTGTCCGCATCGACTGCTGTGGCTTTGTCATTCTCTTCCTTGATCTCCTGATTTATTTCTCTCTCTTTTCTTTTCGTCTTTTTTCATCTACCTCCTCTGTTAATTGGAAATGATTCTGGTAGTTTTAACATACACATCTCTTTGTTTTTGTTTGTTTGTTGTTGTTGTTTTGAGACAGGGTGTCTCCATGTAGTCCTGGTTGTCCTGGAACTCGCTGTGTAGACCAGGCGGACTTCAACTCAGAGATCCGCTTACCTCTGCCTCCCAACTGCTGGGATTAAAGGTGCGCACCACCATCACTGGCTCAACATACACATTTCTTGACCTTTAGTTTAATTGTTTTAACAATGGCACACACATGCATACACACACATATGTATGTATATATACCATACATAGAACATTCAGCATAGAATGAAATTGAAATTGGGTTTTCCTCAAACATTTTATGACTCAGGAATAGGTTAAAATGAAAATCTATAGCTACAAGTATGCACATACATACATACCACACACATTCATAGAGTTGATTCTGCTATTCCCAGTCATTATGTGAATGCCAACACAGACATCAAATCAGCAGTTCTAAACCACTGCTCCTGGGGAGAAAATGCAACATTAGGCTCCGGCAGACTTCTCAGCACCTTCTACATGAAATCAGCATATAGTCATGGTTATGTGTTCATGTTTAAAGACACTCATCTACTGTGCATCCCTGTTTAGCCCTGAGCTCAGGGCAAATGGCCAGGCCAACTTGTGCCTAGGTCTGAGCCCTAGCTCTGAAGTAACATGCTTGCCTGCCATGCACAAGATCCTGGGTTTCATCACCAGCACCACAGAGAGGAAATATCTATCTGTATGTGTATCTAATCTATCTACCTACTGTCGTCTGTCTGTCTGTTCACCTGTCTATCCATATATCTGTCTATCTAACTCTGTATGTCACAGATAAATGAAGGTCCCCTAGCACCTCTTTTCTGTGTAGGACGCACCTCAACCTTGTGTTCTTAGGAATGAAATCTATCACTTCAGTATTATTCTTGGGATCCTTTCAAAACACTGAAACTATCCTCCAAAAGAAAACACAACAATAGAAGAGACACCAAACCAAAGGCAGGGGAAAGGATCCTTGCTCACAGCACGAGCAGAAACAAGACACAAGAGCTTCGTTTCGTCCAGTCTTAGCTGGAAATGCTTGTGTGAGTTGAGGGGCTCACATGTTTTGCCTTTCTGTCCCTGCACGCCAATGGATGGGGACACAATGCAAGCTGCTAGACTTACAGAAACAATTAAGCAGTGGACAAATTTATAAATACAGGCTCTGTGGCTAATAAATATCGATTATGTGTGCAGACCAGTAAATTCTGAATTACAGCCTCATTAATTCATATATTTGTACTTCATCTGGTGCTGTGGATGGCACCAAGGCCTCCCATATTGTGAGCGTGCAGGCTACTGCTGAGCTTTCTACCCCAGGCCTCCTCTGTCATCTCTCCCACACTGTGATGGTGGGGACCAGTCTAGAGCCTCCAGCCTGTAGGAAGCAGACCAGGAACACAGTTACACTTCGGGCCACTGTGTTTCTGGCTGACTTTGAGACAGTCACAGTGTCTGGGTTCTCTGTTATGGCTCTGATCTGATTCTGCACCCTGAAAACTCACCAACAAGGAGATTCAGCCCACATGTCTTTCCTAGCCCCGCTTCAGCGACAAGACGAACAACGTGGAGGCCTATGTGAAGTGGTTCAACAGGCTGTGCTATCTCGTAGCCACTGAAATCTGCATGGTGAGTAGCTGCTCGGCCCTGCCTGCCAGTCACAGGCTACCTGGGGGCCGACCACCGTGCCAGACCATGTCACCTCTTCCCTCCAGTGAATGTCCCCTGTAGGTAGATCTCAGGGTGACTCCACCAGCCGAGACTGCAGAGGAAGTCAGATTGGTTGTTGAGGCGTGAGGGCAGCCCACTATGTGCATCAGTCTAGGCCTGTCTGCCTCGGGCTGCTGGGTTATGTAGCTTGCTTGGGGCTTGGGGGTAAAACATGGTCTAACCTTTAAGAACTGGAAAACTGCAAATTGAAAGTCCAGGCCAACAGTGAGACTGGAAATAAATCTGTTCCTAAGTCCTTTGTTTTGTTTGACACCAATCCCCTCTTGCTTTTGACTAGTGTCTTCTGAGGCTACTTGTTAGTGCTGTTAGTGGATGACGTTTGCAGGAGAAAAGCAGGCTCTCGCTACAGGTTCCACGGTGTGTAACAACCTTGCTTTGAATGCTGTTCAGTGCTCTGAAGGATATGAACGATTTCATTCAAGCCATCAGCCTCCTGGGCACTTTTGATCTGTCATTTTTTTTGAGTATAGAAAATGATGAAGCATAATTCTTTAAAAAAAAAAACTGAATTGCAAAACAAGTCTAGGCCAGTGACTGCTTCTGTCAGCAGGACGTTTTGGCATCCTGGTGTTGGCCATGTTGGCCATGCCCTGCCTGGCATCTTCGTTTCTACTACCAAGGGTAGTGTCCTCTAAGGTGAAGTACAAGAGGAGAGACTGCCTCGTCCAGTTGGGCTCACTGGGACAGAGGTCAAGGGTCAATGCTCACTAGGGGTCTGCCCCTGAGAGAGAGACAGAGCTGTCGGGCGTGTGCTAAGCTGTTCTGCGGTGTCCACGGTGGGGTGAGAGGTCAGCCTTTCTCTAAACCTCACCTGGTTCTGTCACTGTCGTCGGTGAGTGTGCTGCCTTTTGAAGGGCCGGACTACATCTCGGGTGGGCAGCTCTCTGCAGCGGAGATCACTGCTTGAAGGGGCTTTGGTGGCACAAATCCAGATGTGTCACAGTACACTTCTTGGTGGCCAGAGAGACCATGACTGTGTGGATGGACAAGCAGGATCTCCCTGAGCTGTCCTGTCCTGGCCCCGTTCCCATGGTCACATTGCTGGCTCAGCGGCTAAGCTGGGGGTTTTTACCTGTGTGGAGCCTGGACAGAGCGCAGCTGGACACTCAGGAACCCTCTTGGGATGGCCCAGGGGCAGTTTGATTCTGACCCACCAGAAAGGCAGAGTCCCAAGCTCTTGTCCCCGAGGTGACTTTTCATAGTGGCGTAGTTTTCTGACAGAAAGCAATAAAGGGGCAGCACAAAAAGCAATGGCAGGGGCGGGGGGCAGAGGGGAGACAGCATAAACGGCAGGCCCCAGGCTTGCTGTTTGGCCCTCACTGAGAAGAGAGCAAATTCCATGGTGGGGAGGAAGGAAATGGCAGTACTTCTGTCTTTCACGGGAAGTTAAGCCTTGAGGGGGCACCATCCCAAAGACGCCTCGCAGCCCCTTCAGGGCACCTGTGCCCCACAGGAGCGTCGCGGGGTCACATCTGCCCTCACACTTCAGAGGCATGTGCTGGCTCTGCCACACAGGGTCCCGAGACCCTGGGTCTTGGACTTAACCACAGTGAAGTGGGCTTTGAGACGGACAGGAGGAGGCTGCTTGAATGCGGTGTTTGAGCAGGACGGGGGGAGGGGGGGATGCGGGTCCGCTGAAGCTCTGATCCTGTCCCCAGCCAGCCAAGAAGAAGCAGAGAGCACAGGTGATTGAGTTCTTCATCGACGTGGCCCGAGAGTGCTTCAACATCGGCAACTTCAACTCCCTCATGGCCATTATCTGTGAGTGAGCATGCGCAGACCTTAAGTAGCCTGTGTGAGGACCACTGGAGAGGTTAACGTGGGCACGGCCGGCAGGTGGGGTGCATGCCGAGGTCTTCTCCACAGTGGGTGGCTGTGGGCCTAGTGTGCCCCAGAGGCTGATGGAGGTGGTCCATTTGAAGCAGGCTCTGTCCCCCACGGGTGCATTTGAAGTAAGTGTTCGTCAGTATACACCTTAAGACAGAGATCAAAATGGATCCTGGTAATGCCACGGTAGACCTTTGTAGTTGGTATAGGGTTATCTGACAACCTCAATATAATGAACACCAGCCCCTACCCACTCAGCTACCCTTCAGTCACACTCAGGGCACACTGAGACCTCTTTGCCTATGGGAACAAAGGGGACTGTCCAGGCTGGAGGGGCCCTCCCAACTCTATACGCCTTCTTCTAGCCGGCATGAACATGAGCCCTGTCTCCAGACTGAAGAAGACTTGGGCCAAAGTGAAAACAGCCAAGTTCTTCATCCTAGAGGTAAATGAGGTTTCTACTCTAAGGGTGTAGCCAGCCGATCCTCGAATATAGCTACTCACATGCCTCCCTGTCTCCTCCCAGCACCAGATGGATCCCACGGGGAATTTCTGCAACTATAGGACAGCCCTGCGTGGGGCAGCTCACCGCTCGCTGACTGCTCACAGCAGCAGAGAGAAGGTAAGGAAGAGACCGTCAAAGGTCCGAAGTGTCCGCCTTCATAGCCCCTTCCTTCTCAAGGCCGTAGTATTGACTGGATAAGACTGTATCAGTCTTATTAATCAGTTTTCTGTCACTGTACACAGCCAACTTATAAAGGGATTGGTTTTGACTGATGGTTTCGAAGGTTTCAGTCCATGACTGGAGGACTTTGTTGCTGTGGGCCTTTTATGGGAAAGACACGTGATGAGAATTAAATTGCTCACTTGATGATAGGGGAGCCAACGAGGAGAAAGAATTCAGGGTCTCATAGTCCCTTCAAAGACATATATCTCTTGCTAACTAAACTCTACCTCCTAATGTTTCCACATCCTCCCACAAACACCTCCCTGGGAAGCAAGCCATAGCCATATGGGCCTTTGGAAAACACAAGGTCCAATCTGTAGCAGTCAGGAACCTGGGGGACCAAATCACCTGGCCCAATCTCTGTCCTAGTAAGCCTGTCCCATCCCAGGAGCCAGGATGTTAGAAAGTCAGACAGCAAGGCAGGGACCTCTCTCCAATGAGCATCTATGCATGTGGGCTCCATGCTCCCCGGCTCGCCACTTAACTCTGCTGGGCTTCAGCATCCCCATCATCTGGATTGGAAGGCTGAGTCCCTGAGAGGATTCCTCACTGTACAGTTGTGCTGTAAGGCCATGGCAGAGCCAGGTATCCAACCCCGTCTTGCACAACTGTGACTATCACAGTCTTGTTATAGTCCATCCTCTGCTCCATTGTTCTCAGGACACAGGTGGTGCCGTGTGTCATTTGCAGAGGTACAGGCTCACAGCTCAGGAGGTGGACTGTAGGGTAACTATGCAGAAGCTGGGCTGAACTCCGATTGGAGAAGTCACTTGCCACGGTGGATATCTGCATGATTTTTCTCCCGTCCATGCTGAGGCCGGGTGACTGTGGGGCAGGTGGACAAGCTAGGACTCCATGTGCCTGTGCTCTGAGCCCTCCTCTAGCTCTGGGCTGCTGGGGTGGGGCCCGTGCTTTTACGTTGATCTGACCCTCTCCCTTCCAGATTGTCATCCCCTTCTTCAGCCTGCTCATCAAGGACATCTACTTCCTCAACGAGGGCTGCGCCAACCGCCTTCCCAATGGGCATGTCAACTTCGAGGTAGGTCCACAGGCCTTCAGTGATGCCAACGAAGAAGACAAGCTGCTAAAAGTCCCCAGCATGAATAAGGGGGGAAGCTGGAGAGATGCCTCAGAGAAGTACTTGTGGTGTGCTTTCCTGAGGACCTGAATTCCATCCCCGGAGCCCATGTGAAGAAATGCTGTTTGTTAGCACGTGTTCATAATCCTAGACCCGGAAGGAGGAGAAAGGTGGATCTCTGCGGCTCTCTGGCCAGTCGGCCTCGCCTAGTTAGCTTGCTTTAGGCCAGTGAGAGACTGTAGCATGAGGGCCGGCTTGTTGGGGTTTCCGTCCCTCCTGGTACCCCAACAGCCGGCAAGCAACAAAGAAAATCACCCACAGGACTCCATAAGGTTATAAACTGATTGGCCCATTAGGTCAGGCTTCTTGTTAACTCTTATAACATATATTACCCCATTATCCTTATCTATGTTAGCCACATGGGCTCAGTACCTTTCTCAGTGTGACAGCTTACATGTTGCCTCTTCGGTGGTCTGTGCAGGAGTGGCAGAGGAACCTCTCTGCTTCCCAGAATTCTCCTGTTCTCATTGCATCACCTCTACTTCCTGTCTGGTTTTCCCACCTATACTGCCTGCCTGGCCAATCAGCGTTTTATTAAAATATGATTGACAGAATACAGATAATTCTCCTGCACCAAGAGACTGTCTTAAAGAGCAAGGTAGAAGCACTTGAGGTTGTTCTCTGGTCTCTGCTTGATCACATGCACCTGTAGTCATACAAACACAAACACACACACAGACAAAAGTTGCCAACATGGAACTGCTAGCCCCCCAATTGCTGGATTAACGGGGTCTTCAGGGAAGAGAGAATGCAGCAATCTACATCTCAAAGTGGGATTATCTGAGCCCCCCTAACATCACCCAGAGCGAGAGGCCGAGGCTCAGGCACATGCCAGCCAGCACTCTGGGATAAACGCACACAGGGTACATCATTTTGATACTTGAAGAGCACCAGGCTGAAGAGAAAGCCAGCAATGTAGACTTATAAGGTCAGCTGGCAAGGTCCTTCAAGGACCACACAAATGCATAGTACACGGCAACCAGGGCAGGTCCCCAAAAGGAGGGACCTGGAATGGAGTTCTGAAGCAGAAACCACAGAGGGCAGGAGCAAAAAGAGATGTCTGCTCCTGAGAGCTTACCGGGTTCATCAAATGTCCCCTCCTCTAGGAAGCCCCCATTACATCTCAGGCGGAAAGATCTCATCTGCAGGGGTCCCAGCAGGCAGGGAATCAGTCACTCAGAACTGGAGTTCCTGAATGCCTCAGAAGAGCCCACCCGCATCCCTGTGTGGCTGGTGGGCTCTTCAAACAGAGTCCTGCAGGGCATGAAGTAGTAGGACCTTCTGATCTGTGGGAGGAAAGAGGCCCTCGTCCCGCAGGAAGGTCAGAAAGTGACCTTCAGTGGTCACCTGGTGCCCTTGCAGCCTTCGGCTCCAAGAAGCATAAATCCTGGACCTGTTACTGACTCTATATTAGTGATTCTCAACCTTTGGGTTGTGAACCCTTTGGGGGTCAAATGACCTTTTCACAGGGGTTGCCTAAGACCTCAGAAAACACAGATATTTACATTACATTTTTTTTTATTTTTTGGTTTTGGTTTTTTGGTTTTGGGGGTTTCTTGAGATAGGGTTTCTCTGTGTTGCCCTGGCTGTCCTGGAACTTGCTTTGTAGATCAGGCTGGCCTCAAACACAGAGATCTGCCTGCCTCTACCTTCCGAGAGCTGGGATTAAAGGCGTACCGGCCACTATCACCTGGCTACACTACAATTCTCAACAGTAACAAACTTACAGTTATAAAGTAGCAACAAAAATAACCTTACGGGCCGTGGGTCACCATGTGAGGAGTTGTATCAAAGGGTCACAGCATTAGGAAGGCCGCTGCTGCTCTATCGGAAGTTCATCCCCTCCCTCTGTAAAATGGGCCACAGCTATGGTCAAACAGAGGTCCTGGAGGCTGTCAAAAACTCTGTGGGTGTCTCCTGCTCTTGAGGACCACAGCACAGGCCTGGGCTCTCTGTCCTGTAGCTGGTGTCTGCACCAATCTCAGGTGACCCACAGGCCTGGTAGTCCCAAAGCTAGCAGAGTCAGGGGGACTGTCCAATCCAGCATGTGGTCCCAGGCTCTTGTCCAGAGGCCAGGAGGATGAGACAGCAGGGGCCCAGGGGCCTGGGATGGGCTTTTCCTGGTGGTGATCCTGACACATAACTGGGAGTAGGGACTCCATCATTTCCTCTTCTTGAATTGGTCCCTAGAACCGGAGCTAAGGAAGACTATGAAACACCCACTCATGTGACCACACCCTGAGGGAGCAGGTGCCAGATGTGGGTGTGTGTTAGACCCTGCTACTAGGGCTGATTGAGGAATGACACAGGGCAGGTTCTTCGCTCCAGACTTGACTTTGGGCTGTGTCCTATTTTCTTTGCTATGGGGTGGGGGAATGAGAAAGGATTTATTTTAGCTTATAGTTCCGTAGGGATGAGAGTCCATTATTGAAGGGAAGGAGTGGAGGAAAGAACAGGAAGCTGGCCGACCACATTGCATCTGCATTCCAGAAGTGGACCCCAAACAGAAAGTGGGGCCAGGCTGTAACCATCAAAGGCCACCAGCAGGGCCCTACTGTCACCCCCAGCAAATCTCCACCTCCCAAAGGTTCCATAACCTTCCAACAGCGCCACCAACTGGGGAAGAAGTGCTCAAACACATCAGCCTTTCACAGGAAGGAAGCATTTCACAGTCAAACGACAGCCGGCTGCTATGTGTTTAAAACCTTGCTGCTATGTGTTTAAAACCTTGCCGAAAGTTAGCATACTTTGAATATTTAAACACATATGCAACTAGCCCTCTGTTTCCACGAGTTCTGCATTGGAGAATGGAAAATATTTCATATTTACATCTGTCCTGAAGGAGTACAGACGGTTCCACTTGTCACCGTTCCCGGGACAATGCACACAGAAGCCATCTGCATGGCTCCTACATTGTGTTAGGTGTGAGGAGCAACCTGGAAACGGTTTAACAGCCAGCAACAGGAGGTGTATCTGCTGCGTGGAAATACTACACCATCTTAAAAAAGGGATCAGAGCCTCTGTGGATTTGGGTATCTCAGTTGGGGTGAAGGGATCCTAGAACCAATGACTTGTGCATATTAAAAGATGATTTTATTTTTTAAAAAAATACAGGTAAAAGAATTAACTTAGGGCTGTTGAGGTAGCTCAGTGGATGTAGATACATGCTGCTGGCAACCTGAGCTCCACCCCGAGGATCCACATGGTAGAAGGACAGAACTGACTCCAGCGAATTGTCCTCTGACCTCCACATATGAACACATATGCCTACACGTATACATACATGCACAATAAACACATGTCATAAGATTTTTTAAGACCTCACCTGGGCTGCAGAGATAGCTCAGCAGTTTAGAACATATACTGACCTTCCACAAGCCCCCAGTTTGGTTCCCAGCGCCGTGTCACTCACGAATGGCTGTGGCTCCAGCTTCAGGGGTTCCAACACCCTGTTCTGGTCTCAGTGGGCACCGGCACTCCTGTACACGTACCCACATATTTACATATAATTAAAATAGCATACATCGCTTTCCTTACATTTTGCTGAAAGATATTTGCTGAACTATAACCCTATAAGTCAACAAGTGTGTGTAACTTTCCCAAAAGAAAAACACAAAAAGAAATTCAAATGAAGCTATTTAGTCTTGCTCCATGCAGGCAAAGGCATGGGCAGTCAGGTGTGACACACACCTTTAATCCAAGCACTCTAGAGGCAGAGGCAGGAGGATCTCAGTGAGTTTGAGGCCAGCCTGGTGTATGATGGTAGTTCCAGGCCATTAGGGCTACATAGTGAGACACTGGTTGAAAAAGCTATGGGCCAATGGCTGCCACCACCACCACCCCCCCCCCCCCGCCTTGATGGGGAGGCTGAGAGCCCAAGGTGACAGGGGTCATGGACTGCTAAGAGGAATGAAGGAGACTTGGCAAGGTGGCTCTTAAGGAACTCCCAGCAGCCTTTTCCTATCACCTGCGGCCCCATGTCCCTTCTCAGATCCACAAGATCACTCAAGGGTGATGAGTCAAGGCTTTTGCCAAGGCAAGCCACTCACTTTGCTCCATTCTGTGTCTCTGTAAACCCTGCAGAAATTTCTGGAACTGGCCAAACAGGTTGGAGAGTTCATCACCTGGAAACAAGTGGAATGTCCTTTTGAGCAAGATCCCAGCATCACCCATTACCTGCACACTGCCCCCATCTTCAGTGAAGACGGTAAGGTTGCCCCATGGTCTCAAAATCCAGGCAGTAGGACTATCCTGCCTAGATTAGTCAGTCACCGTGCCTAGAACTCAACTCTGGGCAGAGGCACAGCTCAATCCTGCTGGCCCCAAGCAGAGCTGTTTAGATATTCCCTTGTCTAACCAGCACCAGGTACCTCCTAAGGAGCACAAGACAGACCCAACAGGTCGCAGGCTAGGACCTCAAGGACCCCTGAGTTCAGAGTCCTCTCTGAGCACAGAGTGGTCATTGTTAAGCTTTCTAACCATGCCCGCTGCCATGAGAAGCCTAAGGAACATGGTTGTCTTTCCACGGTGTCAGAATTCTACACAAAATGGAAGAACTAGAGTAGGGCCTGGGCGCATTTCAACATCAACCCCTCCGGTTTTCCTCATTAATAACATGGGAGCGAGGGTAAGAACCGGGGCTCACGCGAGGAGAGCAGAGTTCTGGGTCTCTCCATGGATGGTGGGTGAATGGGGGCACGTGTGTGAGGGTAGCGAGGGATACACACTAGCAGGAAACACTGATGTCTGGAAACTCCTGACCCCAAGGCCTCACACACCTCCAGGCAAATGTCCTCTCTCTGAGCTCTGTCCCCAGGCCTCTTTTCTTATTTTGAGTCTCACTAAAATAAAAAACTTTTTATTTTAAGTCTCACTAAGTTGCCTGGGATGGCTTTGAATTTATTCTGTAGCCCAGGCGAACCTGACCTTGTGATCTTCCTCCCTTGGCCTCCAGAGCAGCTAGGGTTGCAGGCCCGTGGTGCCGGGTCTGGCTTGTTGAATGCACAGATTTGGCAGTAGCGGTTTCGTTCTTCAGAGGTTTACTGGGACATGACCATGTCGTAACAAGCAGCGTCACATCCCAGGAAGTGTCAGTGTAGACAGAGAAGTCTTGGTTTGGGGTTTGCTGGTTTCGCTTTTTGCGGTTACCTACATTTGTTTTGTTTTGTTTGTTGAAGTAGAATCTCACGGTGTAGCTCACGTTAGCCTAGAACTTATGCAACCCAGATAGCTCCAAACTCACACTTGGGTCCCCCAGGGTTGGGATTTCAGGCAAGGACCAGCATGCCCAACTGACAAAGAGTTTATTGTAAAACTGAATACTGGTGACATCTTATGACGAAGAAACTGCAGTCCTGGGCATTGGCTCATTCTAGACAAATGCTATCCATGCTCAAAGAGAAACAAAACCCCATATATCAATGTCTATAAGTTCCTCTTGTTACAACATCAAACTGAAAACAATCCCAGTATCTGTCAGTGAGTGAACAGTTAAATGAACTGTGATACACCCCTGCTTTAGACAAACAGGATACATGCCCTTGATACATGCCACCTCATGGATGAATCTCCAGTCTCAAAAAGATTGTGTGTGTGTGTGTGTGTGTGTGTGTGTGTGTAATATATATGACTATTTATATTATGTTTTTCAAATGATTAAAAGAAGGAAAAGGAGAATAGATTAGTGATTGTCAGAAATTAAGAGTAGGTGTGGGGTCATCGGGGGTGTGGCTTGGTGATAGATTTGCTGCCCTGGGTTCAATCCCCATCATCACAGAAAGAAGGAAAAGAAGGAAGTAAGGAAGGAAGGAAGGAAGGAAGGAAGGAAGAGAGAAGAGGGAGGGAGGGAGGAAAGAGGTGAGGGGAGGGAAGATAAAGGAAAGAGAAAGTGTGGGGCAATGAAGGATGTGGGTGTGACTCTAAAGGGTACCTTTGCCCATGGGTGCTTTAATTGTTATGGAAATGTCCTGTGTCTAAACTCTGCCAATGCCAGTGTCCTGATTATGGTACACACTGTACCAGGGTACCTCAATTCATGATGGAATGACATCCCAATAAATCCATCCTAACACAAAGACATCTAACACAAAGACAACTATTCTTGGTTTTGGGCATTTTTTTTAAGACAGGGTCTCACTATGTAGCCCTGGCTGGTCTGAAACTTTCTATGTAGACCAGGCTGGCCTTGAATTCACAGAGATCTGATTGCCTCTGTCTCCTGAGTGCTGAGCTCAAAGGTGTGCCAACATGCCTTGCCTAACATAAAACAGATTATATCACTACGTGTGGAATAGTCCATGTTGTCTACTGAATAAGATACACTGCATGTGTTGGAGGCTGATGGGGTGTGGCTGCAGCTCACGGAGGGGAGCGCACTTCCTATTGCTAGCCAAGGCAAAAGTGCAAATTCAAATTTCAGATTGTGTTTTCTACTAAATGTGTCACCTTATAGCATCCTGAGTAGGAAAAAAATTGTCCATTAAACTATCATAAGTGAGGGACACGCTCTGTATTAGAGTCTTGCACGTGGGCACTGTGGCTGAAACTGGATAGAGGGGCCATGGGATCTCTGCATGCTGATTCTTAAAACTGTCTATGACAATGACCTCCAAATGAGAAGTTTAAATCACAGACAAAAAGCAGATCAAGTTCTGGGTAAGCAAAGAGTTACGGTCACTTGCCATAATTGCCTAATTTCACTTCCGTTTTGGTTTAGGTCTGTATTTGGCTTCCTACGAGAGTGAGAGCCCAGAGAACCAAACAGAAAAGGAGAGGTGGAGGTCTCTAAGGTGGGTCTGGGTGCAGGATGGGGCATGTGAGGTGGCTGGAGGGAGACAGCTGGGCCACTTGGGGCCAGGACAGGCCTGAGGGAGGGAAGAGGAACAAGCCAGGAACAGAGACATCAGAGCAGAACTCAAGGGCTCTGGCTAATGCAAGGAGGCTGAGCCAAGGACCCCTCATTGGGGTCATTGCACTTCTGTGGGGTGATTGGGATGCGTATCTCTGGATGCTGGATCCAGAGCCAGGAATTCCTGGTCCATGTTTTAATGCCTGAAAATAGCACACATGCACGTGGACCCCCACCCCACCCCATCCACACTGCCTCCAGCTTGTTCAGCCTGTTCGCACAACCCATTGGAAGTCAAAGAGAAGCAGTGGGCTCAGTTTTCTGAAAACTGAGTTTTTGAGAAAACTGAGCCCAAAGGATCCACCACGCCCTCTCTGGCCACCTCTGCTGTGCTGAGAAGGTGCCCTATGGTGGATACAGGGAGGGGCTCACTTCATTCTCCCATGTGTCTGAATCTGCAGATCTTCTATTCTGGGGAAGACATGAGAAGTCCCGAGACAGAGGAAGAGGAAGCAATGGAGCTGACACAGCCCATCCCAACTTCGTCGCAGATGGCCCAACGGGTGGAGGTTGACACAAAACCTCACTACTTTGCAAATCAGTCCCTGTGGCCTGGCACCTGCCGCAATGGCCACATTGGTACAGGAAACCTTTTCTGGGCTCTCAGCCCTGGCTGACCTGACAGGGCCTCCATGAGCATGGGTGACATGCCTGGGGCAAACTTTGCCTTGGTGACCGAGTGGGTCACATACTCAATCTGTCCATTCTGGACAGGGACACAGCGCTACCGCTACCGCAATGAGCTGGGCGACCGCAATCACGTGATCTTGTTGAGTGACCTGTGCTGTGGAGATCACCGCCACCACCTGTCACCAAGTGACTTGGGAGCCTCTGTAGCTGCAGCAGGCACCACGGTGCAGCATGAGATGTGCTTGCACCAGCTCGGAGCCCACTCTGGCCCCTGGCATTCTGCTGACGGGCCCCTGTCCTGTCCTTCCCAGTGGACTTGTTCCTGCGGTCACCCATCTCCTTCTGCATCCTGCTGGTATCAGGATAGCCTTCTGGCGGCAGCGGTGAACCAAGTCAGTAAGACAAATGGGAGGCACGGAGTTGGCAATGTGTATATCGTGACCTTCTGCCTAGCTCCCTTGTAAACGTTAGAGTTGGAGTAAACACGTTTATATGCCTATCCTGCCCATGAGTGTCCGTCGTGTGTCTCTGATCCTTAGGTCCAAGACAAGCTTCAGCGGAGTACAGATGGTCCCTGGGATCGTATGTTTCAATACGTTTTTTGAATAGGATGTGGGACTGCGAGACTGCTCTCTCAGTGACATACAGACGTGAGGCCTGGAGTTTGGAGCCCCGCACCTGTGTGTTGGTGGAGCCCATCTGTAACCCGGTGCTGGCTGGGCAGAGATAAACAGAGCCCTGGAGCTTGCTGGCCAGCCAGTGTTGCCAGTTGCTAAGCTGAAAGTTCAGAGAGAGACTTTGTCTCAAAATAAAAGTAAGGTGGACAGCTCCATCCCCGCCTGCAGACCACACAGATAACTTTAAGGGCCCCTGAGGAGTCCCTAGAATTCTGAAAGTTCTGGCAGCATCCAGCCAAGATGGCCTCCTCTGCCTCGTGCAGCTCCTAACCGCTGACCACTGGAGTTTGGGGAGTGCACCAGCCCTTGGGCCTTCCCTGTGGCCAGTGGCTTATCCACAGGTAGCCCTCCAAGAACTGCCCAGGCATTGCTGTTTATAATGAAAAGGGATAGGTCCCAAAGCTATGACTTTCACAGGGTCTCAGTCACTGCCAGTCACTTCCCAGGATACTTGAAGAGACTAACTTGATAAGGAGGTCTAGTTAGCTCACAGGACGGGGGAGGGTCAGGAACACGGCACCTGAATTGACTCAACTCTGCCCTACTGTGGCACACCAGGGCCGATTACGGCGATGGAGGTTAAGGGGGTAGAAGGTTGCCAACCCTACAGAAAGCGAGAGAAGAGGTCCTCCCTGTAACAGAGGACAGTGCAGGGTTCATAGAGAGAGCAGCAGCCTCCATTGCCCCCAGGACCAAAATTGTCTCAAGGACTGCATTAGGGTCCTTCTCTTAAAAGCGCCAAGGCTCTGCCAGGCCATGGTGTCACACGCCTTTCATCCCAGCACCCAGGAGGCAGAGACAGGACGATCTCTGTGAGTTTGGGGCCAGCTTGGTGTACAGAGCTAGCCAGGGCTACACACAGAAACCCTATCTAGAAAAAATAAAAGCCCCAAGGTTCCCCCTAGTACCACCATCCAGGGACCAAACTTCCAACACACGGACGGACCTCTGGGTGGTGGCAGAGTAGCCAAAGCAGAGTAGGGAGCTGCCACCATAACTACAAATATCCGAGTGTGGTCTGTGACTGTCACCTCTAGTGACTCATCTGGCCATTGTGCTTATGAAGTTTACTGCAGAGCTATTTGAGAGGAAAAGACTGGGAACAATGGAGCATCTAGAAGCCAGTCGTTACAGGGCGCAGCCTCTTCAGGTGTGATGAGGATGCTTTAGGCGCTGATAAGAAACGACCCCCGAGACCCCCACGACCCCCACGGCGACTGTGTCCATCCGTCCCCCATCAGCATGGCTCAGGAGTCCCTGAGCAGCTGTCCCTGCCAGTGTGAGAGCTCCGTGGACACGCTCCTCCAGTGGACACGCTCCTCCAGCGGACACGCTCCTCCAGTGAAGCAGCTACATGTGGTGGAAATGACTTCTGAACTCTCTGGAAACGCTCTGAGATCATGGAGCGACGTGAGAACGTTTATCCAGGAAAATCTGGACTTTGGAGATGGACCAGCGAGTAAAATGCTTGCTGCACAAGCGTCAGGACCCAAGTTCAGCTCCTCAGGACCCAAGTTCAGCTCCTCAGCACCCATGTAAAAAAGCCAGGCACAACAGCACACGTCTGTGACCCCGGCACCATTGGGGAGAGATGGTCAGGTCCCAGGAGCCCACTGGCCAGCCAGTCTAGCCAAACCTGGTGACCTCCAGGTTCAGTGACATACCCTGTCTCGGAAAAATAAAGTGGAGATTAATAAACGACACCAAATATTGACCTCTGGCCTCCATTCTCACACACAGGTGAGCACACCCAAAACACACACACACACATCAAAAAAATGGAAAAAGAAAATCTACTAAAACTGTATAAGAACTATGAGTCTTGTGACCTTAGAGCTGAGACTGCTTCCTCTCATGAGGAATAGTAGAAGTCAACTCCAGGGACTCAGCCAAGAACACACGGACCCGCCTCACCAGCCCCGGTCCAGGACTGAGGCTCCCATCCTCTCCCACCCAGACTCCAGCCAAGGTGCCGTCTTGAATGAGCACAGCCGAGACAAGGAGCCCCATTCTCAGAACAGAGATGGCTCCAGCCACTTCCTCTGAGAGGGCCAGGGCCCCGGCACACTCACAGTCGCTCACCCGTGCGGTGGAAATGCCATACCGGGAAGAAAAGAAGAGGATGATGAGGCTACAGTCCCACCTAACACTAATTTCAAAAGCAAAGGTGTCACCCTGAGAAAGTGGCTGCAGGCAAACTGTAAGCACTGGACATCTAAACTCTTCAAGGACTTGGTCAAACCCAAGGGCAATTTCAAAAACAGTAGCGATATTAATAGCAAGAAATTAATAGGTCACAACCTCACGATACCAATAAGCTAAACCATAAGGCAAATAACTACCAGCGAAAATATTTTTTTTTAAATTGAGCCCCTCCTGGGGTCAGAATAAACTGCAGTCTTGCTAGGAATCTACCCCTGGTGGAGGAGCCTGCATTTCAATCACCTCAGTCCAGCATTCACACCCTAGGGCATCGTTGCAACCGGAAGACTGGTTACTTATCAACGAGGTGGAGCCTAATGGCTAGGTGTGACACCAGCGAAGGCAGACCAAATAGAGAGGCGGAAGACCGCCACAGGGCACCCTGGGCGAGCCACCGTCCTTTCAGACTGACCATGTGCAGGCCCAGAGCCATGCTCTAAATGCCTAGTGTCAACCAAAACTTAAAAGGCATAAATTCAAAACAAAACAGAAATAGCACACCGTGGATTGAAGGGAGGGTAGAAACTGCCTGTGAGAGGAGCCGTCCGGTGAACAAACCCCAGAGCAACCATTGTGCATATGTTGAAATAGCTACTGGAGGTCGTGCTTGAGAAATAAAGGAGCGTGTGATAGCAATGGTTCAGCAAATACAGAACACTGACAAGCAGATTAAAAAAAATTTTTTTAAAATAATGGAACCCGAAGTTGAAAGTACAATAAATGGGATTTTTAAAATGTGGGTGGAGGTGGTGAGAGAGACGGCTCAGAGGGTAAGAGTGCTGGCTGTTCTTCCAGAGGACTCTGGTTTGATTCCCACCACCCCCATAGTGGCTACCAACTGGCAGCAACTCTAGGCGCCCTCTTCTGGCTTTTTCTGGCACTGCATGCAGGTGGCACACAGGTAAAGTGCTCATACACATAATTAAAAATTTAAATTAAATTTAAAATTAAAAATATTTAATATTTAAATTAAAAATAAATGTTCCTGGAGAGCTCGACAGCAGATCTGAAATTGCAAGAGAAAAAAAATAAGAAAGCTTGAAAATGGAATGGTGGATGAATATAGAATACACTATTTGAAAGGCAGGGAAAATCAAGAAAAATGAACAGGATCTCATAAGGACGTGTGACACCATTCGCCTCCCTGATGTACACATAATGGTAACAGAAGAAAAAGATAGCAGAGAGTGGGAAGACTTATATTGTGGTTGGAATAATAGCGGAAAACTTCCAAAATTTGGTGGAAATATTACACATCTAAAGGGTTCAATAAACAGGGTAGAATCAAAAGACACACAGACACATTCAAACACCCCTCCACACACAGATACACACAGGGACACATACACACTAGTAAACGTACTAAACAGTCAAAGAAAATGCTTGAATGAAGCAAAATAAAAAATGACTTATCATCTACGTGGGGACCCCAACATTATGCATGGCTGTGATAAAATAATATCGGGGCAGTGGGCCCAGAGAGAAGGGCTAGAAGAAGCGAGAGTTCTGGGGTGTGTCCCCTGATCAAATGCGTGTGGTGTGGTGTGTTCCCTGATCAAATGTGTGTGGTGAGGTGTGTTCCTCAGCTTTCTGTTACTGTGACGAAAGGCCTGCACTGAGTTAGCTCTCAGGAGGGAAGCCTTGCTTTGGTTCATCTCGGAGATTCAGCCGCGGTTGCTTGGCTCCTGTAGCGAGACAATAGGTCACAGTAAAGCACACAGTACACAAACCACTCCACCGTAGCCCAGAAGCAGAAGAGGAGGGAGCCAGAATCCCACTACATCCTCTTTGGGGGCATGCATGACCTTAGTGGCATAACTTCTTCCCAAGTTGGCCCCACCTCCTTAGGGTTCTGCCACCTCCAGGAGCTCCACAGGCTGTCAGCCAAGGCTTTGGCATGTGGCCCTCTGGACGATATGGTGGTTTGGGTAGGAAATGTCCCCTAGAAAATCGCTGTGTGAACACTTGGTTCCCAGCTGGTAGTGCTGTTGTGGGGGCTGGGGAACCTTTAGGAGGTAGAGCCTGGCACGGGGAGGTGAGTCACCAGGGCATGGGCTTTGCAACTTCTAGCTTGGCCATCTGTGTTCCAGCCACCCCAACTACCATGCCTTCACCACCACGGTGAACATTATCCTCTCCAGCCACAAGGCAAAAATCCCTTTTCCATTTAGATGTTTCTTTCAGGAATCTTATCCCAGTGATGGAAATGTAATGAATTCAGGGAACATCCCAGATGTAAGCCAGAGAGCCGAGGGCGAGAGACTGAGCAGCCAGTCGTGTGGCTGGTGTGTGCCGAGGAATCGCCTCTCACCTTCCGGGTCCTTGAGAGCTATCATGACTTGAATGTGGAATGACCCTCAACAGCTCAATCATGGTTCTGACAGTCACGTTATTTTTTGGAAAGATGGTCCTGCAGTCACTGTGCCAGGTAGGAAAGAAAAGGAAAATATAACGACACTGGGAGTCCAGTCGGGGCGGGGAGTGCATAAGGAGGAGAGAGCAAGACTTTATTTAATTATTAATATTTTATTTTTAGTTGTAACTATATGTGGGGCGCACAAGTGCAGTATCTGCAGAAGCCAGAAGAGGGCGTCATATCCCTCTAGAGCCGGAGTTGCAGGCTCTTGTGAGCTACCCCAATTTGTATGCTGGGTACCGACCTATGGATCTTCTGAAAGAGCAGTGCGTGCTCCTAACCGCTGAACCGTCTCTCGAGTCCAGGGACCAAGGGTTTAGATCTAAACAGCTCCTGCAAATTGCTTTCCCAAACAGCTGACTCCATCCGATCCCCTATTGGTGCCTTTCTGTGAAACATCACAAGCACCAGAAGCCTTACTTAGTTCTCCGCTTTTTGCTAAATTTCCAATAAAGTGGCCCTCCCATAAGCAGCAGTTTACAGATTGATTTTTTTTCTTTTAATATTGCATTAAAATAGTATGATTGCTGAGATTTGTGCTGCCCTCTTCAAATCTGAGCCTGGGTGTTATTTACTACGGAGGCTTGCAGAGCGAGCAGTGCTATTCGGAGCCACTAGGAGGCGCCCTCTCCCCGTCGCCCCCTACTCAGCTCCGGCACAGACTTGGGGAACAGCCTAACTCAGAGTTCTAGGTACCAGAAGGCATTGCAGACCTTCCCACTGGCATCTTCTCTACTACCCATCAATTAGTCCCTGAGTCTATTTTACCCGCAAGATGCCCTGGGGAGATCTTTCTCCCCGCTTGATTTTAGGGTCGACTGCACAGCTGGAGGGCCTACAGTAAAGAGCTTAATCCTCGCACACTGACAGTGCTTCCCTGAATTTCCCACGAAGCCCCTGAATGTGTAGAGAAGATGCCTGTCCGAGGCATATGCTCCAGAAGGGACTTGGGTGACTGGGGATGCCACAAGCCTGGTGATTACTAGAGTAATCAAGATTCGAGTTAAAGATATCTTAATGTTTTGTTTTGTTTTGTTTTAAGATACATTCTTGGAGCTGGGCGTGGTGACACACGGCTTTAATCCCAGCACTCAGAAAGCAGAGGCAGACCAATCTTTGTGAGGCCAACATGGCCTCCAAAGTGAGTTCCAGGAGAGTCAGGACTGTGACACTGAGAAACCCTGTCTCAAAAACCTAAATAAGTAAAAGAAAGAAAGATACTTTCTTGATACGTAGCCCTGACTAGTCTGCACCCTGCAGTAGAGACCAGGCTGTTCTGGAACTTGAAACCATCCCCTTGCTTCTGAAACGCCTGGGTCACAGGCATGAGTCACTCGGCCCAACTTAATGAAATAGTTTTTATGACAACAACAACAACAAAAACACAACAAAACAGAACCTTGCTGTGCTGTCCAAGCTGACCCGGAACGTCCAACCTTAGTGTTTCGGTCTTAGACATACTGGGATCATAGGTCCGGGCTACCACATCGGCTGCAATGTATAAGGAAGTTCATGAAGATGACTCCACATAGCACCATTTTAAAATACTGCCCTATGAGAGAGAGCCAGCAACGTCACAGGAATAAAGACCAGAGAACCATTTTCTGGAATCTGACCCCCTTCCACCATGGGGTCCATGGAATCTGACCCCCTTCCACCATGGGGTCCGTGGAATCTGACCCCCTTCCACCATGGGGTCCGTGGAATCTGACCCCCTTCCACCATGGGGTCCAGAGGTCAGGCTTGGGCGGCAGTCACTTTACCTCTGAGCCGTCTCGATAGCCCACGTGTCAGTATTTCATAGCCAGGATTACACATTTCCTCTTGTCTCAAACTGCAGCTTTGTCCTCTGAGTTAAAATGCTAATTATCCTGGTTTGATCATTTGCACACTATACTGGTAGATCAAGTTATCATCCTGGGCTCCATAAAAATGTAAAATTGTGTCCCCGTTACACTTTTAAATTTATTAAGTGTATCAGACAGTGGTACACATATGCCACAGTGCCCGTGTGGAGGTCAGAGAACAACTTGTCAGCTAGTGGGAGCTGGCTCTTTCCTTCCACCATAGGGGTCTAGGGATGACTCCGTTCACCAGGGTTGGAGGCAGGCACCTTTACCAGCTGAGTCATGCTTTTGCTCTAATTCTTTAAACTTATTGTTTTTATTTATGGGGGGTTTTACATGTGTGTGTATGTGCGCCTATGTATGTGTGAATGCCACATGAGTACAGCGCCCATGGAGGCCAGGAAAGGGCATCACATTGCTTGGGGCTGGCATTACAGGTGTGAGCTGCTCAGTGTGAGTATCAGGAACTGAGCCCAGGTCCTCTGGGAGAGCAGCAAGGTCTCTTAACCTCTGACCCATCTCTTCAGCCCTGATCCTAAATCTTGAAAATATTATTTCCGCTGTCGAGTGAGATGCTTTAGCAGACCTCGGTTGCCCTAACTGAGTACTGTCCTCGCTGTACCCCAGTGCCAGCCTCAGCAGAGTCTGTTAGAATCCCAACGTTCAGAAAGCAAGAAACATGTTAATGGTACCCTAGGATCCAGAAATGCCACCTATAAACATACACCCAAAGGAAATGAAAGCATGTGTTTGTGCAGAAACTTGTACACAAATGTTCATTGCAGCATTGCCCATAGTATCCAAAGCATGAGGGGAAAAATAAATGTATTTTTAGTGAATACCCCTAACAGAATGTGCTACGTCCATACAATGGAACATGTTTTGGCCAGAAAAAAGGAGGACGTTAGGGTCAATCAACACCAAGGAATGAACCTTGAAAACCTTTTACTGAATAAAGGAAGTCAGGCACAGAAGGATGCATGTTGTGGGTTCCACTTTATGAGATATCTGGAGCAGGCTGACCCACAGAGACAGAATAATCTCGTCTTTCGCCAGGAACTGGGTCAGGAGGATGACGAATGTCTGCTAACAGGCACGGGGTTTCTTTGCGTGGTGATGGCCGTGACCGGGAGTTTGATGACGTTGGTCGCTGCCCTGATATTTTATAGCCCTGATTATTATGTTAAGACAGTGAGTTTTATGTTAGATGAAGTGTTCTATGAATTATATCTCAACTTGAAAAAGGAAGGATGCATTGGAGGGGGAGGTCTTATTAAGGGGATCTCTGTGATAAAGACACTCGATGGGGCCTGAGTGGCAAGAAGGGGCCACACAGGAGTTCTCCTGAGGAGAAAAGCATTCCAAACCAAGACGCCAACCCCTGTGTCTTAGTCAAGGTTTTCTGTGCTGTGAAGAGACACCATGGCTACAGCAACTTTCATAAAGAAAACATTTAATTGGGGCTCCCTACAGCTTCAGAGGGTCAGCCCATCGTCATGATGATGGGGAGCATGGCGCTCTGTAGGCAGATGTGGTGCTGGCTACATCTTGGCTTGCAGCCAACAGGAAGTCAACTGAAAGTCACACTGAGGGAAGCTTGAGCAAAAGAGACCTCAAAGCCACCTCCATGGTGACACACTTCCTCCAACAAAGCCAAGCCTCCTAATGGTGCCACTCCATTTGGGGGTCATTTTCTTCCAAATCTTCACACCCTGCAAAGGCCCGAGGCTGAAAGCACCGCACAGACACCATCCATTCACTCTACAAATGCTCAATGAAATCTAGTGGTTCTCAACCTGTGAGTCACAACCTCTTTAGGAGTCACAGGTCAGATATTCTGCATATCAGTACTTACATTAAGATTCATAATAGTAACAAAACTAGTTATGAAATAGCAATGAAATACTTTTTATGGTTGGGGGTCACTACAACATGAGGAACTGTATTAAAGGGTCGCAACATTAGAAAAGTTCTAATCTGTACTGGGCACTATGTTCAAGAGATAGATCAGGGGCTGGGTAGTGGTGGCGCACGCCTTTCATCCTAGCACTTGGGAGGCAGAAGCAGGCAGATCTCTGGTCAGTCTAGTTCACAGGAGCAAATTCCAGGACAGGTTCCAAAGCTAAGAGACAGACTCAGAACAAAATGTGATATACATTTTGTCATTATGTAAAAACTGTTAGGCTAAGAAAGGAAATTAAGCAGGGAGGGTGAAGATTGGGGTAGGGGAGCTGTGCCGAGGTTTCAGGGAAACCTCCCTAAAGCAGTGAGGTTTGAGCACCGGGGAAAGGGGGTGCTGGGGGTGGACAGGACAACAAGGGTCTTGGGCCATCTAAGGATGGGAACAGTGATACAGAGTTGGAGGGACATAGGCAGACAAGGAAAGTGAAAGCAAGCCCCGCCCCCACCTCCCATGGTACTTCTGGTTCCCAAAAGGCATTTGGAGGGAAAAGGTAGAAGCAGATCTAAAAGGAACCACCAAGGAAAAGAGGAGGACCCAGAGGCCCATAAAAATATCCAAACCATTGTCAGTGGACATCACAGCTTTAGGGCTGCTCCCGTCCCAAAGGGAAAAAATCCCCCCCCGTTTCTCTGTCCTCTGTCTCTCTGTCTCTCTCTTTGTCTCTCTGTCTCTCTGTCTCTCTCTCTCTCTCTCTGCACTTGCTGTTCTTTGTGTCAGGGAAGAAACAAGCCCTGAGATACTCTAGATGGCCACTAGCACCCCTCACTCTGTACACCCAACCTCCACGCCCTACCCCCAACCCCACTACCTACCACCAAGCCCTCTCTCCCTACTCCCCACTCGCTGCCCCCAACTCCCCTCTCCCTAGCCCTACTCCCCACCTCCACTTCTTCCCCCCACCCTATCACTACACCTCCCACTTACCCTCCCCACTTTACAATGTGACTGCGAGGGAGGGAGGGAGAGAGGGAGGGAAGAAGGGAGGGAGGGAGGGAGGGAGGGAGGAAGCCAACCTGTGACATGTCGGGATCATCTCCCAAAGACCAAGGTGGCCCTGACTGCTCTGGGTTAAACAGCCTCCTCTCCTATGTCGGCAGCTAACTTTATTGAGGAGGTGGTTAAGTTGGACTTGATGGTTCATGCATGCCTATGATTCCAACACTCAGGAGATTGAAGCAGGAGGATTGTTGTGAGTTTAAAACCAGACTGGGTTACAGAGCAAACACCAGGCCAACCCAGGCTGTGTGAGACTCTACCTCAAAACAGTAACAACAAAATTTTCTTATGTCATGGAAATCCAGATATGACATTTACGTCAAGCATAAAAAGAAAGAAAAAGAGAAAAAACCAGGCGATGGTGGCGCACGCCTTTAATACCAATACTCGGGAGGCAGAGGCTAGCAGATCTCTGTGACTTCAAGGCCAGCCTGGTCTACAGAACAAGTTCCAGGACAGGCTTCAAAACTACAAAGAAACCCTGTCTTGAAAAACCAAACCAAACCAAAACCAAAAAACTCAGAGAAGGCAAATTTAACAGACTTTAATAGAGCAAAGTATACCTAGTGAGTGGGGAGTCCCACAGAATGTTAATGTGTTGGAAAAACGGCCCACAGTATGGTCAGGTAGCATTCCTGCATAGAAAACTGGAGCGAGATGTGGTGACTGCTTAGTTGGTTTCACGTTTGCTTGATTTAAGTCGGTTGGCAGCCTGGGAATGACTCGGCTGCTTGCTACACTCAGCTATTCCACTGCTAAGTCAAGGTGCAGATCATCCTGTGAGCTCGAGTATGGAGGCGTCCTAAGGCCAAAAGTCAAGTATACTGTTGAGTTCAACAGTTCTGGATGCCTCAAGGTCCTACAGTTGTCAGAGTTCTCAAATTCGGCCTGAAGGAACCACCTCTGTGGCAACCTAGCAGAGGTAGAAACACTGATCCCACACCTAGAACTTCGGTTCAGGAAGTCAAGGTAGGCCCAGAAGTCGTCATGGTAACTGACCCAACAGCAGCCTGGGCTTTTGCGCTCAAGTGTTCAAGCCAATGACCACAGAAAAGCCTAAAATGCCAAGTCCAGACAACGGGCTCCTACAGTCTGGCAAGCATGACGGGTATAATTTAGTTGACTGCCGGCAAACATTTAGAATGGGAAAACACCTTCTTAGCTATACACAGTGCCCTTGGGCCTCTTTAATAATAGCAGTAATCTTTCTCATGAGAGCTTTACACTCATGACCATAATGACAGTTTCCAGTGTCACTTCTAGCTACCCACACTATGCCTTCAATGTGTTCCCCCAAACTTCATAGTTGAAAAGGCTTTATTCCTCCAAGATGTTGACAGTATTTGAAAATGGGTCTGAGGTGAGGTCCTGAGGTGGGAGTTAAACAAGGCCGAGTGGGAGGTTAGATTGGGTCATAGAGTGTTAGGTGAGGTCGTGGGGGGCTATATATGGTCATAACGAGGGTTAAATGAGTTCACGAGGTGAACGTTAGATGAAGCCCTGAAGTTTGGTGAGCTGAGGTTGTAAACATGAGGTGATAAGGTAAAGGTTACAGGAGTTCTTGGGGTGAAGGTGAGATGAGGCCATGAGACAGGGATAGATGAGGTCATAAGGTAGGTAGGATGAGGTCATGAGGTGGGGTAGATGAGGTCATAGGGTGGGTTAGATGAGGTCATAGGGTGGATTGGATGAGGTCATAGGGTGGGTTGGATGAGGTCATAGGGTGGATTGGATGAGGTCATAGGGTGGGTAGGATGAGGTCATGAGGTGGGGTAGATGAGGTCATAGGGTGGATTGGATGAGGTCATAGGGTGGGTTGGATGAGGTCATAGGGTGGGTTGGATGAGGTCATAGGGTGGGTTAGATGAGATCACAGGTAGGCCCTCCATGATGGAGTCACTGGCTTTACAAGAAGCACAGAGATCCGAGCAAAGTGCCTGCTGCCTTCTCTGCCTTCAGCCTCACCTTGGATACAGCAAGATGGTCTTCCCCAGATGTCCTCATCTTAACACTGGACTTTCCAGCACCCAGAAGGGTAAGAAATGCCTTTCTTTTTTAATTCACCTGTGATAATCCACCGTAGTGGCACAAAAAGAGCAGACTCCATCCCACACGGATTCGGTTCCAGTGTGTGCCTTTCTGCTTGACCATGGGTGACTTCAGAAGCACTGTGAAATCAAGGTGTCTAAGTTTGGAACCTTCTGTACCTTTCATAACCCCTCACTTCAATCTAAACCACTCTCGTGTGCAGGAAACAGAAAAATCGATGGAAAGCCCTATCCGGTCAGAACCAGTTAACTCCTAAACACACACTTTCCAACTTGTCTTGAGATGGTGCCTCCCTGTCAATCATGTCTGCACGTTGACCTAATTCTGATGACCTTCTTTCTTCTATTACTTGGCCTGCCCCTTCCCCCTCCCCCAATTGCTACTCTGCTGAAGTAATCTTCATATGTAAGCTTCCATATTCTTCTCATATATATTTCCTGTATCCTTTATATAATCTTTACATAAAGTGGATTTGAATCATTTTCAAAAATAGAATTCTATTACAAAAACATTGGCTTTCCTCCCTCCTTTACCAAATCTTGTTTCTCACCCACCGACAGGCCTTGAAATCCCTCCAAATTTTCATCATCATTTTAATAATTGTGATACTCCATGATATATATGTCCTAACCGACACAGCCATTCTATTATTGGTGTGTGGTTAGTTTGCTTTTGGTTGTTTGAAGAGATACCTCAGAAAACCATGCTGTGACAAGCATTCTTATATATAACTACTGCATACTACACAAACCCAGAGGAAGTGCTTGTGTCTGACGGGGAGGGCCAAACCCATCTCTGAGCCTGTTCAGATACATTTCATGTGAACACAACCCATAGGGACATCTCCGTGTGGCTGTACAGACACCTGTGGCTTCAGCAGCTTGAGTTTAATCTTTTTATAATATGATGTACATTCAGTAGGCAGTATCCTTGGCATTGTGAAGTCAGTGATCGATTCTGTGCAGACTGATACAATTACGGTCTAGGCAGGAGTAGCAGGTCCCAGGTGGCCCCGTCATCACACGGAGGTCAGGCATCTACAGTGCTGTGCTGCTCGGCTTGTCAGTCAGTGACATCACTGTGACAGAAACAACTAAAAAGAAACAGTGTCTTCGTTTCGTTCCTACGGCTATGATAAAGACCATGACCAAAAGCAACCTGGGGAGTAAAGGGTTTATTTGGTTTAATAGTCAAGCCATAATTCAATGTTTAGTAGGTTGGATGTTTGTGGCATTTATGATGTATGTTTTTTTTTAAATTATTTTTAATTTATTATTATTATTTTATGTTCATTGGTGTGAGAGCAAATGCCCTGGAACTGGAGTTACAGACAGTTGTGAGTTGCCATGTGGGTACTGGGAATTGAACTCAGGACCTCTGGAAGAGCAGCCAGTGCTCTTAGCCGCTGAGCCATCTGTCCAGCCCCATGATGTATGTTTTATTTACTGTATTTTTTTTTTACTTAGGATGTGGGTGTTTTAGGATATAACTGCAGAATATATAGTTCACTATTAGGGGAAGTTGAGGCAGGAACTGAAGCAGAGCCCACAGGGAAATGCTGCTTACTGGCTTGCTACTCTTCTGCTTTTTTATGCCCCTAAGACCCCCTGCCCAGGACTGTCAATGTCCCGAGTGGGCTGAGCCTTCCCACATCAATCATTAATCAAGAAAATGCCTCCCCCACAGGCTTGCCTACAGGGAATCTGATGGAGGCATTCTTTTTTTCAATTAAAGTTCCCCTTTCAAGATAACTCTAGCTTGCATCAAGTTGACAAAAACTTGGACAGCATACTTAGCAATTGGAGAAACGGCTCAGCAGTTAAGAGCACTTTCTTCTCTTGCAGAGAACCTAGGTTCAGTTCCCAGCACCCACACAACAACTCACCGCCGCCATCTGTGACGCTGGTTTCAGGAATCTGATGCCCCCTTCTGTCTTCCACAGGTATCAAGAGTGCGCACACATACATGTAGGCAAACATTCACACATAAAATACAGATAAGTACATTCTAAAGAAGAGAACTGTGTTTGGGCTCTTGGTATGAGAGGGTTCAGCTGTGCTGAGTTGAGTCTGTGTTTCTGGTTCTGAGATGAGGCCGTGCGTCATGGCAGGAGAGCATGAGAAAGGAAGTTACTCGCCCTGTGGTGGTCGGAGGGAGGAGAGGAGCAGAAAGGAAGAGAGAGGGAGGGAGGGACAAAGCAGACACCCAGCGATTTACTTCCTCTAACCAGGCCCCTCTTCCTGGTATGTATCGCCTCCCAAAAACGTCAAAATGTGACTCCATAAATCTGTCATCCACTGATGAAATCAGAGTCCCTACGATCTAACCACTTCCCCAAGCCCTATCTCAGAACACTGCATCAGGAAGCATGCCATGAACACCAGCGTTTGAGAAGAACAATAACAATTCATAGCCAAGTCATAATATAATGCTTGGTAGATTAGGTGTATGTAGTATTTATAATGTATGTTTTAGTTACTGTTTTCTTTTTTATACTTAGAATGCATGTTTTAGGATATAACTACAGAACAGGATGAAGAGCGTGTGTGTCACGTGCACATGTCACCCATGTGGCTATGTCCTGTATAGATGCATCCTGTGTGACCATAACTGGGTGACTAGATTGCTCTGGTGACTAACACCGATCGCGGAAATGTCTTCTTTTTCTCCTCCTGAGCCTGTGGTTTGATTACACTCCACTGTCTTCTGGAATCCAGATGCCTTTGGAAGGCATTTCATACTCAACCCTAACGGCATGCTTACCACAGCACAGCTCACACCCACCCTGGGCTCTTTGCCCACCTGTAGGCAGTCAGATGATGCATCTCAGTCAGTGAAATGTGGGCAGAAATGGTAGATGTCCTAATCTCGCTGTTGCCCCAAGAGCAGCGGTGTTCAAGAAATGGAGACTCTGTCTATGAGGTCCAGGAGGAAGAATTCTACAGAGCAAAGCTGCCAACAGCTGGAGATGGACATGGAGCAAGAGCAAGGTTCAAAGTCCAGCAAGACTTCAGCATTCAACACACATACACTGTGCACACACACATACATGCAGGCAAAACATACACATAAAAATAACCATCTTTTTAAAAACTTAAATTAGCCGGGTGGCGGTGGTGCACACCTTTAATCCTAACACATGGGAGGCAGAGACAGGCAGATCTCTGTGAGTTTGAGGCCAGCCTGGTCTACAGAGTTAAGTTTCAGGACAGACTCCAAAGCTACACAGAAACCTTGTCTCAGACAAAAACAAAAACAAAAAACTTAATTTTTTTCCCCAGTGGCTGGGAGGTGGCTTAGTCAATAAAATGCTTGTTTTGCAAACATGGAGCAATCACAAAGACTTGAGTTCAGCACCCCCTCCCCAAAATTCATGAAAAAACCCAGTTGTGGTGGTGCACACTTATCATCACAGAACTGATAAGATCCAAGCAGGCAGATTCCTGGGGCGTGGTAACCAGCCAGCCTCACCCACTTGATGACGTTTAGGCCAGTAAGAGACCCTGACTCAAGAATGGGTGGATGGAAGCTGAGGAACCGTTAACTGAGCTTGCCCTCTGGTCTCCACATCTGCATGACAGAAGAGCACAAAATACACACATGTGCATCTTGTCCGGACAGAGGAACCACAGAGCAGGCTTTATTGTTCCTTTGTTTACGTTCAGTTTTGAGGCTAGGTTTCACCACATAGACCAGGCTAGCCTCAGAGTCACAGAAATCCACCAGCCTCTGCCTCCCAAGTGCTAAGACTAGAGGCTTGCACCATGATTCCTAGCTCCATAGAGTAATTTGAACACTAAAAGTTTAATAAACAGGAATAGTTTAATTAAACAAATTACCAACCGCAATCGGAATGAAAAGAGAAATTTTTACAGTGAGTAAAATTTACTGATCTCATCGATTTACATTTTCACAATAAGCAAAAATTCTCCAAAGAATGAGAGAATATTACCAAGAATTCATGTATATAGCAAGTCTTTCTCTGTTCCACCAGCCAGCTCCCAAATCATGACACAGAGACTAATTATTAATTATGAAAGCTTGGCCGATAGCTTAGGCTTGTTTTTATCCAGCTCTTATACTTAAATTAACCCATTCCTGTTCATCTGTGTGCTGCCCCGAAGCTCATCTATCTCATCTACGTGCTGTCCATCCCACTTTCCTGCTTCCTCTGTGCCTCCTCGCATCTCTGCCCGTCTTCTTTCCAGCATCCTCTGTGCCTGGAAGTCCTGCCTAGCTATTGGCCATTCAGCTTTTTATTAAGCCAATCACAGTGGCATAACTTTACACGGTGGAATGAAATAGCACGTGTAGGAAGAAACAGCAACATCGGCAGGAGGTCAATGATAGCTTGCTCACCGAGCCTGCTCATGGCCTCAGATTGAAAACAATCACAGCAAAACCACTGCTAAGTGTGGCCCGGAGAAAGGGAGCATGTCAAAAGTGACGGGTCTGGAATCCTAAAGAGTTCCAGTAGTTTTATGAAGGGGGAAATAAATGTTTCCCTGTAGGATCGTCTGTCAGGACTCGTTTGGTTTGAGTCACATGAACTCAGTGTAAACTGGTCCCAGCTCAAGAAACTGGAAAGCCCAGTTGAGCTGCGGCTTGAGACCCAAATGGAGCCAGATGGAGCCAGATGTCCATGCAAAGTGAACGAAGCCGGCTCTTCCCTCTTGGCCCTGCTCTTCCCTCTTGGCCCTGCTCTCCTCTCAGGCAGCCCCTCCGTGCCCGTGCCAAAACTCCTGAGCAGAAGTTCCAGGAAGGTTCTTAGAACATACCTGAGCTGTTAGTCGGGGCTGGTTTGTTTGTTCGCATTTTTGGGTTTCGTCACTGGGAAGAATACTTGAGCTCTCTTAAAGCAGAGGTTCCCGGCCTTCCTAACGCTGTGACCCTCAACAGTCCCACACGGTGTGGTGACCCCCAACCGTAAGATTATTTTCCTTGCTACTTCATAACTGTAATTTTGCTGTTATGAACTGTAATGTAAATGTCTATGCTTTCCAGTGGTGACGCTGGAGAAAGGATTGTTCGGTTTTCAAAGGGGTCGCGGCCTGCAGATTGAGAACGAAGCCAATTTAATTTTGGCCATTTTAGAGGTTTTTAGTCTATATTGATTCCTACGTCATAGCTAGAGGCACTTGAATCACAGTGGAGAGCGGGTTGTAGGGTAAAGCCAATCACCTTGTGGTGGGCGGGAAGTAGAGAGACAGGGAGGGGCTCCCAAACACATGCCGCCAATGACCCACTTCCTCCGCCTAGGCCCCACCTCTTCAGATTTTTCCTGCTTAAAGTAGTCCTCCAGTTAAGGACCAAGCCTTCAAAATAGGTGCTTTTGGAAGACATTTAATATTTAACCTTAACAATGCACACAGCACAGCTGCGGCTCACACCCACACTGGGCTCTTTGCCCACCAGTAGACCAGGCTGCATGGTGATGCTTTTGGACTCTGGCCATTTTTCCCTTCGTGGAACCCTTCCTCCATAAAACACACGCTTTGCATCTAAATTTTTTATTTTTTTTTTACTGCGTTTATTTACTTGTTGTGTGTTGGAGAGGGGACACACGCATATGGAGGTTAGAGGACACTTTGGGGGTCTGTTTTCTCCTAGCGTGTGAATATTGGGGGCCTGAACTCTGGGAGTTCAGGCTGTGGATCTTGGCCAATGAGCTAGCTCAGGAGGTCTCTCAGGTCTCTCAGGAGACAAAGTACATATATTCACAGGTCACGGGCAAAGGGGGCATACGATGCCATATGAGCCACATGAAAATGACACCAGGGTGTTCAAGAGAGAGGCAAAAGACAAGAGTAAAGGGCGGGTTTACACTGCCTGTTTATTACGGTTTCCTCATGAAATAAAAAGGGGGCAGTCGGATGATTTAGGGCCAGTTGGTTTGAGCAGTTTCGTCAGACTCTAACCCGGGGCAGGGATGGTGCTGTGGCCGAGCATGCCCATAAAGGTTATGTACTGGAAACTTAACACCCAGTGACAGGAAGGCCCAATAGGAGCCCATTGGGTGGTGAGTGGCATGCTTTATGTGACAGCATAAGAGCCGTGACTGCTGGAGTGGTTGCCATGGAGAGACGGTGTCCTAGGAGGCGGCCTCTTCTTTCTGTCTCTCAGACTCTAGCCATGGAGGTGGCTCTGCTTAGGAGCCCTCACCCCACTGATCCCTCAGTCTTGGCCTTTGTAACCTCCAGAACCATGAGCCAAATAAGCTATTGTTTGTAGATCACCCGGGCTGTGGGGCTCGGTTACAACACAAAGCGGGCCAAGATACGTGTTCCCTTAGCCCCTGTACCTGGTTCTGGGAGGTAATTAAGGCCCAGTCCTATAGCCTCCTGGGGTGTTAGGGCCGGCTAGAGGAGGTGGCCCTCTGATTGGTCAGTTTGTATATCTCAGGGATGCCCCTGGCTAAGTTTGCTCCCTCTTGAAGAGTCAGCTAGTTCTAGAGAACTAATCTCTTCAGTCGGAAGGAATCTTTTAAGATGCTAAAATACCAAAATGTTTAGAACACACACACACACACAATATAGCAAACAATCTCTTTTGGTTTTTGTTGTGTACATATATAGGTGTGTGTATATATATGCATGTGGAGGCCAGAGGTGGACTTTAGGTGTCTTCTTTAATCTCTTTCCACCTTGGTTTTTGAGAGTCTCTCACTGAACCTGGAGCTTGCCAGTTCAGTTAGACTGGCTGAGCAAAGGCCCAGGGATCAGCCTGTCACCACTCACTCCCCTTCCCAACACAGGAATTACAGATTCCTGCCATTCCTGGTTTTCCCGTGAGTGCTGGAGACCCAAGGTCAGACCTTCATGCTTCACAACAAGTATTTGCCTACTGCCCCTCCCTCTCCACTAGCCCTCCCTCCTCAGATTGATTCATCTACTGTCCCCTCACCTCCCCCTCCACCAGCCCTCCCTCCCAAGATTGATTTTTATAACTGCGTCAGTGTAAAGACTAATACAATCGTTGACTAAAAGGGCTTTTTCACTTGGAATCTTGAAATAGCATCTCCACGAGCTCCTTACAGTCTTGTGGCCCAAGGCGCGATGTCTGCTGAGCCTAACAGAGGAGTCACGGGTCTGTGATGGGCTGCTTGCTTCACTAGGTTTGGCATCAGAGGTTCACTGTGAACCTAAGGCATTGTGTGAGATAAGAGAGCGAACGAAGTGTCCACACACACACACAAACACACACACACACATACACACACACACACACGCACGCACACACAAGGGTTTTTTCATCAAAGGTGATATGTGTTGTGTTCCAACAGAGTACATCCTGAGAAAAGCCTTCTTAGGAGATTTCTCACTGAGTGGACGTCAGTGTGTCCTCACACAGAAATAGTTGGCCAAGGTCCCTTGTTTATCATGACCACTTGGTGTGCTCAAGAGAGAGGACAAACCCAAGATGTCTGAGCTGCTGTTGCTAGACTCTTTCACAGCAAGTGTTTTCTATAAAAGAAGCAATGAACATGAGCGGAAGAGATGACTCCGTTGGTAAAGCCCTCCCTATAGAACTATGAGAACTGGAGTTCAGACCCGTAACATCCACATAAGAGCTGGGCAGGGCAGACCAGGTCTCAGCACTGAAAGGAGAAAAGAAACAGTCATGGCTCCCACCCCCACCGAGAAGCTACTTGTAGGTGATACCTGTTGGGGAAACCAGTTTTCTCTAATGGGGTGCCACTGAGTGTCTCAACCACCACACTCCAGCCCAGGCCCCATCCCCAGAAGTAGTTGGCCAATATAAAATGGACTCTATTTTGTTTGTTTTGTGTGTATACACTTTTTTGCTTGTTTTGATTTTTTTCTTCTTTATTTATTGGTGTTTTGAATTTTATTGGCTTTGTTTTGTTTTGAGAGAAACACACACACACACACACACACACACACACACGCACGCACAAGGAACATGAAGCTGCCTGGGTAAGAAGGTAGGGAAGATCTGGAAGAAATTGGGGAGGGTAAAGAATATGATCAAAATATATCATTTATTTGTATGAGAATAAAGAAGAAAAAAAGAACTGGGCAGGGCAGTATGAACCTGTAATACCAATGCAGGGAGGTGGAGCTAGCAGAAGCCTAGGAATTGCTAGCCAGTCAGTCTAGCCAAAGACACAAGTCCAGCTTCAGTGAGAGACCTTGTCTCAGGAAGTAAGGTAGGAGGCCAGTGAGATGACTCAGCAGGTAAAAATGTTTGCCACACAAGCCTGGAGATCTCGTTTCTATCCCGAGAACCCATGTGAAGGTTGAAGAAGAAAATTCACTCCGTAGAGTGTCCTCTAACCTCCACGTGTGCCGTGGCACCTGTGCCCTCCCACATACAATAGCAACAACAACAATAATAAAGTGGAGCTCAATAGAGGGAGACACCCAACACCCACCTCTGGCCTCTACACCTACACGCACACAGACACAGACACAGACACACACACACACACCCCTCCCACCCACTCCCGCATCCAAAAAATAAATAATAGCAATATCTTAAAAGTGCCGGAGAACAGTGAGATGGCTCATTGTGGAGCTTGATGCCAAGCCTGGCGACCCGCGTTCAATTCCCAGGACCTACATGGAAAGAGGTTACCAACTTCTACAAATTTTCTTCTGACCTCCGCACGTATTTGGTGGCACAAATACACTATCACACATACAACACACACACATAGTTTTAAAGCATCGGGAGGCTGAGGCTACAGAATCAGACCTTCCTTCAAGTAAACAGACACGAAGTATAATACAGAAAACACACACGGGCCAGTAATACATCCCGTTGTTATGATCATGTGTATTGCAATGAATGAACGTTAAACTCTTCATGACAGGCAACACAGTAAGTGTGTTTCAACTGGTGTATTATTATTATTATTATTTTATTACCAGTGTTTCTACACTGTGCTATTACTGGACAACAGGAATTTTCCCATAGGATTTCCAGTCATTACATATGTCATTAACAGTATGCAAGAGAGTCATGGCCAAGCAAACCACAGGAAATGACGCTGAGGATGCTGCTGCCTGTGGCCTGCACTGTTCTTGTGTTTGCAGTCTCTGGATGGTTAGGACCCATAGAACTTCCCCACCAAACACCAACTATATCAGCACCTCGGTCTGGATGCTTCACCCTCCAGAACCGTGAAGCTGTAGAAAATGCTGCGTTCACACGACAGCTGGCCTGTGAGATTCTAAAGTCAGTGAATTAAGACACTGGGTGACAGCTGGGCATGTGTGCTCATGCGAGCTAAAGTGTCTGCCAGAATAGCTGACGTATGATATAGATGTGTGTATAATATTTTACAGGAAGCAGGAAAGCACAGAAAGGCAAACAAGAGACGGAAGGACAGAGTGGTGGAGCGGAAAGAGGGACAAACTGGGAGGGAAAGGGAAGGGGGGGATGATAGAGAAGGCCTTCCCCGTGGCTCAAGCTAGCACTAGGCAGTGGCCACTGTGCACTGAGACTGTCTACCCAGAGTCCTCCCTGATTGTGTGCAGCCTGCGCACAAGGTTAATGTGGGCACATTAGCAGTGTAAGCAGTCCTGTCCATCTCCCAGCCGCAGACCCAGCTTTGACTCAGTGAGCCTTGGCGTTTCCTTGTTGACCCTTTCTGTCTGGAATGGTTGGGTAGGTATCAAAATTGGTTGAAGTTTTTTTTTCCTGTTATATAGAAGAGAGAAGGAATTCTCTCTGCCCCTTTAGCAGGAACAAGGATGTAGGCTGCTCTGGTTGTGGCTAGTGCTTGGCTTACAGCAGTGGGAGGAAAATGCCTGGGGCCAAAGTCAGGGCATGAAGAGATGAGGCAGCTGCCAGTCTGGAGTCTTTCCTGCTTCTAGAGTTTCTTCTCAGGTGAACCTGTCCGAGGCAGGTCTTTGGCTACTTTTAACCCAAAGATTCCCAGTGGAGTTCTTCTTCCAGCCAGGCTGCTCCTGGGGAATATTCCAAGGTCCTTTCTCCATGGTGTGGGTCCTGGAGAGGTTCCTGACTCTGGGTCCAGGATCAGAGCAAGCTGCCTGCAGTCACAGGGAGGGGGTTCAAATGTGTCTGTTACTCTCTTTTCTCAGAGCTACAGCCTTTATGCTTACAAGAACACCCAAATTCCTTGGAAAGCCCTGCTTTTCCTCTCTCCCTGCCATACAAACAGCTGATCCCTCCAACTCTCCAGGTACCCACACTTCTGTCCAGCTGGGCCACAAAGTCAGAGATCCCCACGATGTCTCTTAATTATTGTACTGGACTTTGCAAGACTCTCAGGACTCTGGAAACAATGGCTTAGTCTAGTTTTTATTACTATAACATAATACCACAGAATAGATACTTTACAAAGAAGAGGAATTTATTTCTCGTGGTTCAGGAGGCTGAAGTCCAATATTAAGGGGCCAGCACTGGGCAAGCTTTCTTGCTGGGTCATGACATAGCAGAGGGCATTGCACAGAGGTCATTGCACAGAGGTCATTGCACAGAGGTCATTGCACAGAAATACAGCAAAAGGGTGAGAGCAATAAACCAAGGTAGTTGGCCTCACTTTTCTACTAACTTACTCTCAGGAGATGCAGCCTACTCCAGGAGATACCGACCTGACCCCACCATTTCTTAAAGGGCCCATCCTTCTATACCATCAGAATACCAATTCAATTTCAGTATGAGTTTTGAGGAGACATTCAAACCATAGCATGTCCCACGCTACCGTCTCGCCAGCAAGAACGACGCGGGACACTTAGGATTCTTCTGCAGTAAAGCTTTATGCGTCTTGAGAGGGAGAGCATAAGCTTACATGGCCGGGGACCCAGAATGAGGGAAACCCAGCCCTTATAAAGGAAAACAGACCCTGCCCTGGACGTGTCATTCCTGGATTGGTCAACTGCTCCCAGTCCCAGGTGAAACCTTGGGAGTAGTGAAAAAATACCAACACATGTGAGCTTTCTAGCTCACCTGGTGGTGCAGCGCCATCTATGGTGGAGAGTGTGATTGCGGCCTTCTACAATAGCACAACCATGAGAAGAAGACTATAAGGAATATAACTTAAGACCAATCAAATGGAAGAGAAGTATGGGGCAAGGTTTTAGGGTAGGAATGTAGAGTTCCTTGTACAGGCCTGTGATTACATCACTGGCCATCGGTGAATAACTCGGTCTCCAGCCTCTCTCCCCTCCTTGAGAGTTTTGGCCATAGTGTTGACTGGTCCAGTTTGCCTAGTCCCATGGTTAGTTCCTTTGCCAATCAACTCCCACGTAAAGCTATCTACAAACCCACCAATTACTTAACTAATTAGCATACCAAAGACACTATTATCTGAAATCCCCAGGGTTTTAAGAGTTGGAACAAAGACCAGATATTTAGCTTGGGCTTTTTTTTTTTAATTTTATCACACCATCCGTTCTCAGTCCACAGGGTTGTGTCAAGGTTTCTGCACTTCTGCTTCTCGGTAAGCATGTCTACTACAGACACTGGGAATGGTGGTACACACCTGCAATCCCAGCACTGGACACAGAGGGTCAGAAGTTCAAAGGGACGGAAAGAAGAATGATTATGATGTAAAGAACATTGAGAGAGCCTGTTGTGATGGCGTGGGAGTCCACTGAAAGACTTAGCTATTGGGATGGTGTCGGGGCGGGGGCACTGAAGAACTTAGCTGTTGGGATGGAAGGGGGGCACTGAAGGGCTTAGACATGCTTCTAGTTGCTGGCTGGGAATATGAATTTGGGGTCCCTTCTGACAGTAGGCATCTAGAACAGAGGGTTACACCATGTCCAGAGACTCAGGTACACAACAAGACTCCTAGTTTGAATACATTCTTATCTCCTCCTTGTTAGTTAGCCCATGCCATATAGCCCTGTTCTCTCTCAATTTTCAGTGTCAATAGGAAGTTCCCTATAAAGCAATTTAATTGTTTCTGTGATTGTGCTGGGTACTAAACTTAAGTCCTGGGCATATGTGAGAAACAGGTTGTTGCGGTTGTTGTTTTCTCTCCAAGGCGGCTCACCTGCCAAGGGCCGGCATTCCATACAGCTCCCCAGCACATGTCTGCTTGCCCAGCCCCTGGATACTCCTGAGCTTTGATCTATCACACTCTTTGCTACTTGTGGATTAAGAATTAGGCAAGACTGTGAGGTTGGGACGTCCAGCTCTCACCAATAGACTGAGACAAAGTCACTACCTTCCTTATAAGCAAAATAGACTCCCACCCTGGGGTGCTGACTCACCCATTTTGGGTTGTGGCACACCCTTTTTGCAATAGAAAATTTCCTTACCAGGTTGCTTTGGATTTGTTCGTGTTTCTTTGTGCGATGCCAAGAATATTCTTTTTCAACACCTGGTAAACAAATATTCTACCATGGAACTGCACTCCCGAAGTCCCTTTAGTATATATTTTTTATTTCTTTTTTTTTTAAAGCAAAAGAAAACAAACAAAATCAGGGTTTTATCATGTGGTTTAGACTAACCAGGAATACAAGCCTCTGAGTGTGTGGATTACAGGCAAGTACCATTACACTTGGACCTGACAAAAAGTCCACTTATTTATTAAGAGAGTTGTATCTAACACGATTTCAAATGTATATATCAGCTTTCAATAAAGGTGAACTGACCATAGAGCTTCACTGTAGTTTGAATCATAAATGTACACCAAAGGTCATGTTTTCAGCTTTGATCCCCAGCTTCTGGTGATGATACAGGGGAATCTGGGACCCCTTGGGGTCTTAGTCTCATTAATAAAAAGAATTTTAAAAAATGGACTCAAATGGGGGCTTAAGGATAATTTTATTAGAGTTTAAAAGAAAAACACTCAAAGGCAGACAAGCTATAAATCTCAGCAGCTGCCCAGAGAAGAGTGGGGAGGAAAAAGAAAAGAAGCCACGCTGTTTAAACCACCATGGAGGTCAGACACACAGCAGGAGGTGGTGGAGGCATTTAAAGAATAGGTAAGAAAACCTACAATATCACAAAAATATGCATACTTAGGTTCTGGCCAGTATCTGAAAGGAGACAGGAAAAAGAAAAAGGAAAGGTTGGGTTTCAGAAAGGTGGGTAGACCCAGCTGAACCTCAAGATGACTGGCTGAGACCACAAATTCTAGCAGGAAAGGGTATCTCATTATAGGAAAAAGAATTGTGTCTGTCTTTTTAGTATCACTTAAGATGAGCCTGCCTTCCTAGGGGTGACTGACCTGACCCAACTGGAATATTAGGTCTCCACTTAGGCTTCTGATTCTATTCTCTTGAACAAAAGGAATTCTTTTATTAATGGCCTTTTATTGCTACTCTAACATTCCCTCTGAAGAAGTAGCCCTAAAAGTCAATTATAAACCAGGTCGGGGTTCAGAGCCCCCAGACATGTTTGGCATCTGTGACCTGTAGCAAGGATGCGGATGCCAAGAGGCTCAGGGATGCTTCTGGCTTTTAACCAAGGTAGAATCTGGCTACTTTTCTCTGGGGACTTTTTACTCCAAACTGACTCGTCATTTTCTAATCTGTGTTCTCAACATGCCCCCTTCTGAAGCGGTAACTCTAACTGGAATTTGCGTGATGGTGGATCTGGCTTCTTCCAGTTGAATGGGGGCATCAGATGTGGCAGTGGAGATACCCCTCTAGTAGGCGTATTTGAGAGACCCCGAGAGTGTATCAGTCGTTCCATTTGGAATAACAGGCAGGCATAGAGAGGAGAGGATATCTTTGACTAGTGCCCGGACAGAGGTGGGAAGAAAGAAAAGCAAAAGTATTTGGCGTTATAAGTCCTAACCAGTAAGCTAGGAGAAGCCAGAATGGGGGACATTTTTTAAAAATCACAGTCCAGCTGGGTGGTGGTGGTGCAAACCTTTAATCCAAGCACTCGGGAGACAGAGGCAGGTAGATTTCAGTGAGTTCCAGGCCAGCCTAGTCTACAAAGTGAGTTCCAGGACAATTGGAACTGTTATACAGAGAAATCCTGTCTCAAAACACACACACACACACACACACACACACACACACAATCCAAGTCCATTAGACTTTCTTGATGAGCTCACAGGAGCTCATCCATTGGACTCCTGATTTTTCTTTTAACTAGACTCAGGAGTGATGAACCCAGAGTTCCAGGATATTCCCAGCTGAAATCAGTGTGTGGTCCTTCCCAGATGCCTTCCAGAGAAGGGGAGAGAGAAAAACTTTAGCCATTATTTTATTTGTTTAAAATGATAAGAGGCCTGTTTTTCCTGGCTTCAGGGAGGTGCTACAGTGTTGAATGGAGCCAAGATCATGATGTCCTCTATCTGGACAGCATTTTCCTTATCAAGAAGAAAATCAATGGTGAGAAATGGCTATCTAAATAATATCTCTTAAGCCTAATGTCTGGCTGTGCAATCCCTGTTGGATCATTTTTATCTTTGGTTATATTTTCCTGTGGTGTGTTTAAGACCATGAAGATAGCCAAAAATTAACCATTCTCTCTCTCTCTCTCTCTCTCTCTCTCTCTCTCTCTCTCTCTCTCTCGGGTTTGGGAGAACTTCTGGCTCCTCTAGCCTTCCTTTTATCCGTGGTCCCATCTATGTGAGGATGAGTCAAAGCCCTTGTTTGACCTTGACTTGGCATGGACGCGTTAAGGAATTTTTTCCTGTGTAAAAAGCCTCCTCTTAGTAGAAAGGTAAACTAGTAGTAGGCTGGACACTGGTTAGCATCCACCCCATGATCTCTACAAACAACATGACAAGTGGCCCACCAGAATTACAGAACATTTTAATAGATGTCCCATATTGCTCTGGAAGCCAGTTGACCTTGTAAGGGACAAAATATTGGCTCACAAAGGAATTTTTATTGTTTTATACCCTTCCCCATTTAATATTTCATTCCCTCTGCCTTGGGTTTCATGGTGTTTCTGAGACAGGCCCTTACTTAGCCCAGGCTGGCCTCAAACTTGAGACGAAGCTGAGGATGATCTTGAACTTCCGATCCTCCCGACTCCTCCTCCTCCTGAGTGCTGGAATTGCACTGGTTTTATGTCGTGCTGGGGATCAAACCCAGGGATTTGTGCACGTGAGGCAAGGGCTCTACTAACTGAGCTGCATCCTCAGCCCATTGCCAGCCTTCCTTAACGCATTTGTCTCAGAGCTATCTGAACCCGTGGTTCCTGCACTGCAATCCTGAAGAACTCAGATGCAGTGCTTTTCGCTCCCCCACTCTGGGATTGTGGACCGAGAGAATGGCTGATAAGCGCATCTGAGAAGATGTCATGTCAACCCCGAAGAGATCAAGGCTGAGCCAGAGCCAGAACCCAACTCTGATGCTATCTTTTAATTTCCTAGATGTCATGTGTTCCTGGGGAAATCGAGGTTCCTTTGGGGGGTTCCCAGTCTCAATGACAAAAAATTTCAAAATGGACTCAAGGAAATTCAAGGATAATTTTATTAATGTTTAAGGAAAGAAAACTCACATAATATAGGTTAGGTGAAAACCCCAGAAGCCTTGAGGAAGTGAAACGGAGAAAAAGTCGGGCCTTTTTAGTTAGGCATTGTCAGGTACAAAGTCCCCCCCACCACATCAAATCAATCAATCAATCAATCAAATGCCTGTGTTGGTGACATTGTCCTAAAAAGAATTACATATAAGCATGCTGTAGCAAATGAAGAATCCTATATATAGATTTCCTAAAAACTATCAACACTTTTTATTACTAGTTTGCAGATAACTTTTTGTTACACATTTTATAGATTTTTTTTTTTTTACTAAACCCAGTGAACTTAAGACTCCTGAAATGCAGAAAGTTTACACAACAGTCTTACACGTCTTGAGATTATTAGACTTTGGCAAAAGTTGTAGAGCTATAGGAGAGGAGAGTCCTTGGAGAGTTCAGTCAATCCCAGAGAAGGTGCTTGAGATAAGCCGCAGTCATCGCTTTCGGGAATCGTCCACTGTTTTCCTGGGCTGCTCCGCTTTGCTCTCTTTCTCCCTGTCACAGAGTCAGGCAGCCAGCCTGTCCCAGGACAGACTGGAGGAAACTTTCAAGCAAGCATGCTTGGGTCTGGAGATGTGGGGCCATACCAAGCTCCAGACACAGCTTTTTGGAAAACTAGAACAGCATTGCTGCAGCTCAGAGCCTGGGCCAAACTGCTGAGGTGCCTGTCTAACATACCAAAGCCAACCTGGCCACCAGATTCTCCCAGCATCCCACAGTCCTTACCCATTACAGGGTATGGCTGGCATACCCTGCCCTCTACCCCAGCTCTCCAGCCCTGGGACTGGGCTGCCCTTCCCTCAGAGGGTCTTTCCTATATACTCCAGACATGTGGTAACCTGCCCCTTATGTACTTTGGCCTCTTGGATGATGTTTTTGTTTCCCCTCTCTTCCCTCTTCCTACCCATCCACAGCTCCTCTCCTGGCTCAGGGTCATGCCTACTCTGTCTCTCCCAGATGTCTCTGACCCTGCCTCTGCTCTCCCACACACCTACAATAAACTTTCTCCTTCACCAGACCTAAGAGTAGCCAGGTCCTTTCTTTTCTTTCCTTTCCTCATTCAAGCATGGAACAAGTGTTCAATACTATCCACAACCAAAAGATACTTGGATCTCTGTACGACTGAATTTAGTGGTCAGGAGACAGATGAGAGCAAGCAGAGAGTCAAGAAAATTTAGGGATTTGAGATTTTTCAAGAGTGGCAAAGAGAGAAAGCCTAGAGGTGAGGGGACTTGGGAACGTTTGCATGTGCAGTGGCACTTGTCACCATCTGTGAGAATTGGGAAATCGGGTGTGCCATTTTCTGGCCATGGTGACTGATTGTCTAGTTTGTACTGAGGACAAGATGTTTGCAGGGAGACAGCAGGCAGCTCTGAGGAAGCATTTACCAAGTAGGAGGGGGAGGCTAGCGATTACAACAGGTAAGCCAGATGTGGCTGGAGAGGCGGACTCTAAAATTTGGTGTCAAATATAGTGGGTGGCAGGAGCCAGCAAGAGCAAATTGATCCATACCCAGGAGGGTAAAACAATCAGCAGTTTGGTTCAGTAATGAGAGGCCAGGCCTTTTGAGAGGTCCAGCATACCTCCTGGAGTCTGGCACTAAACATAAGCAATGGTGCAGAGAAAGCACTGAACTAGGTCACTCCATCGGCAGAAAAGAGAGACTTATTGGGGATCAGCTGCCAAGGCCACCTTTGGGGGTGAGAAAGAGAAGAGTAAAGCGACAGAAAAGCAAGAACATTTTATACATGACAGTCCGCAGGGTGAGGAGCTGAGCTGAGACAGGCTGCCCAGATTAACTGAACTAGAAGCCCTCACCTGATATGGTTGACCTTTGGGTGAAGGTGAAAGCGGGGTGGTGGGTATGGGGGTGAAGAGAGCTGGGGGGTTCCTAGCAAACAGGAATCACTGTAAAAGATCTGTTTTCCTAGCAAACAGAAACACACCTTTAGCTTGTTTGCTCAATGACGATCCTGTTTACCTAGCCAGAGTCCTTCAAGTTTAGGCCATAGTCACCATCCACTGCCATTAGGGGTGGGGGTAGGGGAGCTATGGACCTGACAGGCAAGGAGTACAAACAGACAGTTTGTTAAGAAAGGAGAAAAGCCTCTGGTGTTGGCGCAGGCCTTTAATCCCACACTCAGGAGGCAGAGGCAGGCAGTTCTCTTGAGTTCGGGGCCAGCCTGGTCTACAGGGCGAGTTCCAGGATAGCCGGGGCCACATAGAGAAACTATGTCTGAAAAAAATTTAAAAAGGAAGGAAGGAAAAAGCACTGCTAAGGATGAAAGGATGTTAATGAGCTGAAGAAAGATCCCAAAGTCTCAGGAGGCATGGTCTTTTATAGCCCTTCCCAATCATTTTGTATTTCCCAGGCTGTTTTATGGGCATGCTCTGTTCATTAGATGATGCCAGGGTAAGGAAGGGCTTCCAGTCTTCCTCTGTGAACTGGCTGTTTTACCTGTTAATCTTGATGTCCATCTCCAGTTCCTATTTTCCTGTCATAGTTGTGCCTGAGGTAAGAATACACCCCAGACTTTGCATAAAGGTCCCAACAAATTCTGACTGAGCTGGAATTTCAACAACTGACATGAGACCAAATGACGACACGCCAGTGATCTTCAGGGTATAAGCCTGCTCAGAGATTCTCTCAGGTGCCCTCCCTCATAGCCAAAGACCTCAGGTCTTTCTTAGCTAAATCAAACAGAGCTCATTGCTCTAGGCTAGGCTTAATCTGGGTGTCTTAACAGCAAAGGAAGTCTCCAGATGACAGAAACCAGATTCTAGGCTTAAAGTATCTCTCTTCTTTTAATTTATTCCCTTTTAATCCACTTACATCAGTCAGAACTGCATTTCAATGCAATTAGCAGGAAATCTTTCAGAGTGATTTAGATCAAGAAGTGCAGGAGAGAAGGGAAGTCTGGGTCAGCATCTGTGCTAAGAGGACACTTCTCTGCCCATGCACCTTCTCCCTTGCTTCCTCACCTGCCTGAGCACACAGCTTTCATGTTAGCCAGACTTTCATCACTTGCGAGAACACCCAGGAAGCAACTTCAAGAAGGAAAGATTTGCCAGGGCGAGGGTGGTGCATGCTTTTAATCCCAATACTTGGGAGGTAGAGGTAGGTGGATCTCTGTGAATTCGAGGTCAGCCTGGTCTACAAAATGAGTTCCAGGACAGCCAGAGCTGTTACACAGAGAGACCCTACCTCAAAAAACCTGAAGAAAAAAAAAAGAGGGGGCAGGTATTTTGACTTGTGGCTTCAGAGGTGTCAGTCCATGGAGGTGGGAAGGGTGGGGTAGAACAGACAAGAAATTGTAACATGAGGGGGCCTGCTTGTTGGGGTTTCTGTCCCGCCCAGTTCCCCACAGCCAGCAAGCCCCAAAGAAAATTACACAGAGATCTCCATAAGTTATAATACTGATTTGCCCATTAGCTCAGTCTTCTTATTAGCTCTTGTAGCTTATATTAACCCATTGTTCTTATCTATGCTAGCCACACGGCTCAGTACCTTTCTCAGAGGGGCAGCTCACATGTTGCTTCCTTGGTGGTCTGGGCTGGACTGCAGGAAGAGCTTCCTTCTTCCCAGAATACTCCTGTTCTCATTGTTCCACCTCTACTTCCTGCCTGGTTGACCCACCTATACTTCCTGCTTGGCCAATCAGCGTTTATTTAAAACATGATTGACAGAATAAGACGATTCTCCCATACCCTCTTATAGAGGCATTTTCTCAGTTGTGGTCGCCTGCTTTCAGATAACTCTACTTTGTGTGTCAAGTTGACATAAGACTAATCAAGATGCTTCTCCAATGAGTTGGAAGATGTAATGGTTGTCAACTTGACTACATCTGGAATCAACCACTATTCATGCTGCTGGACACTCACATGAAGCATTTTCCTTACTAGATTATTTGAAGCAGAAGACACACCCTAAATCTGGATAACTCCTTCTGGTGGCAACCCATATAAAAGGACATGGAAGAAGGAAATTGTATTTTGCCTGCTTGCGCTCATTCTCGTTAGCAAATTCATCTATCCTGTTTGCTGAAGCACTTCACCACTGTATTAGGATCTACTTTAGGATTCCAACATAGAATAAAGACCAGCAGCTCCTCAGGAATCATCCAAGCCCCCAGGACCAGGTTGGTACTGCTGAGACACCAGCCTCACAGACTGAACAATTACTAGATTCTTAGCTTCTGCTCTGAGAGACAGCCGTTGCTGGTTACACACACTACGGCCTGTGAGCCAATCTAATAAACACTCTTTTAATATATGTATTTATTCTATCATTTCTGCTCCTTTAGAGAACCATATTGGAGCTGGAGAGATGGGACAGTGGTTAAAAGTCCTGGTTGTTGTTCTAGCAGACCCAGGTTCAATCCCAAGCACCGACATGGTGTTTCACAGCCATCTGTAACTCCAGTTCCAGGGGATCCAACACTCTTTTCTGGTTTCCTTAGGTACCAGGCATGCACATGCACAGACAAACATGGCCAAGCACTAATGCACATAGAAGATATATTTATCCGGGCGGTGGGTGGCGCACACCTTTAATCCCAGCACTTGGGAGGCAGAGGCAGCCGGATCTCTGTGAGTTCGAGGCCAGCCTGATCTATAAGAGCTTGGTTCAGGACAGGCTCCAAAGCCACAGAGAAACCCTGTCTCGAAAAACCAAAAAAAAAAAAAAAAAAAAAAAAAAAGATATATTTAGAGAACTCTGACTCATAAGGATTGCAAGGACAAAGACCTGAGGTTGTTCTCTGACCCTCATGTCTTCGGCATACACATGCTCAGACTCAGGCTCACACGCAGAGATAAAACACTTGTCATTTAGGCCATCTGGTTTAGAGGAACTCGTTAGAGTGACCTAACAGACTATAAATACTATGAAGGAGACAATAATACTCCTATGGAGGAGAATGTCACTCCGGCAGCCTCAGACTTCAACAGCAGCCATCTATCTCCTTTGGTTCCTTTGGTTCTTCCTTTCTCCATCTGACCGCTCTCAAAGGTTCTCTTGCTACCTTTTAGTCAGTCATCGGAAGATCACCTTTTACCATTGCAAGACAGCCTATATTTTGAGAAAACTGAAAACAAGGCAACTGAAAAGTCACCCATAATCCTCCCAAATAAGCTCAACTATTTTTGTCTGCTGGTTCCCTTCCAGCGCTCGTTCGCACGTGTGGACTTATCCGACGCAGTGGCAACCAGACATTTTGCATTCCACTTTTGCAATCAACAGAATATCAGAAGCGTTCTCCATGTTGCTCCAGCTTTGTGATGTATTAATAGCCTCTAATCATCCTCAAATTTGTTGCACCATAATTTTCCTAACAGACAAATGAACTTTTTTGTCCCTATAGCAAATGCTGTCATCAACATGCTTGTGCACCAAGTTTGTTTGTTTGCTCTCCTGTGGGAATGTTGGTTCGGCAGCAGCTTGGACTGTGGCATGAGCTGGGACTGGGAGCTCACAGTGCCCTGTCCCTCCCGGATCTCCAGACTGCTGATTATGAAAGAGCTTCATGGTCCCAAGTATCAGACTCTCGATCGACCATAAGCGACCTGGAAATGATGAGGCCCCCTTCCTGGATGATGTCTTAGCGTGGTTTCTGATGCTGTAACTGAATACTACACACTGGGAAATTTGTAAAGAATAGTTTGTGGCCATGTATGGCGGCACAAGTCTGTAATTCTAGCATGTGGGAGATGGATGCAGGAGGAATGGGCTCAGGGTCAGCTTCGACTACATTGCAAATTCAAGGCCAGCCCGAGCTACAAGAGACCCCATTTCAAAAAACAGAGAATGAGGAGATGACTCACTAAGTAAAATGCTTGTCATGTAAGCATGAAGACCTGAGTTTGATTACAAGAACCCAGATTTTTGGGGGGTGTTTTTCAGAGACAAGGTTTCTCTGCGTAGCTCTGGCTGTCTTAGAACTCGCTCTGTAGACCAGGCTGGCCTCAAACTCATGGAGATCCACCTGTCTCTGCCTCCCGAGTGCTGGGATTAATGGCATGTGCGACCACTGCTCATTCAAGAACCCAGATTTTAAAAGCCTAGTTATGGATACTGGGAAGTCCCAGGCACCAGCTTAGTATCCAGGGAGGGTCTTGCTAGTTGAGACTCCACAGAGTCCCCAAGCAGCATGGGATATCACATGGAAAGCCAGAAGCCTGCTAGCTTGGTCTCTTTTTCATTAAGTTGTCTTAGGAACTTAATGCAATCATAAGAGCCTCTCCCAAATGTGCCAAGTATCATCAACATATGACTTCAGAGGTTAAGTTTCAAAATGAGTTTTTTTTGGGTGACACCTAAACCATGAAAGAGAACAAGTCTAAAGAGAGAGGCTCACAGCACCACTTCTACTTCTGGAAGAAAGTAGCCAGATTTCACCTGGCAAAAAGTGAGGCCAGGGAGACTGTGCCAGCATCTGCCTGCATCCGATAAAGGCTGCCATTGTTTGTCACATGCCTGTTAAGCCGTGTTGGCCCTGGTGGGGCTACTTTTCTGCCATCAAGTGCTCCCTGGCCAAGGCTGGCGGTCAAGGGGTCTTGTGTGTCTATACTCCAGGTGTGAGCACCTGGCTCAGATAGAGAAATCTGATGCAAAACCTGGAGGGACATATTGATGATTTGCCTAGCTGAGCAGCAGCATCCTGGTGAAGCTGCTCCCAGAATCCAACTGCTCAGGTGTCCAGGTCAAGGAGGGGGTGTCCTGTCCTTTCCGATGCCAGTCCTACCACCTTCTCTTTCAGCAGAAGAATAGCTGAGCAGCCGCCCCAAACAATCCTTTTCTGTATTGTTGACCAAATCTGTTTCTCTTGTTTACATGCTGAAGGCCCCTTGGGTGCAATAAGTCCCCTGGTGAAGGAACCATTAGAACCCTAAGGATGTCCACTTCAAGTCAATCTTGAGTGTCAATGGTCAGACAAGAGGGCCAACTGGTCCAGGCTGGCTCCAGCCAGCCGTCACCTACTTGCTCTCTCAGCTTTTTGTGGCTCAGTCATTCATCATTCCAACCAAAGGGATCTTGACAAAGGGCAAAGTGATACCTTCGATTCTGCTACAAGGGCAGCCACCCTGGCAGCTCATCCCAGCTCAGCATCCCAGGGGAAGGATCAGACCCAGGACCCACTCAAATTCCTGGACAGAGCTCAGTTTCAAGTCTCTGGCTTCCTGGACTGAGCCAAATTCAAGGAAACATAGAGTTCATCTGAATCTTGAGACTGGCGCCAACCTGGTAGTGAGAAGCAGGAGGGCCCTGGGACCAGCCAGGGTTAGGCTTGCTGTCCCTGACCTCTACTTTAGCCTTGCCTACTGAGAAGAGACGTTACTTCTCTGAGGTTTGGTTTCCTCATGCAAGTACTCTCTGGAGAATTAAATTCTGCTCTGCAACGAGCAACAGACTCTAAATCTGACCTCGAACTTCCTATACAGACCTTGGCCCCTTGGTCCTTTGCCTCCACCTCTCAAGTGATGGATAGGTGTGAATCACCAGGCCTAGTTTTTGAGGTGATGGTGATCAAGCCTAGGGCTTCCTGCTAGGTGAGCACTCTACCAATTGAGCTACAACTCAGTCCTTCTGTTTATAGAAGTTTTTACAGTGTCATCTCATCTGACCCCAAGGCCACCGTGTCTAGTACGGCCTGTGAATCCTGGGCTTGTGGGTGTGGTCAGTGAGGCAGTCTTCCCTCTATGCACTCTGCCACATGGCTTCCCTAGAAAGGCTCTAGCAGCAAAGGGAGGGAGGCTGGCTTCCTTCCTCTAGGCTGTCCACTTAGAGTTAAGGGGAGTCTGACCGCTTCCATTTGTTTTTGAGGTTCCTGGGATATGAAAATTCGGAAGGTTACAGCAATCATTATATAGTTTCAGTGTATACAGGAAAAGACTACAAGGCACTTTTGTTAACGAAGTCATTGAAGAACTCAGTTTGCTTCTTGGTAAATTTTGAGTGATGCAGTCCTGGGCAGAGACAAGCTTAAAGCCTTAGGAAAGCTGTCTACTTCTTCGAGTGTGGGAGAGGGTAGGTGCACGTGTGTGAGTGCACACTCATGTGTGTGTTGGGGATGCATGTGCACATGTGCATGTGGCAGCCAGAGGTCAACCCCAGGTGTTATTCTTCAAGAGCCACCCATATTTTTAGGAGACAGGATCTCCTACTGGCCTGCAACTGAGCTAAATAAACCCCTTAAAGGATCCTTTCTCAAGTAATTCTATGGTGACGGCAAATGAACTAAGGCTGTAATCAAATAATTCAGGCAAAATATGAAAGCAATGTAAAGATACAGCATTTAGGACCAAAGGGTAATAACCATGGCCAAATTCAAGTAGCGAGTATACAGGTGCCATTTAAAAAACTTTTTCACATATTGGCCATTCTTTATTAAGTAACATTAAATTCTGGAAGGGGTCACTGTTGTATAAACTTTTCTTGAGAAGTCATAAACAATTTCCTCACTGCATTGACACCAACAACAAACCAAAGAAACAACTCCACTTAAGTCTAGCTTGGTGAAGCAATGAGCTTATTGAGCTTGCTTATGGGAGTGTGAGTGAAGGGTCTCTCACAGGAGGAACGAAAGTGAGGGGTCTCTCACAGGAGGAGCACAAGTGAGGGGACTCTCACAGAAGGAGCGAGAGTGAGGGGTCTCTCACAGAAAAAGGATGTGAGGAGTCACTACAGAAGGCATGCAGGTGAGGTGTCACTCACGGAAGGAGTATGAGGGAAAGGTCACTTAGAGGGGTGTGGGTGGCCCCCAAACAGCAGTGTCACTAAAGTCTCCAGAGCATGGGTGATGAAGGTATCGCCATGAAACTGAAGTCTCCCTAGGTTAGCTTTCCACACTCTATGAACTCCAGCATCTCCCCGTACCACATATCGCTGTGGCCGAATTGCATACAACAGCAAGAAAGGTGCACATAGAAGCATTTCACTTATATTTTAATAAAGGTTGCCATAAGAGCAGAGAGAAAAACAGCCCCACTGGTCAGCTTTACCCCAGGCAGTGGTAACACACACCTTTAATTCCAGTGGCCACGCTGGTTGCCATAGAAACCGGGCAGTGCATGCCTTTCATCCTAGTGGTGCACACCTTTAATCCCAGCCCAAGAGAGGATTATAAACAGGAGGAGACAACTCTCAGACAGTCTCATTCTGAAATTCCTGGGGCAGGATCACCAATTTGAACTGAGGTCAGGACAAGAGCCAGTAGCTGGTTGTTCTGCTTTTCAGATCTTCAGGCTGAACCCCAATTTCTCTCTCTGAGTTTTAATTAATCGTGCTGCAGGTGCAAGACTTGAAATGGCTGAATGGAAGGTAAGGGTCTCATGACCCTCACTTCCCCTTCCTTTGTGGGAGGTTCTTGTGCTCACAGATAAGCAATGGGGGATGGGATCCAGGCACTTTAAACACACAGGTTTCTTTTTCTTTTTTTACTTTTTAAATGAGGGGATGCATAACCTGTTATCTTCCCAGAAGACTGGGAGCAAATGTAGTTAATAGCCTGGTGATCTTTGCACTGTTTGTATAGCCAAGACCACACAGGATCCTCCTCAAAGCCCTTATTGGAGTTTGTCAATCTATAGAACCTATCTTGTTTGTTTGGTACTTTTTTGGGGAGAGGAGGAGGAACAGGGTTTCTCTGTGTCCTGGAACTCACTCTGCAGAAGCAGAGAGCCCTAAATTTCTTCTATGAGGGAAGTCAACAAGTGCGACCTTAGCCTCTGATTAAGAAAGTAAGGGCTGTTAATACTTGAAAGATAGCATTCCACAACAATCGTTGACACAGATGTTGTGGATTTTCTGTGTTGTTGTGCCCTACCAGTAGGGTGGCACTGGTACCCAAGTGTGCAGGACACTGGTCCACCTGAGCATCATGCACTCAGGTTGGCTTGTTCCAGGGATGTCTGTGGGAGAGCAGGACTTCAGACTCACCTGACCCCGAGCTAGATCTTTCCAAGGTCCTTGCCTTTTCAGTAACAAGTCATGAGGAAGTGTGCTGGCTAGTGGCTATTGGTTACAGGTACCCATCACCAGATAGGTAGATGTTAAAATCTGAGGGGTCAGGAACCTCATCTCTACTTCATATAGGGATGCTGGCCTTGAGGCAAAGGGACAAGCCGACACCATACAGCTGACCTGTGGTCAAACACTTATGTGAACCACTGGTATTGATATAAATCATCCTGAAAAATAAGGAAGAACTAGAAGGCGAGGGAAAGGAGAAGCATGTAGAGTCCTGAGAACATCCTGGATCCTAGGGACTGTCAATTTCTACAGCGTAAATATTACCCTATATCACATCGATTAAACCAATGGTTTAACAACTGGCTCTCTAAATTCTCTAAATGAATACATAACAACAGGCTCTCGTACACTATTGATGTGAACCCAGTCCTGGGTGTCTCTCTCAAACTCCTCCTCTTTTCTATCGGTAGGTCCTATAGCTTGGCTTTTGTTTGTTTGTTTGTTTGTTTGTTTGTTCAGGCTCCACTGAACTGTTACTCAAATAATTTTCTTCAAGATTCCTTCCTCCATTCCTCCCTTTACACTTCCCTCCCCCACATGCTTTCTTTTTCTTTGTGGTTAGGGATAGGATCCAGGGCCTTGTCAATGTTAGACAAGTGATCTACCATTGAACTATACCTAAAGATGGGTGATATGACTGTCATTGAAAGCCAATCACTCACCGCAAAGGAGAAGATAATACTGAAATGAGCCTTTTAAAGCCAGACATGCTGGCACACTTGTAATCCCAGCATTTGGGAAATAGAAGCCAGAGGATCCGAACATCAAGGTCATTTTCAGCTACATGAGTTCCAGGCCAGCCTGGCCTACAGGAGACTTTTTTAAAAAGAAAGAAAAGGAGTACTTTATTTGAGATAAAAGTCTCGCTTTATAGTTCTCACTGGCCTGGAACTCAAGGTCCAGCCTTTGAACCTTGAGGCCCTCTTCTGTTTCGGTGTCCTGTAGCTGTAAGCCACCACACCTGACTAAAATGAATGAGAATGGCCCCCAGGGGCTTTGATATTTCAATACTTGGTCACTGGTTAGAAGAACTGTTTGGGAAGGATCAAGAAGTATGTTCTTTCTGGGGGAAGTGTGCCAATAGGGGGTGGGCTTTTCAGGATTCAAAGCCCACATCACTCCTAGTTAGTTCTCTCTGCCTCCGACTTTCTGATAAAGATGTAGGCTATCAACAGTGCTCTAGTGACATACCTGCCTGTCTGGTGCCAGGCTCCCTACCATGATGATCACAGGCTCTAACTCTCCGGTGGCCCCCAATAAATGTTTCCTTCTATAAGTTAACTTGGTCATGGTGTTTTGTCACAGCAATAGAAAAGCAAGTAACACACTGTGTGTTGGATCTGATGACCCAGAGACTGAACTCCGGGACACTAGAGCCTTTCCCTGTGAAGACATTATATGAAAAGGACAGAGCTGTTCACATCATTCCCAAGGAGGAGAGAGGGAATCTGAGGTGCGAAGCAGCAAGGAGTGGGATGTGAGCTGCCCCACTGAAAAAGGTACTGAGCCACATGGCTAAAATAGATCAGAAAAATGGGTTAATCAAGATATGAGAGTTAGCCAGTGGGAAGCCTGACCTAATGAGCCAATCAGCATTATAACTTACGGCGTCCTGTGTGGGTGATTTTCTCTGGGACTAAATAATTGTGGGGACCTGGTGGGAGGACAGAAAAACCCACAAACAAGCAGGCCCGACCTCTTCATGTTACAGAGATGACCATGCTAGCATTAGAAGCAGTTCCTACGTAGATCTGGGTTAGGATTCTAGGCCACCTGTAGCATCCTAAGAATTGGAGGATCCACAGGACACACTTCCAGCACAGCCTGTTCCATAGCATTGGATCAGTTTCTGTAATAATTTACCCATGATCACAGCTTGTGGATAGGATATGATCAGCAACAACAGTGAAAGCATTCAACATGGAGACAAAAAAGGGAGCTTCACGATGGAATCCAGGGAAGGCAGCGAAGGAAAGACAGGGTACTTCTTCCAGACCTAATTACACTCCTGCCTCGGCTCTAAAGCTCACAATCTCAGGCATGCAAGTAGGCAACACCCACACCTGCTGACACTGCCCATTTTCTGTTGCTACAACACAGAAATCTCAGGTAATGACCTGAGATTGGGTGATTGATAATGGGTAGATGTATTTGGTGTATTTGGCTTATGGCCTGGAAGCTAAGAGTCCAAGATCATGGCCCTAACATTTGTTGAGGGCCTTCTTGCTATATCCTATCTTCGTAGAAGGGATTTCATGGCAAACCAGAGAGCACGTGCTTTTATAACTAAGTCACTCCTCAATAACTCACTGGTCCATTACACCACAAATCCATAAATGGATCAGCACCCTCCTGACCCGGTCACTTCCAAATACCACCAGCATATGACTTCAGGGATTAAGTTGCCAACACGTAAATACTTGAGAATGAATATTCAAGCCATAGCAAATAAGCTGTATATAAAGCTTTTGTCCTGAATGTGAGGTCACAGGTTCACAGTACAGTCGCACTGAGGAGAGGAGGACAACGAGGAGGAGCAGGCAGCATAGTAAACACACGGGCCTCTTAACGCCTCTGTTTGTCATAGTCCCGATAGAAAAATCGGTCACAGTGCTTGTCAGTAGGAAAATGGAGAAGTCAATAGTGGAATACTACACAGGAAATAAAAAGTAACTATGGCTGACTAAAGCAAAATGAAGCAAAGTAATTTTGTTATGGAACTAGTGACTGGAGAGATGGCTCATCAGTTAGTGGTGACTGCTCTTCCAGAGAACCTGGGTTCAATTCCCAGCACCCACATGGAGCTCATAACTGTAACTCCAGTTCCAGGGGCTATGATACCCTCACACAGACATACATACAGTGTTTTCCAACACACAGAAAATAAAAATAAATCATTTTAAAAAGTAAAGAAGCCAGACATTGAAGAGTATGTGTTGTATGGTTCCATTTGTGTAAATCAAAGTAATGCATGACCACAGGAATCAGAATAACAGGGTGCTCATCACTGAGAAGGCCAGGGAGATTCTCAGGGTTTTTAATGTTCTCTGTCTTGTTCTAGATAGTTATGATAAAGGGGTTTTTACCTTTGAAACACTTGTTGGGTGTACACACAAGATTTCTGCACTTTCCTGCAGATGCTACATTCATTTTAAGAAGGTCTTTGTATGGTGTGTATGTGTATGTGTGTGTGTGTACATGTTCACTGTCTGTGTGGTAGATGTGTTCATGCCATGGTGCATGTATGAACTTCAGAAGACAACCTTGGCTGTCTTTCCTTACTGTAGGGAGCCGCCAGGATGTGGCCTTGGCCAGATAGTGCCAGCAGTCCTTCAGCCTGGAGGTATACATATCCTTTGTTGTTGCCGCCTTAGGCTGGTGTGCTCGGAGCCTTGTTTTGCATTTCGGCCTTGGGTCCTAGTAGAATGGTATCAACCAATCAGCATTCGAGCCTCTCACCCTAGAAAAGCGGCTGTCTTTGGATTTTTCGCTCTCTCACTCATCCCTGTTCCCCATTCCCCCTTTCAATCAAGTAGCTCTAATAAATTGTGATTGAGAAGGATTCTTGATTTTGTGATCGTCCATTCCTGCTGGTCAGGAAGCGCGTCACACCTTACCTTCTACCTTCTTCTGGGTATTTTCCTATCTCCACCTCCCCTTTTCCCACAGGAACTCTGGAATTACAGACATGTGATAACATATCTGGCTTTATGTGAATTCTGGGGATCAGAACTTAGGTTCTCATACTTTCACAGTAACCACTTGGCCCCAGAACCACCTTCCCAGCCCCTGATGTTACATTTCAACATAAACATTAATATGTGTAAAGCTAAAAGCGCAACATAGTACTGAATGAAGAGACTGAAAGACAGAAGATATCCATACCCCTGTAGTATTTAACAATTAAAATGTACATGATACTCGAAAACACACATTTGGGGAAAAAAATCCACAAAGAAACACATTAAGTACATTAGAATGGTTGTCTGTGTGACAAGAAATGAGAGTGGGAATCATGATAAAAGTAAACATACTGCTAATAAAATAAGAGCAGGGTCTCGCAGGACCAGTAAGAATCATTTAGAAAATTTCAGGAAATAGATTGGAGGCTGTCATGGCACACATCTTGAATCCTAGCACTCAGTGAGCAGAGGCAAGTAGATCTCTATGAATTCGAGGCCAGCCTGGTCTACAAAGTGAGTTCCAGGACAGTCAGAGCTGTTCCACAGAGAAACCCTGTCTCCGAAAACAAACAGAAAAGAAAAAAAAGAAAATTTAACAAACAAGGAAGTACAAGAGAAAGGAGATGTGAAAGAGGATATGGAGGAAGAGAAGAGGCGAGAGGAGGAGAGGGGGAAGAGGAGGATGGGGAAAAGACAGGCTTTGGGAAATCTGGACAACGCTTTGAGAGCTTCACACACAGGACCTACATCTGTGATCCTGTGGAAGGTGGACACCGCTCTGAGATATAGACCAGATCCTGACAGACTGAAGGACTCGAGAGTCTGGAACCTCAGGAGGTGGTAGCTGAGATCTTGGTAGCACTCTGGGAAGAGGGGACCCTGACACGAGACATACAGGTGATCTAGGAGTTCTTATGAACTGGAAAATGGGATGAGAAGCTGGTGAACAGGCTTGCAGAAACAGGAGAGCAGTGCTTGGTGACAACAGAGAGATGACCCTGTCAAGGTGGCCGCGAGGGCCGCTCACTCACAGGCAACTGAGGCTCTATTCAGATCTCAGTCCCTGTCCTCCAGGAGAACTGCCACACCCAAGTACCCCAAATTTGGGGTTCATACTTACCAAATACCTTTATGCCTTCTGTTTTTATGACAGGATCTCATGTATCCCAGGATCGCCTTACTGGCTTTAAACTCACTATGTAACTGAGGATGACTTGATCCTTCTGCCTTCATCTCCTTTGACTGCTAGGATTGCGGACATATACCGCCACACCTGATTTATGTGGTGCTGAAAATTGAACCCAGGGCCTTGTGCCTGCTAGGCAAGCAATCTACCAATCGAGCCATATTTCCAGTCCCTACCTTAGACTTTGAATTCATTCATCTTTAACTTAATTTTTAGGGGTAAGTACATAGAGAGATGCTTGAGACATCACTAATCAATAGGAAGATGCAAATCAAAACCCCCCAAGGAGATACCATATCACATCCAATATAATGGCTGCTGCTAAAAGAAAATCAAAGAGAAAACAAGTGTGGGTGAGGACGCAGGGCAAGTGAAACCCTGCACACTTTTGGTGGCACAGCTGCTGTGGGACACAGAACAAGTGGCCTAGCCAAGAAAAAAAAATGCAGCATAAAATGTCCGCTTGGCCTATACATTTCACTTCTGAGAACAAACACAGTGCAGTTGAAAGCAGGTTCTTGAGGAGAGACTCACACACCTGTGTTCCCAGCCCCCTCTCTTAACAATAGCTAAACTGTGGAAGCCATTCTGGGGGCCATCAGTGGACAAATGAGAGCAAATCAAGACACTGTTCAGCTTTAAAGGGGAAGAAACACATCGTGGCAACATGGATGAATCTTGAAAATTAGAATAAATAAATAAGAAAAAAAATACTGCATAGTCCCACTTAAACGAGAGATTAGAGCAGGTGAGTCCAGAGAGATGATGGAAGGGCCGTTGCGGGAGGGAGAAAGCATGAGGAATTGAGAGTTGTTTGACGAGTATAGCTTCATTTTGTGAGAAGACAAGTGTTCTATAGATAAATAATGGTGACGGTTACACAAGAATGAGCATTTAGCGCCACTAACTGAACATTGTTAAGGTGTTAAAATGTGTGTGTGTTTTACTACTTTAAAATAAGGCAACTTTGTATCACTATTATAGTGAAGTCAAAGACAAGGTGGCCTTGACATCGCCCTAGATGCTGGTGTCTACTAAGGCATCAAGACCTCTTCTTAAAGTGGAGGTCATAACCAGATGTGGGAACACTCACCTCAGCCCTCCGGAGGGAGAGGCAGGAGGACCGCTGTGAGTTTGAGGTTAGCCAGATCTACATAGTGAGTTCCAGGCCAGTGGGGCTATATAGCAAGACCCTGCCCTAAACAAACAATGGGGGTCCCTCAGTGACTGACAAGGGAAAGTGAAAAAGCACTCTGGACTGCAGAGCTGGCTCAAGACAGTGGTTAAAAGCTCATGTGTGCAGAGGACACAGGCTTGATTCCCAGCACTCACATGGCAGCTGATAACTGTCTGTAACCCCAGTTCTAGGTATCATTTTCCTCTTCTGGCCTCCCTGGGCACCCTCATGTATGGGTGCACATAAACTCAAGCAAGCACAGAAACTTTTTTTTTTTTTTTTTTTTTTTTAGTTTTTCACGACAGGGTTTCTCCGTGTATCCCTGGCTCTCCTGGAACTCATTCTGTAGACCAGGCTGGCCTCGGACTCATAGAAATCCGCTTGCCTCTGCCTCTCCAGTGCTGGGATTAAAGGCGAGTGCCACCACCGCCCAGCAACACATGAATATTTTTTTTAAAAAAATATATTTTAAAAAAGTACTCTCAAATACATTTTCTCCTTGATAAGCCCACAACAGTTGAAAGAGATCAAGAGAGCAATAGGAGCGTCCCCTTCTTCTGGCCTGGTTTACTGGAGTTACAGACGGTTACAAGGATGGCGTCTGTGGACTTCTGCAGTAGTACTTCTCGCCGGGGGCATGAGCACCCCCCCCCATAATAAAGACCCTTGTAAGGGCAAGAACTAGGGGCCAGGAGTTATTAGCAAAGAGAGGACAGAGCACAAATGGGAGGGGCAGAGGAGATTCTTCTTAGAGAAAGCCCTACGCTGGCTCTAAACATAGTCTGCGACTTTCTGAAGGGCAGCTCCAGGGTCCTGGGGCTGAAAAATGGGTGCTGTAGTTTACCCTGTGAAGAGAGACCCAACTACAGGAGAACCATAGCAGAGCTCTTAACAAATGCTGCAAGCACTATACCATTTTACAGAAAGGAAGTGAGCGGCTGTGGATTTGGGTATCCAGCGGGGAGGAGGGGTTCCTACCAACCTTACGAGGTTTACATCTGTCTCTAACGGATCTTGCTAACCACCCAGACGCCCCCCCGAGTCCAGGTTTCCTGTGCCCCAAACACAAAGTCACCTCCCGACAGATGTCAATGATTATACAATATGCAACCAACCCAGTGGGAAGGTTATTTCTCAGAGACATTTAATTTAAAACTTAACGTTTAGTTTGGTTTCTTTTATAGTTGTATCTCTAACATCTCTATAGGTTCTTGGAAAGCTTCACGGATCCAGGTCATAGCGGACTATGTAGCCCCAGGCAGTTTCACAGAGCCGGGTGCCAGCTAGCAGGTGACTGGACCGCCCCTGGCCCTCGTGCGGGAGGGCGGGAGCAGGCAGGGCCTAGAGCGCATGCGCGGTGGTCGGGCTTGCGCGTCGCCGCTCAGCTGACGGGGACGGGGCGGCAGCGAGTACGCGCCCGAGGCGGCATCGCTAACCTGGTGCAGTCGGGACCACTCTTTCCCATCCTCCCCGAGTCCCCTCAGGCGCCCTGTCCACAGGCCTGGTCCCTCAGCGTCCGATCTGCCCTGAAGAGACAGCACGCGGCCTGACACGCCGTTTTCTCCTGAGGGACCCACGGGCGCCTACTCGCGCGCTGGCCGCGGACGTGAGGGCAGCGAGTGGCGGGGCCGCGGAGCCGAGGAGGGCCGTGCTCGCGCCCGAGCCGTCGCGAGGCGCGCGCGCGCTCCCGCCGCAGCCCGGGCCGCGCCCGCCCCGCCTCTCAGCGCCGGCCCCGGAGCCCGGTCCGCGAGCGGCGGCGGCGGCCGGAGGGACGATGAGCGGCGCGGCGCGGGCGGGCCCGGCCCGGCTCGCGGCGCTGGCCCTCCTGACCTGCAGCCTGTGGCCGACGCGGGCGGACAACGCGAGCCAGGAGTACTACACGGCGCTCATCAACGTGACGGTGCAGGAGCCCGGCCGCGGCACCCCGCTCACGTTCCGCATCGACCGCGGGCGCTACGGGCTCGACTCACCCAAGGCCGAGGTCCGCGGCCAGGTGCTGGCACCGCTGCCCATCCACGGAGGTGAGGCCGGAGCCGGAGCCGGAGGCCGGGCGGGGGGCAGAGGGCGCGGGGGCGGCGTGGCCGGGTGTCTGCGCGCGGTTCGGCCGCCAGCTTAGGGAATCGAGGTCCCCGCGCTGTGGAGCCTGGCCTGCTCCCCGCTGGGGAGAGAGAGAGGCTCCAGAAAGCTTGCTGCATTTCCCCCCTAAAATTAAAAAAATAACATTAACAATAAAATTAAATAAAGACTTAGAACGAACCCCTCTTTTTCATTTAGGTATCTTGTTTACTAGGGGGCATTGGAATGCGAGTTTGCAGGGACAGTTGAGACAAAGGAGGTGGTGCAGGGGCGCAGAACTACTTCATGGTGGACGAGATGCTTAACCTGTATTTTGGTATCGGCAGGTTTGTTCTGAAATCCTACAGATTTATCACTGCGGTGAATCTCGAGGGATGAGAGCCCCCCTCCTCGCCCCCCCCCCGCCCCGAATGTCAAAACGTGCGGTTTTTTTTTCTTCAGCGGCTAAGGGGAGGGGGTCCCTGTTGCTTTTGGCTTTCTGTGACCCCAGTAGTTTTGCTGTCATGAGACTCTGGAGATTTTCACATGATAAAGAACGCGAGAGTAGCTGAACTTGTCGCCAGGTGTTCAGCCACGGGTGCCCACCCAGAGGGAAAGTGGTAAAATGGTCAGGAATCGTCTTTGAAGCCATTTGATGTAGACTCACGTCCCCGTCGTCGTGCCCCCCCCCCCCGCGCTCCCCTCCTGTGTATTCGGTCTGTGCATAGCCAATGATTTAATGTAAAACTGTGTCTGTTAATTACTGGTAGTGCTTTAAAGGGCTCATTTCTCCGTGAAATGTTGTATTTGGGGGTCTTTAGCAGGCAGAACCTGGGGGAGATGTCTCCTATCTTCTCTACACCCTCACCTCTAGAATCTTGAGAGGATTAAAAAAAAAACAAAACCCTGCTATTTGTGTTCAGATGACCTAATCTAGGCAATCTTTAGGGTAATGGTGTTTGCTTTTATAGTCTAAAATATTTTAAAAATGCACGTCTGAGCTCTGTATTTGTATGATAGCACATACTAAGCTGTTTTCTTTGGGGCATACTGGCTGGTGGTGGGGGGTGTCACATAAGGCTTCACCATTACCTGTCTTTTACTTAGACTGGGCTCTTAAATGTTCATTTTCACACCAGTGACCAAATGCTTATGGTGTATTTCTTATTTCACTAGGTTAGAAGCAGCACCTCAGGTCCTTGCTTGACCATAGAAGCAGTTTTTGTCTTTGCTCCATTCAATAAATATTTGCTGCCAGCTCTGTGCCAGTCACTGTGGTTGGGACATGTAATGTTGCCAAACTGTGGCGGTAACAATGCTACACTATTTTCTGGTGGGGAAGAGGACTGTGAGGGTCATGTGGAAGGGGAGGAAGAGGAAGAACAAGGCTAGCTCCTCTGCAGCAAGAGCTGTGCTGTGTTGTGAAATCTGTGGTTCGTGCTTGGGGCTTGCTTCCCTCAGGCACCCCAAGACCATCGCCCTCGGTCAAGATGCTGGACTCCAAAGTGTTTCATGTGCTTGTCTGTCACCCCCAAATTAAACCCCATCTTGGAGAATGCTTTTAGGGGTTCCAAGTGAAAGGCGCTGGGAACTAAAAGTCTGTCGTCATATCCTGTCACTGGGGAAATAGCACCGTGAGGTTGAAGGCCCCTTATCAGATCTGTGCTGCACATACACTGTGATACTGGCAAAATAATTCCGCCTGATAGCTTCATTTCTTATCTGAAAAATAGACTGATAATGTATTCGCCTCTCCTGTGGAGAAGAGGTATCATTATTGTTTCTTTAAAAACTTTATGTGTGGATATTTTGCCTGTGTGTATGTGTACAGTGTGTGTGTAGTGCCCACAGAGACCAGAAGAGAGTGTTGGATTCCCTGGAACTGGAGTAAAGAGCCATCCTGTAGGTGCTGGCAGCCAAGCCCTTGTCCTCTGCAAAAACCAACAACCACTCTTAACTGCTGAGCCATCTCTCCAGCCCTTACCACATGAGAATTACTCCGTGATTTCTCAGGATAGTGATGGCAGGACCCTGTAGGTGGCTTCAGTCAAGCTTTGGACAAATGGTTTTCACCCATGTGGTCTTTCAGTCCAGCAAGTACTGATTGAAACGCACGTTGCCAAGCACCATTAAAAGCCCTGGCGAAAAAGGAGGGCAACAGCATGTGGTGAAGCTGTTAAGAAGCTTTACTTGCGAAGCTCCCATTCAGAGGGGCTCTTTTCCCAGGTAGTCTACCCATAAGTTGTTTCTACACCTGTGGATGCATATGGAATCCAAGGTGACATCTGCTTGTGCACCAGAAACTCAATAGTGTGTTTTATAAAGAAGACTATGATAGAAGACTGGTAAAATTATTCATGTGTAAGAAGATCATTTAAAGCTAGGTGTGGTGGTGGATGAACACTTGTTATCCCAGGAGTGGAATTGTCGGAGGATTGGTGCTCCATAGTGTCCCCGGACAGCCTGGACCATGGTATGAGACCCTGTTCCCCAAAACAAAAACAATAATACCTTTTTTAAAAGACAAAAGAACCTTACAGCTTTTCTAATGTTTACCGTAATGGCTAGTTCTATATCTATGGCTTGCTTTGTGAAGTTAGAAACACTTGTTATTTTGCAGTGCTTTCAGGCCAGCTATGAGTTGCACAGTTAGGCATGTATGAATTACCGAGCTTTACCATCCTCTCTTTATAAATGACAAATTGGCTTTATTTTTCTTTAGAAACTTTGCTATTTTAAAAGTACATTTTGGAAAGTGTTACCATTCTACTTTGTAAAATACTTTCTAAATGAGTATACTTTGAAACAAATATTTTTTATTAAACAAAATGTATCAGTGAGTGGAGATGCTCTTTGTTCTGGGTTAACATTTACATATTACCTGATAAAGTATTCATTTTTAGAAATGGAGTTTTGAAGGCGTGTGTTGTAACATTTATGAACAGATCTTAGATGCTTTTTGGCTGCTTGCAGCAGTGGTCATCTTTAAATTAGGCACACACTAATCCCTTTGCAGAGCAGACCTAGCTAGTGTGTGGCACAGACATTGTAAATGTGCTTTATGTGCATGCACACTAGCTTTTTGTTTGAGCCCGGAGTGGGGGTTGGGAACGGAGAAAGCCCTGTAGTGGTGATGTAATTAGTATGTATGCAGATTGCTGGCAGCAAGAGTTTGGCATTGACCACTCTATGCTTTGTACAGAAAATTTCAGGATGGGGTGTGAAAAGCTTTGAGAACAGCTTTGCCGAGTAATAACCCTTACTGATAATCTCGCTGACTGTAGTTGCAGCACAGTCTTTAAAGGGTTTATCTTAGGTTTTTATGTTTAAAATTGTGATCCTGTTGGAACCCTGGTGCTTCCTTTAGCAAATCTGAAGTTAGATTTAAGAATTTTCATGAGCAGTGAAGGAGACTGATTAAAAACAGAAGGTGAAAGAGATCTTGTAGCATTACAGTTGATAATAACAGAGGAAGGCTACCAGACATAGAGATGTCAAAATAGTTACAGAAAAAAAGTACATATGATCCTGGGAGCAGGTACTCTGAACAGCCAGAAAGAGAACTCAGAAGAGCTGAAGGCTTTGAAAACGGTGCTGAGATAATTAAATAACTGGGCAAGAAGATCATGTGGGGTGTGTGTGTGCTAAATTTGTATTCAGCTTTACAGTGTATGTAGACAATGTTTTTACATGGTATGTTCTCCCTTTCACTTTCGAATGATTTCTATTATCATATAAATGTTAGGGAAAAAAATCTAGAACCTTCCATCCTCCTTACCAGGCTCCCAACTTGCTACCATATTTCTGTTTCTGCTAGAGCAAAGTGTCTGATTAATGTTTCTTTACTTTCTGCCTCCACTTTTTCCTCCTGCTCTTTCTTACATGTTGAAAGTCTTTGCTATGCTAGTGATAAAAAAAAGCAACAACAACAACAGCAAAAAAAAAAAAAGCAAAAAAAAATATCCGACCGGACAGCGGTGGCACACAGCTTTAATCCCAGCACTCAGGAGGCAGAGACTGGCGAATCTCTGTGAGTTCGAGACCAGCCTGGTCTACAAGAGCTAGTTCCAGGACAGGCTCCAAAGCTACAGAGAAACCCTGTCTCGAAAAACCAAAACCAAACCAAACCAAACCAAAACAAAAACATATCTAACCGGTATGTTGGGTGATATAGTCAGGATTCCTAAAATCTCAGTGTATGGAATGATGGGCTGAAGTTAAAGCAAAAAGTTTTAACTTTTTGTTAAATATAATTTACTTATATATTAATTAGAAAATAAGAAGCATTACCTTCTGTGAGAGTTATTCATGGAGATAAGGATAGCCATAACATGACATGTCATGTCCATCGCCTGTCACATGACACATCTGGTAAATTTTCCTGACTTTGCCCAGGCCAATACTAGGTTGCATCTGGATGTAAGGCAGCTCCATCACACTTCGTAGAAGCCACACACACCTTTAGTTTATGGTTAATTCTGATTACAAGTTATAAGAGACAAACAAACTGAAGAACTTCATTTTGAATGTTATAACAGAAATCCTTCACTGGTAAGAATAGACTAATGTTGTCTAAGATCCTTTCACCTGGAGCATGATGTAACTGAAAGAATGAGACAGATGTTTAAGAAACCTGCCAGAACGTACTCATTAAAGAGAATACTTTCAAATTTCTTTTTGTAGTACTGGTGGCCAAACTCATAGCCGCACCTGTGCTAGCCACACACTTTATTACTGAGCTATTTCCTGGCCCAAGAATATTGTGGATTTTTACCCCCCGACAGGGTTTCCCTGTGTAGCCTTGACTGTCCTGGAATTGACTCTAGATATACCAGACTGACCTCAAACCCACTGAGATCTGCCTGCCTCTGCCTCCCGAGTGCTGAGATTAAAGGTGTGTACTATCACCACCCAGCCAAATATTGTTCTTTTTAAGCTAGTCACATCAGAAGACTGTTTATACATACACATCTACATTTATAGCAACAAATCATTAAACATTGTTAGTATTTGCTTTGTATTTTTTAATTAGACAATTTAAAAAGATTTAATATACCAAATCTTTAATTTCTAGATAAATTTGAATTTTGACAGTCAGAAATTACTTGTAGGCAGTTTTATTTAAAACAGAGGAGATGGAACTAGAGAGATGTCTCCGTGGTTAAGAGAGAGAGTGTACTTCTTGCAAAAGACCTAAGTTTGGTTTCCACAACACATATTGGGCTGCTCACAACTGCCTGTGACTGCAGTTCCTGAGGATTTCTCTGGCTTTCATGGGCAACTGCAGTCATGTGCACATATCCTACATATTTAAATTTATTTTAAAAAGTTTTACAGGAGTGTAACAGAAAAGTCATATATATGTACACACACACACACACACACACACACACACACACACACACATATGTGCATGCCTATACTGGGACTGTAGCAAGAAGAACAAGAGTTCAAAGCCAGCTTGACTCCATAGCAAAATATTTTTTGAAATATATATATGTATATATAAATGTTTATGTATGTATATATATATTTTTTTTTAAAGAAAGGAAGGGGATTGTGTTGTATACCTCATCCTTCATGTAATTCATAAAGAGGGAGGTTTAGTGGTTCAGTCATATTAATGTCAGTGGGATCAATGGAGTGTCTTCATAACTAGTTTTTTTTAAGTATAGCACTCTTGACCCATTCAGAAAATGCAGCCATTAAGTTTGTCTAGCCCATCACCCTTTGAAAAGTTTTATTATCTTTAAGTTTTTTGTGTACTAGACATTTATTGCTTTCCATATGTTTAATGGTGCAGCTTTCCTATTGTTGGAGGTAATTTTGAGAGCCCTTCAAATACCGTCAAAAAGAGCTTAAAAGCCTACTCTGTGCTTGTGCTGTGTGAGCATAAAAGTTCTGACCTGAAAGAACCTTGGGTCATCTTGTTGAGAAGATGATCAGCCTTGGCGGGATAGCACAACTCCGGCACAGCATTCTGAAAGACTGAAGGCTTTCTGCAGTTTGCAGGTGGGGTTTCTTCTGAAGCAAGGGCTGCCAGAGCATTCTGTTGGAATACAGATATGCCCATGTGTTAGCTGGCATCAGTAGCTGCTTTCATACTGTTCCTTCAGAGTTTCTGGTTATGAAGAGCCTACAGAACCTGTGATAAAATGTTTCTCTCCAGCCCCTTTAAGAAAATTACCATATTTTCCTCCATTAAGGACTGTATTATAACTGATGATTGTTAAGTTGTCCCAGACTGAACTCTTGGAAGTAATGGGTCCTGTCTTCTTCATTTGAGCCAAGCTAGTAAGTTGTGCTTGAGATTATCTAGTGATTCAAGTATGTAATTGTGTTTAATCCTGCGCTGGGGTCTTGGTGTGCTGGTGAAATGGATGGCAGGATCCCAGGAGAGGCTAGAGCAGGAGTGGATAGAGTAGGGGTCCATTATTGTACTGTATTGAACTTTAAATAGTGTGGAGACCAGAAAAATGAAAATCATTTTAACTTGTGGTCTAGAAAGATTTCATTTTTTTTTAAATGAGATTTGTTTAGTTGGGTGTGTTGGCACACGATTTTAGGCTTAGCACTGGGGTGACAGTTCTTTGAGTTCAAGGCCAGCCAGAGATACAGAGAGAGACCTTGTTTTATCCCTGCACAATGTCAAACCTGGGAACTTCTACTTCCGACTGTAATAGATCAACTGGCATTGGTTCCCTCTCCAACCTTAACCAATCAGAAAAGCGGACAGCCTGTTAGCAGCAGTTTTAGATAAGGTCATTAGACAGCACAGAATGGGGGGTCCCTAAGAGAACAGAAAGGTGAGGGAGCCCCACCGTTGCCTCCTGCTGTCTGGGAATTTTTAGACTGCCATGCCGAGAAAAACAGCCTAGCCTAGATGCAGGCAAATAATCTCATAGCTCATGAGCCAGAGCTACAAGAGGATGAGGCAGTGCTGGAGAGGAGGGGGCTACAGAGAGCCAGAGTACTCCTTCGGGGGACTTTCCTGGAGCCTGGGTATGACCTGCATGAAAAAGTTACTAGAGGCTGGGAGAACTGCCAGAAAGGAGCAGTTAAAACAATTCCAGAAGTTCTTAAGAGACTGGGAATCTGAGGTTCTCATTCATCAGAGTAGAAAAACCTGGTGAGCAGGAGAATGTAGTGAAGCCAGATTACTCCTAGAGCAAAGCTGTTCTGGAACCCTCTCCCCTATTGAAGCTTAAAAGCAAATCTTTAAAGAATTTGATTTATTGAGACCATGTAGTTTGTTCCAAAATGACAGGGTGATATTTAAAGGAATACCTTAACACATATCTCCAAAACTCACAAAATCTGAAACTGACATCCAGTCCAGGATTACCAGATGACCTATAAAGAAGCAGAAAAAAGGCCTGTCACCAGATGACAAGATTGCAGGTGAGAATGTTAACCAATCTTTAGAAGTGTACTCAGTGTGTTCAAGAATGGAAAAAGAAACAGAACACAAGAAGAGAATGGACGTTAAAACATCCTAGATTAAAGTTCTTTGTAGAGCACTAGCCTTGAAAATGTGTAAGATTTGTACTGACTTGTGAGTGGGGGTAAGTTGTTGCTCTCAGTTTATCCCAGGCAATAAATATAGGTAACACATGTTGGGTATGTGCTGTGTTCCACAAGTGGTGCTAGTGTTTCACATTGATTGTGTTTAATCTTCCTAATGGTGTAGGTGGTACTCTTTTCCTCTCGTGGTGCTTGGGGAATTTCAGGCACTCCAGTCTTTTATTTGGTGCCTGTTTTCTTTATAGCACTTAACATAACTGAAATTATGTATCTATTTCTTGTTTCTGGGGGCAGGGAGCCTGTCTCATGTCCTCTCTTGTATATTCAGTAATGTCTATAGTATTTGGAACATAGTAGAGAGGTACTGAGCAGTCAGTGTTAGGTGAATTAAAGAGAATGAGGTAGCGCACTGTGGCCTTGGAAGTTGGGCAGTGCCCATACTCTAACCACCTCTTTGTGTTGCTTCCCAAGTGAGTTTAATAAATTATGATATATCCACTCAGTGGAATGTTACAGTGCCATAAAAGAGCACAGCATTAAAGCTCTGTGTGCACTACAAAAATAAATGCAAAGTGTGTCAACTAAGACTGAGTTAAGTCCATTTAAGGTGGACAAGGACTCAAAGTAATACGAAAAATAAAAAGGGTTTGTATCGATTAGATCGTCAATGGCATTTCTCTGTATCAAACAAATTGCTGCAGGTCTATGAGTTGAGTTTAGTGACGTGTGCTCCCCTCTGAGAATGAGCACTAGGGACAAACACACATTATTAGTTTTCATTGAAAAGGGGAGAACGTAGGCTGGTGAGATGGGTGAAAGCACATGCTGTGCAAACCTGACAACCTGAGTTTGATCCCTAGAACCAGCTCCACACAGTTGCCCTCTCACCTCTGCGTGAATATGCGACATGTCACCCACACACACCACAATTAGTGCTTTAGAAAAGTTGAGGGTGAGTGTTCATGAGGACTAAAGGGGGGTATTCAGTTACTCACTGCCTGAAGGGGATGACTGAGGAAGAAATATCTGGAAAGTGGCTTGTTTTGCAGTGTTTGGCCTTGAGCCCAGAGCCATGCTCATGGTAGACAAGTATGACTGAGTTATACCCCATCCCTTTAAGTCTATTCTGTACCCTCATTAAGAGCAGGATGACTTTGGAGTTGGATAACATGAACAGGTTCCAAGAATATGCTGAGAGAGCCTGCTTTTCTTTAGTGAAACGACTCTAAAACCAGCTAAGACTGCTCCAGATGTAAAGCAAGCTAATCTAAGATACGATTCTAAGTAATGAGTCCTGGAAATGAGATCCAAGCACAAGGATCAACTTTTCTATATTTTAGTTATGATCGTTTTCACTATGTAAAAATAATCTGGTGACTAAACATGGGAGATTAATTACAATTTCAGAGCAGAAAGTCAGTGTTTGTGACCTTAGGTCATCACCATGAGTAGGTGGCAAAACTGAAGACATGAAAGAGAGAAGAGTATGTTAGATAGCTCTGAACGGGTCAGGGTAATCCTCTCATAGGGTTGCAGACACTAGAAAGGTTTGACCACACAGGAAAACAAAGAAATAATAGAATCAAAACAGATTAGAAGAATCAGTGAATTGAACCCTGTTTTGCGACAATCACAAAATCCACAGGTGCTGTTTAAAGTTGATAAACTAAGAAAGAATGGCTGCTGTCTTTTTGGAACTGTGAAGGCTGGCCAGCAGAAGAGCTAAAAACAGAAGTTGGTTGTCTCTGGGAACCAGAGTGGTGAGGGGTAGCTGTACTTGTTAGTGAGCTGTTGGGTGAATTTGCCTTTTGTTAATGTAAAATTCCACCCTTTCCCCTCTGATCACAGCAAATGAATCTGCTTCCTATTTTTTCTTTTCCTCCTTTGAAGAAGTTCCTTATTTTCCCAGTGTCTGAGATCCTTTCCGCCTCTAGTGGCACACAGTGTTTAGGACTGTGTAGAGACTAAGCTGTTTCTCAAGGTCTCCTTGATCTCTGAGATCAGGAGAGACAGTTACTTTGTTTTCCTAAACAGATCTAGGTTCATGGACATAAAACAATTTACTGCTGCAGTCACCAAATTGCCTGGCTAGTATTTTCTTATTCTTTCAAGTAACTTCTTTACTGCTTTATTATGGTTCAAACTTGGTTCATTGAACTGTTCCCTGGCCCCACTGGATAGAATAAGTTTCCTCTTCTTGACTTTTTTTTCCCCATTATTTATTTATTTATTTATTTATTTATTTATTTATTTATTGGAGACAGGGTTTCTCTGTAGCTTTGGAGCTTGTCCTGGAACTCACTCTGTAGACCAGACTGACCTCTAATTCAGAGCTCTGCTCTGCCTATCTCTGCCTCCCAAGGGCTGGTATTAAAGGTGTGCACCACTACGACCTGGCCCCTCTTCTTGACTTCTAATGTGATTCTTCCTGCATACCCATCCCTTTTTCTCTATTCCAGATCACCTTGGCAAAACCACCATCATGAATGAGGCATGAGCTCTTTATTTCGTTCTTTTTTCCTTTTCTCCCTCCCTCTCTCTATCACTTCTCATCTATCTTCCTCCCTTCCTCCCTCTCTCTTCCTTCCCTCCCTCCCTCCCTCCCCCACTTTACCATTTTCAAGCTTCCTATTACTAAGGTAGCTGAATACTTGGGGGTGGGGCATGGCAGCAGGAAACCTAATAATCCAGCTAAGGTTTGAGATTGTAAACTCTAAGCAAAACTCAATGGGCACTTAATAGCCAGTAATAAAAAATGTTTTTGTTTGAAGAAAGTTATGCATGTAGCACACATGTGTGTTTAATGTCAGCTACTCAGAAACCTAATGCAAGGGAACTTCAAGACTAGCCTGGGCAATATACCTTGTCCCAAAACGTAGGGTTAGGAATGTAGCCCTCGGTATAGAACATTTGTCTAGCACATGTAATGCTTTAGATTTGGTATCCAATACCACTGATTAGTCTCTCTGAAGGCAGCTCTTTTTCCTTCCTGTGTGCCTCCTGTAATCCTCTTCTTGTATGGTTTCACTTGGCCTCAGCTAAGTCCTAGATTCTAGGTTTATGTGTTCAGTTCTACTTGCTGTCTGTACTTAAATATCCCAGTCTTTCCAAATGGTCAGTCCCAAGTGGAGCTTTAGTTCTGTTTTCATCTCCCAGTCTGCTACCATTGATGTCTAGTACTCCCACTCTTCTTATTTAGACAGAATTAGGGGTCGGTCATACTTGCTTTTTTCTCTGAAACACCACCTATTATCTTTTCCTCGCAGTTTATTTATTCAGTGTGTACTTGCCATTTTCAGAGCCTCTGATAAGCAGCTGTCATCCCTCCTCCCTTTTTGTTTCTTGGTCTCTGATTTTTACCCCTAACTTCTATCAGTCTTTTGCAGTATCCAGAATTCCAGAACTTTCTTAAAATTTTATACAGTCATGTCACTCCTTGTTTAAACTCCTTCAGTGGCTCAGTGGCTTCTCATCCCTAAAATGGAAGTCTGAACTATTTGCCTGCTAAAACCATTCAGTACCCCTTTGGTTCTTAGGACTTGTAAATTTTATTTACCATGTGTACCTAATGACTGGTGTCTCGTGCACACACACACACACACACACAGAGAGAGAGAGAGAGAGTGTGTGTGTGTGTTTGTGTTCTTGGTGGCGTTTTATAGTTCTATATATTTGGCATTAAAGAGACAGACATGGGAGATAATCGTAGTCTCCGAATTTAACTCATCAATGATCTACAAACCTAACCCTCCCATCAAGCTGCATCTTACCAAACATATGCTTGAACAGGGGCAGTGACAGAGATCTACCACCCTCATTCTTTGAAAACTTAGTGTTATGAAGTATTTTTCAACTCAAAGAAAAGTTGCTTTAAATGTTTGCAGATAGTTGAGAATTCCTTTATCTGGCTCAAGTTCTCTACCCCTTGGATTTCATATTCCTGTTTCTTTTGGCCGTTCTTAGGAATGTGGCATCTTAGGTCTCAAAGTGCACCCATCTGTCTATTAATATTCCACCCAGAGGGTCTTGTCTGTTGTGGTGGTCTAAATGTTGGTGTTCTACCAAAATTATTGTGCCGTGGCCCCCAGAGTGACAGTATTTAGAGGTGGTATCTTTTGGAGTTCATTGGATAATGAGGGTGGAACCCTCATGAATGGGATTAGTTCCCTTATAAAAGAGGCTAAAGGGAATGTCATGTCCACCTAGAACCTCAGTGTGACTTTATTAGGAAATAGAATCTTTGCATATGTCATTAGTTAGGGATTAAGATGATATCTTACTAATTAACATGAGCAAAAATTCTAGTGACAAGTGATTAATAGGAGGATGCAGAGAGAAGCACATAAAAGAATACCAGGGGAAGGACCTAATCAGAAATTCTTACAGCCAGTGAACACCAAGGATTGCCAGCAGGAGCAATCTGGAAAAAACTGGAAAACTGGAAAAGAGGCCTGACAGTGTTTCCCTCGAGCCTACAGAAGGAATCAACCCTGCAAACACCTTGATCTTAGACTCATGGCTTCCAGAATTCTGATACAACAGACTTGTTTTGACCCAACATGTTTGTGATAATTTTTGTTAATAGCCACAGGAAGCTAATAAAAGAAAAATCCAAAATTGAAGAGTCTTGCAGGGTTTGATTTTGTCAGTGTAGAAGTGCAGCTCTTTCTATCTCTGGATATTGGCCTAAAGCTTTTTAGGTGATGTCAGTGATCTGAGTCAGTGACTCATCTTCAGCTTACTCTTAGTTAAACCTGGGTCTTTTTTCATAGAGTCTTATCCTAAGCTACGTAATTTTCCATCTTTCCTTCATTCAGCCTGTTCATTCAGCCTACAAAAGCAGTTCTTAAAGCCTGACTCGTCACCAGTCTTTACTCTTTCTAGTAGATTTGTATCACTATTCAGTATCATGAACATATTTTCTGCATCTTAGTCCATTGTTTTGGGCTTATAGATCTTGACAAAAAAAGCTGTGGCTCATCCTATAGGAAAAGATATTCTGTATATAGATGTACACCAAATACGTGAGAGGGCATAGAAGGTTGGATTGCTTCCTGAAGCCTTACATGGTTCCTGGATCTAGAGTTGCTTTGGCATCTGTAATCCACTTGTGAGACTGAGACTGAGGCTGGAGGATCCTGAGTTGAAGGGAACCTGGACTAGGTAGTGAAACCCTGCCTCAGAAAACAAACAAAAACCGCCCTCCAGTTTGCATTGGGTATCTCTGGGCTGGAATCAAGGTGTCAGCAAGATTGCCATACTTCTCGAGGCTCTAAGGAGGAAGATTCTTCCTTTTCTAGTGTGCAGAGATTGCCTTACATTTCTTAGCACATAGCCCTTCCCTCCATCTTTAAACCTCTGTTCTGCCTTTTCCCCGCACTTAAATAACATTTTGATTACATTGAGCTCAGTCGGATAGTCCAAGAGTCCAAAATGGTCTCTTTCTCATAAGATCAGCTGATTACCACCTTCTTTGACCTTATTCTTCCTAGCCTTATAAAGAACGTTGTCACAGGTTCTAGGAGTAAGACATGGTCATCTTTGGGGGAGTCATTATTCTGTCTCCTGTACCTAATTCATCAGCACTGACACTCTATGATTATAGCTTGCTCTTTCACAATGTCTATAGATTATTTCTTTGTGATCATTTTTTAGTACTTTTTAATGGTTTGCAGTATTGTAACTGGTCATTTGTTTGCACATTCCTCCATTGCCATTTTTGTAAGTGTTGGAGTGCTATTTATGGTAGTCAGTTTCTTATTGTCTTTTCAGTGATTCCTTAAAGGTCTTACCAGTGATGTAGTTTCTTGTTTCTGTGTTGTCACCAGACTTACTCATGAAACTAGAAATCTTACATTTAGGTGGTGGCCGTTGCTATAAGTATTCATTTGTCAAGTATTTAAGTACATACTGTGCCTGTATGCTGTTCCTGGGAAACATAAGGTAAGTATAATATGTACTCTATAGTAAAGAAAAATTGATAGAAAACAAAATTTAAAAAGTAATTGTTAACAATCTCTGTGAGTATTCTAAAACATTGTAATACTAACAGCTCAATCTCCATCACTGCTCTACAGAAATGGTATTTAAGCTGAGGCAGAAGCATGTACACAAGCAGATACTAAAGAGGAGGACAGAGAAAAAGCACTTCCTTTTTTTGGCATGAAGACCAGAGGATCTAAAATACTCAATGGAAGGCATTTAGAGAGAAAGGGGAGAGTGATAGAATGATATACAGAAGAACTGAAGAGAGAGGCAGTGTTCCTTAGTCTTTGGGGTTTGAGACATTGTAAAAGTGATGAAAGATTATTGGAAGATGTTTTGTGAAAATATTTTTATTGTGGAACTGAGATTATATTTAGAGGTAGTGTGTGTTCTTAACATGTGTTGTGGTAGTCCTTAGTGAGCATCATTCTGAGTGGAAGTTCATAACTGAGAGAACGGACTGGTCAACAGCATCACCTCTAGCCAGCATGTGGCTCAAACTTCAGTTCCCAGCATCACAAAAGTAAAAAAGTAATGATAGGGTAAACTTGACAGGAGATGCTGCCGGCATGTTTGTTTTTCACATCTTTATGTACAAAATAATTGGTTTCATTGTGACATTTTCATAGATGTATTTTATAAAATTAGTAAAATTTTAATTGTGACAAAAGTATAAATTTAACATTTCAATAATTTGAGGAGGTACAGTTCACTAGTATTAAATACATTGATACTATATGAACCCAATTTCTAGAACTCTTTAGCCTTGTAAAACCCAGGTTTCATGAGACTGAAAGTATCTGTCTCCTTAGCCCAGCACCCTGCCCCGACCAGTCTCTGGAAATGTTCTTGACAGATACAGCCAAAGCACTGCTTTACAAATGTCCTAAGCATCACTCAAGTCAATCAAGTTGATGATTAAGATTGACCGTTAGGAGCTGGAGAGCTGACTCTGTGGGTGAAGTGACTGTTGCACAAATATGAGAACCTGAGTTGTGTCCTTAGTACTCAGGGAACATCAGCACCGGAAGGGCAGAGGTCAGTGGTTCCTGGGGACTCACTGGCTACCCAAAGGTTTAGTAAGAGACCCTGCTTCAAAAACATAACCTGTTCTAAGGAATGGCCAAAGAAAAGAAAAAAGAAAAAAAACCCATAACCTGAAGAGTGGAAGCGGAAGACAGCCTATGTCAACCTCTGACTCCACAGGAGTGCACAGGCAAGCACACCCACACACTTGTGTGTGCACACAAAATAAAAGTAGATATAAGAAAAAAAGTAATTATTGTATTAGCAGGGCATGCCTCTTCAGATTCTTAGTGGTCTCTAGCATTTCTTCCTCATAGGCAGGACACTCCCATGAATGAGAATTCTCAAGGGAGAAGGGACAGGGTGACCTTGTTAGGCTTTCCACTTGCTTTAGCAGAGAGGGAATGGTTACTGTGACTACCTGAGGGAAGAATAATGGTGGAGTTCTGGTTTCTCTGAGTTGCTTAAGAAGAGAAAGATGGGCAGGAGATAGGAGTCGGATAGAATTCTCTGAGATCCTTCAGAGTCCTGTAGTTTAAAGTACTTGATGGTGTCATGTCTGAGCCTACCCATACTAAGTATGGCCCTGTCATTCCCAGCACTTGTCAGAGACAGCTCATCTTCTTTGCTTCAAAACTCTGTCTCCACTTCATCCAGTGTCATTAGCATCTTCACTAATCAGTTGTGTTTTGCCAGAAGCTTACAGCCCTTCCTCTTTATATCCCTAACCCCTGTATCTCATTGCCAGGCATGGTGATCCAAACCTCTAAATTTTCATGTTTATTACCACCATCACTCATCTCTTAGACTATAGTTCCTTTGTTGTTGTTGTTGTTTGTTTATTTGGTTTGGTTTTTGGTTTTTCGAGACAAGGTTTCTCTGTGGCTTTGGAGCCTGTCCTGGAACTAGCTCTTGTAGACAAGGCTGACCTCGAACTTACAGAGATCCACCTGCCTCTGCCTCCTAAGCACTGGGATTAAAGGCGTGCGCCACCACTGCCTGGCATATTTCTTATCTGCTTACTGTGTCCATTGTTTCTTCTTGCCCAGTCCGTTTCAGTATATGTATGTGTGTATGTGTTTCCAGTGTGTGCATTGTCCTTGGAGTATTATGCTCTCAATTTTCTTTGATAAAAGCTGACATCTTAAGGCCCAATACTTAAATTAATGATTAATAGCAGCTGGAATAAATGTATATTTCTAAAAGTTTCATGTTGATGTCTAGTTTTTTTGGATTTCTTTCCAAATTAGGGTTTTTTTTTAATCCTTTATGGTAGCTAAAGACAACAGATTTATGAGTTGAAGTATTGGTTCTACCAGTTTCTTTTTGTGTTTCTTCTCAGGGCTTTTTAAAGGCATTTATTAGTTTAGTAAAATATATTTTAGTTTAAATTACATATACACATATGTGTATGTATATATAGTCTAATTAGCACATGCCATTTTTAATTTTTTAATCTTTTATTTTACATGTGTGTGCATGTACTGCCTGTATGCATGTCTGTGCACAGAGGCTGGGAGAGGATGTCAGGTTTCCTGAGGCTGGAGTTACAAATGGTTGTGAGCGTTTTTGTGGGTGCTGGGAACTGAGCCCAGATCCTCTGGAAGAGCAGCCAGTGCTCTTAACCCCTGATCCATCTCTTCAGCCCCTGTATTCTTATGACAGCGGTACTTTCTGAATTTACCTATACAACCCTATAAAAATTACTTGCTGTTTTTTTCCCTTCCTTTTTGTATTTGTTTGTTTGTTTTAGAGAGATTGATAAATTGACCCTAAATTCCACATGAAAGCATGAGGGACTCAAAATTATTTTAAAAAATAATACAGTCTTGAAAAAAAGTTAGGGACTGGGGAGATGACTTAATTGGTAGCATCTGCTACACAAGCATAAGAGCCTATGTTTGGGTCCTAGGACCCTCACAGAAGCTGAGCATATCAACACACAGGCAGATACACACACACACACACACACACACACACTAAATGATTCATATTTCCTGATATTAAAACTTGTTACAAGGCCATGATATGTGATCAGATGCATAGATCAGTGGGATGGGTCTTAAATCCCGGTATCAGCCCTTAGATTTGACCAGTTGACTTTGGACAAGGTTTTCAAGGCAGTTCTGTGGGAAAGAATAGTCTTTCAACCAAGGGTGTGGGCATGAAAAGCCAAGAGTTTTCCTTGTCTGACAGGAGGGTGGTATGCTGGGAATGGAAAAATTCTTTGCATTTTGTGGTCTAAAACAATGTGGGAATTTGGAAGAAATCACACAAGAAAACTTGAAACCACCTGTTCTTGTGTGACTTCTTCTAGCCGTCCCCACAATTTTCCTCAATGGGGACTTAGTTAATAATGGCTGTTCCCCTTCCCTGTCCTGTTCTCTACCCACGTCTCAACAACTCATCTTAAATGCCGCTTGGCAGTATCTTCTGCCCTCTTAGTGTCAGCTACACGATTCTTGCCTGTGTCCTGCACTTCACATCATTGGACCAGACTGTGCTACTCTCTGTCAGTCCCGTCAGATACTGGAACTCATGATACTAGAATAAGGAAGTGACTTTAAAACAAACGTGCACCATGCCCTTTACGTTTCTACCCAAGAGTTAATGTCTCAGACACTGTCCTGGATTTTTTAGATTGGGTCTTGTTATGTAGTCTAAGCCAGCTTGGACCTCTTGAGTTCAAGTGATTTTCCTGCCTCAGCATCCGGCTGAATTCTTTGTAATTGTTGAGACAGGGTGTCCCCATGTAGCCCAAGACTGACTGAAACATGATAGATATCTCTCAGCCCCCCTAGTGTTGTGATTACTGACGTGTGTCACTGCCCAGCTTTACTCTGGATTCTTGGTCGTGTTCTAGATCCCTGTGTACATTAGCCATATTGAGTAAGTCATTAACTTGGTTGGTCTTGTGGCAGGCAAAATTAGAAGACTTTGTTGACTGAGCTGAGTCTCTATGTAGTCACTTCTTGGTTTTTAACAGGGAGTGCAGTCTCATGTGTTCAATAGATAATGCTGTTGGCTAGGAATTTAGCTCCACAAGATCTTATGAGTAGCAACAGTTGATTGTTAAATGCTAAATTTCAAGAGAGATTTAGACTTAGACAGTATTGTCATGTAGGTGATAGTTCAAAGCCATGAGAGTGGATGTGTGCAGCTTGTTGAGAAAAGTGGGCAGAAGACAGAACCTTGGAAAATAAGGACAAATAATCAGAGGTGAGAGGAAAGCATGATGGATAGGAGCCAAGTGAAGAAAGGGCCTGAAGGAGTCGTACTCAATACTGAAATCCTTTCATGAATAGACAGTGAGGTGGTTTGTATACTTAACACTCCTGTTGTACTCTGGTACCACTTTTGTGTGAGGACTGAGCTACGTATTTTCACTTACTTTGATTTATAGCATGTCTCTTTTGAATGAGATATTTGTTTCATCAGTTGTAATAGAAATTATTTTTGAACGTGGCTTTTCATGTAAAGTGATTTGTATTAGCCATCATTTAAAATTGCTTTTAAGATGCTTTTTATTATGTCATGGAGAACATCCAACAAATATATTTGAGTTCTGAGGATGTGAAAAATAATCAAAATCCATTTGAGATGTACAGTAACTAAGTACAGAAGACAAACGATAATGGATAGCTATTGATAGTGGGTAATTTGCTGACAGTTGAGCTATGGATGACCCTTCTCATAGTGTTGTCCCACATCCAGCACCGAAGGTGTACAGAAGATGCTTCATTGCCTCTTTAAAAATTCTATACAAAAAGGGAATAACTTTTGATAGGTTCTTTAGAACATGGCCAAAGAAATAAAAATTGCCAATTAGGAATATAGAAGTACATACTTTAAAAATACTGTATCTAAAAGTAAAACATGATTAGAATAATATTTAAGAGAATACACATTTCAAATATTTTGTCAATGTTAAAAATAGAACTAGAGGATAATTGGAAGGAGCTTTGTTTTTTGCTTAATTTTATTTAACATTTAAACTAATCTTATTCAAGAATGAGAGCAGCAGAAAAACATTTTTATATGTAAAAAATGCAAGTTTACTGTAGTATCTCCTTAGAAGAATTTCTGAGGGATAGAGACTCCTGATGAAGGGAGAGGTGAGATGTGAGGACTTAATGTAGATGCTATGTATGTGTCCACTTCCTAGGTGCAGGGGTGCTGAAATACTGGTCTTACATTGTTATGAGCATTTCAGTGGGAGTGCTTTTGGATGATGTTAACATCTGAACTCATAAATTTGTAAAACAGTCCTTCCTAATGTGAGTGAACTGTGCATTCAGTAGCAGGATTGTAAAGAACAGAAAGGTCTACTTTGCCCCGGTCAGAGTATTCTTCTTCTATGCCTCCTGCTTCCTGCTTCCCGCCTCCCGCCTCCCACTTGCTTACCTCCCTTTGACTTCTACCCTCAGTCTGAATCCTCTTTTCAGATTGGTTCTGTGAGATATAGAAAAAAAGAAAGAAAAAAAAAACCTTTCCTCAAATATGTTACCTAGGTTCCTTACTTCTGTGTGTGGCTTACTCTGTGGTCATCATTTCTCTGTTCCCATCCCCTTTTATCCCTAGGACTAATGTACAAATAGATGACACATTAAAGCTCATGGCTGTGTAGAAGCAGATAGCTGGATTAAGTAGGATTTCTAGGGATTCATGGTTTAGCTAAGAGCACTTTCCTAACATATCTAGGGATCTGTGTTCAGTATGATTTCTGGTGTTGTGTTTTGATTAAGTAGGCAGATGTTGGAAGACAATTCGAAGAGTTAGCTTCAAGCTCACTAGTGTGCTAGTGAGGAGATGACTATGAGATTTAGTTTCCTGAGGAGATCACAGGCAGAGAGAAAGCATCAGAAAATTAGAATCGGAGAAGCTTGAGCTGCTCCAAAAAGAGCTTACCTCGCAGTAAGGGATTCCCACCATTATGATGACCTGCCTCACAAGAAAGGCTGCCTCTGCACATTCCCAAGCTTCTGCTTTATCTTTTCTGTAAAATTATAACACTACTGCAGGAAGACACAGCGAAACTAAGAACTCTCTTCCTACTTGTGACTAGAAGTATAAATAAACCTTTCTCCCTTGTCCGGTTCCTGTTTCCCAGTATTTTTTTGGAAGTGACCTTTTGGTAGCAGAACAGCTATGTGATCCTATGGTCTTGCCTAGGAAGTGAGGCAGAGCAGCAGCCTGTAAATGAATAAATAAGAAACAGAATGATTTCACATAGATAGACCTACAAAGATTTCTTCCAGGCCTCCTTTTCCTGGAACTGGAAACGTTAAAGAATTGCTGTTAGCTCATCAAAATCAAGACTAGAGATTTTTCTTGGAATGAGAAGAAATGGATGCCCTCCCCTGTGTAAACATTTCCCATTGTCCTCTCCTGAGTATTGGCTTACTGTGGACTTAATTTAGCTATGTCTGCTGTGATAGTCAGACTCATAATGAAAAGTACATTTTAAAAATATGACTACTTTGTATATGATGTAAGTATTTTATTCTGGTAAGAAAAGACATATACCATGAAAAACCCTAGACCATCAGTTCTCAACCTGGGAGTTGTGTCCCCTTTGTGTGTTGAATGACCCTTTCACAGGAGTTGCCTAAGATCTTTTGAAAGTACATATTTACATTATGGTTCTTAACAGTAGCAAAATTTACAGTTAGGAAGTAACAATGAAAATAATGTTATGGTTGGGGTCACCACAACATGAGAAACTGTATTAGAGGGTCACCGCACTAGGAAGGTTGAGAACCACTGCTCTAGACCTATGTTTTAGGGGCTAGAGTCTCAGAAATCACCACCTAGGGGGATCAGGTGGAGAAAGAAGAAATAAAGACAGTGATAGTCCAGGAAACCGTGAAGGTCTGCAGTTTGGAGGAAACCACAGCTAGGATGCCATTGTTATAATAGTGGTTCTCAACCTTCCTAGTGTTACGACCCTATAGTGGTATATTATTTTGTTTTAATAAATAAAGCTTGCCTGAAGGTCAGTGCAAAACAGCCACATTAGTCAGCCATACAGGTCAGGCAGCAGTGGAACACACCTTTAATTCCTGCAGTCATACTGGTTAGCCATAGAGGCTGGGCGGTGATAGTGGTGCATGCCTTTAACCTCAGCACTAGGGAGGGATTATAAGATGGGAGGAGACAGGTCTCATGCTCAGTCTCATTCTGAGGATTCGTGGAGGCAGGATCTCCATTTCCATTTGAGGTAAAGGTAAGAGCCAGTGACTGGCTGCTTTGCTTTTCTGATCTTCAGGTTGAACCCCAATATCTGTCTCTGGTTTTTTATTATTCATGCTACAATTGGAGCCCAACGTTTGGGTTCTGAATTCATGAAGAAGCCACTGGCACAGGCCTGAACTGCATGTGGGGGTCTCACTGGAGCTGTACATGGGGCTCCAGCCCCACCCAGCTAGCTCCCCCCCCCAGCCTCTGAGTGAGTTTGGGATTTTCCCATTGTAGCCTCTCTGAAACAGTCTCCAGCTGCCACCCAAACTCCAGAAGCACCTGGGCTCCAAACATCACAGAATTTACTGGTGCACTTTCTCTCTCCCTTCCTCTCTCCCTCCCTCCATCCTTCCCTATTCCTACCTCTCCATGGGTTGCAGGTTCTCCCTGAACCCCCTTCTCAGACTGCTGCAAACCAGGTAGCTACCTTGAAATCCAGTCAGGCTTTTACTGTTCTACACAGCAGCAATCAGCCTCACATCTTCATCGATATCATTGGTATATTTGGTAAGACAATTGGGAATTCTTAAAGGGAGGAATTAGTTAAAAGAGAAAGTTTTTTCAAAAAATGAGAAAAACCATTACAGTGAAGGGATTTAGGTCTTTGTATGATAAATTATTACACAGTTTGAAAATGGAATGATTAAATGACAGGATGTCTAATTTAGATGGGATTTATGTAATGTCAGTTGTAAACATTATCAACTTTATCATTTTTGTCTTATCACTAAAAAAGTTGGTTAATCTGAGAGCTAAGATACAGGCCTTAGCAAAACCTAATAAAAACAGATCACAAAGATATTCAAATCCAGGCAGAGGAATTTAATGGAAAACTAATTTCAGCATTGCATTATAAGAATAGAGAGAAATAGCCTAAGGTTTTCAGACAACCAACCTTAATATATCCAGTAACCTTACAGGAATTGCCAAATGGCAGAGACTCTGTTAAAGTTAACTAAACTCCTGTGCCAATATTAGATTTAAGAAGATTCAAGGAAGCAATAGTCTCATATGGCATGTATTCACTTTTTGTGAAGCAAATGTTAAACTCATGGTTAGTTTGTAATAAAATTATCCCTAAAGGCTGAATAAAATTGGTTAAAGGTTTTCTAGAGTCAGGTCCACAATTACAATGGAACATGTGGTTCAGAGACGAGCTTATTATTGTTGTTATTGTTGTTGTTATTGAACAACAGAGTAATGCTAGAGGTATGGAAATCTCCCAAGATCAAATTCTTGGAGAAGGCGACTATGCTACTATAGAAAGGCAGACTCTATATTATGATCACACCCAGGATTTATGTCACACCACAACTTTGAATGCTTAGTACAGAATTGGAGAAATAGGGAAAAAAATTGAGTCATTTACTAAAGTTATACAGGGCCCAAAGGAATCCTTTATGAATTTCTTACAAAGATTGATTTCAGCAGTAAATAGAATTCAGAAACTCGATAAATAATTATTGAATCTCTGGCTTTTGAAAATGCCAATATTCTATACAAAAGAATAATTTGGCTAAAAAAAGCAAGGCCAGCACCTTTGGAGGAATGGATTCGAGATACAATTAATAATAAATCTCATGACCATGATGATAGGAGAGGTGATTTCCAGAGGTTTGAGGAAAAATCAAAAAGTCAAATGTTACAATTGTGATAAACAAGGTCACCTGAAAAGGGACAGGGCATTCCTAGAAGCAATGTATTTTCTAAGAATAATCCATTCAGCATACCCCTCACTACTGGATTATGCGGAAGGTGTAGCACAAGCAGGCATTGTACTAATGAATGTAAGTCACTAAGGAATATTCAAGGTTATCCTTTGCTGTTGGGAAACTCTCACAGACCCCTATGCCAAGTCTGGTTCAGTTATTTCCTGCCATCATAGAAGAAACTCCTTTCCAGAGCAATTAAAGAACCTAATGTGTAAGAAACCATACCTTTCTGGATAATAGAATAGCTATAAAAAAAAAAGAACAAAAAAATTCAGGAGAAACCATAAAGCACATGTTTTGGCAAACTTCTGTAAATAAACAAAGACCAAAATTAAAAATACAACTAAATTATGTTGTCATTGAAGGTCTGGAAGACATGGGTGTAAATGTAGCAATAATTTTATCATATCTTGGCATTCAGACTGACCTCTTTGGGATGTAAATGCTCAGTTTTTAGGGATTGGAGCTTTATTTCAGGTAAAGTAGAGGGCAAGATGGGTCAAATGTATAGGGCCAGAAGGACAGAAAGGAATATTAAAACCATATGTGACCAATGTAGCAATGGATTTGTGGGGATGTGATTTGTTATAGCAATGAAATACTCAGATTAACATTCCCCCAATCTTAGAAACAAATCATAAATTAATATATGTTTCTGGGGAAAATATTACAAGCTGTTATAAAGGACAGTTACCAACCATTCAGGTTGTATAAGAACAGGCCACAACAGCTGCTGATATTTCAGAGGCACCAGCAGCCCTATCTTGAAAATGGTTGGCAAACCTGTATGGGTTAAGCAATGGCCTTTAACAATAGATAAACTTGAGGCATTAGAACAGCTGGCACAGGAGAAACTAGATGCTCAGCATATTGAAGAATCAGCCAGCCCTTGGAATTCTCATGTATTTGTTGTTATAAAGAAATCTGGAAAATGGAGAATGGGAACTAAGAGCTGCTAATAAGGTGATTCTACAGTGGGCTCTCTACAGTCTGGCATTCCTTTGCCGTCTATTGCCTAAAGGATGGCCTCTTATAGTTACTGACTTTAAAGATTGTTTCTTCACTATACCTTTACAAGAAAAAGACAGGAAGATTTTCCTTCACAGTGCCTACTTATAACAATTATCAGCCTGCTAAATGATATCAATGGAAAGTTCTCCCATGGGAATGTTTAATAGTCCCACCCTGTGCCAATATTTTGTAAGTCAACCATTAAAAATGATATATAAGCAATTTCCTGAATCTATACGTTACTATTACATGGATGACATTTTGCTATCTGATTCAGATGTAGTTATTTTAGAAGAATGCTTGAAAAAGTAAAGAAAATTTTTCTTTGTTGGGATTATAAATTGCTTCTGAAAAAAATACAAAGAGGAGATTCTATTAATTATTTAGGCTATAATATAGGTTTACAAAAATTAGACCCACAAAATGCAAATTAGGAAAGATCGATTACAGACTCTTAGTGACTACCAAAGATTGCTAGGAGATGTTTCCCATCTGTGGCACACTTTTGGGATAGTTCATTATGACCTGATTAATTTAAACAAGACCTTATTTAGTGACTAGGACCTTAATAGTCCTAAGCAATTATCAGCTGAGCTGAGAGAGAATTGGCTTTGATGAGAAATTATATAAGGCACTCATGGAGGGCATGGATCCAAAACTTAACTCCATTCTTGTCATATTGCCCTCCAAAGATTCCTACAGGAATTTTAATGCATGGGGGAGATATTATCTTAGGATGAATCTTTTTACCACATAAACTGAGTAAAAGCATAAAAACTTACGTGGAAAAGGTTTCTGAGTTAATTCTAAAAGGAAATTTGAGACTTCATCAATTAGCAGGAATAGACCCAGCAGAAATTATAGTACCTTTTAATAATGATGAAATTGACAAATTATAGGAAGAAAGTGAACCCTGGAAGAGTTTGTAGTAATTTTGGGGGAGAGATTAACAACTATCCCAAAAGCAAGATAATTGGACTTATAAAGAAAACTAACTAGATCCTTCCTCACACTGTATGCGACCCACCAATAACTAGAGCCCCTACATTCTATACGGATGCAAATAAATCAGTAAAGGCAGGTTACAAATCAGAAAATTTAAGTAAAGTGGATCAAACCTTTATGATTCTGTACAAAGGTCAGAATTATATGCTATTCTTATTTTAAAGAACCTCTCAACATAGTTACTGATTTGCAATATGCAGAAAGAGTTGTTTTGTGTATTGAAACCACTGAATTTATACCAAATGATACAGAATTGACTTCACTATTTATTTAGGTTCAAGATATAATTGGAAATAGGCATCATCCTATATAAATAACACACATCCGATCCCATATGGGACTGCCAGGTCCTCTAGCACAAGGTAATGCAGGAATTGATCAATTATAGATTGGAAATGTATTAAAGGCCTCAAAATTCCATTTAAAAAAAAAGCCATGTCAATAGCAAAAGTTTAAAAAAAAAACATGGCAACAATCCAAGGAAATTAAAAAGAAATGTCCTACTTGCTCTTTATACAGCCAAACACCATTACCTGCAGGAAGTCACCCAAAGGATACTCAAAGGAATGAAATCTAGCAGGTGAATGTGTTTCATTTTGTAGAATTTGGGAAACTAAAATATGTACACCACACCATTGATACCTAGTCAGGTTTTCAGTGGGCAACTGCTTTGAGTTCAGAAAAGGCTGATTCCGTAATCACACATGTAATAGAAGTTATGGCCGTCATGTATGAATAAAGAAAGACAGTGGTCCAACATATGTGTCTAAGAAAATAAAATGGTTTTTTGCTTACTTTGCACATTACAGGTATACCACACAATCCTATAGGCCAGGCAGTTATAGAAAGATCAAATTGAACTCTAAAGGATATATTAAATAATCAGAAAGGATAATAAATAACCCCAAAAATAGATTGCATAATGCTTTATTGACTTTGAATTTTCTAAATGCTCATGAGAAAGGAGCAATAGCTGTGGAGAGACATTGGATAGTAGAAAAACCTACAGAATTAAGTCAGCCAATATAGTTTTTTATTTTCTTTTTTATTGTTTTTATTGAGCTATATATTTTTCTCTGCTCCCCTCACTTCCTCTCCCTTCCCCTTCTGCCTTCTCCCATGGTCTCCATGCTCCCAATTTACTCAGGAGATCTTGTCCTTTTCTACTTCCCATGTAGTTTTAGGTCCATGAATGTCTCTCTTAGGGTTCTCATTGTTGTCTGGGTTCCCTGGGGTTGTGAATTGTAGGTTGGTTTTTCTTCGCTTTATGTCTAAAAACCACTTATGAGTGAGTGCATATGATAATTATCTTCCTGGATCTGGGTTACATACTTCAGTATGATGTTTTCTAGACTCATCCATTGTCTGCAAATTTCAAGGTGTTATTTTTTTTCCTGTTGTGTTGTACTCCATGTGTTCTTAGATTCGGTTTGCCAGTATTTTATTGAGTATTTTTGCATCAATGTTCATGAGTGAGATTGGTCTGTAATTCTCTTTCTTAGTAATGTCTTTCTGTGGTTTGGGTATCAGGGTAATTGTAGCCTCGTAAAAAGAGTTTGGCAGTGTTCCTTCTGTTTCTATTGTGTGCAACAATTTGAGTATTGGTATTAGTTCTTCTTTGAAAATCTTGTAGAATTCTGCACTGAAACCATCTAATCCTGGGATTTTTGTTGTTGTTGTTGTTGTTTTGTTTTTGTTTTTGTTTGGAAGACTTTTGAGGACTGTTTCTATTTTTTAACAGTTATAGATCTATATAACTAGCTTATCTGGTCTTGATTTTTGTCCAGAAAGTTGTCCATTTCCTTTAAGTTTTCCAATTTCGTGGAGTACAGGTTTTCGAAATATGACCTAATGATTCTCTCTGATTTCCTTGGTGTCTCTTGTTATGTCCCCCTTTTCATTTCTGATTTTGTTAATTTGGACATTCTCTCTCTCTCTCTCTCTCTCTCTCTCTCTCTCTGCCTTTTGGTTAGTTTGGATAAAGGTTTCTCTATTTTGTTGATTTTCTTGAAGAGTCAACTCTTTGTCTCATTGATTCTTTGTGTTGTGTTCTTTGTTTCTATTTTATTGATCTCAGCTCTCAATTTTATTATTTTCTGTGGTCTAGTCCTCCTGGATGAGTTTGCTTCTTTTTGTTCTAGAGTTTTTAAATGTTCTGTTAACTTACTAGTGTGGGATTTTTTTCCAGCTTCTTTGTGTAACCGTTTAGTGCTATGAATTTTCCTCTTAACACTGCTTTCATTGTATCCCATAAATTTGGGTATGTTGTGCGGTCATTTTCATTGAATTTTAGGAAGTCTTTAATTTCTTCCTTTATTTCTTCCTTGACCCTTTGATGATTCAGGTGGAAATTGTTTAATTTCTATGTGCTTGTGGGCTTTCTAGAATTAGTATTGCTGTTGAATTCTAATTTTAAGCCCTGCTGATTTGATAAGATACATGGGGTTATTCCAAATTTTTTGTATCTTTTGAGGTTTGCTTTTTTACCCAGTATGTGGTCAGTTTTTGAGAAGGTTCCATGAGGTCCTAAGAAGAAGGTATATTCTTCTATGTTTGGATGGAATGTTGTATATATATGTCTGTTAAGTCCATTTGAGTTATAGCATCTGTTAGTTCCCTTATTTCTCTGTTAATTTTCTGTCTGACAGACCTGTTCAGTGGTGAGAGTAGGGTGTTGAAGTCTCCCACTATTAGTGTGTGGGGTTTAATGTGTGATTTAAGCTTAAGAAGTGTTTCTTTTACATGTGAAGGTACTCTTGTATTGGGGACATAAATATTCACTATTGAGATTTCCTCTTGATGATTTTTCCTGTGACTAATATCAAATGTCCTTCTTTGTCTCTTTTGATTGATTTTAGTTTGAAGTATATTTAGTTAGATATTAGGATAGCTACACCAACTTGTTTCTTAGGTCCATTTAATCGGAAAAAAAAATTTCCCAATCCTTTCCTCTGATGTGAAGTCTGTCTTTGAGGTTGAGGTGTGTTTCTTGTATGCTGCAGAAGGATGTATTCTGTTTTTGTATCCAGTCTGTTAGCCTGTGTCTTTTTATACATGAGTTGAGTCTGTTTGTTTTACGGGATATTAATGACCAGTGATTCCTGGCCTCTGTTATTTTAGTTATTGTTGTTGGTGATGTTATTGTGTGTGTGTGTGTGTTTTTCCTTCTTTGGGATTTACTGCTGTGAGATCATCTATTGTCTGTGTTTTTGTTGATGTAGCCAACTTCCTTGGGTTGAAATTTTCCTTCTAGTACTTTGTGTAGGGCTGGGTTTGTGGCTAGGTATTGGTTAAATCTGGTTCTGTCATGGAATATCTTGTTTTGTCCATCTATGGTGATTGAAAGTTTCACTGAGTATAGTAGTCTGGGCTGGCATCCATGGTCTCTTAATGTCTGCATAATGCTTGGCTGAGACCTTCTGGCTTTCATTGTTTCCATTAAGAATTCAGGTGTGATTCTGATAGGTCTGCCTTTATATGTTACTTGGCCTTTTTCCTTTGCAGCTATTAGTATTCTTTCTTTACTCTGTATGTTTAGTGTTTTGATTATTATGTGGCGAGGGGAATTTTTTTTTGAACCAGTCTATTTGGTGTTCTGTAAGCCTCTTGTATCTTCATATGAATATCTTTCTCTAGATTTGGAAATTTTTCTTCTATGATTTTGTTGAATATATTTTCTGTGCTTTTGAGTTGGACTTCTCCTATTTCTACCCCTATTATTCTCAGGTTTGGTCTTTTCGTGGTGTCCCATATTTCCTGAATATTTTGTGTTAAGCTTTCGTTAGTTTTAATGTTTTCTTTGACTGATGAGTCTATTTCCTCTATTGTATCTTCAGCACTTGAGATTCTTTCTTCCATCTCTTGTATTCTGCTGTTTATGCTTGCATTTGTGGTTCCTGATTGTTTTCTCTTAATTTCTGTTTCTGTAATTCCCTCAGTTTGTGTTTTATTGTCTCTGTTTTGGTTTTCAAGTCTTTAATCATTTCTTTCATTTGTTTGATTGCTTTTTTCTTGGTTTTCTTTAAGGCATTTGTTGATTTCTTCCAATTTTTTGTCTGTCTTTTCCTCTATTTCTTTGAGGGAAATTTTCATTTCCTCCTGAAAGGTCTCAGACATTCTCCTAAAGTTACTTTTAAGGTCATTTTCTTCTGCTTTATCTATATTTGAATGTTCAAGTTTTGCTGATGTAGGGCCACTAGTTTTTATTGGTGTCGTTGTGTTGCTCCTTGTGGTGTTGTGTTCTCACCTTGTCTACCCATCTTTTCCTCTGATTGGTGTAGTTGGGGCTGTCTGTGTCTGTGGTGATCAATCTTCCGGGTGCCAGTGGATCCAAGGCTCAGCTGGTTGCTCCTCGTGCCACGGTTCCAGTTACCCTGTAGGTCACTTGGTGACTGAGAAGCTTTTGTAAGGCAAAGTACACAGTAAACAAGACAAAACAACAGCTTACAGAATGGGGAAAGATCTTCACCAACCCCACATCTGACAGAGGGCTGATTTCCAAAATATATAAAGAACTCAAGAAACTAGACAACAAAATACCAGATAATCCAATTTAAAAATGAGGTGGAGAGGGGAGAAGGAAGGGGGATGGGAAAAATATATAGCTCAATAAAAACAATTAAATTTTTTTAAAAAGTCATAGGAACGAGGCCTCATTAAAAAAAAAGAAAGAAAAAAGGTATACTGACCTCAGAATGGAAACCAAGGCATGTGTTAATGTTGGGTAAGGAGTTTTACTTTTGTTTCTACAGGCAAAGAAAAGCTATGGATACCATAATTAATAATAGGTCTTTCTGCGTATGACTTATTTGGGTGCTGTGTGGCAGTTTCCCAGAAAAGCAAAGGGCAAAAGAACTAAGAATAAAACAACCAACAAGTTCCAGTGGAGTGGTAGGAGGCAGAAAGGCCAAAAGGGGCATGTTGATAGGGCAGCAAGGTAGGTATGGACCACTCCTGAAAGAGCAGCAGTAAAGGGTAATTTTAAGATCCCATTTTTACTTCTTTGAGATAGAAGAGACCATCATTTAAGCCTAGGGAAGGCAAAAGCAAGAACAATCATTGACAGAAAGTTCCTGCAAAATGGATAGAGAGTGGACTCTTTGTTACTCTGTGATACCAAACCCTACCAGGAGAAAAAGGGAATAGAGAGGAATGAAGCAAACTTACATACCACAAAAATATGAAAAAGAAAACTAAAATAACTTTAAAAAAAAAAAGAAAAGCTAGGTGGTTGTGGTGCAGTCCTTTAATCCCTGTACTTGGGAGGCAGAGACAAGTAGATCTTTGTGAGTTCAAGGCCAGTGGTCTACAGATTGAGTTCCAGGACAGGCTCCAAAGTTACAGAGAAACCCTGTCTCAGAAGAAGAAAAAAAGAAAGGGAGGGAGGGAGGGAGGGAGGGAGGGAGGAAGAAAAGAAGGAAGGAAGGGAGGAAAAGGAAGAAAGGAAAGGAAGGGGAGAGAGAGAGAAGGAGAGAGAGAGAGAGGGAGAGAGAGAGAAAGAGAGAGAGAGAGAGAGAGAAAAGGCTGGGAAGTGGTGGTGCACGCCTTTAATCTCAGCACTTGGGAAGTAGAGGTAGGCGAATCTCTGTGAATTTGAGGCCAGAATGGTCTACAGAGCGAGTTCCAGGACTGGCTTCATAGCTACTGAGAAACCCTGTCTTGGGAGAAAAAAAAAACTTACAAACCACAAAGGGACATTTCATCAATAATGGGTGTGTGTAACTAGGCAGTCCCATAAGATTATATCACTTAGTGATGTCATCACCACTTTAGCTTATTTGAGCATACCCTATAATATCCATGCTGTAAGGATTATCTCCTTACTACACAGTTCTCAAAATGGTTCCTGTCTTTAAACAATGCATGACCTTACATACAAGGATAAGAGAGAATTGAAATGAACAGAAAAAAGGAAAAATAAAACATTTTCAACCACAGTTAACACCCAGTAAACGTAAGTAATAGATGATGGCTCAGTAAAGGAATAGAAACATGAGAAAAGGTCCCAACTGTGGGAGTGGATAAAAGAATGAAAGCTACACACCAGTCAGTAGCTGGACACTAACAGTAAAATTTTAAAAATTAGGAACAAAAATAGAGAAATTTGGTTTTTTTCTTTTCATCATAAGGCTAGAACCTTGCGAAGAAACCCCCCACGCACACACACACACACAAAGAAAGACAAGGTAGAACTAGGAAGTCTGTAGACTAAAAAGATTATAATGTTTCAGGATAGGAAAGGAAAAACAATCAGAACACATCTGACAACGGAAACCTTCATTCAGGTAAGTTTAATTTTACCTGTTTGTAGAAATCAACTGATAAAACATGAGTCATCAAGCAAAAGTCAGTGACGTAAGAGACTAGGAAGATGGCTCCACAGGTAAAGTGCTTGCTACACAAGCTGAGGACCACAGTTCCGATCCCAGAACCCAGTGGAAAGCTGGGTTGGGCGTGACGGAGGTGGGACCCCTGAATCAAGCTGACTAGTTAGACTAGCCCAAACAGTGAGTACCAGGTTCAATAAGAGGTCACGCCTCAATAAATAAGGCGGAGAGCAATCTGAGGAGATGCTGGATATCAGCCTCAGGCCTTCGCATGCACACATTTGTGTGCACATATACACATGTGAACACATATGTACATCATACAATACATATTCCAAAAAAGATACTTGAAACAAAGTTTTTAGTCTCTCTTTTTTCTTTTTTCTTAATTTCACTTGCTCACTCTTCTTACATCAATTTTTTTTTTTTTGTGGACAAAGAAGTGAAACTAGGGCTTCACACTTTACTAGACAGATGCTCTACCACTAAGCTATGTCCCTAGCCTCTCCCTACTTAAGATATGTTGTTTCCTATGTGCCAGACATATTGGAGGAGATATTGGATTGCACCTTCTAAAAGGAAAGAGTCAGAAATAAACAGCCAGTTACTGATACAGTACAATGAATGCCAAGAGGATGCAATTCTGGAGTTCCATGGCAACTTGAAAAATCTACCCAAATTGTCTCTGGAGGAAGGAAATCATGCTGCAGACGACATTTAAACAGAACCCCAAAGCTCAGAAAGTGTTTGACCAAGAGTGTGGTAGGATTGGCATTCCAGGAAGCGGAAATAGGATATATAGGCTCTGAGAGCAAGAGGCCCTGTGAGCCTCGAGCAGACTATAACCTGTCTCAGCTACACATGCAGAAAAGTGCTTTGCTGCGTTCTTGATTCTGCATCACTCTCACCCCAAGAGTTTTACAGCAAATCAATGGTTCTTGGGGCTTGGGAAGAAATCATTAATGCACAGAACAGGGTGACTTCCATATGTGAGGAATTTGATTTTTAATAGGTGAAATCCTGTAAATTAATCATGTGCCAAGTTTTGGACTATTACAACGGGAGAATAGGTTTTATCTGTTAGTTCATATAAATAACTTCAATTTTTTTACATTTGTTTATTTAATAATTTATTTAACTTGTGTTTGTATCTAAGTATTGAACTGGTGTGTGACATGGTATGCTTGTGGGAATCAGGACAGCTTGTGGAAGTTGATTCTCATCTTTTACCATATAGGTTCTAGGGATCAAACTCAGGGCATCAGGTTTGACAAGTGCCTGTACCAGCTAAACTATCTCACTGGCCCACAGCCTTTTAAATATTTGCATTTCAAAGACTAGAAGGCCTGGCATTCCTGGTGTGGATCTCCAGCTCCACAAATAATAAAATAAAGTAAAATACCTAAATATTTACATTTTTATTCTCCCATTCCAAATAGGGTCTTTCTAGAATTCTGTAATCTTAAATTTGTATTACAGCTTCTGCTATGTATCCATCTTTCCTGAGTCTCACACAAGTTCAAGATGCTTACACACACACACACACCGTGCGTGTGTGCGTGCATGTGCTTGCACAGGTGTGCTTCTGTGTGTCTGGTGGATTTAAGGTTCACTGTGTTTGTCGTTGTTTCACTACTAGGGATCAACCCCAAGACCTCATGCATACTAGGTGAGCATACTTCAGCGGAACTCCATTCCCAGCCCCGTCCTGTATTTTAGTCATTTCCGTGCTCCGTTCTTTCTGTTTGGGCAACTTTTCAATGGTTCTGTTTAGCTTTCCTGACCCTTCACCATGTGCTCTTTTCCTTTCCTGCCATTCTAAACACTCTTTCTGGTATTTACTCATATTGTATTGATATTGGGTCAGTCATACTACCTCAGTGAGTTTAGATTCTGTGAGTTCTCAGAACAGTGTTTAGCTCATTTTATTTTTCCTTGATACTTGGTTTGCTTCTGAGTACATAAGCTAAAAAATACTTACTAGGCTTGGAAGGTGGTTGGTAAAGTGCTTGAAAGGCTATAGGATCTGAGTTGGGTCCCCAGAACCCACCGAAGAAATATCAGTCATAGTCGAGTATGTTTGTAATCCCAGAACTGGAGAGATGGACTCAGGAAAATCCTTGGAAATTTACCAAACTAATCTAGCCTAATTGATGAGCCCAGACCAGAGATCCTGTGTCAAAGATCAAAGATCTTCCTCAGGATAACACCCAAGGTTGTCCTCTGGCCTGCATATGCATACACATATGCATAAAAGAATTGTTGAGGCTGGCCGGGCGGTGGTGGCACATGCCTTTAATCCCAGCACTCAGGAGGCAGAGGTAGGCGGATCTCTGTGAGTTCGAGGCCAGCCTGGTCTACAAGAGCTAGTTCCAGGACAGGCACCAAAAACTACAGAGAAACCCTGTCTCGAAAATAAAAATAAATAAATAAATAAATAAATAAATAAATAAATAAATAATTCATTGATGTGAGAAACCTGTGCTTGTTTGGGTCCTATCAAGAAGTAAATAAAAGCCTCATTGTTTTTGCGTTCAGCAGGAAAGTCTATTTAGAAAACAAAATTTAAGGGTTTTGGGTTTTGTGTTTTTTTTTTTTTTTTTTTACTGTCTTTTGGTGGTGCTGGGGTTTCACCCCAGGGCCTCATATAAACTAGGCAAGCACTTAACTGCTGCACTATTCTCAGGCCTCAAGTTCTTATTAGTGTAATATTTTATATGATCTATAATTTCAGATTTTCATTATGATTTGTTTTTATCAGCTCTGTAACTAATGAATACAAAGAAGTCAGAGGCAGTACCATCTTTTGAAGACTATGAAGTAAAGTGGTTTTGAATTTGAACCGAATTGCTAATGATACACTTTAATAGTCCAAAATTGCATAGATCTTCCATGTTTCAGTGTTTTCACAAAATAAATTGTTCAAATACAAATTGCATTAAATTTGCAGTAGTACCACTTAATCACAATGAGCGGCTGTTTCAGAACTATTAATACTATTTCATTGTTCATTTATTTTGTAATTAGAAGGAATATTGAGATAGAATACATGCACTGCAGTATTAAGTGGTTGTAAAAACCTCATTTTCTTCTCTTGAATAATGAATACTGCTTCCTGAAACAGGAACCCACATGTCTCCTTCTTGTACACATTGCATTCTTACTGATGTTTTGCTTTTGGAGTCTTTTTGGGTGAGTTTTATGGAGTAGGAATATTCTTTTGAATATATAGTCTGTTGTTGGAATTCGTTTGTATCCAGCAGTTGTTCTAGAATCTATTCTTAGTGGGGAGGGATTCCTGTAGAATGTCAACGTTTTCTTCAGTAGATTAATGGATTTTTCCTGGTACACTTTTGCTGTCCCTTTGCAGCCTGAGAACACTAGGGATGTTCTCAGTAGACTGAACTGTCAGAAGGAGAGAGCTAGCACTTAGGAACCAAGAAACATGGAATATGGCCTGTTGCAGACAGTGGGATTTCCCATACACTGCCTTCAGACATCCCCAGGGAACCAAACTGGATTGCTAGGACAAGACAGGAGGTGGGGGAAGATACTGAAGAAGAAGAAAAAAAAAGAGAAGTCATTTTTAGGCAGTCTAAAATAAAAAGATTATTGCTAACTTTTTCACATATGTAACTCTGAGATGACAGTATCAGGCTCAGGGTGTAACTCAGTGGCAGAACGCTTGCATAGTCTAAGTGAGGTCCTGGGTGCAGTCCCCTGTCATCTCCAGTAAGCCCAGTTTTGTAATAAGTAGAAATTTAAAATCAGAGAGGTTAAGAAGCCCATCACAGTTGCTTAGCTAGTAAGTAGTTGGTTTAGACTTGTAGCCCTTGTGTTGCTGATTCCATATCACACAGTTTCCTCTTGACTGCATTGTAAAAGTATGTGAGCCACAGGGAGAAAGGACACCACAGAAAATGGAAGTTTCATATAGACAAATGTGCAGATACCTTTGGGTATTCTATAATCTGTATTTTCTACCAGGGCTTATATATAGCAGTCCACTTTGAAAAATAACAAAACACTAAAAACCGTTTTTTGGTTGCTCCATTTGGATATGGTTGGACAATTTCCTGAGACTTAAGAGGTTATCATAAAACATCTTTTCAATGCTTATATTTTAAAACAGCATAATTATCTGTGTAATAGATACTGCCAGAGGTAAACAATCTGCTTCAGAATTTTAAAGTTTCATAATGTGATGATTGTGCCTCTCAGTGTTTGAGGAAAATCGTGTGACAAGCTTTTTTTCAGTTTAAGTTTTCTCTGATGCTGGGAGTCAAAGCTAGAGTTTTATATGTGTTACTCATCCCCAGCAATTTACACTTACTCTGTTATCCTTTCCACACACTCACACACGCCACCCTTTCTTTCATTAATGAAGGATTACTGTATTAAGGATGTAGGCGAGTAGCAGGTACCTGTCACGATACATTGTAGAATTGATACACCTCCTACCTTCTGTGTTTCTAAAGTCCTTTCATAGAAAATGTTCTTATTACGTCACCTCCCTGCCTCCTTCCTCCTTCATAAGAAAACTTAGTGAACAGAATTTAAGTGGGAATGGCTAGGTATGACTTTTCATATCAGTGACATCTTTACTTTTTTTGTTTGTTTGTTTGTTTTTTGAGACAGGATTTCTCTGTGTAGCCTTGGCTGCCCTGGAACTCACTCTGTGGACCACACTGGCCTCAAACTCACAGAGATCTGCCTGCCTCTGCCTCCTGAGTGCTGGGATTAAAGGCATGTGCCACAACCATGTGGTGACATCTTTACTTTTTAATTGACAAATACTATAAGCATCTGGGTTTTTTTGTTTGTTTGTTTGTTTTGCTTTGCAGCATGCTTACAGAAAACAAACATTTTTCTATTAATATTCTTTCTTTATAAATTACAGTTGTCCTTTATTACTAGCACCTAATACTTAGGTATGATTTGTTTGCCTGTGAGGTTACACTTTGGGGTTAGTGTGCTGTGATCTCCCTTTCTCCATTGTGCACACGGGACTGATAGTGATGGACTACAGGATTGATAGTGACCAACTACAGGAGGCAGAAGACCCTTTACCTCCCCCTGTCCCTGCCCCTGCCTGCTGACTGATGGTCTCCAACCCTGCCTTTCGTGGCTTCTTTCTCCCTGTAGACCACCCTTTTCTCTCATTTTGACTCATTATAAATGGGCAGGGGAAGTAGGGGCTTCTTTGTGGATTTGCAGAAAGTGTCATGTGTGGGATGAAAGATGGAAGAACTTAGTTTGACCAATTTAAATGTGTTTGTAAGTATTTGGAACAAAGTCTCTCTGAAAGTCTAGAACTGTGGCCATGTAACTTGTTGGACTAAGAGGTTATCTGGTGTCTCCCTGATTCTATATAATATATCTCAGTGCAGATTTGTAGAGTTACTTCTCCAGTAAAATGGAGGAATGATGTTTTTTCTTCATATCATTTTTTACTACTTAAATATAGGCCCAAATTTAAATTTTATGATTTCTTTGACATCTATTAAAAAGTTTATTTGCCATGCTTGCATTTCAACATGATCACTTGGTCACTGAATTAAAGATTAGTTTGACCTCCTCACTTACCCACAGGCAAAATTCCTGTTTCTTTCTGGTAGTGGTAGGATCAGCAGTGTGCTTAAAAGGTAGTAAGTGCAAATGGATGGCTTGGAAGACTGCTAGGCTGGGTTTCTATGTTTGCCTTTTCTCCTCTCTTATCAACCTACCTACCCTGGTTTTTACTGGCTTTTTAAAATTTTATCTGTAAAGTTAAAAAACAAAAAGTTTCCTTTGTTTTACTTTGTAGTAGTACAAGTAGCATTTTAGTGGAGCCCCTTCTTTCTCCTACAGACACTGATTAGATTCATTGTGTTGCACTTTATGGAAATACATACAGCCTTGCTGCGGTGAGCTGTGGATCTGCACAGTGTTTGAAAGACAGAAAGACTTACTGATTTCATCTTTCATGTACTTTTCTTTTTGTTATTTAGTGGCTGATCATCTGGGCTGTGATCCTCAAACGCGATTCTTTGTCCCTCCTAATATCAAACAGTGGATTGCCCTGCTACAAAGAGGAAATTGTACCTTTAAAGAGAAAATATCACGGGCTGCTTTCCACAATGCGGTTGCTGTAGTCATCTATAATAATAAATCCAAAGAGGAGCCGGTCACCATGACTCATCCAGGTAAACAGGAAAGGGGGCTTCAGATTTTGTCTTTCTTTTTTTAAATTATTGGTCTGGGCATTCTTCTACCTTTGATGAAATCATAATCTTAAATGTAATTCTATGATTATATTAACTTTTGGTAGTGTCACTTGTGGAGGTGCATGTTTTTTTTCCCCTTTGGTTGTTTTTCTCTTTAATAATGTCCAAAACCATCTGTCACACTTCCTAATGATTGGCTCGGACTGAGCTCGTGGTAGTTTTGTTCTTCTACTCTTTGTGTGATGACTTCAGTTACCCTGTGCTTGATACGGGATCCCAGTAGGGATTCTTCCTGTGTCATTAAGTGTTGAATTAAGTTGAATTAAGTGTTGAATTAAGTATTGAAGCTGCCTTAGCAATGAGTACATACAGCCAATGAGATACCATTTCATTTCTTGTGTGAAGCACTTAGGGTAATTGTTTGTATAGCAATAGTTGCAATTTACTGAGTATTAACATAATACATATGTATTATATATTATATATAATAATATATATTAACATATATATATATATATATATATATATATATATATATACCCACCACTTTGCTGTGGATTCTTAAGAGCATTTGCTTCTCTTGCAGAGAAGTTTGGTTACAGGCATCTGTGTCAGGTGGCTCACAAATGCCTGTAACTCCAGCTCCAGGAGATCTGATGCCCTCTTTTGTCTTCTGTAGCTCTGTGTGTGCGTACACACAGTATATGCACATATATACACATAAATAAAAATAAATTTTAAAAACAAATAGATGCTTGTGGCAGTCCTTGTAGTCACATATGATATAGATTCTTCCCCAGTCTTACAGATCAGAAGAATAAAGTCAGTAAGAGCCGGCAGAAGAAGGTTAGACCCAAGTTTACTAATGTGCATTCAGTTTCATGAGCTTGGCTCGGAGTATCTGGGGTTTAATTTAGCTTTAAATTCATAAATATTTATAATATAATGTCTTACTTAATAAATGATTTTTTTTAAGGAGAACACCCTGGGTTTTGTTTGTTTTTACATTTGTTTGTTTGTTTGTATAGGGGGTTCAGAGAACAACTAGAGGGAATAGATTCTTAACCTTGCACAGGGTAGGTCCTGGATAGGTGGAGTCCAAGGATCTAAACGGTCAGCCAGCCTAGCTGAAACAGCAAACTTCTGGTTCAGTGAGAGACTCTGACTCAGAGCGGTAAGGGACGCAATAGAGGAAGATTCCTGAACCCTGCACCCACGTACCTCCATAGTCATATGCACCGCACCGCAACACACACAACACACACACGCACACACATTGAAGAGCGGGAAGTTTGTCAGATAGTGTAGATTTCTCATCTGCATTCCTCACAATATCCATCCATTCTGATATGCTCTAGAGGACCCAGTAAAGAAAGAAATGTAAAGAACAAACTTTGAGAAATGCTTGGATTAGTGTACTTGCAAAGGCTCTTCATGCTCATTGACACATTGAGGTCTTGGAGATGATTAGAGGGAATAATTCTTTGATAAAAATTATTTTCTGGGGGTTGGAGAGATAGCTCAGTGGTTAAGAGCACTGTCTGCTCTTCCAAGGTCCTGAGTTCGATTCCCAGCAACCACATGGTGGCTCACAGCCATCTGTAATGAGATCTGGTGCCCTCTTCTGGCCTGCAGGCATACATGCAGACGGAATGCTAAGAATACTGTATGCATAATAAATAAATCTTTTTTAAAAAATTATTTTCTGGGCTTGTTTGACCACACAATTCTTAATCGTCGATTATAGTAACAACAAAAATAAAGAGGTTGAGAAGTAGAGTACAGGGTGAATTCCAGAGGAACTGCAACTTCTGTAGGGCAAACAGAATAGAGGTGAACATAAGGGCAGTAGCAAATGGCATTTCATTGTGTCTAGAAATGTCTTATGTCAGTCCCATTTAGAGAAACCTTAAAAATCAGTAATAAGTAAACTTAATGTAACAACAGACAAAGGATTTAGTGATTAGACATTTCAATAAGCATTAGAAAAAATGCAGTCTAAACAATGAGATACTGTTTCACACCCATTGGAGTAAATGTAACTACTGTTGGGAATGTGGAGCCAGCTTGGAAAACAGTTCAACAGTTTCCCTAAATTTAAGCATAAATTTATCATATGAACCAGCAGTCTTATCCCTAGCAGTCAACACAAGAGAAACAGAAAAAAGAAAGCAAACGAGAGGGGAAAGTGTACACAAGGACATATGTTTAAATGTCCCCGTAGAGTATTTCAAATAACCAAACTGGAAACAACCAGAATACCCATCAGCTCATGAGTAAGTAAACAAAACAATATATGTACATAGACTGAAATGCAGCTTATCAGCTAAATGGAATTAACTGGGCTGAGAGAAGATTGTGTGAGCTAGGGCCAGACTAAGCTATTGACTTTTAGGCCAGCCTGGACTACAAAGTGAGACCTTGTCTCAAAAACCGTATTGATATATGGATAAACTTCAGAAATAGTATGTTAAATAAAGGGAGCCAGACACAAAAGTCAGCTGTTACCTGGTTTCAGTTTATATAAAACATCTTGGAAAGTCAGCTTTAGAGAAACAGAAAGCAGGATTAATGGGTGTGAGTGACAACTATTAATTGAATGTGGGGAAACTTTCTGGGCATGATCAAAATTTTCTTAACTTGGATTGTAATAATTGTACTTTGATGAACTTACTGAGTTATGCACTTAGAAAAGATCAGTATGGCCTGGAGAGATGGCTCATTGGCCAACTGTACTCACCGCCTGTAACTCCAGATCCAGGGGACATGATGCCCTCTCGCCTCTGTGTATACCTGTACTCGTGTGAACATATCCATATGTAGACACATTTTTTAATCTTAAAAAAAGTATAAACCTATGGCATATAAATTTTATTTTATTAAAGCTATTTTTAGTGCATACTAAAGATCAGAAACAACATAAAATAAATTTCTGCTGAGAACTTGTCATTTTATTCTAACACTGAGGGAACATGAGACAAAGCAAAGAAAACTGACTGAGATAAAGCCACAGGAATACTTAGTCTGCTTCCTTTTACTATAAAGGATACGACTGCGACAGTTGACAAAGTAAGAATCTTTTTTGCTGTTTGGTTTTGTTTTGTTTGAGACAGGGTTTCTGTCTGTAACCACCCTGACTGTCCTGGAACTCGCTCTGTAGTCCAGGCTGGCCTCGAACTCACAGAGATCCACCTGAAAATAAGATTCTTTAACTAAACAGTTCTGAGTTATATGTCCTCAAATATTCTTACTTTGATACATCATCAAGTGTTTATGAGATAGTCTGTTGTTACTTTTACCCCTATTTTAAGTGCCCAGAGGAGAAATTAAAAACCTATAAAGATAAAATCTATTTTTTAAAAGTGGGCAGGTGTAAGCCAGGCAGTGGTGGTGCACACCTTTAATCCCAGCACTCAGGAGGCAGAGGCAGGTGGATCTCTGTGAGTTCGAGGCCAGCCTGATCTACAAGAGCTAGTTCCAGGACAGGCACCAAAGCTACAGAGAAACTCTGTCTCAAAAAAACAAAAACAAAAAAGTGGACAGGTGTAAAATAGAGAAGTGCTTTTCCTCCTAATAGTGAGGACGTGTCAGGTGTCTTTGAGGGTTAAACTGAAAGATTAGTGACAGACCCAAAAATCTGCTTTTTGGTCAGATAATAGGCTGAAGTACTATTAAGATGTTTTATTTAAACAAAAGTTACATAATTATTTAGATAAAAAGCATAAATATAGTCTTAATAAAATTCAGTAGAAATAAATCTATTCATTGAAAAGATTTCTGCAATATAATTTTATTTAAAAGACTTGACAATGGTATGCCTTTTTATTTGGGAATTTGGCAATTATCTCTAAGAAGGCTCATCTTGGCGTATAAGAGGCCTCTAGGTTGTTTCTTGATAGAAGAGTTTTTGCACTGTTTTGTTTGAACTCCTAGGCTGTACTCATTGTTTCCTGCTTTTCAAACCAAATAAATTTTGCCTCAGCCTGTTACATACTCACTGTCTTAGTTACAGTTTCTATTGCTGTGAAGAGACACCATGGCCACAGCAGCTCATATAAAGAAGACGTTTAATTGAGGTGGCTCACTTACAGTTTTGTAGATTCAATCCATTTTCTCATGATGGGGAGCATGGCAGCATGCATGCCTACATGGTGCTGGCTACATCTTTACCAGAAGGCAACAGAACGTCAACTAACAGTCGTACTGTGTGGTATCCTGAGTATAGGAAGCCTCAATCCCCCCCCCCCCCCCGTGACACATTTCCTCCAACAAAGAAAACCACACCTCCTGGTAGTAGCACTCCCTTTGGAGGCCATTTTCTTTTAAACTACCACACTCATCATCAGAAAAATATGACAGTGATTTACGTCTGGCTTACTGATCTCCATTTATAGTTACCCCCTGCTTCTTCTATTTTGTTCTAGTCTCTAACTCATGTCTAAGAGTTTATCACAGGACTGGGGGAGTTTGCTTGCCTAGTAAACCTTATAACTGGAGTCCAGATCCCTAGAACCCATGTAAAAACTGTACCCAGTAACACAACCATTTGCAATACCTCTACCAGGAGATGGCAGGCAGAAATAGACCTTAAAATTTCGCATTTTAAGTGAAGAACTGTCTTTTCTTGCCTTGGCCGTGCTTTCAGAGCTGATGTGTTCGCCTCATGAATGCCCTTAATCTGGTGACTAAAGGACATCTTCTGATGCAGAGTCTCCAGTATCAGTGACAGGAAAGACATTCAATATGTGGTTTTCCTTTAGCTCCTGTTAGCAGAATGAGTTCTTTGTTGTGTAGCCAGCGGATGTGTGTGGTAGTGTAAGGGAATTACAGGCTCTTGGATAGTAGAAATAGAACACATTTGCCTAAAAACTAAGACTGAATTTACTGGTTTTAGATTTTTAAGTAGATTTTACTGCTGTTCTTTAGTAGTCTGAATGCAGTCTTATCAGATCATTGTTTAGTTGAAATCTACATCGAGACCTGTAGTCTTTAGCCATATGTAGACATTCTTAACCAAGTAATAGTGTTACAGCCTTTTAATCTCCATGTCACTCAGCAATAACAATCCCACATTCTCTGACTCCTGAACAGAAGCAGTTGGCTGGCTCTTGTCATTTTTCCATGAGTTCTTAACTCACTTAGCTCTCTACTTAGCAATGAGTAAAGAATATACTTCATAAAATATAGAACTGACTTTGAATATAAAAACATACCTTACAAAATTAGTTTAGAACAGCCACAAACAAACTGCAAAAAATACCTTTACATATCAATAATTTGAATGAATAAAAATATAGTCATGTTGCTGTTTTATCATTTAAAGAGTTTTTTGGGTTTTGGTTGTGTTTATTCATTTAGCCTCTTACTGAATATGGGTTTAATTACCTCATAAAAGATTGAGCCTGCAGTTTTAATTGTACTGCATGGCAGACAGAATTTAAATTGTGTGTTCAGTTTTTGTATGTGATTCCAGTATTGTTTCTGTATTTTCTATGCAGTACATATATTTTTTTAAACATTAAAAATAAAGCTGTGCCATGTGTGGTGGCACACACTTTTAATCTCATCACTGAAGAGAAGAGGCAGAGGCAGGTGGATCTTTGAGTTCAAAGCCAGCCTGGTCTAGTGAGTTCCAGAACAGCAGGGCTATATAAAGACCCTATCTCAACCTCCCACCCCCTCAAAAAATTAAAATTGAGAGTCTAAAATTGACACAGTGAAGCAATAGGGTTTTTTCGAGGTGTGTGTGTGTGTGTGTGTGTGTGTGTGTGTGTGTGTGTGTGTGCGTGCGTGTGTAAAGTAAGTATGGGTCACACCTGAGCTGATGCTCGTGGAGGCCAAAAGAGGGCCAGATGTCCTGAAGCTGAAGTTGCAGGTAGTGGAGAACCACACGGAGTGAATACTGAGAGTTAGACTTGGGTTCTCTAGAAGAGCAGCTTTTAACTGCTGAGCTATCTTCTCCTGAAGCAGTAGTTTAAAACAAAAATAGTAGCTTCAAAAAAATAAATGTAATGAACCCATTTAAAAACTTTCCCGTGGGTTTTTAACTTTTCCTTAATTTTACATATCTTGAATGGATGGAGAAGCTCTTCTACCTCATGGGTATTTGAGTATGACCTGTTATACTTGCTTTCCTGTTTGAGCCCATCATTGACTTACTTTTTTGTGTGTCTTATGCCTATCTTTTCCCACTGGCCACAAAAGCGGAAGAAGATGAGGTAATATTATGATTCTGCATAGGTTTGGAATTCTAGTTTATAAGTAGATTTCATGGAGGTGAGTATATGACTTAGTAGGTAAAGTGCCTATTATGCAAGCAATGGAAACTGAGTTCAGATCCCCAACACCCATGTGAAACAGCCAGTGCTATAATGATTGCACTAGGGATGTAGAGACAGACAGATCCCGGAGCTTATTGGCCGGTCAGCCTAACCAGATCTGTGAGCCCCAGACACAGCCAGAGACCCTGTCTCTGAAAGTGAAAGTAGCAGTGAGAAAGCTCAGCAGGTGAAGCACTTGCTGCACAAGGCGAGCCTGTCATAACCTGAATTCAACCTTCAGAACACACATGAAGGTGGAAAAGGAAAGAACCAACTCCATGAAGTTGTCCTCTAACCTCCACATGTGCAGTGACATATGGATGCCCCCAAATTATAATAAATTAAAATGTAAAGAATTTTTTAAAAACTAAAGAGCAATAGCAAAAGACAACCATCGTCAACTTTTGACCTCCACACATATATGCACATATCCTCATGAACACATGCATGTACACCCCTACATCTATACACAAAATAGAAATCCATTTCACAGGTTACAGATTAGAAGACTCTAAGAGATATATAGAGTTCTGGTGGTTGGTGTGAAAGTTAACATGTAGGCCACTCTCCTCCAGCTTAGATCATCCCTACTTGGAATGCCTGACTGTGTACTTAACCACTTATTTAAAGGTATTTTATAAGAAAGTTGTAACAAAACATAAATGTAAGCATTTCACTTGAAATGGACACAACACTAAGGAGATAGATTCTTGGAACACAAATAACAAATAATAAGGTATTTATTAAGTTGACATGCAGATTGACTTATTAAAAATCAGTAACAAAGGTTTGTGGAGAATCTGGCTTAAGAAAGAGTTCAAGTGAAGAAATCCTGAGACTTTTAATTCATTATTGGCTAATGTGTACCAGGTTACTAAGAAAACACCTGGCTGTGTCCTTGTGAACATTTTCCAAATGAGGAAGCGGTAGCCTTACCCTACTCTTGATATTAGAAGCATTATATTCATTTTTTAGCATTTGATTTTAGCAAGAAACTTAAAATATTGCTGTCTGGAAGAGACTCGGAAAAACTATAAACAGTCTCTCCTAATGAACATGCATGGAATTTGAATGTCAAATGAACAATGTTAGTAACTTATTTTAATCTATGACTACATACTCATATAAAAGGTAAAAGAAAATGGAAATTTCATGACGAATGGTGTATTTGCCTGGTCTCAAAGTGCTTCCTCACAGAATATTTACTGATGACACAAGGGGAAAGGGTAGCTTCATGGTACAAATGTCTGGAGAACATCGCTTTCACAGATGATCAGAGTAAACATTGGTAATGGATGGATCAAAACTGCACCATCTGGTAGTGAAAAGCACACACAATGGCTTCTATGTTGGTCCTGACGAAGGTGTGTGACCTGGACCTAGCTGTGAGGAAACACCTTCTGCAGAGTAGCTAAGCTGTAAACCCTCAAGGTCATCAGCATCAAAGAACGACTGAGTGTTTGAAACTAACAGTATCTTTAAAAACCCCGATGGCTAAGTGCTTTGAACAACTCTGATCTACACTGCTATAAAGGGCCTTATTGGGAATATTGGGGAGACATGGAAATAATTCTGAAATGAAATGATATGGTATCCATTTGTATCCATTCAGAATCATTTTTAATTTGAAGGGGTTGTTTCCTTCTCCCTTTCTTTCCCACTTCTGTTTCCCCCTCCCTATCGTGTGTGTGTGTGTGTGTGTGTGTGTGTGTGTGTGTGTGTTCATGCGTGTGTGTGCATGGTGGTAAGGGGAATGTATACTATCTATCTGGGATAATGAAGTAAGATATCAGGCCAGCAGCTCACCTTCAAAGGTTCTAGGGTTTAAATAAATAGATACTTCCATTTTGTGTGTGGGGGGGGGAGCTTCGTTTTTTGTTTGTTTTGTTGTCGAGACAGGGTTTCTCTGTGTAACAGCCCAGGCTGCCCTGGAAATTGCTCTGTAGACCAGGCTGGCCTCACTCCTGCCTCTGCTTCCGGAGTACTGGGATTAAAGGTGTGTGCCACCACTACCTGGCTGATACTTCCAATTTTTCTGAAAGTTAAGAATTTTTTTTAATTAGCGAGTTGGAAAATACTACATGAAAATTACATTGCGATTCCTTATCACCCCATCAGAAACTTAACAAATAACAAGGCTGGTGAGGCTTCTGGGGGAGGTAGGATGGCAGGGAACCTTTGTGTAACCATATGGGAAGCAAATTAGTCTAGACACTGTGGAATCAGCATGGAGGGTCCTCAAAAATCAAAACTAGCACTCCTATCTGATCCAGCTGTACCACTCCTGTGAATGGATCTGAGGGCATACAAGTCAGCATGTCATTGCAGCAGCAGTCACAGTAGTCAGGGACAGGACCAGTCCATGTGTCCATCAGCAGATGAAGGGGTGGACAATGTGGTGTATATACAGAACGGAGGGTTTGGGGCTTTTATTGTTTTGCTTTGTTTTAAGACAGGGTCTGTAACTTACGTAGCCCTTGCTGGCCTGGAACTCAGGCAACAATTTGAGGGGCTCTAGGAATGGTTCCTATAGGGAGGGAAAGCCAGAAGTGGGGCTCCAGGGAAGGTATTTTTGAATAGTTGAAAAACTGTTGTGTGGAAAGTAGATTTTCTTTGATTCTGGAACACAGTTTGAAATTGGAATGTTTCTTATAGTCAGTACCACCTCGATCTATTGACATGGTCTTCCCTTCACGATATGCAATGTTGTATCATAGCGATTGGATGAGGTGTAATTTATTCCGTGCTGCTTTGTCTAAGGACAGAGCCAAGAGCTATGGAGACATTTAGTTATGGATGGGCATTTGGAATTCTTTATTTGGGCAAAGAGGATTTTCTTTATACTTCAACTACCTGTGGTTAAAACTGGTTGCCTTGAAAAGACTAGAATTTGTAGACTTCCTATAATCTATTGAATGTAACCACTTCAAAATCTTTCAACCAGAAACCAAGATATATATGGATCTTTGATCCTACCATCTCTTCGTTTTTATGACACAAAAAGACCCAGACCAACATTACTAAGTGAGCTCACATAGTCAAGAGGTGGTGTGAGAAGAAAAGTTGGCATTTAAGTACTTGTCTTAGACAAGGTTACTATTGCTGTGATGAAACACCATACCAAAAACAACTTGGAGAGGAAAGGGCTTATTTTGCTCCCACTTCCACAACACTGTTCATTATTGAAGGAAGGCAGTACAGAAACTCAAACAGGCAGGAACCTGGAGGCAGGAACTGATGCAGAGGCCATGGAGGGGTGCTCCTTACTGGTTTGTTTAGCCTCCTTTCTTATAGAGCCCAGGACCATCAGCCCACAATTGGCTGAACACTTGTTGATATAAAACTAGCCAGCACTGTATATTGTCTCTTAGCTTTACTTGTGTGAGATTGAAGAATTTCTTTTCAGAAGGGTAAAGGAGCATGGGCTTTTTAAAGATAACCTTGTCCAGTATCATAGTGAATCATCAATGACTGTGGCCTTACTTGGTAGCAGCCACATTTGACTCCCCTCCAGTTTTCAGTTGGTGCTGTGAGATTTTGTGGGTGCTGATGTTGTCATAACTCCACTGCAGCTGCTTTCATGCCAGTGTACTTCGATGACAAAACTATATTTTCCAGTGTCATGATACCCACAGTCCCTCTTTGCCATAGTTTACTGCCTTGTCCCTTACATCACACATCTTGACTCTCAGCTACTTACCACTCATAGTTCTAATGTAATCCTGAGCAATATCAGGTGAACATCTTAACCTAAATTTCTTCTAGTCCTTCAACCATTCATTTCTTCAGGGATCTGATCCCATAGCTGTTCTCCTGGTTCTTTCCACCTCATTGATCTGTCAATCTCAAGTCTCAGACTCAGTATCCTGCTTTCTGATCACTGCCTCTGCCTATTCTTCCCTCTCCTTTCATTTTGCTCTCTTGAAATTTCTAGTTTTTTAATCACATTCTTCATCTTTTCCTAGTTTTTCTCCTGACTCCTCTATGTTATTCTCCTTAAACAAACCACTAATAGTCACTTTTAAGTTTTCTTTAAAATTGTATGTATACAATTTTGTATGTATATGCACTACATGTGTTCTTGGTGTCCTCAGAGGCCAGAAAAGGGTGTTAGGTTCCCTGGAACTGGAGTTAGACATCTGTGAGCCACTGTGTGGGTATGGGGAACTAAACGTGGGTCCTGTTAAGAGCACCTGGTGCTGATACATCTCTCCAGCCTCACAGTCAGTTGCTTTGACCAGCAATTTCATCAGGACAAAGACTATCCAAATATGGCTCACCAGATAAACTGAACCATTTGGTTCCCCAGATTCCTTGAGTGTTAGGCTGAGGAATTTGGACTTCAGTTTGATAGGAAGGGGTCAGCAAAGACATTTGAACAGAAGAATGACAGGACAAATCTGTGTTTTAAGAAACTAGTAACAAGGCCAGGTGGTGGTGGCACACGCCTTTGAGTTCAAGGCCAGCTTGGTCTAAAAGAGCTAGTTCCAGGATAGGCTCCAAAGCTACAGAGAAACCCTGTCTCGAAAGAAAAAAAAGAAGAAAGAAAGAAAGAAACTAAAGAAACTAGTAACAAATCTCAGAAATATATAATTGAAACAATCATACCTTGATTTTATCAAAATTACCGCTATGCTCTCCTCTAATGCTGGAGAAAATCTACTGTCTCAAGCTTACTGAGCAAATGCTCTGTCACAGAACTACACCTTTGCTGTGATGGTTTGAATGAGAATGCCCGCTCACAGGTTCATACTATTTGGGAAGAATTGGGATGTGTGGCCTTCTTGGAGGAGGTGTCTCATTGGGAGAGGACTTTGAGGTTTTAAAACACTTGCACGTTCCAGTGTGCTCTCTGCCTCCTGTGCGTGGGTCAAGATGGGAACTCTCGGCTGTTCCTGCTGTCATACCTTTGCTCTGCCATCATGGGCTCTAACCCTCTGTAGCCATAAGCCCAATTTTAAAAACTTTCTTTTCTAAGTCACTGTAGTCATGATATTTTGATAGAGCAATAGAAGAGTAACTAAGATGACTACCAAACATGAAAAAAGAACTATTTAAAAGAGAAACTTCTATTCCGAAGGGTTATACAACTTGCTCAGATTTGAATCTTAGAACTTCTTATTCCAGAGTCCAAAGGAGGGTAGTTCCGAGGTTTGTAATTTGGCACCTCAAAGTTGATTTTTATTATAGGCATAATTATGGAAGTGTTATATTTTTCCATTCATCCTTTTTTCTCGTTGGAATATAGAATGAGAATTTGGTAGTCAGGTGCTCTATTTTTCAGAAAGGCAGATGGCTCAGTAACTCTGTGGCCATTGGTGGTAGTAGCTTTTGTGATCCTGGGAACTGAACTAGTGTATTACACATGCTGCACTTTCCGCCGCAGCTGAGCTGTGTCCCCAGCGCCTTTAAATTTACTTACCAATTATTTATTGTTGTTTTTGTGAAAGGACTTTACTCTGTAGTTCAGGCTATCCTGGAACTCAGTGTAATCCTCCTACCTCAGCTTCTCCATGCAGAGATTATAAACATGTGCCACCAGCTGATTATGCTGTGAATGTTTTATTACCATTGGTTAATAAAGAAGCTGCTTTGGCCTATGGCAGGGAAGAATAGAGCTGGGCAGGAAAGCTAAACTGAACGCAGAGAGAAAGAAGGCAGAATCAGGGAGATGCCACGTAGCTGCCGAAGGAGAAAGACACCGGGAACCTTACCAGTAGGCCACAGCTTCATGGTGATACATAGGTTAATAGAAATGAGTTAATTTAAGATGTAAGAGCTAGCTAGAAATATGCCTGAGCTATATGCCAAACAGTGGTGAAATTAATATAGTTTTTGTGTGATTATTCAGGTCTGGGCAGCTGGGAACAAAAGAGCAGTCTCCCTTTACACCCAGCTTCTTTTTAATTATTTTATTATTGCTTTTGGAGACAGTCATGTTTATCCAAACTGGCCTCATAACGGGTGTAGCTGAGGATGACCTTGAGCTTCTGACCCTTCTATCTCCTGAGTACTGGGGTTTTACAAACATGAACCATCACGCCCAATTTTTGTGTGGTGTTGGGAATCAATCCCTGGGCTTTGTGCATGCTAGGCAAGCATTCTACCAGCTGAGCCACACCTTAACCCTTCTTTTTTATTTTTATTTATTTTGAGACAATGTCTTATTAAGTCAACCAAGTTTCCCTTGAACTTGCTAGCCTCTTGCCTCAGCCTCCTGAGGAGCTATGACTACAAGTGTACAACACCAGTCCCAACTTCCTTCTCTGTTTACATAGGAGTGGGGAAAATTAATAGAAAATATTGTAAATGGCTCTGAAGACAGAATCACTTCTGGAGGTTAGAAAATAACAGTTTGGTAGATGTCCTTATAGTAATTATTTCATCAGTGAATGCTGTGAGCATTGAGTAAAAGCTTTTTGAGACTCTGGCTATTCACAGGATCAGAAAGTATCACTCTACAGATTGTTTATTAATTAATAGAAATACATTTATTTATAATAAAATCTGGCAGGTACTAGTTATTCAAGTCATAAAGTTTGCCATCAGTAATAAAAATAAAACCACTATTTGCTTCCTGAGGTGATTCCCTGGAGAGGGAGGGAGGAAAGGAAGGAGGAATTACCTCATAGCTCTCATACCAACAATAAAAGGACATCCATCAGGAACTGCTCAAATGAGCCCAAATAGAAAGGCATTTTCAAAATATCTGCCTTAGACTCTTCAGAAAGGCAGCTTGGTGATTCACACCTGTAGTCCCATTGCTAAAGGTGGAAATAGGAGTATCACAGCCACGGCGGGAGCATCATGACCTTGAGGTGATCTTCAGCTATAGCAGGTTGAGGCCGCTCTGGACTACATAAGGAAGTCTTTATCTTGAAAAAGGAAAAACAGGACTGGCGAGACCCAAAAGCACTTCCCACCAAGCCTAGCAACGTAAGTTTTGTCCCTTGGGGTCCACTTAGTAGAAGGAGAGAACTAACTCCTGCAAGTTTTCCTCTCACCCCAGATACATCATGGCACATTCACACACACAAATACAATGAATAAATAAAATCTTTGTTTTTAATTTCATGAACAGTGAACTAAAATAATTAAGAAACTATTTAAGATCAAAGGAAACTATAATGAGTCAAGATATCCAGGTATGGTATACACCGCCCTTGTTTGAATTATTAGGCTGAATCAGAATATTTGAACATGAAGTATATTAGACACTATATTATTTTTAGCAGAAGTAATTTTAGTAGAATTAGTAAATTGTGAGCATCTGAAATAACCTTGTTTTAGTAGATATTGCTGAATTATTAAAGATTGAAATGTCCTGTTGGTTGTAATCTACTCTCAATTTGTTCAGCCAAAAGAAATATATGTAGAAAGGCTAAAGTGTTTCCTGTTTGCAAACCCAAACAAAGAGTACATAAATGTTCCCATAGCGTTGAAACTGTTTCATTTGAAAATTCTTATAGTACGGGGGCTGGGGAGATGGCTCAGCAGTTAAGAATACTGGCTGATCTTCCAGAAGACCAGCACCCACATGGCAGTTCACAACTGTCTGTAACTCTAGTTCTAGACACCCTCACACAGACATACATACAAGCAAAATACAATATATAGAGAATAAAAATAAATAAAATGTAAAGAAAAAAGAAAAATTCTCAGAATAAAAAGGGGAAGAAAAGAATTGCTAATTTAAATAGCCACACTAACATACTAAAAGAATAAATTGGAGGGCTGGAGAGATGGCCTAGTAGTTCAGAGTGCTTGCTGCTGTTCTAGAGGACCTGAGTTCAATCCCCAGAACCTATATTGGGCAGCACACAAACACCTGTAACTCTAGCTCCAGGGAACCCAATACACTTTTCTTGGCTCCACAGGTACCAGCATAGACATGGCACAGATATACAAACATATACATAATATAAAATTAAGTAATTAAAAGAGTAAAATGAAGGTTTCTTTAAGTAACTAAAAACAAGGATCACAATAGTCTCATTCATTGTCATCTATAAGAAATTAATATTATCTGTGGAGGTTTGACTTAGAAAATCCTCCATAGGCACATATATTTGAGCACTTGGTCCCTGATGGGTGGTGCCATTTAGGGATATTTTGGAGGTGTGGCTTTGTTGGAGGAGGTATTTGTGGAGGCCAGCTTTGAGAGTTTAAAGACTTCCACATTTACTGTTGCTCCTTCAGCTTACTAGTTGCAGGTCAAGATATGAGGCTGGAGAGATGACTCAGAAGTTCAGAGCACATTCTACTATTAGAGAGGACCTGAGTTTGGTTCCTAGCACCCACATCAGGTCTCTCACAACTGCTTGTAACTCCAGCTCCAGAGATCTGATGACCTTTCCTGGCCTCTGCAGGCAACTGTAACTTACAAGCAAACCCACACATATAAGCACATAATTGAAATTAAATTAACAATTTTTTAAAAAGAATGTGTGAGCTCTTAACATCCAGTTCTTGCTGTCATACTTACTGTTTGCTACCATGTTTCCCTGCTATGACATACTCTTTCCCTCTGATCTATAAACCAAGTAAACCCTTCCTTCCGTAAATTGCCTTGGTCATGGTGTTTTATCACAGTGAGAAAAGTCATACACTGGTACCTGATTGTTAAAATGCACGGAATTCCAAAGCTTTGTCTTCATGTTGCGGAACATAGGCGTAGTGATGGATGTAACAAATATTTCATGTCTGCTTAAATGCTTTTGTCTTTCTAGTTAATGAATCCTTCTTTCCTACCAATCACTGCTATTCTAATTCTGATTTAATCCTGAGTATTAAAATTTCTCTGTCATCATCCCTTCTGAATCTGGACCAATACTCCCAAGATCTTTTGTTTTGTTTTGTTTTTAAGGTTTATTTACCAATTTTTTGTATATGTGTGTGTACCTGCATGAGTCTGTGTGCAAGACCTCTAGAAGGCCAGAAGAGTGTCAATTCCCCTTAGAATTGGAATTGCAGTGGTTACGAGCTGCCATGTGGGTGCTGGGCACCAAACCCTATCCTCTGCGAGAACAGCCAGTGCTCTTAACCATTGCGTCATCTCTTTAGCCTCCATCCCCAAATGTTTACATGTCTGAGCCATCTTAGGTTCTTTGAGCCCAGCTCAGCTGCGACTGTTGGAGAGAAGGGGTCTGCAGTGTACTGTATTAGCATCTGTAGCAGATCACTGCCTTCGTTAGTATATGAGTGTGCGGCTGGGACTTTTCATTTGATCGTTTTCAGTCTCCATTGCCAGCCCTCCCCAGTCTTTTCCTTGTGCTATGATAATAAGACTATACCAAGATTCAGTCACTCTTGCCCTCCTGAGAGTCGGTGCACTTTTCATGTCAGTTAAGATCAGGTAATTTCTTTATCGTTTAAGAAGTGAAAGAAAAAGAAAAATTAAAAGAAGTGAAAGAAAACCTTGATCATGGTATGTGCTCAATGAATATTGACTGGTGTTGAACTAATTAAATGTTTCTTTCCCAAACAGCTCTTCTGTTGAGAATAGTTGACTCGTCCATTTAGTGTTCGCTTAAATGAAATTACTGGACTGGTTCCTTTGGCTACCTGTGCAGCTCTCCCCACTACTTTTCCAGCTTGAGTCTTCAAGAGGGAGCCTCAGAACTGATTTCTAAAACCAATTGTACTTGGTGTGATTATAAAGCAATGAGACTGATTGTCATATGTCGTTTGTGGGATCCGTCTCAGTTACTTTATAGCCATACCTGGTATTCTACACCACAGATTATGCCTGTTGATCAACATTGTAAAAGCACAAACTTAAGGTTTTTAGATGGAAATTTAAACTGGTTTAGTATTATTTTATGATTTTTTTCTTTAGCTTATTGACCAGAGGCAGGTATTAATAATGCTAACTTTAATTTTGCAGTTTTGTTTTTGTTTATAGTTTTTAAGTAAAAAAAACTGATAAACTACTGTGCTGATAAAATGACTAAAACAGTTTCCAATACAATACTACACGAATATATATTCCATTGTACCATATTTTTCTTAAAACTTTTGTTATTGAGTTTGTTACATATCATCTTGACTGCTAAACATAACAAAGCATATAAAACCAAATAAATGTCTTTAATATTATTAAAATATTAAAAGGAGCCTTCAAAAGGCCAAATTTTGATGTACTCTGCTTGTTTTTAGGGGGTATTTAATATTTAGATATATAACCTTTCTTCATATTCATGTAAGTGGTTATAATTTTCTTTTTCTCAAAATAAATGGGAAGCCTAGCCTCCAGTCTTTTTCTGGGTTCTTTGGAAAAGATATATTATAAAAGTTGCATGTTGTGGCCAGGCAGCGGTCGTGCACACCTTTAATCCCAGCACTCGGGAGGCAGAGGCAGGTGGATCTCTGTGAGTTTTGAGGCCAACCTGATCTACAGAGTTCCAGGACAGCCAAGACTGTTATACAGAAAAACCCTGTCTCGGGGTAGCGGGAGGGAGTTGCATGTTGTGACACTTAACTTTCCCTTAAGAAAGGACAGCTACTGACAATTGCATGTGGTAGAGAAGCTTCCCCTGCCTCCTTAAATAAAGTAGAAGACTATTACCTACTAGAGGACAAAAGGGATAGTAACCCGTGCTATCCTCGGGGAAGTGGTTGCTTGCTTTGACTTATTTCTGCCCCCTGGAACCATATAAGAATAGGGCTTAGAAAAACAACTGAACCATCCTTGTAATTAATTTACATGATTTGTGCCTTGGGCAGACCTCTGAACAGCTATTAGAAGCTGAAGGTTTTGGGTTCCATTCTGGGTACTAGTCCAGAAATTTGAAACTTGGACCTGCCTAGAGGACTTGAGTGTGCTGCACATGGTTAGATATGATGGGAGACTGAGACAGAATATTCAAGTTTGAGGCCATCCTGGGCAACATGAGATTCTGTCTCCAAATTGTGTAGGAAAAATCTTGAGTTTGAGATCCAGATGGGTTCTGGAAGGAGTTTGATTCCAGTTAGCTTTAGACAGAAAACCAAGGTTAGTTCCAAATGTTACCAGTAAAAGATGTTGCCATTTGGTACTGTAAGTTACTGTAGCCAAGCATGTGTCCTAAGACATCTGCTTCTATATATTCCCTGTTGTACACACAGTTGTTGCTCAGCAATGCATGTTAGAATGATTAGTGTGAGAACCACCTATCTATGCCATAAGTGACAGCACTTTTCTCGAGATCTTTTATACTGTAACCCATCCTGATTAAGTCACAGGTGGCCGGCTTCATGTTTCTCAGTGCAGCTGTATGGAAGGTCATGCATTAGCAAGACTACAGTGTTTTATGCCTTACCTGCTTGTCTGGAGTACTGCGTATGTTCCCACCACTGTGAGTGTGCACACCTGCAGCCTCATGTCAGCTGAACAGTGGAATCTGCAAACCTTTCTCTTTAGCAGAAGTAGTGTTAATTTCTCCAGGGAACATATGTGTATATTAATTTGATGTCTATGAATTTCAGCTGTCACTTGAGTCTATGTGTTTGTTTTACATTACAGGCACGGGAGATATTATTGCTGTCATGATAACAGAATTGAGGGGTAAAGATATTTTGAGTTATCTGGAGAAAAACATCTCTGTACAAATGACAATAGCTGTTGGAACTCGAATGCCGCCAAAGAACTTCAGCCGTGGCTCTCTAGTCTTCGTGTCAATATCCTTTATTGTTTTGATGATTATTTCTTCAGCGTGGCTCATATTCTACTTCATTCAGAAGATCAGGTACACAAATGCTCGCGACAGGAACCAGGTGAGCTAACCAGTACTCTAAACAGCCATAATACATGAGGATCCTGTGATCATACATCTTAAATACTTCTTTATATAATGTATTTAAAACAAAACCAATAACAAAAGCATGTCAGGATGGTGGTACATCTGTAACCCCTGAACTCGGGAGTTTGAGACCAGCTGGGCCACACAGTGAGTTTCAGGCCAGTCTGAGCTAAATTCCATTTCAGTTTTAAAAAAGAAAAAAAAAAGAAGAAGAAAAAGAAGAAAATGTTGTTTCACATAAACACAGTATAGTTATCAAAGTCAGAAAACGAACTTTTTTAGATACATTTCTTAACCTATAGGCTCTCTCGGATTCTCCAGCACTGCTCAGATGTGTCCTTGATAGCAAAGAAAATCCCAGGTTGCTTAGGTAAGAATATAGGTTACATTTGATTGTGCTGTCTTTTCACTCTGTTCCTGATCCTGGCATCTCCGAAGAGCGCAGGTCAGGTGTTCTGTACTTGTCAGTGTGGCGTGTTTCATGGTTCTGTTCAGGCTGTCTGCATTCTGTCACCATCACCGCTCTTCTTAAGCTTTAGAGGAACGGCAGCCTTGCTCTGATCTAAGCAGTGGAGACCACTTCCCCAGTCACGGCATCTTGCCTAACTGTAAGAATATCACAGCACAGGTTCACTGCTATTACCTAGTCCACTAATGTCTTCAGGGCTGTCCTGTTTGGTTTGTGTTCATGCATGTGCATGTGTGTGCTTCTGTTCAACTCCATCACATGCAGATTCATGAACTCACCACAGTCAAGCCATAAGGAAAAGGTCATCTGCTGTCTCATAGCCAAAGATTCCTTCTTACCCTAACCTTTCACCACCACTAACCTGTTCCCCATCTCTGGTGTTGTCATTTAAAGAATGTTGTATAGCCAGGTGGTAGTGATGTGTGCACTTGGGAGATGCAGTTGGGAGACAGAGGTAGGAGGATTTCGGTAAGTTCAAGGCCTGCCGGGTCTACAGAGAACTAGTTCCAGGACAGCCAGAGCTATACAAAGAAACCCTGTCTTGAAAAAAAAAATGATGTATAGACTTTAAATGGAGAGCTGGGTTTCTTCATCTTCACTCAGCATAGTTCCAGGAAGTCCTTACAAACTGTACACATCAGTAGCTCTTTTTTATTGGTGAGTAGTATTCTGTGGTGTGGATGTACTATAATTTACTTAGCCATTCACTCATTGAAGGATACCTGAATTATTTTCAGTTTGTGGGTATAATAAAATAGCTATGAATATTCATGTACAGGTTTTTATCTGACCATGAGTTTTCATTTCCTTGCAACATAAAGAACTTTAGAACACAATGTAAGTAAATGTTTAGTTTATTTTTTTTTTTCTTGTTAGTTTTTCAAGACAAGGTTTCTCTGTGTAGCCCTGGCTGTTCTGAAACTCACTCTGTAGACCAGGCTGGCCTCCAACTCACAGAGATCCACCTACCTCTGCCTTCTGAGTTCTGGGATTAAAGATGTGTGCCAGTACTGCCTGGTGGTTAGTTTAGTATTAAAAAAAAAAATGTCCTTTTCCAAAGTGGCTTCATTATTTTACATTCCTGCAGGTAGCGTGTGACTAATTCAGTTCCTCCATGTCTTAACAATATTTGGTGTACATTTCTTTTGCTATTATAATGTGTATTTCTCCAGTGGTCATAACTGAACATCTTGCATGCATGCATGTGTGTCCTGTGTAAGCATATTGTGCATATGAGTTGAAGCCAGAGGTTGCATGCATGCATGTGTGTCCTGTGTAAGCATATTGTGCATATGTGTTGAAGCCAGAGGTTAGAATTGAGTGTACTGGGGTTACAGATATGTCCCACTGCACCCAGGTTTTGGATGCTGAAATGCAGATGCGGGTCCTCATGCTTATATAGCCGACACTGTGCTGCAGCCATCACCCTGCCCTGATCATTTTTTCAAGTGCTTCGGTGAAATGGCCACTTAAGTCTCCTGCCCATTTTTTCTCTGAATTGTCTTTTACTGTTGAGGTTTTTTTTTTTTTGAGTTTTTATTTATTTATATGTTTGCCCAGACGCATATCTGCGCACACATGGATTCAATGCCCAAGGAGACCAGAGAGGGTGTCAGATTCTCTGGGACTGGTGTTACAGGCAGTTGTGAAGCACATGGGTGCTAGGAATCAAACTCGAGTTTTCTGGAAGAGCAGCCAGTGCTGTTACTCACTGAGCTGCTGAGGTTGTAAACTCTGTGTTGTAGATGTGGTGCTGGTTTGACGGGCATGTGCTTTGCAGGTGCTTTCTTCTCATCTGCAGTTGTCTGTTCAGTACTTTAACAGTCTTGGGAAAACAAATGGTTGGGGGTTTTCTAATTTTGATAAGGTTTAACTTGTGAATTTTCCCTTGAAATTGTACTTTGGTATCAATTGTAAAAAGCTCTTTGTCTCACAAAGATTTCTCCTTTCCTCTAAATGTTTATAAAGTATCACATTTTAGAGTCAAGTCTATAATTCATTTGTCTGAAGCGGTTTCTTTTCTAATGCAAGTATCTTGTGCTATAAATTTCTGTCAGCACTTCTAAGGAAATGCTAAAGCTACCGCTCTGCCTCACAGGTTCTGACTTGTGCTTACATTCAGTTCTGTGTTTTCCTGCCTCCAGCCCCAAGGACTGGGATGGCAGCCATGCACCAGCACACCCAGCCTTACATATTTTTATATTCGACACTTTCCTTCAACCTGTGTATTAAGAAGTGCTTCATTTCCGGTTGTTTAGGGAATCTTCTATGAAATAGTGATAATGATACCTATTTGCTTGCGTTTTGATCAGAGAAATACTGTTTTCAGTTCTTTTCTAATTCTTAGACTTGCTTATGACCCCAGGTGTGGTTAATCATGGTACTTAATGTATGCAGAAGAACATGTGTATTCTGCCATTGGTGGCATGTACTAGAGGTGTGAGGTCAGTGCACTAGACTTGCTCCTTTGAGCAGCTAGGTCTGGGAGATCACCTTCGCACTGAGTGCAAGTAGGGCCATGTTGAGGGGAAGAGTAATGTTTTCTCTTTGGTGTTTGACTAAAATAGAGCAGACAATCTCTGGGGTTTTTGACATAAGTCCCCTCTTTTCCAGATATTTTGGTTAGGACAAACCGGCTTCTCTTGACTTAGGCCATTCTGGGCTGAAGACTTCTGCAGCACATTGTTGGGAATCGGTGGGGCTGGGTAGTAAGGGAGCCCAGAGAGCTCAGCTTCCAGTGTCCATTTAAGGCCAAGGCCCTAGGCAGCCCTTCCTCTTTCCCTGGAATGATAGTATATGCTAGCTTTAAAAAAAAATGAAGACTTGAGTTTATTATTATTAAATACCTTATGAATTATAAATATCATTAAATGCCATATAGAACACCAAAAGGTAAGATAATCAGGAGTTCTTCTGGAAACATTTTAATCAGGAAACCAATGATAATGTGAGAGCTGAATGGGGCATATCCAGAGGGCTTTAAAATGCTCATGGTTGTCCTAGGAGCCTGGTGTTTGATGATCGTGCATTAATTAGCAACCTCGGTGGGGCCTGTATGTAATGAAGGAGTAAAAAGCTCACCATCTGGCACCGGCCACGAAGGGCGCTTGTTTCCTAGCATGTGTTGCGGTTCCCTTCATAGCATCCCTCTCCAGACGGTACTTTAGTGGAAAGTGATGTTCTGACCTTTTTTCATCCTTCCATTTTCCCTAAGGTTGAGAAATGCTTGATGAAATTTTTATGTGGCTTAAAAAGCTTAGCTTATTAAAGTTTAATGTGAAGGTGGCAGCAGCTCAACTGATTGGAACCTTAGGCTATTAAAAAAAAGAAAAAGAAAAAGAAGACTGGGGAAAAAAGAAGCCTGAACGATTAGCAAGAAAAAAAAGCTGAGTTGAAAGGAAAACTGAGATTTTTTTCCTCACAAAATTCTGTCTTGATGCTGTGCTTACTACATAACATACTACTCAGGTGGCTACACTTCCAACATGGGGTAGTAAGTTTTACTGTAGATCATTTTACATGTAGTATGAAAACCAACTAGTTCACCTTTGAGTTTACTGCTAAGTCTGTAGTGTGTCTTCCTGAAAAACTGTCAAAATACTTAAATAACAAGGTGGATTTAGACCTATTTACTGTGTGTATGTGTACACACACACACCCTACTATATGCATGTGGAGGTCAGAGGGCAACTATCAGGTGTTGGTTCTCTCCTCGACCATGGGTTCTAGGAATTGAACTCATATTGTCAGGCTTGTACAACAAGCACCTTTATCCACTAACTCACCAGTCCAGCGTAGACCTTTGAAACATTGAGTGGGAGTTATTTTACATCAAACAGTAATGTCTGATAATTTCATATTGAAAAAGTTCATGAAGATTTTGAGAGTTGTAAAATTTTCCTTTTTGTTTTGTTTTTTATTTTTTTCGAGACCAGGCTGTTCTCAAACACTCAGAGCGATCCACCTGCCTCTGCCTCCCGAGTGCTGGGATTAAAGGTGTGCACCACCATCATCCAGTGAGAGTTGTAAATTTTTAAAACAATTCCATGATTAATATTGTACCATTGTATTAAACGTTTAGTCACTGTGACAGAATAGCCGATACAAACGAGGGAAGAGGGAGATTTTTGGCTCACTGCTTCAGAGGTTTAAATCCATGGTCACTAGGATCCGTGGATCTTAAGGCCTGTGACAGAGAAGAAACATGGAGGAAGGGTCTGGCAGGGAAAAGCTACTCACATCATGGTCACCAGGAAGGAAAGAGGAGAGACAGGACATGGATAAGATACACTTCAAGTCAGGTGTAGTGCTATACATGCTTAGAGACTGAAAAAGCAGATACTCAAGGTTATCCTTGTCTGTATGGTGAGTTTGAGACCAGCCTGGGCTATGTGAGACCTTATCCAAAAGAAGAGAAAAAGTAGATAACCTTCAACTCCTAGGGGCCTGCTTTCTCCAATTAGACCTGCCTCCTACAGCCTCAGCATCTCCGAATAGTCTGCTCAGACTCTGTTCCATCAGTGAACTGTGTGAACGACTGATAAGATCGGAGCCTGATCACCTCATCCTCTGTGGAGATGCATCCTAGGCACCCAGCAGTGTGCAGTGCTCATTTCCTAGGCCTCTCAGTCCACTCAAGTTGTCAGAAGTAAACATCAGTTTTTAATCCTAAAGCAAATTTTATTTCTAAAGCAGTAAAATAAAATTATTATTTTAATGTTGAAGAATAAGCCAGATATAATTTTTTTCACAAGCTAACAGACTCCTAAGTTTAAAATAACTTCTTGGGAAATGTTCTTTGAAGACACATATAAATTATAAAGTGTTTAAACTTGTAAATACTTTAATATTTCTTGCTTTAGTATGTATATGCAGTATTCTTGGTTTTGTAAATGCCTCATGGTTACTGGAATAACCTTTTATTGCCCAATTTTACCTTAAATGAATATAAAATCAAAGATGCATTGCATGCCTGATAAAGAAATATAATGAATTAAGCCAGGCAATGGTGGTGCATTCCGTTAAGTCCAACACTTGAGAGACAGAGATTCTTTGAGTCTGAGGCCAGCATGGTCTACAAAGTAGGTTCCAGAGCAGCTAGGGCTACACAGGGAAACCCTATCTTGAAAAACAAAGTTTAAAAAAAACAAACAAAATTAAATAAACAGAATTTCCCTGCATCAGGAAACCTAATGCTTTGCACTTAATAGTTAATCTTTGAAAATGACAGGTTTTACCACTTTCTAAAGTGGGGCAGATGCAAATAGAGTTTCTATTCTTCTGAGAAGGTAGACAGGTGCTATCTAGGCACTGTGTGGTAGAATTCCTGTTTGGAGGCAGTGATGTTGCTCTTGGTAAGTCGTAGGTACTTCACCAAAGAGGTAGCGATGTTTGAGCTGAATATCATTTCAAAGAATGAGAAAGACTTCATCAGACATACTGAAGGGAAATTTCAGGCAAGTGTGCAACTGGGGGTTTCTCTCCCTGCCCTTTAGTTTCCAAATAATCACTCAGAGGCTTATATTAATTATAAATGTTTGGCTGATGACCCAGACTTATTACTAGCTAGCTTTTACATTTAAATTAACCCATAAATTTCCCATCTGTGCTCTGCCACGTGGTTCATGGCTTATTAATTTTCTTTTTTACATATCTTGCTTCCTCTGTGACTGGCTGGCGTCTCCTGGACTCCTCCCTTCTCCTGTATCTCTGCTTGGATTTCCCGCCTGGCTCTATCCTGCCCTGTCATAGACCAAAGTAACTTTATTTATCAACCAATGAGAGCAACACATATAGCATACAGAAAGAAATTTCCCTCAGCATTTCCCTGTTTCTGTCTAATCAGAAAGGGAAGTTTTTACTTTAACATAGTAAATTTACATATAACAAAACAACAAGCAAGAATCAGTTACAATATGCAGTCTATTGTATTTGGCAAAATTAAAGAAAATACTCTATCATCTATTCTGTTTGTGAGTCTAAAGTTTCATATCTATCTTTTATCATAACTACAGAAAATTATAATTATAATTATCTAGTCTTCAACTCAATCAAAGACCACAGAGGATATATTACCTGAATAAACAGAAAGTGTGCATTTTAAGCAACTTCCAAAACTCTAGAAATGACAAAGACATCTGACTGCCTGGATAGTCACCCAAAGTTCTTCTGTAACATTGGGGTACCCATCTTCAGCCTACAGGCCTAGAATATCTGGCAGACTTATCAGTGAAGCAGGAAATGTGAAGGACTGTCCTATCTATATTAACAAAGTTCATCAGTTGCTTTCCTCTGTATCCTGCAGAATGTCTGGCAGTTTCTTCTGTGAAGCTGAGACCTGAAGGACCATCCCACCTTGTTTTTGCAAAGTTTAGCAGTCACTTTTCTGTGGGTCCTGAATGTCCAGTTTATACAGCATACTGTCAAGCAGTCCAGGAAAGAATAGTTTCTTGCTCAAGTGGCTAACCTTGTAACACTAAAAGTAAACTCCATAATGAATTTCTTCGATGCCCATCATCCTCTTTGAAGTAATCAGTGCTGTCTAGAGCAAATGTGTCTCACTATCGAGAAAAGTCTAAATTCTTTTTCTGTGTGTTTTGGGTTTTTTTTTGTTCATTTGTTTTGTTTTTTATTTTTTTGTGGGGTTTTTTAGTCTAAATTCTTAAAACATTTTAAATGTCATATTCTGTAAGTCTTTGAAGTGTTTGAAGATCATCTGTCTAACTAAAATATATCTTTGTATACCTAACATGCCTATAAATTTGACTATTATAGATGACTATTAATCTGTATTTTCATATATATTTTTAAATTAGCTGCATAAACATAATACCTTAAACAAAAGGACTATACATACAGTATAACAAAATTGACCTTAAATTTATATCAATAAATTAAAATCCATATCAGTTAAAATATTTTGAGATTAACAGTTGTTTTTTGAATAAAAGCAGATTCAATAATCTACCCTTTTCTCCCATCATAACTGCATCATGTACATTTCTACATCATCTGTCTTCCTTTCTTCTTTCAAAAAGACATTGACTATGACTAATAACAATTTATAACCAATCCCTTTGAATGAAAACAAACATTTATAAACAGTATTTTGGGAATTTGGGCATAGTTCTCTAGACTACTTCCTGCTGATTGGAGTTGCTGATAATCTTATGGGAATCCTGAGAAAATTTGATACAATGGTCAAGTCCTGGGAAGATCAGTTATAACCTTTGTTGATAGATAATCACTTGTCATGGTTCAGAAAGTTTCCCTTGATCAAATCTGGTCCAATTAACCTGGGACAAATCCTGTTTTATTTCCTGTGGAAACAAAAGCAAAACTGATTCTCCAAAGCAATGCATCTTTTAAGGTCCATTTTACAAATGTATTTTTCTGTTCTAAAGTTAAGACATTTTTAAAATTCTTAGATTGGTATATTTTATCAGTCTCTCTTTCAATCGCATGTCCCCCAGCAGCTGTTTCTTGCCTATCAGCCATCAAAAAATTTAAAATCAACACAGTAACATACAGGATTCAGACTCACTGTGTATTTTCCATCTCTCTGTGACTTATCTTTTTGTTATTTTATTTCTGTATTTAAAGACTTTATTATATTATTTTTTAACTATTTATTCCTTTCCAGAACTGTCAATACCCTTTTATTTCTTTCTTAAGCCTATGCACATTATAAAACATATTGGAACCTTTTTAGAGATTTTACTGTGTATCTTTTAGCCTTTTTTGACCATGTTAACAAACCTTTAAACTGCTAAGCAGTGTGGACCTCTGCCTCCAGCTTTGACAACTTGCTCCGCCTGCTTCTTAGGTCCTAAAAGTCTAGCCTAAAGCTCATGCCCAGTCAGAAGTTAATGACCGAGAACTGCATTAAACCTTTCCTAGAGCTCTAGAATCCCAATGCTTTCGCTGTGGCAGGCATTTTTACTTAGTTTTTTTGTTTCTTTTTCTTTCTTTTTTTTTTTTGTTGTTGTTCCTACTTAATGTACTAGCTACCCAAGGACTCACTGTCCTGCAGAAACTCTTATAGGGATCCACCTCCTCTTTTTTTTCTTCTTTAAAGCTTTCTCAGGCCCTATGAATATTCAAGAGACTCACATTGGTACACCATTTGTAATTGGAGTTTTTTCTCCTGCGTTCTAGTTCCCAAATAAACACTCAGAGTCTTAATATTACTTATAAATGCTCGGCTCAGACTTATTACTAACTAACTCTTATTTAAATTAACCCATATTTCTGTCTGTGCTTTGCCATGTGGATGTGGTGTTACCTCATTTTCTTCATGTCTTGCTTCCTTGGCAGCTGGTTGATATCTCCCAGACTCTGCCCTTCTCCTTTATCTCTGCTTGCATTTCCCACCTGGCTCTATCCTGCCTTGCCATAGACCAAAATAGCTTTATTTATCACTCAGTGAGAGCAACACATACTCACAGTGTACAGAAAGACCATTCCACAGCACTAGTGGGTCATTTTCTACAGAGAAAAGGAGAGTTGCATAACAACATTAGGAATGAAGGAAAGGAATACAGGACTTGTGAACCAGTGTTAGATAGGTAAAATGACTACAATGGAGTTGAATCACTGGTTGAGGAGTTTGGGTTTTATTTTCTAAGAAGTAAGGGATCAACCAGGATTTTCTAAAGGTACAATAATGCTAAGTTTTTCGCAGCCAAGGATGGTAGGAAATGCCTGTATTCTGGAGGCAGGGGGAGAGCAGGAATTCAAGGCCAGCTTGATCTACATGAGACTCTCTGTAAAAATGAAGAAGAAAAAGAAAAAAAACCTTTCTCCTGATAGGAGAGGCTTAAAGGAGAAAAATGAAAAGCAAAGGCAGAATATTAGTAAAGCAGGTGAATAGAGGTCAGGGGAGCAGGACCTGGGGAGATGTTTCTGGAAAATCAGACACCTTAGACAAAAGGAGAACAAGGTAGTGATGAAAGTGAATGAAAGATAGAGAAAGGATAGCCTGAAACAAGAGGAGATTAGATTCATAGCCCTTAGATTTCACCAGTTTTTCAAAGAGAAGACCCTACTATGTACTGATATAGACCTAACTCTGTATCTGTGGGGGAGCTCTGATGACTGGAAGCACTGATACTTCATCAGAGTGACCTGTCCTCAAAATACAGTGATCCTGGATGAATTCCTGTCAGATCACTTAGTTACATAGTGTGAGTTGTTTTAAGCCGGTCAGGGGGTAGCCACTTGCCACCAAACCTGATAGCCTGAGTTCAGTTCCCTGAACTCCCATGGTAGAGGAGAGAACTGTTTTTGTTTTTGTTTTTTTTTTATTAATTTATAAAAATTTCCACTTCAGCCCCTCCTCCCAGTACCCTCCCACTCCCCCACTCCCTCTCCCCCTCCCTCTCCAGTCCTAAGAGCAGTCAGGGTTTCCTGCCCTGTGGGAAATTCAAGTTCCGCCCCCCCCTCCCTCCAGGTCTAGGAAGCTGAGCATCCAAACAGACTAGGATCCCAAAAAGCCAGTACATGCAGACAAAACAAGTCCCAGTGCCATTTTCAATGGCTTCTCAGACAGTCCCCGTGTCAGCCACATTCAGAGAATCCGGTTTGATCACATGCTCGTTCAGTCCCAGTCCAGCTGGCCTTGGTGAGCACTCATTAGATCAGTCCCCTTATATCAGTGGGTGAACGCACCCCTCACGGTCCTGCCTTCCTTGTTCATGTTCTCCCTCCTTCTGCTCCTCATTTGGACCTTGGGGTCTCAGTCCAGTGCTCCAATGTAGGTCTCTGTCTCAATCTCCATCCATCGTCAGATGAAGATTCCCTCTGATCCTGACTTCCTTGCTCACATTCTCCCTTCTTCTGCTTCTCATTTGGACCTAGGGAGTTAAGTCCAGTGTTCCAATGTGGGTGTCTGTCTCTATCTCCATCCATCACCAGATGAAGGTTCTATGGTGATATGTAAAATATTCGTCAGTATGGTTATGGGCCAAGGCCAGTTCAGGCCCCCTCTCCTCTGCTGTCCAGGGAACAATCTGGGGATCTCTCCTTGGACCTGGGAACCCCTCCAGAATCAAGTCTCTTGCAAACCTTAAAATGACTCCCTTAGTTGAGATATATACTTCCCTGCTCCCATATCCATCCTTCCTCCCTCCCCACATCCCATTCCCCCAAGCTTTCCCCAGTCCTCCCCTACTCCCTTCTCTCTAACCATCTCCCCTTCCTTCCACACCCCCCCCCCCGTGCACCCAAGGTTGCCTGGCAATCTTGTCTACTTCCAATATCCAGGAGGATAACTATATGATTTTCTTCAGGTTTTCTTATTTAGCTTCTCTAGGATCCATGTACCTGTGGGCAGAGACAGAAGGACCACTGTGGCTTCCTTCAGTGAGAGACCCTGTTCCAAGGGAGGACGACAGAGAGGGACAGCAGGACACTGACGTCCTCCTCTGGCTGCCATGTGTATGCAGAGATGCATACAACTTTGAAAACGGGGTGTGGGTGGAAAGTGGAGCTTCTTTGTTTCCTGCTAGAGCCTAGCTCCTAAGCTCCAGTGTCAAAGGGAGGCCCAAGCTCCTGGCTCTCCTCCTTGTCCAGGTTACTCCTTCCTGCTTCCACTTCTGCTTCTTGTTTCTGGATTTTGTTTTTTGTTTTTACAAGTTGTCCTCTGACTCCCACATGTATACCATGATGCATGAGTGCATGCACATGTATACACATACCTACACAATAAATAAATAAATGTTTTAATAAGTTAAATAGTATTAACTGTGTTAAATTGTATCCTACCAATTTAAATTATTTTTGATACTTTGCATTCAATCACGGAAGTGGCTCAGCAGTTACAGAGTTTTTTGCTGTACAAGCCAGAGGACCAGAGCTTGTATCTCAGTACCTACACGAAAGCCAGGTGTGAACTCCTATACGCTGGTAACCAGAACATGGATCAGAGACAGACAGATTCCAAGTGCACCATAGTCAGGAAGCCTAGCCAAAATGGTGAGGTCCAGGTTCAGTGAGAGACCTTGTCTCAAGGTGGAGAGCAAGAGGAAAGATGCTTAATGTCATCCTCTGGCCTCCACACATACATGCATAGACAAGCTCACCTGCACACATGTTTGTACCACACTCAAATCACATAAATAATAAATAAGTAAAATGAATAGAGAGCACCTTGAAATGTATATAATCTTTAAAATGTTAAATACTCATCCTTCTTTATAGGTTAGATATATGATAAGACCATATTGGAATAACATTTCTTGTTGCTCCATTTGCCAAAGAAATCTAAAATTTAATACATTCTTTCTTGGCAAGGTTGTAGTGAAAACAGGTACTCTTGTAGGTTGATAAATAGTTCTTGTGAGGAGGCAGTTTATAGCACCTAACACAATTATGTAAGTGATTATCCTTTGTCTTAACCTCACATCAGAACTAGTAGTCCAGCCTGATAAATTTAGAGATGATAAAAATAGTAGCAGCGTCAGGTGTTGATAGCTCACTCCTATCATCCCAGTACTTGGAAGACAAAGGCAGGCGGATCTCTGGGTTTGAGGCCAGCCTGGTCGTCTGTGGAGTGAGTTCTAGGACAGCCAGGAATACACAGAGAAACCCTGTCTTAAAAATCAAATAGCAACAAATGCTAACTGTAGTAGTCTGTTCATTTTAGTGTTGTTGAAGATAGCAAGATTTGAAATGATGAAATGTCCACCAGTAACTATCTGGTTGCTAAAGTAGTGTTCCACATAGCCTGTACTGAGTGCTTGGAGTCATCTATAGTAAATGTGAACAGAGTACTGACAGTTTCTGTGAGCATCTGTGAAGTGATCTCTAGGGTGTATTATTAAGGAAAAGCAAGATATGTACTTTTAAGTGGATGAGGGCTATGAAATTGAATTCATATATATGGATATATAAAGCATATGTATCTACATGTATGCATACTTAACATATATATGTTTATTTTCAAAATGAAACAGTGTAAAGATAAAACAGCAATTATTATTTGGGGAGGAAAGGAAATGGGATGAAAGAAGCTGGAAGTTAAACTTCCTGTACTTGATTTCATTATTTTGAGTTTAGAATCATGTGTTTTACATATTTGCCAGAATAAATGGGAGGTGGTGTGATGGCATAGTCCAGCTACTCAGGAGGCTGAGGCAGGAGGATTGCTTTGTATCCAGAGGTTTGAGACCAGGTCAGCCTGGGAAACATAAGTGAATAAGTAAAAAGTAAAAATAAATCTATATAAACTGAGGGGTGGTGGCACATGGCTTTAATCCCAGTACTTGGGAGATACAAGCAGACGAATCTCTGAGTCCGAGGCCAGCCTGGTCTACAGAATGGATTCCAGGACATCCAGGACTGTTACACAGAGAAACCCTGTCTCAAAAAATTAGTCAGTCAATCAATAAATAAATAAATGTGAACAAACAACTATTTGAGATGGTGACACAGTACAGCCAAAAGTTATTGTCAGGTAATCTGTACTAATGTAGTATTCATTCTTTGAGAATGTCATGCAATTTATTCTGATCATAGTCACCTCTAATTCCTCCCAGATCTACCCACCAACTTCCAACTTTCTGTCCTCTTTAAATAACCCTGTATTCACTTTGTGCCAGCTATGGAGCCGTCCACCAGAGCATGGCTGACCTATCAGGGACCACATTGTCATGAAAACTGACTCTCCTTCCCCCAGAAGCCATCGAGTTGTCATCACCTTCTCAGCTAGGAGTGGGCCTCATGAGCCCTTTCCCTACCCATGCTTTTAGGCGGAGTTTTCATTGGGACTGCCGGCTCCCCTATAATAACATGGACACTTATTAATTATGAAAGCTCGGCTGATAGCTTAGGCTTGTTTCCAACTAACTCTTATAACTTAATTTAACCCATTTCAATTAACTTACTTTCTGCCTTGTGACTTTATTACCTCATCTCTGTACTGCCCATCCTGCTTGCTCTGCATGTCCTGGATCTCCCAGTGTCTCTGCCCTTCTCCTTCCCAGTGTCCTCTGTGCCTAGAAATCCTGCCTAGTTATTGGCTATTCAGATTTTTAGTAAAGCAGTCAGAGTGACACATCTTCACAGTATACAAAAAGATGATTCCACAGCACATACTAAAATATTGACTGGCTTGATCTTGTACCAACAGCCAGAGCTCCTGTGAATTCATGAGTGCGTGTCTATATGTATATACAAATTTTTTTGACAAAGGTTTTTGCTACATACCCTTGCTGCTATCACATTTGACAATCTCTGCCTAAGCTTAGCAAGTGTTGGATCTGTAGGCATGTGCCATCATGCCCAGTTCATATGACATTTTATTCAACTATTCATGCAGATAAACTCTGGAGCTACCTCTACTTTTTGACTAATGTGAATTATGCTGCTACAAATATGTCTTGAGTTCCTGCGAATGTCTATCATTTTTAGAAATTGTCATATACAGTTCCATAGTGGACACATCAATTTATTTATCCACTGGCAATCACCAGTTACATTTCTTGCATCCATGCCAGTAGTTGTTATTTTCTGTTTTTATAACACACACACACACTTTAAGCATCCTGATAGGTATGAAAAACAACATAGCTTTCGTTTGTATCTCCCTAGTTAATTAGATGGTTGAGCATATTTTTAAATCTGCCTGTGGCTATTGCATATTCTCTTTGGAGAAGCTTGTATTCATGTCTTTTGCCTATTTTTTAAATTAATATTTTGTTAATGAAATGTAGGAGTTCTTTATATATAGTCTGTGTTTTAATCCTTTATAAAATCTACAAGTTGCAATTTCATTACATTTCATGGATGCCTTTCTAATCTCTTGATTGTATCCTTGCCTTTGATATAATCTAGAATTATCAATTTTACTTTTGTTACCTATGTTGCTTTTGGTTATATCTAAGAAATCAGTACTAAATCCTGCTTTCTTAGTATTAAAAACTTAAGTTAATTTTCATGCATAGTTAAGGGTATAGCATCATTCTTTTGTTTGTGGACCTCAAATTTCTCCAATACTAATGTTGGGGACCAAACAATCTTCATGCTCATGCTGAAACTCATTTGGCCAAATTTTCATGGGTTCATATACTATATGTATTAAGCCAGCATCACATTAATATACTTTTTATATTTTATATCAACATCACACTGACTTCGGCAGTAAGTTTCAAATCAGAAAGTTGGCCTGGTGGTGGTGGCATACACCTTTAATACCAGCATGGGAAGGGGAGAGGCAGATGGGTCTTTGTGAATTCGAGGCCAGCCTGGTCTAGAGAGCAAATTCCAGGATAACCAGAGCTGTTACACAGAGGAGCCCTGACTTAAACAAGTCAGAAAGTGGGAGAACTTCAGTCCTTTTCTTTTTTTTGAGACAGGGTTTCTCTTTGTGCTCCTGGCTGTCCTGGACCTCTATCTCTCTCTAGACCAGGCTGGCCTGGAATCGCAGAGATCCACCTGCCTCTGCCTCCCAGGTGCTGGGATTAAAGATATGCACCACTATTGCCTGGATTATAAAATTTGCATAAGCAGAAGGGGTGGTAGTAATAGCACATTTGAACTGAATGAAACACAAAACAGTCCATCAAAATTAGAGCCATGTCTCTAAAGCAGTGCATGAGAACAAACTGAGCACTAGCCACAGGGTTTCAACGTGTTTTTAAATGAGTATCACGTCTCTCAAATGTATGCAGTTTAAGCCATTATATCTCTATAAGGATGGGGTTTTTTTGTTTGCTTGTTTTCAGGTATGATAGATAGGATTCAGGCTAAAAGAGACTTGAGAAATATAGCAGCTAAATAACTTTTAGACTATGTCCTGATTCATACAAGCCAGCTACCAAAAGACATTCTGGGGCATCAGCAATGATGGTTCAGCAATTAAGAGCATTTCTTAAGTAGTACCATCTAACAAAAGCCCTGTCAGAGATGGAAAATGAAGACTGGATGAAATGACAAATTGATATCCTTACAATACAGGGAGATTGTTAGGTGAAATTACAAGCAAATATTGATAGTTAAAGCTGGGTAGTAGATACAAAGATGTTCAATAAGTTATTTTATTTTGATTTTTAATTTTCCTCTCACGTGCTCCTGTTCTTTTCTTTTCAAATCCTTGCAACACAGTGTGAGGTCTCCCTTGTTTTTTTCCCCTCTCCATTCCTTCAGCTTTTTTTCTGCCCCTGCTCAGTTTAAAATCTAATTGTGTTTAGAGTGACTGAGACAATCTCAGTTTGCCTCTGTTATCCCAGTGTGAACTCAGACTCACAAAGCATTCTGATTCTTTTGTCCAGAATCGCATCCTGCCCCAGCTCATTACTAGGTCATCCTTGCTTAGTTTCCAGGGTGTTAATTCTGATGTCACTTCCTCAAAGCCTTCCCTGGCATTCTTCCCTATTCCTAACCCATCCTCCACCATCATATGAAATGTATTCTTCAGTTTTTTCCTAGGGTCCAATGGCTCCTAAAGGCTACAGGTTCATTTCATGTCATCTTTGGGTTGTTGGTGTCTAGCACTGCTCTTTGTGACTGGCAATGTTGGATAAGTACAATTTTAGAAATTACCCAAGTTAAACCTAAACGAGCAAACACCCTTTCCTAAGATGACAGAGAATAGTGTGGGCTAAACCAGGAGTAAGTAGACTTGTTGCTCTGTCTGTTCTCACTGTATGAGAACGTAGTGCGGCCTTTGAGGTTTCTTTGCTAAGACAGTTCATATCCCTGACAGTGCTTATGGGTAGAGTACACTGGGAAAGCTCTTAGGGCAAGAGTGGGAGGGCTGGAAGGTGTAGCAGCATTGATAGCCTGGCATCATCACACAGTGCCCAGAAACAGAAGTGGCTGTAAAACATAATTTCTCACCAAATGCACTTTTATTCAACTAAAATGAAGAATCTCTGGTATAGCTGCCAGGTTTTTTTTAAATTTGCATTGCTTTTCCAGAGTCCACTTACATAATACAACAGAAGTAGTCTAGGATAATAGAGACATTATATCTTTAATTATTTAGAATAAAGATTGTGTGTTCGCGTCAGCATCACATACTAAAATGAGGACCGTTATTCAGAAATACTCCATTTAATGTCTTCTTTTTTGTTTTCTTAGCGTCGTCTTGGAGATGCAGCCAAGAAAGCCATCAGTAAATTGACAACTAGAACGGTGAAAAAGGGTGATAAGGTACAGTAATGAAATTAATTTCCTCTTTGAAATCTTGCTTGTGCTTTGCCTGTCTGGAAAGCCTTCAGCTAGTGTTTCGGCTTTTCTGAACTTCAGGTGCTCTTGCCCTTAGCAGCATCAGTGACTACTCCGTTAGCACTGTTCCTCTGCAGTTTTCAGTTGTTACAGCCAAGCACACATCTGCCGGGGGTTCTAATGAGACAGTTTGCACATAAAATAGCCAAGAGGAGTACATTTTCTTCTGTTTCTTAGGACTGCCGCGTCTGTTTTGGGTATTGTTTCTTCTCAGTTAAGACCTGACTGAAGACCTTCGTTTCTAGGGAATTTCAGTTAACAAGGGCTTTACAACAGACTGACACTTGTAGAAAGAGCAGTTTATCTGTGTTGGGCCTAAAGTAGACCAGGTCAAAGAGTTGGCAACAAATAGCAGAGCTGAAACCTTTCTTCAAAACTCCCTGGTCAGAGCTCAGGTGCCACATAGCATCTTAGTTTCTACATTCAGTATATCCAGACTTACCAAGAGTTAGAGAGAGAGAGAGAGAGAGAGAGAGAGAGAGAGAGAGAGAGAGAGAGAGCTCAAAAGGCCAAAAAAAAAAATCTTATGGGCATAGCACCTTATGCCCAGTGCTAGTATTTTTAGCAGAGAGCTCTGGAAGGAGGATTTTGTGTGATTCTCTGTTTTCTGTGTTTTCCCGCATCCTTTCTTTTACCAATTTTATTTGTATGCCTGTGAATACTGGAGCCAGTTGTCATCAGCACAGCTGCAGAGGAAGGAACATTCTCACTGGGGTTGCTGCACGCTAAGGAAGGAAAGGGCACTTGCAGAAATGCTTCCTTGGCTTGGCCAGCTGCTATTAATTAGAAAACCCCTGTATTTGATACAACCTACCTATCATCCTCTACCCCTCCCCAGTAATAAATAAATAAATAATCTTTCCTAGAATTATGAAAGCTAGCACACTTTTTGTACACCCTGCACCTGCCAACCATGCTTTAAGAGAGCTCTAAGGGAATCCTTATCAGCCCAGAGGATGAAGGGAGTCAATTAACCTGGTGACCAAACAACTGGTTTGTCTTTTCTGATCCTTGATAAATACTCAATATTGATTTAAACCAGTAACTTCCCCAAGTCTGTGACCAGCGTGCAATTCCCATACTTGAGTTCGGACTGTAGCAAAGGAGTCTACTGAGCACTGCCCATCATTTGTAGCTGTGTTTTAGGAATTGATTGGCTGCATGAACCTGTTAATGAGAATCTCAATGTTTTAGATTGTAACAGTGAAACCTATTGAGACTAGGTAGTAGTAAAGGAATTGGGATAGACACATGGTAATCCAAGGTGATCTGCTGTGAATTGTGGAAAAAACAGGGCTCTGACTTATCTTAAGATATCATAAATAGGAAATAGTATGATTGGCTCATGTAATTTGGGTCAGCCTACTTAAACAAATGAAAAGTTACTATTTTTAATTCCTTTCCTTTTGTAGCCATCTTCTTACTCTAGGGTTTTTCTTAGCTGAGTTGTAGCACCTGCGTGCACACACTCAGCTCCTGTGCTTTTTGTTTCAGGAAACAGACCCAGACTTCGATCACTGTGCAGTCTGCATAGAGAGCTATAAGCAGAATGATGTTGTTCGGGTTCTCCCCTGCAAGTATGTCAGATTTCTGTGTTTGAAAGGAATGGTATTAATGTCTTGTTTGTCTCCCTTCTAGAGTGGGTATCTACTTGGTCCTGAAAACCACCTGACCAATAGTTCTCCTGACAAGCTAAGGCCCAAATGCTGATAATGAGAGAGCATGGTCAACTGTGACCAGTGTCTCTCCCAAGAATTTTTTGCGTATGTATATCAGAAACACGTGACAAACCAGGCGTGGTGGCACATGCCTTCATCCCAGCACTTGGAAGATATAGGCAGGTGGATCTCTGTTCAAGGCCAGCCTAGTCTACAAAGTGAGTTTCAGGACAGCCAGGGATATATAGAGAAACCCTGCAGGTTAAGAGCACTGCCTGTTTGTTCTTCCAGAGGTCCTGAGTTCAATTCCCAGCAAACCACATGGTGGCTCACAATTATCTGTAATGTGATCTGGTGCCCTCTTCTGGCGTGCAGGCACACACACAGGTAGAACACTATATACATATACATAATAAATAATAAAATCTTTAAAAAGAAACACATGACAACATCTAGGTACATCATAACCTAAGAAATTGTATTCAGTGACCCTCCTGGGCTAGGCTGTAGTTCAGTGATAGAACACTGGACTAACATGTACCAGATCATAGGTTTGATCCCTAGTACAGACAAAAAAGAAAAAACACAACAAAACACTCTCCATCTCAAATTAGAGTTCATTGTCAAGCCCTCCACCTTGTCCCCCTGGCTCCAGGTTCTACTGTGCTAAAGCCCTGAGTTATGCAGAATGGGAGGACTGCTGTTTGCTTTGTAACTGCTCAGAGACAGTAAACTACTCTGTGCAGGTTACATGTACTGTCTTTTCTGATCCTGCCAGCAATCCAGAGAGGGCGTTGCTCTCTTATGATGCTGGCTAGTTTGTCATTCCGTAGTAAAGTATCTGCAGAGTCTTGGAAGTTCTCTGTGCAGCACTCAATGGGCCCTGTTGGGTTAGCCTCTGGTGAGCATGATGGTAGCATACATAGAGGGAGTCCGTGTAGAAACAAGAGGACAGGCTAGCCACACCTGATGCTTTTGTAATAAGCTCATGAGAACCACCAGAAGAGTCCCATAGGACATACCTCATGCCACCAGTACCCTTAGGACCTCCACTAGGTCCCATTCTCCAGAAGTTCTGCCACCTACCAACTGATAACCAAAGTTTTCACCACCATGGACTATGGGAGGGACACTTGGACTACACCCAAACCATAGCACCATTGTCCAGAGAAGGATTGATAGTAAGGCCAGCAGCAGATTCCAAGTTTACACAGTTCATTATGGCAGAGCCAGTAAAGAGTCTGACTTCAGTAATCATCATTCCTTAGATAAGATTTCTAGCTAGCGCCCTCCCTCCCTCCCTCCCTCCCTCCCTGGCTCTCTTTTTCCCTCTCTGTCCTTTCCTCTCTTCTGAGGTTTATCCCCAGCATTCTTTTTACTTCGAGACAGGATCTCATTAAGTTGCCCAGACTGACTATGAAATCAGTCTGTAGCCCAGACTGGCCTTGAACTTGCCAAACTCATGTTTCAATTTCCCATGTAACTAAGCTTACAGGCCTGCACCACCAGACTGGGCCATACAAGTTTCCTTTATAAGCATGTTGATTTTTACTATGTTCTATGCCAAACTAGGGAACATGAAGCACCAAGATACCCTGTTTTGTGTATAAAATGTACAAAGAACCTAAAACCAAAGATTTCTACTTTCTTCTCTCATCTCATGAAAAGATACTCACATGACCCTGCCTTGTGAACTTGTGACTGAATAAAATATTTGTAGGCTGTTGTCCTCCATGAAGCTACTAGTCATATTTTACTTATTCAGAAAGTAACATTTTGTGCCTAGAAAATGCACACAAAATAGATTGCTTTTTTTTTTTGATTTTTTTTTTGATTTTTAATCTTGGATCTTCAGAAGAATGCTGTATACAGAAATAGAAGTTAAAGATTCTGGAGTCAGCATTCCAATTCTAGGTTACATAAAGAAAGATCTTAACCAAACTCAGTGTGAGCAACCCTGCAGAAAATTATGTACTGGCCATTTTCAGTTATTTAAAATCGAAGTGTATGAGTGAGGCTGAAGGAAGCACATTTATGAAGCAAGTAGGGAGAAGAAAGCAGAGCCATCAAGTGCCTGTTTTGACCAGAAAGAAGCTGAATATTAAATTTCGTTTCTTCCTATCCCCTGCCCAGGAACCGCTGGGCCCAGCTGGTACCTAAACAGAAAGGGAAAAAAAATCATTCAGTGTTATTATTAAAATGAAAGTGTCTTCCTCAAGGGAGTCTGGTCCTAAAATAGAGGACTCTGGGCTGCTTGCTCTCATTCTTGCCATCCCTAAAGCCTTGCTTTGACTTTGCCAGGTTCATTCTGAGTGTTCTCTCTCTCTCTCTCTCTCTCTCTCTCTCTCTCTCTCTCTCTCTCTCTCTCTCTCTCCTTCCCCCCCCCCAGTTTAACTCAGAGCTTTCTCAACCCAACTCCCTGTCAGATCAATGAGCAATTTTAAAAAGACCTTATGTGGAACACCACCAAATTCATCGTTAGTAAGTTCCTGAATGATTTCTGATACCAGAGGGGCACACTTTCAACTGAGATCCACAGCCTTGTGGAACCTTAACTTTCTACAGCCAAAAAAGACAGTTGCTGCTTAGCCTTTGTGTTTGT